>NC_086180.1:65611946-66233196 GCF_023053635.1 Elgaria multicarinata webbii
TCTGTTAGAACAATCTTATCAAATAATCCTAATGTATATGATGTTAATTTATTTTCTTGTAAAGTTTTAGCCTAATATTTCTGCATTTTAGGATTTTTCTACTAGGTGTGGATGAGGCTGATGGAAGCATAATTACAACACCAGCATTTGTGTTTATTGTCCCTATGTATTTCGTTAAACTATGGGGAGTAGTATGGGCTACCTAATAAAATCTGCTAAAAATGTAACATTATATTAATACAAATCAAGGTCAAATCACCTTTGATGAAGATTTTAAACCAAACAACTTTGTTAATTGCTTTTCTAAGCACAGTCTCTCACTGGTGTTTAAAGTTATCTCCAGTGTTACAGTCAATAGAGAATATTGGCTGATAGGTTTTGGAGAAGATTCCTTTAAAGCCTTGGCTGTTACATGCCTTTTCCCCCCTAAATCAGTTAATGTTTTATTCAGTATTCCATTTTATACTCCATTATTTATATAGGACTGAATCCAGAGTTATGCAGATCAGAACTCCGCCAACTGGCTGGTTACAGGGCTGGAGAGAGACTAGCCATCCCTCCTGCAGCCTCTATGTCCTCCAAATTCTGCTCCAGAAAGTTCGGGGACCCTTCAGAAAAGCATGCAATGTAATGCTGGGGACTACAAGGGAAGGGAAAATAATAATCTTCCCCCTCTTATCATGGGAGCATCTAGGTAGTGGAGTGGGAATCTCCTTTTGCAAATGGAAGGAGCCATCTATACATGGAAGCAGGTCTGAATACAACCCATAATCTCTTAATTGAAAACTTGCAACCATCGTGGATTTCCCCCATCTCATTTATTTATTCAATATACTGATACTTTACAAAATGCACATATCAGATTGATTCTAAAAAATAAAATAAACAGGAATATCTTGGGAACTTTTTTTTTTAGTTCATGCTATATGTCTAAAACTGAAATGCTAAATGGCAGCCACTCCATCCGTTTATTTATTATGGCCAACAGATCAGAAGTAAAACCAAACAAAGCAATACAAAGCAAAGTATAGTGACATAAGTACCATCAGCTTGGATATACATATATGCAAAATAGCAAACAATCCCCCAAAGTATCCTTCCAGATGCAGACAGTTAATCTGTCCTTGTTCTCAATGCCAATGATAAAAAATGGTCACTACTAATGGGATTTTTAACTTGGAAGTAGTTTATTTAGCCGATTTTTTTTCACCTTTGAGATTTATTTATTTATTTATTTATTACACTTATATACCGCTCCCATAGCCAGGGCTCTCTGGGCGGTTTACAGAACATGTTTAACATTATTTTTAACGTTTTTAGCATTAACTTTTAATATTATCATGCGATTGTGTCTGTCAGCAAGTGTTTAACATAAAATTGGGGTGATCTTCCGGATAGTTGTTTTGTAAAGGGGCAATCATTTGCTGATTATCTCTAGCATAAAAATTACCAAAGAGAAATAGATTCTGCTTCCTGGTTACTACAAGGGCAGACCGAAATGGATAGGGAAACACCAACATATCTTCCCCAGAGCATTTGAGTAGGTAACACCTTGAATCTAGCAAAAATAAAAGCCCTCCAATATTTAATAACATGCAGGTTCCTAAAAGAGTACTCATCGTCAATTTTATTGTAATGTAAGTCAGCCATTATATACCAAACATTAATACTAACAGGGAAAGTATGGCAGCACTTCAGGGAAAAGGTTCTTAAAATAGGCATAAATAATTGTAATAAAAATGCCTAAGGAACTAGTTGAGCAAGTTGTGCACACACAAATAGAAAGATCCAGAAAAGTGATGTCCCAGAGTCTATGCTTTATTAGTATTAACAGAGAGTCAAATATAATTTTAAAAGAGCTAAGGGTGACATGCTAATACAACAAGTTTTTTGGGTGTCAGGGTCCAGGGCATGGGCAGCAAGGCCTCAGTGCAGGAACGCCGGGATGGATGGCGGTGGAACCGGCAAACAGAGTCCAGGCAGGGCCAGAAGCAAAAGGCGAGGTCCAGAGGTAAGCAGAGTTCAGAGTCCAAAGGCAAAACAGAGTCCAAGCTGGGCCGGAAGCAAAAGACGTGGTCCAGAGACAAGCAGGGTTCAAGCAGGGTCAGAGGCAAAAGGCATGGTCAGGCAAAGCAGAAAGCAAGGTCTGGAATCGTAGGAAGCCAGGAACGGGCTACAGCATGCACAGGAGACCATGTTGCTGTGGCAATAGCCCTCTCCTGGCTACTCCCAGCTGGTCTACATCAGCCCATCTGGGAGTGCTTGCTGATACGGGGCTGGGTCCTGCAACTACTCTGCAGCCGGCAAGGTGCACTGCGGCTGCCAGGTGGTGCTGAAGAACAGAACCTGACATTGGGGAACAGACTTCATCCAAGCACTATTATTCCTATCATCAGGAAGATGCGATAACAAGCCCACAGCCATCTTAAAGATGTAAATCTTGAGCCAAAACTTTATGGTGCCATCCAGGGTTTCACCTTGAAGGGACTGAAAGCATGATACAAATAAGTAGAAATCATTCCTTCTGCTTCTGACATTCAGGCTGTGAGTGCTATTGCTTCATGTAGCCAAAACTGTTGTCGACCGAATCAGTTTCCTGTGAGTAGCCATGCGTACAGACAATAGAAACACTCCAGGTGGTTTGAAAGAAAACTTTACTTAGCAACATTTAACTTATATCCTACGATGGGATGGCTTGGTTCCCCCATCGTGGTCAGCACACCATGCAGGTGGGTAAAACAGCAGAAAGAGAAGAAGGAAGGAGGAGGGAGGAGACAGGAAGTAGCAAGACAAGCACTGTAGCAATCCCTTCCCACCCTGTAGGTGTTTGTTAACCCTTTAGCCTCAGGTCAGTGACCTGTAGCCTGAGTTCTGCTAACACCCCTTCTCGAAGGCCACAGGGCACTGCGCCAATCCAAATAGGTCATTGCATCAGTCCTATGCCCATCAGGTGCCGCTGGTGCAGTTCCCCTGGTAGGGGTTTTGTCAGCACATCTACCACCATCTCTTCGGTTGGACAGTACTTTAGCTCAATCACTCTTTGCTCTACTAGGTCTCTTATCAGGTGATGCTTCATGTCGATGTGTTTCGTCCGTGGTCTCAGCTTCTCACTCGATGCCAGCTTTATGCACCCCTGATTGTCCTCATGTAGCACTGTGGCTTGAGTGATCACCAGCCCCATGTCAGTGAGTAATTGCCTGAGCCAAATCGCCTCCTGACATGCACTGGCCGCTGCCACGTATTCCGCTTCTGTGGAAGACATGGCTACAACCGCCTGCTTTTTACTGGCCCAACTGATGGCTCCACCATTGTATATGAACAGGCTTCCCGACGTAGACTTACGGTCTGACTCGTCGCCTGCCCAGTCTGCATCCACAAACCCGACCAGTCCCATGGATGTGCCTCTTGGCAGTTTTAGCCTTGCATCCACAGTGCTTTTCAGATAGCGCATCACACGCTTCACTCCGTTCCAGTCACGCTGAGATCGGTTGGCCACCTTCCTACTCAGGATGCCCACAGCTGCAGCGATGTCTGGCCTGGTAACTGTTGCAATGAATAACAGCTTACCAATCGCCCTTCGATACTGCTGGTTGTCCGGTAGTGGAGTGTCATCGCCTCGACCCTTCAGATGATCTGTGGTCATGGAAGTCTTGACCTGTTTCGCCTCTGCCATTCCAAACTCTAGCAGCATCTCTTCGATCTTTTGTCTTTGGTTAAGGAGAAAGCTCCTGCCTTTCCCCTTCTCGACCTGTATGCTAAGATAATGTGATATTGGACCCAGATCTTTAATCTCAAAGTTCTGCCTCAACTTGAGCATGATTTCTGTGCTGTAGCTTTCCTGCTCATAGCACAGGACTAAGTCGTCCACATACACCAACACGTATGTCCATCTGCCCCCCTTCTGCCTGGTATAGAGGCAAGGGTCTGCTTTCCCTTTGGTGAAACCCAGGTTTACTAAGACTCCATTAATTTTCTCATTCCAGGCTCTGGCTGCCTGTTTAAGTCCATAGATGCTCTTGTGCAATTTACACACTTTCCCCGCCCCTTCTGGATCTGCAAATCCTGGCGGTTGCATCATGTACAGGTCCTCTTCTATCTTACCGTATAGGAATGCAGTCTTAATGTCTAGATTCTTGACTTGCATCTCTCTGCTGGCTGCTATGCTCAGCATGGCTCTGATGGTCGTGTGTTTTACTACTGGGGCAAAAGTTTCATCATAGTCCTCCCCATACTTTTGAGAGTATCCCTTTGCTACTAACCTGGCTTTGTAGCGCTCCACTTCGCCGCTTGCATTGCGTTTCACTTTGAAAGTCCACTTGCAGCCAATTGCCTTGCGATTGAGTGGGAGCTTGGCCATGGTCCAGGTCTCATTCTCATGTAATGAGTCCATCTCCTCCTGAGCTGCTTTCCTCCACTTGTCTGCCTCATCTTTAGGTAGGTGGGCAATGTCCTCCCAACTCGCTGGCTCTTGGACCTGTTGTGCCTTGGCTGTGAAGTAATAGTCACCGTATTTGGCTGGTGGCACCCCTTTAGTAGCCCTCTCCGACCTCTTGGGTTCTTGTTGCTCTATTGCCTCCAGGTTGGGCTCCTCGGTGTCGCTGGCCTCGCTGTTGCTTTTGGGCATGTTGGTCGCCCCCTCATCTTGCTTGAATGCCTTGGGCTCCCCTTCTCCGCTGTCAGGTGCACTTAGATCCACCTCTATGAACTCCATAGTCCCGGGCCTTGCAGTCTCGTCAAACTGCACACTTCGGCTGACTATGATGCTACAGTCTCATGGAATGAGGATTCTGTAGCCTTTGCTGTAGGGGCTATATCCCGCCAGGACCCCTTCAATGGCTCTGTCACCTAGCTTAGTCCTCTTCTGCTCTGGGATGTGAGCATAGGCCTTGCATCCGAACACTCTCAAGTGGCCCACTTGCTTCATGTAGCCAAAACCATACACACGCAAGAGAGACGTGTTGGGAAGATTGAGGAAAACCCAAGGTTTGCAGAAGAACAAACAAACTTTGTGTGTGTGTGCTCATGTGGGTGGGGTGGGGGGAACTAAGTGGGCATACCTCCCAAACATAGCCCAATAAGGACAGAGCATTCTCAGGGGCAATGAAATGCTGACTGACTATTGGGGGCAGGAGAAGGAAAAAGGAGTAAAATGGAGACTCACAAGACTTGGGAGAGAAAAGGGAAAACATTGTACTTGCCCAAAGGTTGCATGTTTGTCTAACAAGACACACTGAAGAAACACTAACACATCAGGACTGATCAACTTCAGGCAGTCGGGAGGCCAATTCCTCCCCGCCAACTGCACTCTTTCCACCCGCCCACCAAAAAAGGGAATGAGCATTTAAAGGCTTATAATGGACAAATTTCACTATTAGCAGGAAAGCATACATGGAGAAGCACAGCTGGAAAAGTGGAATGTCACATCACTGGTTTATATAGATGAGCTGCTTTTCTTTACAACTTAAATTCCAAACATAAGCATGTTTGATTTTGTTGCTTCTAATTACTGTATTTTGGAATTTAGTTCTAATGACTAAAATGATATTGTTTTATGTGGCATTTCACAATATTGCTTTCAGAAAATGGGAGTATTTACATTAGCAATTTGCTATGAAGATGTTCAAAACAGGAATGTTTCCCCTTTCTTTCTCAAGCTAGATCACTGCCTAAAGGGAAAGCTTCTTCATGCATTCTGATCAATATTCACTCCTTTCTCATATCACAAAAGTGCAATGATTCAATCTTCTTTTTAGAGCCTTTCTTCCCTGAGAAGAGTGTGTGGGTGATAGTAAGACAAGATGGGTTTCTGCCTCTCATGGATTAAGATAGTCAATCATCTTTACTTCATTCAGGACTTCCAACTGGATTTAAAAAAATCACACCACTAAAGACAGGAAGCTAAAGCTTTAGCTGTAAAGCTACCAAGCATCCTCATTAAGATGAAAAGATTTCTAATAAGATAACTATAAATCTAATCTCTGGGCTCTATGGCACCTTTGAAAAATAAAAAGCACAATTCCTAGAGGTGTCTGAACACCCAACCTGCTGTCACCCAGATGTGTTTTATTATAACTCCTACCGCTCTGTGCTGACTGGGGATGATGGGATCTGTTATTTAACACATCTGGGTGGCAACAGGTTGGGGAAGGCTGCCTTAGAACAGATGGAAGATAAAGCTATGCTGGGTTAACGCCACATAGTGGCCACCAACTCAAAAACCTGAGCTGGTGGGTGAGAGTCATCATTTCGGTTTCAGATTTGTTCTGGACTGATTTGTGAGATCTATAAATAGTTGTGCTGCCATGAACAGGGAGCAATGTAAACCATTCTCTATCATCATATGCTTCCTGTTCCCTTTGATGGAACAAAGACATCACTCTTTCCCCGCCCCCACCTATTTGAATCCAATAACTTTAGGTTGCTGGAATAAGGATAAATGAGATAAATTTGTCTCAAATTGTGGGTTGGGTCCTAAGAATGACAGGTGGAATGAAACCCATACTGCAGCTCACCAAAGGGCTTTCCTGAAGGGTCAGGGGAACTCCTGAACAGTGTAGGATGGGATGTGGGTGCAAAGATTTTGGGCGATTCTCCCTTGCCACTACAACTCTCCAAGCCTCAGCCCAAACTTTTCAAGAGAGTTCCCTGACCCTCTGGAGGGCCTTTGGGGCATGCGGGGGAGGTGGAAAGAAACAGGAAAGTTCCTTGCTGTGAGCTTCCTCTTCCTTGGGGTTTTCAGGATCCAACTTATAGATGAAAATTGGAGTGATGATCTCTGTTCTTCTGAACTATTATTGAGATCCATTGCAAGAAAAATGTTTAAAGTTTCACTGTTTCTGACTGAAAGGGCAGAAAAGATATAGCCTTGGTTAGGTGTTCCTTTAAAAACTAGAAGCAAGGGTTTTACAGGGCTGAGCAATATCCTCCATTTCAGAGCTACTGTTGCCATTTGGACCGGGCATGGGCTATGTGTGGCTGAAGAAAGGGGCTCTGGATCATGTATGCAACAACATGATTGTAATGCAGTAAATGATATCATGAATGCTGAAAGCACTAAAGCAGGCAATCTCAACTAATACTGATTAGCTCCACACTTAATGTGCTTCATGAGCATGTTGGCACAATCTTCATAGGATTCACATTCCAACTATTATACTACCTAGGGTTTATGTATTTAATGGCCAAATTTCAGAAGAACAACAAAGGAGCATTTTGACTATTTTCTTCCACTACAGCCAAATCAGTTTTCAAAGAAACCCAGCTTGTTTTCAAATGGTGCAAAATGTTGCTGATTCATGTTAACGGAATTAGAAGAAAACCAAAAGGGAATAAAGGTTTAAAAAGACCTCACACACACACCCTCTCTTTGTCCTGCTTGATCATTTCTTTTCAAAATTACACAATTCACTCTCAAGAAATTTAATGTATTTTTATGAAATAAAAAATTGTATTGATTTATCAAGATTACTGAATTTATTGAGAGTTTAGAAGATTTAATATTATCTATGGTGCATCAGAGATTAACGCTTAACCCTGGTATACTATATATCCTTTTAGATATGTGTAACTTCTACTATTCCTATACTTAACTCGGAGCTATTTATAAAATTGAGTGTTTGGAAAGTAACTCCTTTTACATTGGTGAAACTGGAAGACTTCTTATAAAAAGATATAAGGAGCACTTGTCAGATATTCAGCGTAATGAAATGCGTGCATATGAGGGAGGAACATGCTAGTAGAGCAACCTTAGTGAAGATCTCTGTGCTAACAGTGGAACGGAGCCTCCAAAGGAGAAAGATTAAGGAGGCAATGTTTGATTGATTGGCTATTGAATATAAGTGTTGGTTGTTAATCTATGTTCCCTCACTGAGGTTTGAAGACAAAAAGAGAGAATAATCTCAGGATGCTATAAATGAAGAAAAGCCCGATGCTATTGAGTTGGCTCATTCTTGCTTTATATATGTATTGTTACAGCTCCTCAAAGAAGGCATAATAAAAAGCAAGAGGCAGAAACGCATCGGGCTTTTCAGCAATAAATTAGTTTATAGCATCCTGAGATTATTCTCTCCTTTTGTGTTTGTCTTGCAGCCTCATTGAGGTTTGGCCTGTTCTGGTTTGGTTCTGGCCTAGTTTATAAATGGTATGGTGCTATACACTTCTTTGTGACTGAAGCTGGTGTTTTATACCGAAATGTTTCACTTCTTTAAAAAAAAAAATGTTTAATTTTTTTTTAAAGCTATAAAAATGTAGACCTATAAAAATTATGAACTGGGTATGCTACTAGTGGTCATTTGTTTTTTATGGGATGCTGCACCATGTGCATCACATCACCTGCATATCTCTCCCACCACCCCCACAAAAAAACCCCACAATCTTTTCTTTCAAAACACTTTAATGCATGTCTTGTAAATTATTAATTTTAATTGTTTCTAGACATGAACTTGAGACACTTCATCAGCTATTGCCAAATATCAAAGCTATCTTGCCATGGGTAGTATTTTGAAACTAACTTTTGATCTCAGCTGCAGTAGCAAAACGCAGAGGCAGAATAGTGAGAGATAAAGCTAGCTCCTGCTTAATTATTCTGTGTTTTTCTTTAGGCTTTCAGTCTGCATCAAGCCCTGATTATGTTTCACCCCCTTCCACTTCACCATGTTAATGGAATGAGGGCATTCTTAGTCTAAAATCCAAGTTTCCTAGAATGTTTTGAGCCCCTGAAATAAGATTACATGAGTCCCTAATGTCATATTAATAAATTACTCTTGCTTTTGCAATATGCTATCGGATACATTATGCTGACAAGTACCTTACATTCTTAAATTCTTATTATAACCAATTTCAAATGACTCCTCTATTATTACAGGTATATTTTAAGTAGTCACACATTTTCTTAAACATGCTTTGAGATGCCACATTTAACCTCCACAGTAAACACTATGGAGATAATCATGAAAAGATTCCCATACTACAAGGGACAGAATAACTATTGAAATGTGTGCGCACGCAGTAGAGAGAAACAGAGTGCATACATGCAAGAATGTCTCTGCTTCATTTGCCTGTCATGTTCACGAAACATTATGAGGGTGTACGTGTGTGTGTGTGAAATATGCACCTATAAAATAAGTAAATGTTTCTTACCTGCTTAATTCTTTGATAATAGAATGCATTTGTGTGCCTTAAACTTTAGGGTCTGGCTTGGCTCATCTTCTTGAGTGATCTGCTCTGCCTGTGATTTAAGTTCTCTGTCAAGGATTTACTGCTCGCTCTTGGGACCAGCAGCCAGCGTTCCCCATTTGTGAAATGGATTGATGTTTTCTAGATCGTTCTGCACATGATGTGCGTGCGGTTTGACCTGTAATCTGTGATTCGGCTCTTTCTTGAGTGATCTGATCCGTACGTGGTTTGAGTTCTCCGTTATAGACTCCTTGTCACATATGGGAGATTTGTAGGCATATAACTAGGCACTGACAAACCCCTTTGCCAGCAGACCAGGAATGAGAACTTTTCTTTTCCTGGCAAGCTTCCCTGCCCCCACCAAAGTTTTTCATGAATTTCAAGGAATGATTTGAAGATGTTGCCTCCCTTCATGCTCTAGGCTTGCTCAGAAGCATTTACAGGTAATATGCCAGGAATAGCAAGGTCAGTGTAGAAAGAGCAAGACAGCTGGGGGAGAACAGGCACATTTGCATGGTAATTCACTCCTCTCCTGAGGGCTTGTTTGAGGCTTGCCTGATAAGAGGAGCACAAGAGGATTCCTTTCAAGCACATTAACTATTAGCTATCATTTAATTGTTTTCATGGAGAATAGCTCAGAAGGTTAAAGAAGAGGAAGAGGGAAAGAAGTGTCAGGCACAATTCTCCCCCATCACCTCTGTGGAGCTTGGTATTAAGGAAGCAGTAAGAGCAAGGAAGCAAAAGCCAGTGTGGTGTAGTGGTTAGAGTGTTGGACTGGGAGTTGAGAGATCTGGGTTCTAGTCCCCACTTAGCCATGGAAACCCACTGGGTGACTTTGGGCCAGTCACAGACTCTCAGCCCAAACGACCTCACAGGGTTGTTGTTGTAATCTGGAGAGGAAGATGATTATGTACACCGCCTTGGGTTCCTTGGTGGAAAAAAGGTGAGATGTAAATGTAATAAATAAATAAATAAATGAATGAATAAATAAATAAATAAAAAAGCAACCTGTGGAAATCTCCTGAGAAGAGCTTTTCCCATGCACTACACATACACAGGGCTTTTAAAACTCATTTCTTTTCAAAGCTGCACAAGACAAAGGCATGAAGAAGATGGGAAGAGGTGCAGAAATTGGTAATTAATGATCCTTGTATGGCCAGCTGAAATTGTGATAAGATTGGTCTTTGCAGCTTGCTACTAGCCTGTATAGTAAATTCAGCCAGAATTTATAGGTATAACACAGTAATAACTAAACAATAAAATACTTCAGTAAACTTAGTGAGGAAAATATGCAGTAAATACGAAGTACAGATTTTAGGGAGAGACAGTCCAATAAAATATTTGGGCCCCTCCTTTTATATCGTTTTTTTTCAGATTTTCCCCAAATCAGAAAGTTTTACAATGATATTTAGTGCTCTCTTAAAGAATTCGGGAATATGCTGTGTTTAATAATAGGCACTGCAAGTCAAATAAATAAATAAATAAAATGGAGGGCCCCTGTTTATGGCCCAGCTTAATGTTCAAATGCCGTTTAATCCAATATTGCTTTCCATTTTGCGTCCATGGATAACATTTGTAGTTTTCAGGCGCCTCCAAGATTTTACCAGATTTATAACCTCCTAATTCCATTCATCCAGCTACTCAGAGAAGTAAACAGTTCTGTGAAAGCGGCAACCACAGATGAAGTTCTGGGGATATTGTTTATTTCTATATGCAAAGTCCTTTATGGTAAACCATATCATGTTGGCATAATTGGCATTATTATATGTAATAAAAGGAATAAAGGGCAATCAGCACAAACAAACAGGTATGACATTGCTCTGAAGTTTCAAGAAGTCAGAATAAAGCATAGGAACATCAGGATCTTCTAAGGCAATGTGAGCTTACTTGGCAACTGAAAATACCAAGCAGTATTAAGGTCAAGCCTATGCTTACATAAGAGCTATACAAATTACCTGCGTATCTTACCTTATTAACCATATTCAACTATTTTTTTCCTTTGAAATACATTATAATTATTTTAAAGAGATATTTTGACTTAAGTAGTATTGTACCTGTGTCTCAGGAATAATAGGACTGTCCTCAGGAGAAATTCTGAACAAGGTAGATAAAGGTGATGATACAATGACAGGATTTGGTCTCACAAATCCACTCAGATCACAGCTGGGAATGTCGTTCTCCTCCTTCTTCATGACAAGAGTGTCCATGACATAGAAGACATTCCATGGAATCCAGACCGTGTGGTATTGAGTAAGGAATGGTGATCGTTCAAATACCAGGGTTAAAGATGCACCACCGTTTGCCACCAAGTCAAACCTAATGTAAACCAGATACTCATTAAGATACCTTAAGTTTATATCTTGCCTACAGTCATATAAAATTTAGATTTAATGATTCTGATTTCTATAAGATACCATTCAGTGAAATTAAAATTAAATCAAACTAGTAATATGCCTGAAGTTGTGAGGAAAAACTAGTCTCTTTCTTTACCCAAGCATATTTCCTGACAAATGTAAGAAGTATTTAAGTATTGTAAACCACCCAGAGAGCTTTGGCTATGGGGCAGTTTATAAATGTAAATAATAATAATAATAATAATAATAATAATAATAATAATAATTTTACTAAAACACAAAAACTCTGCTAAATAGTTAGCAAGACTTAGTCTGAAGCAATTGCCCTTACATTTTGTGCCCATGTATAGGGAACAACTTTTCTTGTGAACAAGAAATTACATTCTCAGCACCCCATTACGTTCTCAGCATTCCAATCTAAAGGCTGCCCAGCAAACTTACATTCCATCTTGACGAGTGATCGTGTATCCATAGTCTGGATAATGTAAAAAGGAGACATTAACTCCAATTAGTGGTGTTCCATCTGCTGTCAATACTTGGCCCCTTATGACAGATGCAAGACTGTAGGGAAAGATGCAAAATTAGAGTGTTTGATGCTATCTAAAATTAGCACTTGCACACCAGTGCAAAGAGGCACACTCCTCCTGTTATGTTACAGTATCACATAATCTTGAAACCTTGTCTCATTTCAAACTCTTACTAATACACAGTCTATCTGCCTGAGATGTTTTAATGTACACCTAAATATGTGAAGTCAGAACGTGGCAAACACTTGTATCATACAAAAAAGTCCATTATTGACTACAGTTTATCGATACACACTCAGTTGAAAATCTGGGCTTGCTGCTGGGTAATATGGGAAATTATTTACTGCCTCTACAGTGATTTAAGTGCAATCCTTAGGAATGTTTATTCAGAAGTAACTCCCATTAAATTCAGTGGGAGTACTCCTACACAGAACAGTCTGGGAAGGACTACTATTGGATACTGCCCCTAGGGTTCTGAATTTTTGTATCTTCCTTGCTAACGTTGCAAACTCAAGCTCACTCACATGATGGTAGGTTTCATTGGGACCAAATACGTTAGTTTTAAGCCAGTGAGAAAGGTAAAGAGCAGCTCTAATATCTGGTAGGAGTTTTATTTTATTTTTCCAAACAGCAGCACTGTGTGAATCTTCTTAAATTCCATGAATTTTAAAAGCCATTTATGATATACCAAGGGAGGAGAGGGCTGCTCTTTGATGCACCTCACTACCATGCACAATCCCTTGATTGCATATAAAGGGACTTTCTGAAACACAACCCAAACACTTTGGATCAGTGTGCAAAATTAATAAATTAGCAATGAGGTTTTAAAATTATAAACTCAAGGCTTTCCTTCTAAACCTCCCATCTTTTGCACTTCCCTAAAGAAAAGTGTTTTGCCAATTAATTTTTAGGCAATCTGTAAACCTGCAGGGGCTGCAAAGCACAGAATTTAAAAGAGTAATAAGGAACATTTGTGTAACAACTTTTAATCAACTGCTGTGCCCAACTACATTAATGCAGCTAAATTACTGCAGACGCAGGAGTCCCAGTGTAAATCATCTACTTTCACTCAGTAAGGCACAGGACACCTGCTTTCAGTTACTAGCTTATTTTCAGGTATATAACTGCTCTGCAAAGCACCAAGCAAACAGCTTATGCAATCATACTGTCCTGCAGTTAACAGTTCTATTACATTAATTCATAATTTATATTATTTACTGAGCTCAGCTTTAAAAGAGCATCACTGCCTTCCCTTCTGAGGCATTTTCATCACTTTGATACACTTCCAACTGTGCTAACCCAAATCAGCTGGGTCAATGAAGATTTATATAATCCTTAATGGAATGCCCTGTTAGAACCCAGACACCACAGCACAATAAAAACTCTGTAATGCAATACCATTGTCTGAAGTTTTGTATGATGCAGTCCTACAATCATTAAATTAAACAAAGTCTCAAATTTTGCAATTTCCCACCACCTTTGAAATAGAATCTAGCTGTCAGAATGACAAAAAAAAGCCCCTTAATATATCATTTTAGACTTCATACAGCAATGATGCAGTCACCTTTTATTGAAAGGGCTTTCCCCAGGAATGACATGGGTGCTTTCTGGTCCTATAAGAAAACTGATCCGATCATAAAAGGATTTAGCAGCTTGCTGAGATGGTGATTGCAGGCTTTGGCTAATGATATCTTGTGGGTCAGGCAGTCCACGACAGTAGGGCTGGTTTTGGCAGGAACTCTGCAAACAGCAGTCAGGATCCATGCAGTCAATTAATCCATCTACAGACAAAAAGCCAGAAGAAAAGGAACAATACTTCTTCCTATTCTTTCCTCCCTATATGAGCAATTAAAGACGATTGTCATACTCAGCAGTTTTCACATTGTAAGTCATAAGCAATAATATTACTGGTTTAGACATTTAAATATACTTTTATTTTGGGCCTTCCCAAGGAATAAAGGGCAGATCTTGTATTAAGCAGTATTTGAAAGCAGTGTGGAACTGGGTCCATGTTGCAGGTGATACTTTTGCCAATTAAACAAACAAAAAATGCTAAAGAAAATAAATAACAGAAACACAATAGAAGTGGCTACACACATAAAAACAAAAATAAATACAAAATAATAATACAATGAAGACATACAAAAGAAAACCCTAACTGTAGAAATACAGCTAGTAGTTGGTGAAATACAAGTTCTATTATTATTATTATTATTATTATTATTATTATTATTATTTATTTATATAGCACCATCAATGTACAATGTTCTACACCTCAAAGCCTCCATTTTCTAGCCAAAAGCCAACCTTCATGCTGCGGAAACAACTTACAAAAACCACAGTGAACTTCAGATTCCTTGCAGATGTGGACATGCCAACAAAGTACCCACAAATGTTGTGAATTGCTGTTGAGTACTATTGCAATTTGAGGTCTTCAAAATGTGCCACATTTCAAATCACTGCAAAATTTCATTACAGTGCCAGCACAGATATAGCTAGCACACATATTGCTGATTTATAAATATTAAATAATTTCCAATGGGGATTTAAAGTAGTTTTTATGTGAGGTTATTTGGTTTTCTAGAAAAGAGAATCAGGTAACTCCTGTTTGGCTGCTTCTTGGAGCCTATTTAAAGCATTTGAGCTGCAAGTAAGCTTTAAATATTTAAGAACATTTATGAAGATGGATTCTTTTTCCTTTACAAGAAAGGCTACATCGCTACAAGCACAGGTAACTTCACCCGCTCTTTCACATGAAAAGAAATATATGGGAACACAATCTCTGTTGAGCAAATTATATCTAATGCAAATCAGTTAATGATGAATACTGGCTAATATAAACACACTGTGTACACACCTGGGTATTTTGTACATTTGTGCAGCATATGATATGGATTAAAACCCATTGACTCTGGAATGTATAATTTGGTAATTAATCATGAACTTTAAAAAGATATGTAGCCATTAGCTGAAAGTTTAATAAAATGTAAATTCCAGCTGCATGTTTTCTAACTGAGAATAAAATACTACTTAATCTTCATTCCTTCTCTCACCCCTTTATCCTAGCCAAAAACAAAATCCTGTCAATCTCACAAGTTTAAAAGGTTGGTACATAATAAAATTGGCTCATTTCTTTCATTTTTTTGTTTTTTCATATTATGTCCTATGGTTGTACATTATAAACTACAATTTATATGTGAGGGAGTATTTCTTTCAATGTTTCATTAAAAATATATTGAAGCAACATCTGAAGAAGCCATTTCCATTAAGTAATACCATTTACACATCACCATGATAAATATTTCAGAGTAGAACTCCTGACCAGCTACAGGGAGCTGAAATAAATATTCACTTAACTAGTCTGTACCAAAGCCTAAAGCTCTACCTGATGTCATACCTTCAGCAACCCTCCTCAGTTCCCCTCATTCTTTCCTACCTTTCCTACTTCTCATCCTCTAATTATTATTTCTTTGTTCTACCTTTCCCCATTTAACATGCCTTAAACAATAAAACAAAGCCTTCTTCTCACTGCACTAGAAAACAAAACAGAATGTAGAATTGACCTGATATCTGTAAGACACGATCCTCTTTATTCTGCTTGTCTGTTTATTCTGCTTGCTTCTCACATTATTTGTGTCTTTAGGTTGCAGGTCCCTTTTTACTCCTATTTATCATTTAGGGCACTGTCCTATTGCGTTAATAGTGAGCCGCTGAACTTGGAAGCTTACAAACATGTATGCAGAGCAGGAGGAACAGTGGAGGCGATTTTTGCCTCCCAGTATTCCCACCCTGCATTTTTTACTAGATGGGCTTCTTGGCCTGTCTAGAAATGGCATTTTGGAGGGAGAAGGAAGGAGGCTGGAGAGGCCTCAGGATTGCTCCTATCCTAGTTTCCCCAGTCTCCTCCCTTCCCCGCCCACTGAAATGCCCCCCTTTCCCCTCTTCAAGGTTGCTTCCCAACTTTGGAGAGCAGCTGACACATTTCTTTCTGCACTGACTGAGAGGGGTAGGGTGAGGAGCTTGGATTCCTGGGTCCAAGGTTGGAGTGCTGTTTCCAACCTTGGAGATGGTAATCCAAAGTATCCTATGACCCCTCAGATGCTGTCTAGGAACCATAGGATTGCTCATTCTAGATCTACACATCACTTAACACAGCAACCTCATTGCTTTTTTTTAAATTCTTATCTACTTAATTAAATGACATCAATGAAAGCATGGTTAATTAACTTGCTCTTAGAAGAACATTCACACTGTGGCCCCAATATAAATAGCTTAATGATTTATGTGTGTAAAAACAACCCACACCCACCTAGTTTTCCCCTTTCATTTCCTTTTTACCAGCTCCCTAAGCCAACCTCCACATAACTTTGAGGCTACAAACTCATAACCATGTACCTAGGAGTAAGCCCCATTGACCTTAATGGGACTTACTTATGAGTAATCATGTTTAGGATTGCACTGTTAATCCCCAATATTAAAAAAGGTCACTAATGGAAAAACTGCAAGGTGCATCTAGATTTGAAACACAATACCTCTGAATTTTATAAGTCTGTGATGATTGAGAGCAAGCAGTTTTTACCTATCTTTAAAAATGTGATTGTGAAAGAGAGAGACAGCCCTACATAATTTAACCACAGACTCATAAAGCAGACTAATTCAGCATCTAAATGTTATTGCTTGTTATGTGTTTATTTACACACATCAGAATATGTGCTCTGGCTCAGCGGATTCTCTTTCTTTTGGGGCTATTTCAGAAACAACATTCAAAAGATGTAGGAGTAGGCATGCTCATTTTTAAAATATACAAGAACATGTAATATCAGAAGGGTAACACACTGGCCTATCAAACAAAAATATTTATTAACTGGATTGGAAACACTTCTGGAAGCTTTGTCAACATGCATCTACTCTGCTAAGAAAAGTTCATTAGCTTTTTCACTATGGCCTTAGATAGACCAGCTTATATCCCGGGCTGATACCTGGGATCGCCCCTGTGCATCCAGATGAAGCACAGGGGATCCCGGGCTCAGGGAGGGATCAACCCTCCCTTGCCCCGGGATATAGCCTACCCCTTTAAGCCTGATTTTCCCCACGATCCCGGGCTGAGCCCGAAACCGCAAGCATGTAGCCCATTCCGCAGCTTTTCCTGGCTCCGCGCAATTACTCATGCGTAGCCGGGAGAAGCCATGCACGGGGCGCAGGGTGGGGGGAGCAGGGAAATCAAATTAATTTTTTAAAAAAACTTACCTGAGCGCACGAGCGTTTGTGCGCATTGCTCCTTTAAAATTGAAAAAAAAATGGGGAATGCAACAGGTCTTTCCTTCAGCGCATCGCGTCTCACATCTAGACGAGGGTGACAGCCCGCGATAATTGCATCGCGGGCTCTCCCCTCCTCCGTCGCAGATTTTAAGGTAGGTCTAGCAAAGGCCGATATGTCTACAGTTGTGCCAGCTATGAGGGGTTGGGGTTGGGGAGCATGGTTTCTGAGCCTGGAGCTCTGTTTCAACGTTGGAGCCCCTAAGCCAACCAATCTTATGCCCCACCCCAGACACTGTCTAGTTCAATATATATATTCATGTCTACTCAGAAGCATGTCTCAGGCAAGCATATGTAGGATTGCAACCTTAAGAGGTCTAATAATAGAAACATGCATTGCCAATCTGGTTTCAACGAACTTATGTTTGTATCAAAATCTGGTATCTAATATCTGCTCTATTGATTGTTAAAAGCTGTAATAGGTGCTTTGGGGGCTCTGCTTTGTTTGCTTTTACACCTCTATGGCATCCTGCAGGCAATATTTAGCACAGTTGCCAAAGAGGAATGCTCAAATTTAGTCATTCATCTTTGTTACTTTATACAAAGCAAATGTACATCTGGCGTGTAGACTGCAGGTCATAAAACTGTGTGAGATTGGCATCTTCTGAACTAATCAGCTGGAAATGCATTTTTACAAGCGTCTCCACTCACATCAATCAGGGAAAGAATCTCATTTTCACCAGTCAAGATACAGGGACACACTGTTTGTTATTTTTCTATGGAGTTTATCAGCTACTTGCCCAAGCGAGTGACGGATGGTTATGAATCTGGCTCCCTCTAACTTACGAAAACATTTTTCATTCTCTCTCTGTATTTATGCAGCTAATGCTTTCTACAAAGTAGTCTATTGCCCTACGTGTTAAATAACAAAGGTGAAATCATTGGTCTATTGTAATAAGGATGAAAAAACTGTACCTGTCTCAGAAGGTTTAAAAACTATTTCTGGTTGAATTAAGAAATATATCCAAAGAAAATCACAAAATGTTGAAGTCTACTAAATTATCATCATTAGTACTAGGTGACAGTCTTGTATTTAGAATAGCTTAATCTACAATACAAGGTTGAACAAACTGTCAACAAAAATCTCAACTATGAGCTATTATAAGAATTGCCATTATACAAGATTGTCCCTCTATAAAAACACACGGTTCATTCCCTCTTGAATATTGTGTGCACTTTTGATCTTCACATTTCAAACAGGATATAACTACACACTGCTCAGATAAAATGTACAAAATAATCAGGGGCTATAGAAAACCTTTCAAGTAGAAAAGGATAAAAAGATTAAACATCTTCAGATAAGGAAGGCAGTAACTAAGGATGAACAAATGAAGCATATATAAAATCTTGAGGGCATTGAAAAAATTAACACAAAATTTCTGTTTACTTTTTTACAAATTGTACAGCAGGCAATGAAATCAAAGGGAAAACTTTTAAGTAAAGTAATGTAATTTGCAATATGGCATACATATTCCTTGCAATAATGTTTATAAACCTGCCTGGCTTGGACAATGAAGAATAGGCACGCATGGCCCCTGCGTTCCTCCCATCATGTGAGCTGTGATTAATCCATAGCAATTAACCAGTGTTTCGCCCTTTTGTCTGAGCTGGTAAATTATGGTTACCAGCTTTAGAACAATCAAAGACAAGATCTTAAACCATCTTCAGTTTAATATTCTGGCATGGTCTGAAGCTGGTAACCATGGTTTCTCAGTTTGTATGATTTGGGAAATTATGGTTAAATTAAAGAATTTGAAGTTTGAGGGAGGAGAGAAGGGGTTAAATATATGGACAAAAGGATTGTGCACATCTTGGCTTAATAAACCAAGATAGGATTGTTTGAACATGCCCAATCTCATGATGGATTGGCATACCAATAGCTATTAGACAGGATGCTCAACACAAAGACTTTAATAAACTATCAGAGGTTGGGAGTGGTGATTGTGATATCTATACTTGGTGAGGACACCAAAAGCAATATTGATACTGAACTAGAAGAACCCAGTCACAAATGCAGTAAATCTGTCCAATATCTTATGCTGGCACAAATAAAGAGACCTTAAACTAGGAAATTAATTTCATCACGGACCATACATAAAAAGAGCAGCAGAAAAGTGATTTATTTTAACAAGTCCTGAATAATGAATACTGTTCATACAGGAGAAAAAACCTTTTACTGGACTTTGCCTTTTGCAGAAGTTCTGGTTGTCTTCTCAGGGCCTCATAACATATTCCACTCTCAGAATGCTATCAGAATCAAATTAGACATTATGCAGGAAATCTGTGATCAATATCTCCTGATACATTCCTTTTGATAAAAGAAGCGGCAGGACCCCAAACTAAACCAAGACCACAGCGCTGGGTAGTGGGGGTGGGGGGCGGGCGTTAATTTTCTTCCCACAACATTTTCCTGATTTAAATTCTCCACCTCCTCAAACTTGCTATTTTCCCCATGGGGGAAAACACCTAGATTACCTGTTAAAATATATTTTTAAAAAGAAAAAGAAATTTGTTATTTGCACTCATTAGGAAAATACGGGCTTTTTTTATTAGAGGTGCTACATTTAATCAGTACATTTTGTATTGACTAAATACATTTTGTATTGATCAAAACATTTTGATCAATTAAAGAGGCATCCCTGATTAATAGTGGCCATGTGTTTATTTAATAGAGGACAGTGCTCTATCTATAAAGTGTTCTCTATTTAATGGACTGTCTTGTCTAAGTCTAGTTTAAAAATAAAGAAGCACAAGAAGGGAATCCATCAGCACCCTAAGAGCAGACCAAACAGGCACACAGGTCAAACAGCCTTACCTACTATGGTGAGATGGATTGTATTTCTCCGTTTAATGATAGCAAATCATTTCCAAATTTGCATCCATGCACATAAAGTGGCACATACAAAATTTATGCACATTTATGTTCTCTTTTGTCTTCTTTTAAGACAATACATTTCCTCTTTTTTGGTGATGTATAATAGTGGCGACATTCTGATTAATGGGACTCACAGCCATATCTAACTTTCAAAAACGGGAGTGGCAATTTCAGCATTCTCTCTCACACAGGAGCAAACATCTCTTCTTAGAAACAAAATTTACAGTAACACCAACCCAAAATGAAACAGAATGTTAGTTTTGGTGGTCATTAGTAAATATTAGTATTGGTTACCAAGCAAAAGTACACAAAACAGTGAGCAATTTCTCCAAAACTTCTTCAGGATAGATGTTAAGCAAAATAGGGGGAGGGGGAGAAGAGGTCAATAGTTAAAGCCACTGGCAGCATTCGGATCACACAATAGCCAACCCTATGTTAATAGTCCACTCCATGGATGACTATTAGAACGACATGCTGGGGTACACCTAATGTGATATGTCAATAGTTATCTGTGGAGTAGACTATTGCTCCCACCCTCCTCCAGCATATCCACTGAATGGCGGTGCTGGTTCCTGCTTTTCATATCAGGAAGCCATGGAGAAAGATGCAGGAGAGCCGTCGGAGAGCAGCTTTTGCCGCCGCCTGCCCCCCAGCAAAAGACGGCTATCCTGCAGCTTTCTCCGTGGTGTCCTGATATGGAAAGCAGGGACCAGCGCCACGATTCGGTGGGGAGGGCAGAAGGGGGTGAGGAAGACACAGGAGAGCTGCCACAAAGTGTTCTCCTCTGTCATGCACACTTTCTCCATTGGTGGGTATGGAATGCATGGAGAAGGAAATTGTCAAAAGAGCACTTCAGCTCTTCTGACAGCATCCCCCATTGTGCGCCCCGTACCCGCGAATGGGGGGCATGGCGGAGGCCCACAGTCTCCTGACATGCTTCCAGGAGAGTGTCCGCCTCCGCCACCACACCCTCCTTTGCCATTTGTGCATCTTGGGATGGCCCGAAGGAGAGATGGACAAATGGCAAACAGAGATGCTCTCCTCATGCGCCTCTCTCCTTGTTTGTCGCAAAGTGCTGGAGAATGGGTACAGGGAACACTAGGAACTCCTGCTACTGCTTGAGAGTGGCAGGAGATCCTAGCGTCCTCCATCCCCATTCTCCAGAAATGACAGCAGGGTGCAGGAGGACACTCTTGGCAGAAAGATATCTCCTGCAGTTTGACATTATATGTCAAGCTGCGGGAGACATCCTTCGCCCCCTGTCACCCCACGATCCATTTGGATATTGGCTCAAGGGGACAGAAGGAGCTCCCTCCATCCCGAGTGGATGTCCAGAAGGATTGTGGGGAGTGGGGGCAAGGGACATGTACCTCCCTGGGAACACATGGGATGCCACCCCACCTAGAGATGGCATGTGCAGTGTCCTGGGAAGCACACAGGGCACCACAGAACATGGTGCCCTACCAAGGGATGGCATGATCGGTAGCTCCCCATGCACTTTCTGAGACGGGATTATTTCATGTCCATATAGAGCCCCACTGGGCAAGAGTGGCAGGGGGTTCTCCCACTTCCGCCTCACAACTCCGAAGGCATGTGAAATAACCAACGGAGCCCGACACGACACAATAATCAAAGGTTGTGCAGACCATTGATTATTTGTGCACACCATTGATTATTTGTGTTCGTGATTTGCTGCGGGGGGGGGGGAACCAGCTGTGCCATGGAAAAGGCTTGATAGACAAAACAGTAGTCAACAGTTGATTATTTAAGCAACAGGAGACTATCAACCATTGACTATTGTGTCATCCGTACCCCATCACCGAAACAGTCTTAAAACAGATTCCAGACATAATTAGATTAGCTTTTGCTAGGTGCTAAACAGATGTTTAGATTGCACCAAGGACTACTGGAACAAAGAAACAAAAATGGCTGATCCTCTCTTTAAAAAAAAAAATGTTTAGAAGTTAAGAGGCTAATCTAATTAAGACTCCACAAACACCCAAGGACTCCAATCTGCCAATGTTGTGGCTCAAGTATCATTCCAGCTCCCCCACTATTTTGCTTAACATGTAGCCTGATATAGAGTTCTGGGGAATCTAAAACCTTGTTCACTATTTAGTGACAGTTGGGTTTTGTAATAAAGATATTGTGTTACTGTGGATTCTGGATTTTTTCTATCGACCAATATGCCTACAACTATACCTTTTGCACATCTTCTAAGGTGGTGCATGCTATGACATGTGCATGCATTATCTAAAAATAGAGTATGCTTTTTTCCTTCAGAATTATTTTTATTCATATGCAAACTTATCAAGATTAAATAGGATAATTACAGACAATTGATTAAACCCACATACTCAGTCCACAGATTTTTAAAAACAAGTGACAGGCTTGCTTTTTATTTATTATCTTAAAAACTAACAAGAAGCACTGATTTAAATCCAGGCCTTTTTATTGCCAATCAGCATAATAATAATAAACTTTGGACCTGCCTTTTTTTTTTAGAATTCTATCTGCAAGACAGAGACAAAAGGCCAATTCTTAAATTAATGGATTTGTATTTGGCTCTCTTTTTACACATATTGGGGCACTCGGCGGGATCACTTACTTCAATACTAAATGCCGATTTCTCCCTAAGATGGAGAGTAAATTTCCATTCTATCTGGTTGACAGTCAAAAATCTTCAGAATTTGCCACAAGGATAAATACAATGATCTATTATTTTATATGTATAACAATTAACCTCAAAAGTAATTATTTTCTTCATGGACCTTTCATTAATATAGAAAAGCAGGATCACAGATTTAGAATCATAGAATAGTAGAGTTGGAAGGGGCCTAAAATGCCATACATACAAGTTTTAATATACTTGTATGTATTAAATTCAGCTTTAATTATGAACTTGTTTATCCTTAAAAGAAAGACAAAATATAACATAAATGCCAACAAATGTAAGAATCCAATGTAGCACAGGCTGCAAAAGCCTGTGCTGTTTCTCCCATCCTACTTGGTGTCTATCAGATAGGATTGTTTTCTCAGTGGCCTGGTTCAGACAACACACTAAACCATGCTGCTTAATCACAAAATGGTTACGGGAATGCATTAAGGTTAAGGAATTTCCTTAACCATTTTGTAGTTAAGCAGCATGGTTTAGCACAGTGGTTCCCAAACTTTTTCAGGTAACCGCCCCCTTGGTTCCACAAACTCATGCCCAGCACCCCCCTACCCTACCCTACCCTACCCTATAAAAATCATTATTCAGAATAGCGGTTTTCAACAACCCAGCAAGGAAGATAATAACAATAAAATTCAAAACAGTAACAATTAATTGAATACTTTATTCAAAATCCAGTTCATCCACCCTGCCACGCTGGCTGCAAACAGAGGTGTTCGCTCTCTTTTCCCTCCCAGCCTTGGCAAGCCTGGGGCGGGTGCTTCCCATTTAATTAAAATTATAAAATATCTGCCACCTGGTAAAGAGTTTTCCTATGGGAAATCTGGCTGGGACTGAAGTAGAGGGGCACTTATTTTACTGTACTTATTGTCTTTAAATATGGTTAAATATCCCACAGTTACCTTGCTATTCTATTTCTACAATTCATTTTCTCCTGTCTTTTCTTCACCCTCTCTTTGTTTTCAGGCTGAATCCTATGCACATTTACCTCAGAGTAAGTTCTATTGATCTCAGTGGGGCTAACTTCTGAGTAGACATACTTAGGATTGTGTTGCAGCTCTGTTTTTCTGGTGACACAAGATACACACATACCATGTTTACCAAAAGAATGCTTGAAAAAAGGGGGTTGGACACCCTGAAATAAGCAAGGGCAGATAGGAATGGTTTCAGCAAGCATTCTGGAAAAAGGTGCTGCTGAATCTTCTTTAGCCAGGAAGGACCTGGGGGATTGCAATTCTCCCTCCCTCCCCCTTTTCTTTTCTCTCCCAATCCTGTTGCAGTCCAGATTATTTTGGGGGTGGGACAGACACACAGCATCTCTCTCTCTCTCTCCAACCCCCCTCCCCCCAAGCCTCACAATAGCTGCTGGGCTGATTAGGACAGGAGGGCAGCAGCTCAGAGGGGAGATGGCCCCAATCTGCAACTCCTGACAGGGGAAGGGAGCCTGGTGATACCTTGCAGCAGCACAAGCAGTCCTGCTCCCCACCCACCCACCCACCCAGCCGGCCGCTGTTCTTGGCAGCTGCTCTGCCATCCACCATCCTCCACGTGCTCCTTCATCTCCGCTGCAGGGCTGCTGCTCCCGCCTGGTGCAGCAACTATCGCGAGAGATCTGCCAGGGCAGCTTGTAGGAGGGAGCATCTCTGGCTGAGGGAGTGAGTGAGCGGCGGTGGCTCCAGCAGGAAAGAAGCCCTGGGCCCTCCTAGGCAGGAGAAGAGTGGGCAGAGCAGCTGAATTCGCCACTGTTTCCTGCTCTGCTGCCTCCTGTGGGCGCTTCCCCCACCCCCTACTTCTGGTGGGGCCGCTGTGGGCTTGAGATAGGAGGAGAGAGCGGCTGCATGAGTGAGAAAGTCCTTCCTGAGCAGGAGCGGTGTGGGGAGAGCAGCTGAATTTGCCGCTCTTTCCTGCTCGGTCCCTGGGTTTTAGGACCTTCTGGAGAGACCACCTCGAGGGCCCCCTTGCTGCCCCTTTGCCTGTTAGAGCCCCCTGCCAGTGCCCCCCCTGCCGTCCCTTTGCCTCTTAACGCCCCCCTATGCAATCCCACCGCCCCCAAGGGGGCAATACCGCCCACTTTGGGAATCACTGGTTTAGCGTGTTGTGTGAACCAGGCCAGTGTCATACATACAGCTTTCCTGCCAATGGGCATCTATCACATAGAATTGCATCCTCAATGTCAGGTATTCAGTCCTCTGTCCTATGGGGTTAGAGATCCTATAGATCTCTAACTCCAGTGTCATATATACAATCAGTTCAGTCCCTACATTCTTAAGTTATAAAATAATAAAAATTAGGAAGGAATTCTATATAACCTATACTTTTGTACAGTTTATTGTAACTTTAGACCTGAACATCCAGGGTGTCTTTGGTATAGCCTTCCTTTCTTTATACTGCTATGCCTGGCATCTATCTTACTTTTACATTCAGGGAGACTAATAATATTAATCTTTTCTGTCATTAGATACTTCTGGCTCTTACAGAGGATTCATTTGTTTTATGTTTGCACTTGTATTTAGATTGTAACTGGAGCACAGGAGAGTCTAGTAACATTTCATGTTTCATAGTTTTCTATCTGAGTAGACCAAAGCTTAAACAACTCACGTAATATTTTTAAAATATCCAACATTCTCCCAAAAATGAGGAATATTTTAAGGGTCTGTGTTAAAGCACTATTCTCAATCTGAACTCCCAAATCTTAAGCAACTGCATAATCTATACAGACCGAATTAATTACTGTGAACTGGAAATGTACCTCAGTAACATGTTAAACATATGAAGCTATTACACGGTAGGGTAATTATTTAAGAAGGAGGCAGATGTAGTGATGGCCACCAATTTGGATGGCTTTAAAAGGGGGTTGGATAAATTCCTGGAGGAGAAGGCTATCAATGGCTACTAGCCCTGATGGTTATGTGCTACCTCCAGTATCCGAGGCAGTAAGCCTGTGTGCACTAGTTGCTAGAGAACATGGGTGGGACCATGTCCTGCTTTGTTGGTCCCTGGTCGACAGCTGGTTGGCCACTGTGTGAACAAAGTGCTAGACTAGATGGACCCTCAGTCTGATCCAGCATGGCACGTCTTATGTTCTTAATTTTTGGCTCATAGTCTGATTGGCCTGGGTTAAGTGTCTTTTTGCCTACTTCACACTGTAAGCAGGGTTGGAGTTGTGTATAGGTACATTTGTTAGCGTCTCAACTGTTATGTCAATTTGATCACATTTTGTTTTAGGTAGGCAGGTATGAGTGGGCACCTTTAGTGAGGACAGGGATGCTAAGCATTCTGAGGCACCATTTTGATGACAGGTAATGTCTGAGGCTTCCCACTCAGGGTTTTGTGGCCCA
This sequence comes from Elgaria multicarinata webbii, assembly GCF_023053635.1. NCBI lineage: Eukaryota > Metazoa > Chordata > Lepidosauria > Squamata > Anguidae > Elgaria > Elgaria multicarinata. The sequence continues at coordinate 65,638,205 of NC_086180.1, forward strand.
ATGGGAGGGGCCCAATGGGAGAAGCCAACTCACCTCACCCAGAGCTTTGTGCCCCAAGAGGAGGTCATAGACAAAGGCCTCCCTTCTCCAAATTGGGTAGTCCTGAAGAGTGGCGATCTTACAGATGCCACTCAGCAGGCACAGAATGTTTCACCCAATATATTGTCTGGCTAGTTGCTGGCATAGGTTAGTTGATCGCTTAGGTCTTTCCCTTTGCAGATTCTCAATAAATGTGGCCCACATTTTATACCATATATCTGAATCTTGTCTCTTTATCCCCCCACCCTTTTGACTGTAACAGAAACACTGAGGTGTAAAGGAAAATCAGTAAGACCATAGCAGAGAACTCAAAAACATGCAAAGGAGATTACACAATTAAATTAGCCATAAACAACAAAAATCAGAACACATACAGTATTTCTTTTTCATTCATGGAAGAAAATTTCAGCTACATACTTTGTCAAGTCACAATATGCATAATACTGTGATTTGAAACAAACAACTAGAAAGCATTTTCCCATTGCATATTCCCCCAAACACCCACGCGTGATCACACACACACACACACACACACACACACACACACAAATAAATACAGAAGAGAAACATTCAGAGACAACTCTCTTTCTCTCCCCCCCCTCACTTTCCTACAAATCTTCCAGGCACCTAATCTGGCAGTTGCCTGCTGTGCCAATCAACCAGATTCCTCCTCACAGATGCGCTTAATAGGAAATCTCAGGGCTGGAGACAAAGGGTGGGTATGGCAGCACAATTTGAACTTTTCCCACATTGTATGAATGCACTTGCATGCCCAACATACTTCCTGGTCTCTTCTGCTCCTGTATACATGCATGGGTATTGAGAATGCATGCACACACAAACACACAAAAATACATTCTCCAGATGGGAAGGTAGACACCCCCAAACTGGCTGGGCTAGTTGTTTTCCAACCCATTGGCAATCCTATGTATGTTAACCCAACCCGGCCTCCCCGAGAACCTCAATAAATGTCTTCTTTTGTTTTATGTCTTGGAGTACAGAAGTAGTGGGACTTCTAAACATCTGGTAGGTCATAATAGACTGTGTTGTTGTAAACCAGCCCAAGGGCATTTGCCAATTGGGCACCAAGTACATTGTTGGTCCTATATAAATAAATAAATAAATAATGTACAAATCAAATAAATGAATAAAATAAATAAAACATGATTGTGGGCGTGGCGGGTCCCAATTTGTGCAAGCCTGGGATAGAGAATTATTCAGATGAGAGAATGAAAGAGAAGATAGAGAAAAAGAGAGATATAGGGTAAAATATCATGAGGTGATAGAGTTGCAGAACTGGAGATACAGAGAATATTATTTAGAACTGGAATTGGGACTGAGAGAAAAGATAAAGAAGAAAATTGTGATGGAAGGCAGGGAAGAATATAGCAATGCTAGTGCTGTTGCAAATAAATAAATAAATAAATAAATAAATAAATAAATAAATCTTGGAGATCTTCAGTAATGAGACCTAAAAGCAGAAAAACTCAGGAATGAGTCAAAGTTGAAGTCACATAAGGAAATGTTGTGCTAGCAATAGACTTGGTGGGATTAGATTGTTCCTGACAATAGATCTATGGGAAATGTGAAGTTTTTACTAAATTGGTTCTCAACATATATTTCCACATACATCTTGAAAACTTTGGCTGAATGTGGATTTCACAACTATTCTTTGTTGTTACGCAGCATTATTATAAAGCTCACTGAATTACGATATTATGTTTGCCCTTAGATAAAATACTACCACTTGGAACCTAATGCTCACTAATGGATTTCGATGTACACATTTTGCCTGCTGTAACCATCTCTTAAGGATTTGATAGCATACTAAATGAAGGCAATAAATATTGTAGCACATTCCTGCATGTATCTCATCACAGGTAGTAAAAGCTCAGTATCATTCTCACAGCAGTATTTTTTCACCTGATTGGGAAGCCGATAATTTTACATTTTTTTTTCTTTTTGCAGTGCAGGAATTTCACTCTCCTACCTCCTTCATTGTCCTTGCTATCAGTACATAAAGTTTCCATGGCGACATCACATCCTGCTCCCCTCCATCCTGGCTGACAAACACAATGCCAGCCATTTTGGTCCAGAGTACATCTTCCGTTGCTATTACACAGGCCAGGGCATCCCTCTGTCAAAACAGACAAAAAAAGACACTGCATGTAATTTAAATATTATGTTAATTTTAAATCTAATCAAAATACAAACAGGGAACACTTACTGGGAACAGGCCTTCAGAACAGCACAAATACTGTAATTCCACATGGAGAGAAACAGCAACATTACCTGGCATTCTAATTCTTAACTAAGTGGCATCTTTGATTGGTCTAATACTTGAGACACCACTTACCTGTGCAGGCAGGAAATGTATGCAAGAAACCATTAAATACCTGCAGGCCAGACAAAATTATGTTTACATCTTCTTTAACAGAGCAGCAGGCAATGTGATCATAGCACACAGCTTCTAAGTAAAGAGATAGCGTTTCTGCATGTATAGAACAGATCATATTTTGTGTATATGCACTGTTGGCTACTTGACAATATAGATTTTTTTAAAATTCCTTGTTTTAAATAAATCCTTTGAAGTTCTTAAGTAGGTGCGCTCCTCTGCACTCAATAAAAGTGAACGTTAATTTTATCTGGCCTCAGAGTTGCCGTGTATTCATGTGAAATTACAGTGCATTAAATAATTGCACAAAGTATAGGTCAGTTTCAGTGACTATACTTTATGCCAAAAGTACATTCCTTTTCACAGAATAAGCAAAGCCCAGGAAATAGTGAAGCAGCTTAGCATCTATTCTAACAAACATTAGGATTCAGGCTGCATACGGATGGGACAGGACCGACAGGATTTCCAACTAAATGTAATAGCTGTGCGGATTTGATTACTTAGGACGGACAAAATGAAATACCATAAGGACCACAATAAAACATTGATAGACTGAACAAAAACACGGTAGTGACGTGCTTCAAGACAGATAGCGGAGAGTGATTTTTGTGTGACAATCTCCCTAAGGCTTTTGTGCTGTTACCTTTATATCCTATCTTGTCTGCTTTTATGGCCAAGGAGGGAAAATTTGGGAAACAATTAAAATTATTTAATATATCGAAGATCTATTTTTTCCATCTAACAGTACATCAAAAACAGTATCTGTCACTTCCTACTGATGAAAACCTGGCATGCAGCCAACATGACCTGTATGAGGATGATGACAAGTTTATAGATATATATGTAGAATTCTAGTATTCCTTATCTATGACTGTGGGTAAGACATTCACATAAGCAAGTACAGAAGCAGAATTATTATCAGTGGCTACAAATCAGAGACTTTAGGACAACACAGTTCTTTGTAACTTTACACAGCATAAAATATAAATTGGGCCACCACCTTCTAAAGTTTTATCTGTATACTGTCTCTGGGAATTAGAATAGTGTTTTATTCCTGTTGGTTTGCAAATGTGGTTGGAAAAATCTCTTCTTGTGGCTTGTAATTAAAGCTTAAACAATAATTAATGTACTCCTTTCTCCACCTATGCAGCACAAATTAAACAATAATTCTATGGGCATCGTTGCCTCTAGTAAAATTAGTACTTACAGATGGAAGGGAACCATAGTAGTGTCTCATGACAAGGTATGATGAAGTTATAGTTATGGATATCATGTCATCATGCCAGGCTGAGATTAGATTTGGCTGCCTTTTTTTGCTTCTTTTGGCACTTTTTTTTTGCAATCTGCACATTTTAATTGTATATACAGAAGGTACATTTTACTTCTGAAATACATTTCCTCTGCTTAGTTACATAGGACACACAGCTTTATCTGTCCTATTGGAAAAGCACGGTGGACAAGCTAATGTGATCAAGAGTGGTTATACGAAAGCCTGGATATTGCCATGAATATTGCCATACTCTAATGAAAAAAGCACAAATAGGGAATAGAAGAAAGGCAATCTGGAAAGAGGGATTGGTGATAGTTTTATAAAAACATATTTTTGCCAAACTTCTACCATAACTGAAGATACGAGAATATTTGCTGTTTCGTGGTTTGTTTTATACTATTCAACAAGTAGTTGGTTGCATTAACCTTTCCATCCCAATACTTATCTCCTCTGCAAGGTATAATTATTTGATTGCACACAGCTGTTCCTTAAAAATGGAGATAAAAACTTTGAACAAAAGCTTATTGAAGCCATTCATTATGTGTTTCACACAGTTACTGAGCTTCCATAAACTTAGAGAGCTAGTTGTCAAGTTCAATTGCCAGGATCCAAAGCACTATATAAGTTTCAGCTTCCCCTTCCGGGGGCAACCCCCTCGAACAGCCATAAAGCCCTCAAAGTCAGGAAGGCTTGAGAGGCTACTGCTGGAAGGAAATACTGAGACTGCACAGGAGTGCTTTCTGCCCATGCAAGGAGAGTATGATTGGATCCTGTCCAATGGTACTAATTATCTCATTCATATAATGTATTCTTGAGGCTATGACATTTTATCATCATTGAAAAATATTTGATTTTTTCAATTATGTTTTTACATATAGGTCTAGGCCATTCCTTCCAGCAACAAAAGCTAGAAGGCTTAAAAACCACAAACAGCAAATGCATGGCTATCTTCAGTTTTTTATAGTACCAAAGCTAATCCACTTACACAGGATCTAGTGAAATTTACAATTGCTTATTAAAAACGTTAACAGGCAACAACAACATTAAAAGTCTTAATCTCTTATATCCAAGGCACATGGAAAGTAACATGAATGAAGTTTATAATTCATGGAGTACATATAAGAATATGTTGCATTTGCCATGTCTAGTGGAATGATTACTATAATATACACAGAGATACATGGAAGTATGTCAAGGAAGAGCAAATATACAGTACCTTTAACTATCTTATCCAAATAGTGAGCTTGAGAATTAAAAAGAAAAAGAGAACAGACAAGACATTTCAGAAGAGTCATGTAGGACAGGAATTGTTCAGAATTCACACACAGAAAGAGCAGTGATTTGCTGAAAAGAGAGGTCTTACATTGCAGCAAAGAGAGATATTTTTCACTGTTTAAAAGTGTACACAATCTTTTTCCTACAGCAAATATATAGTCATGATGTGATTAAGCAGCCATCATTTAAAAATGCATCTACAGATCCAAAAAACCCCACCACATTTCGAAGTCTATTGTTTCCTTGGTTCCTTCTTTGTAGCTGTTTTTATTGTGCTTTGTCTTTTATGTAGAACAAACTTAATCCGAGTCATAAAGAATTCTGGTTTTCAATTCATTTAGCCCAGTTATGCAGTATATGAACGTTACAACTCAGGCCAAACTGGAAGACTATCATTAGGCAGAATCCAATGAGGTGCTTACTCCCACCCAGGCGCTGTTTCTCTTACGCCCTGCCAATTCCATTGTGCAAGTGGCCCTCACTGCTTGTGCAATTTGATTTAGCACTTTAGGGGCCCACCTGAAGTGCCAAAACACTCACTTCTGGAATGAGGCATGTTGGCAGAGCTCAGATAAGGGAGCTCCACTGACCTGCCTCCTTCCAGAAACAACCACTTTCACTCATTTCGGAGCTCTCCCTGGGAAATGCTCAATCTCCTTTGCGTAAAGTGGTGGGTTCCGCTTGCACAATGGAATTGGCAGAACCCACTGTTTATGGAAGGGAATCGGTGGGGCAGAAACAAATCAGTGGAGGCGTACGCTCCTCAATGGATTCTACCCCTGGCCACATACACTCCCTCTTCCTTTACAGGGGAACTGCTCCAGACCAGCACAAATAATTTTGGTTGCCTTTTTCTGCATCTTTTCCAGCTCTACAATATCTTTTGGAGACAAGAATTGTCCACAGTTTTGTATTCCAGGATTGTATTCTAAATTTGTACACACCACAGATTTGTATAAAAGTATTGCAATATTGTAATTTTCCCTAATATAGATTTCACCTTTTCCACAGCTGCTGCACATTGGCTAGACATTTTCATTGAGCTATATACCATGACCCCAAGATCCCTTGCCTGGTCACTGGCAGCTCAGATGCCATTAGCGTATTTCGGTAGGAATTTTTACCCTGCATCACATTTAACTACATTAATGCCCATTCACCTAATTTGGAGAGAGCCTTTTCAATCTCTTCGTCTTTTTATTACCCGGAATTATTTGGTGTCATCTACAAACCTGGCCACTTCACTGCTCACTCCTAACTCTAGATCATTTATGAACAAGATAAAACGAACAGATTCTTGGGAGACCCCATTTCTTACCCCCTTCCACTCAGAACTGGTATGCAATACTCCTCCAGTTATGTAATATACTCATTGTATGCGACAGACTAATCCAATGAGAAACATTGAAACATTGAACTATATTATTCTTATTGAGAGCAGCAGTACGTCAGCAATGCAAAAGAAACAGACAGCTTAAAATTTAAAGTAAACCAAGTTTACCAACGTAAACATCATATTTAGCATATAACGTAGCATAAGATAAATTTAATGCTTTTTACATGGCCAATTGCCATTTCAAGAAAATATTTTCTTTTTTAAAGGCAAGGATATGGTTAAGTAAGAACTGTATAATATTTATCATGGCTACTTAGGTAAGCTCACATATTCAATTCAGGTGTGCTTGTTCAATTATATGTTGTATTTTATTGTTTTAATATGTTGCAAACCAGTGTGTAATCATAGATGAAAGAAGTATAAAAATTCTAAAATAAATAAATAAATGTGACAAGCTTATCAGCTCCCAACTTGCCGTGGCATCTATCCAGCATGCTGCAATATGTTAATGGATCCATGGTAGGAGTTTCACACTTTTATGTTATCAAGACATAGCTTTGATCACTAGATATGAATTCACTGACAGGTAATATCAGTAGAGTTGAATGTGCTTTGCTATTATCTAAGAACAATTCTACACATAATGCAGGATGAGGTGGTGGACTGTGATGGTGGAATTCTGGGCTGCAACCTTTCAAGACTGCAGGTGAGGAGTCTATTTTTCAATGATCCCCCACATGAAAAGCTCTCTTCATATAGAAAATGAGACTATCAGGGAGAAGGCTACCTTTGTGTGTATCTAACTTGATGAACAGATGGTAAGCATTAGAGAAATTATGATGGAACATAAGACATTCAGTTTGCTTTTCAAGTACACTATGCACAAATGTATTTAGAGCTTTATAAGTGATAACCGGAAGTCTGAATTTAGCTGCAAAGACAAGAGGGCAGATACTGCAGCGCTAGTGAAATGTGTTTGCTTTGGTGACTCACTCCTTTCACAAGGGCTGCATCACTCTGCACCAACTAATGCTGTTTAACTATATTAAGGTCAGTCCCTCACAGTTCGAACAATGGGCAATGAAGGCTGGTAGGAAGCACAACTGGTCTTTCCTTCAAATAGGTACCCAGGAAGAAAACCAGGAGCACCCCAAAGGTGGAAGCCTGAGAACCTAGAAGGAAATGAAGCCAATCAGTGATGCAACTCCCAATTCCTCATCACTTCTTCAAATTGTAATCCCAGTTAATTCTTTGGGCAAAGCCCACTTCAACCGTTTATCTTTGCATCTGGCTTTAGTCCATGAAAGCATATGCAACAATAAATAATTAAGTTTTTAAAGTGCCAGAAGAAACCCATGTTTCTGCTGCAACAGGTAAAGATGGCTATGTGTCCATAATTTACAATAGCTGCATGCAGAAAGTGGAAAGTAGGGTGTGTGACCAAATTATAAAATCAATGAACAGATGAAAGAGGAAATGTAAAAGGATGGGTATTTGAAGACAGTGGTTAAGATGAGAAGGGAATGAGCTGGAAGAGTAAGTAATGATGGGACAGGAAGTTGGTTTGATGTTAGATGGGAGTTAATCTGGCTCCGTTCTCCTCTTTGGTTACCTCTAGGGACTATAAAATGCTCAGTGGTAATAATAACAAGAACGCAAAAGGGAAAAATTTAAAATAATATAACAATGGTCAAAAGCAATACAAACAACATTCCAAAATTAGCAATCTCGGCATGTCTTTCAGATATCTCAGCTTGGCTGCTTCATCGTCGCTTGAAGCTTAACATGGCAAAAACTGAACTGCTTGTTTTCCCTCCTAAACCTTCTCCTCACCTCTCATTCTCTCTTACTGTCAACGATGTCACGCTTACTCCGGTCAAGGAAACTCGTAGCCTTGGCTTTATATTTGATTCCTCGCTCTCCTTTATTCCTCATATCGAGGCAGTAGCTAAATCTTGTCGTTTCTTCCTGTATAATATTGCCAGGATTCGACCATTTTTGTCTGTCTCTTCTGCCAAGACTCTCGTTCACGCACTGGTTATCTCTCGGTTGGACTACTGCAACCTCCTCCTCTCTGGCCTCCCCTCGTCTCACATCAGTCCGCTGGTCTCTGTCCACCACTCTGCCGCTAAGATCATCTTCCTGGCCCGCCGCTCTGACCATGTCACTCCGCTTCTGAAATCTCTTCATTGGCTCCCAATTCATTCCAGAATCCAATATAAACTTCTCCTGTTGACCTTCAAAGCTCTCCACGGTCTAGCTCCTGCCTATCTCTCCTCTCTCATCTCACACTATTGCCCCGCTCGTGCTCTTCGCTCCTCTGATGCCATGCTTCTTGCCTGCCCAAGGGTCTCTACTTCCCTTGCTCGGCTTCGTCCATTTTCCTCTGCTGCCCCTCATGCCTGGAATGCTCTTCCAGAACACCTGAGAACTACCAACTCAATCACAGCTTTTAAAACACAGCTAAAAACTTTTCTTTTCCCTATAGCTTTTAAACTTTGAGTTTGTTCTGACTCTATACTGTTAGCTTCACCCTTCCCGGTGCCTGTTTACACTTCCCTGTGCCTGTTTGCATTCTCTTTCCCTTCTTATTGTTTACTACAACTTTATTAGATTGTAAGCCTATGCGGCAGGGTCTTGCTATTTACTGTGTTATCTGTACAGCACCATGTACATCGATGGTGCTATATAAATAAATAATAATAATAATAATAGTTTCATAACAAAACAATAAATACACAGGCATGCTACACACAGAAGGGCTAAACAAGATGTTGCAGATGAGTAACAAACCTGACGACCCTTTACTTCTACAGAAAAGCAGCTTTGGGGAAGGTGTGTTGCAAAATAGGCAACTGGCAGGGAGAGGGGGCACTTATCTCTTTTTTGAGAATAAACCATCTGGAAAAGCAGCTTAGGGAGACCATGTTATGAAGCAGAGAAACAGCAGGCAGAGAAAGGATTAGGTATCATCCATCACTTCTCCACTTCACATCTTTCCCTCCTGATCAAAATCAAATTTTACAAACAAAATTCAGGCTGCTCTGTTAGTTTTGCTAGGGGAAAACCCCTGAGCCTTCAAGAAATACAAGCATACATCCTTCACAGCCCAGCATTTGCTTATGTTCACTTGGCTAAGGATATTGAAAACAAGTCAGAATTTGAATCTTGTGTTTGCTTAGTCCTAGTAAGAACTTCAACAAGAATACAGGTAATAGTACATAAAAGTTTTCCAATACCTTCTGTAATCAAGCAATGAAAGAAACGCTGCGGAATGGAAACAAATATAACATCAAAAAGGAAAAAAAAAACACCTCCCTTGTAATTTTCCTGCAATAAATTGTTTAAGCTAGAAGGAAAATACGCATTTAGGAGTATGTTTTTAACAACAGGTCTCAATGCAGGCTTTCTAAAATTTAATGGGTTTCAATAGTCTTCCATGAGAGATGTAAGTAGGTATCCTCCTTAGATTATTCATATGCTAGCTCCTGTAGATGACAGAATAGCTACAGTCTGCAAAGAAGTATATATTAAATCCATTTATTCCAATCATCTCCTGTTTAAATCAGCATGAACAGCATGCCCAGTGATTTGATGTTCCTTAATTGGTACTCACTGCACTGTTTTATTACTGATTACCCTGTCATAAAGGATTATAGCAGTGACATAATTTTCAATGCAGTATAATAAATTCCTATTCATATTAGTTTATTCATACCCTTTATGAGCTAGTTTTACTTACCATGATCTTTCTTGTCCACAGCTAGAATAATAATAATTAAAAAATACTAACTATCCTGCTTCCTGCATAGTTTTTCAAGATGAGTGTCAGGTAAGATGTCATATCAGGGCTACAATAACTGACCCAGTATTCAAAACTTCTCCATTTAAAAATAATAAAAATACAAGTTCCAGGCAAACCTGTAATACAAAACCCAACGGACAATTCCATGAAACGTAAGGCTGGTGAATAAGTGAAGGATTGAGCACATTGCTTGATACACTGGGGGAACATCAGCATTTGCTTGGTTCACATTTGAATGTGAACTCCCATAATTCATACTTCCTCAACTAATATGCAAACTGAAACACAGTTATACTTGGATACTCATAGGTTTCCAAATTTTGTGATTCAGTTCCCCAATCAAAGAAAAATGTGTACAAAAAAGACTGTATTAGGGGAAAGGTGCATACAAAAATGACTATATTAGTGAAATAATGTGGGGAAAGCACTTGCAAAAATGTGTATATGAGGCAAAATCATGTACAAAACTGCATATATTAGGAGGAAAGCACACAAAATATGCTGTTTTTATGCAGACCTTTTTTAAAAACAACCCATAGATGTGAAAATGGGATAAAATGAACGTAAGTTTTTTTTAAAAAAGAGAAACCGAAATTTACAATTCCATCCATTCTTACGGAAAACCAACTTAGGGTGCTCTGCTGGTATTGCTGTGTGGGTTGCTAGTGCTGTTTTGACAGCAGTCAGCATCAACAGATGTAATTTACTAACCTATTGCAAATCTACTGCATGACACAGAATTAGATGCACAGGAAGAAAAGAATTAGAAGTATTGTCAGGGCATTTTAGCCACTCCATAGTCGCTTATATGAGTCCGATCCAAGATGCCTAAAGTTGCATAGCATCAGTTCTACGTCTGTAAAGCACAATGGTGATGCTACAGCTTCCCAGCACAGGGTACTCTGTGTACTGTTTCTATGTACATATATGTAAGATGTATCTGTGGAACTGAAGCACCCATGTTCGGCATGCATTTAGTGTTAGGTTTGTGATCGAGCATTTAATAAACCATGATGCCAACTTTTCCAATCTGGTGCCCTTTAGATGTTTTGGGCTGCAATTCCCATCATTTCTGATTATTCATCATGCTCGTTGGGACTAATGGGTGTTGGAGCCCAAACATTTGGAGGGCACCAGATTGGGGGTAGGTTGCTAATGACTTCCTTTCCTTTCCCCTTGTATTATCCTTACAATGAGTGCATTACCTTGCAAGATGGAAAGATGCTCAGGTATCCTCCTTGTGATAATTTTGCTTAATGCCCAAAGCCACCCGTAGTCTAGATCCATAGCAAATGTAGCTACGAATCATGAAGCCAACTATCATAAAGGAAGGAGAAGAAACAAAACAAGAAAAGCTTCTTCCAAAAGAACCAACAGAGGAGGAGCACAAAAGAACACCCTCATTTAATTAGAATGGACAGCCATGGATATGCTTTTTCAGTGTTAAACCATTCACAGGACCAGGAAGCCAATGCCTGCATACCATAAGGTGACTACAGTGTCATTTTGTGGTAAAAAAAAAAATGTGTGTGCCTGTAGCAGCACTTTGGCTTAGTTATGTCATCTCTTCTAATCTATATGCAATATTTCATGGAAACAATGGGTCTCCATTAATTGTCATTAATGTCAATTGCTACAAATTCATTCATATACTATCTTTCATTTCTCATCCAATAACTAATATTTTCAGACTTGACAGATGGTGTTTCTGTTTCCCCCAGTCTTCTCTTTTATTATCAAAATAGTGTCATTTTCTAAACTGTTCAAAGTTCTGTGCTGACAGAGTCCTTTATTTCCCCCTACAGAGAATGCTTACTCTTCACTTTCTAATTCTGCAGCAGTAAGAATAATTCTGAATTTGAACCTACAATTTTAATAGATTGCACTTTTTCTTGCATAGTTTGTAGAGTGCTAGACCAGCTGTATTCTTCGAACATTCTGTCCTCTTCTATATCTATCAATTTCCGTTGCCATAGCCTCTGCTAACTTCAATGAGTTCACAGTATGTCTATCATGTTAAACCTTAAGAACATTATTTTACCACCTGTGTAAATTTCTACGTTCCCAATTTGTATATGGAAAAGCATTTTTCATTATTGTTGGAATACTTCAAGTGAGATTGGAGAGTATTAATGAACTATCAACAGAGAAGGGTTGATGCTTGGAATTTTTAACAATTAATTATCAATATAAAGGATGCAGCTAAGTACTCCTTGTGTGCCTTGTTAAAACCATATATGCACATGATTTCATGACACAGAACACCTGTTCTCTTTTGTAGTGTACGCACTCTTTTAAAACAGTCTGTTAAAACTGTTTGTCACTCAGACATTTCTCTTTATATATGAACATGCAGGATCAGATGATTCTTTAAAGAACAAGTTCTCCAAAATCTCTGGCAGCTTTATCTTTCAAAACAGAGCTAGTATCAAACAACAATAGATTACCTTAGGAAGATGCCCAAGTTCATTTGCTTCTGAGGTAGTAGTTCCTCATAACTCTAAATTCTGTTTATAGCTTTCTGTATCATACACTCTGGCTGACTGCACTACTTCAAGTAGTCCTGCCTGCAGCCACCACCTTCAAGAATCCCTCTAGATCATCTTCTTGGCTCGCCGCTCTGACCATGTTACTCCACTTCTGAAATCTCTTCATTGGCTTCCAATTTACCTCAGAATTCAATATAAACTTCTCCTGTTGACCTACAAAGCTTTTCACAGTCTAGCTCCTTCCTATCTTTCCTCTCTCATCTCACACTATTGCCCTGCTCGTGCTCTTCACTCCTCTGATGCCATGTTTCTTACCTGCCGAAGGGTCTCTACTTCCCTTGCTCGGCTTCGTCCATTTTCTTCCGCTGCCCCTTACGCCTGGAACACTCTTCCAGAACATTTGTGAACTACAAGTTCAATCACAGTTTTTAAAGCTCAGCTAAAAACTTTTCTTTTTTCTAAAACTTTTAAAACTTGATTTTGATCATACTTTTATACTGTAAGTTTTACTCTACCCTGTGCCTGTTTGGTGCATTCGCTTCCCCTTCTTATTGTTTTATTATGATTTTATTAGAATGTAAGCCTATGCAGCAGGGTTTAGCTATTTTATTGTTTTACTCTGTACAGCACCATGTACACTGATGGTGCTATATAAATAAATAATAAATAATAAGAATAAAAATCCCTCTAGTCATCTAGCCATGCTGTCTTGTCCCACGACTTGACAGGTGCAGCCTTTGTGTACTCCTAATACCACACCTGACTTTGCCTCCCAATTGACAAGTGGATTCACAACAGGCTTCTGGAAACTCAGACTATTCTGTTACTAGAAGTCTCTAACCAATTTGTACCCAGCCCCACAAATCCGAAGATCAATTCATTCTACCATTTTAATTATCTTATAGGAATCATCAAACTCAGGCAAGTGCTAATTAGCAACTGTCCATTTCTCCCTAAAATAGCCTTCTCATACACTAAGAAGCATGGGATTAACAATATGCTTATTGTCCACTTCTATTTGAGATCAGATTAAAATTGATATGCTTTACAGCCAGGTAAAAGTAGCACAAATGCCTAACTATCTCTTATCTGAATACTTAATGATACTGATTCACATCAACACCACTAACATTCAACCACATGCATATGTATATAAATATTAATTTTGGACAGAACAATAATTGTTTCCACAGTTAAACAGCTGTAATGCCTCTCATGAGTTAAGTGATCAAGCTGCAGGCAAGTTCTAAAAACAGATGGTCTTATCCACCCATACTTAATGTTACAGATTTCTTTAAATGGGGTTTTGACAAATCAGAATGCAACAGAATTGTAATGCAAGTTTTCTAATCTGCAATGTAAATTACTCCAACAATAAACTTGTATACAGAAAGAAAAATTATGAAGCTTTTAAAATGGAGACGCTAATACCACATTTGGATATAGTAGATTCCCATCAACTTAATTATTTGCTAATTCCATTCAGCTAAAGGCATTTAATGGGAAAGCAGCTGGTGAAGCATTCACTTTTATAGAGTTCCTATCACTGTTATTTAATTTACCCACAATATGTGTCAGTTCAATTGCAAAAACAATAGCCCAACACAAACAATCACAACTGCCCATAGTTGCACAGTTGGGTATAAATCAGTGAAAGTTACAAACACCTAAACTTAAGCATATAAGTATGGATTTAGTTTACTGATTTCACTGAGTTTTCAGCAGCATCCCCTGATTGCATACTAATTATTTCAGAGCAAGCACTTAATTTAGGTTATTCTACAATAGCATACAAAAACATACAAGGGTCAGAAATCCCAGTAAACGTGAGTACTCAAATCCAGTGATTGCTAAAACACATTGGGCTTCCAATATACAGATGGAATTCCTATGTACACAAATGTAAGTGCACTTACTTTAATCTATATGCACTCGCTGGAAAAAAACAACCACCACACAGACTGAAATGAATGAAGAAATGAATGGGGATACTCCACACATTGCAGCACACTTGGAATTCTACATTGTAGCATCTATCAGACAGTTTTGTTAAGCCAGTTTTAGTGCTTGACTCTCAGTTCTACCTGGACAAACAAGCTGCAGTTTTGAACCAAACCTATAAAGCAATATCTCTCTATAGGTTCAAAGCAGATATCCCCAACGTCCTCCCTATGGCAGTTCCCTGAAAATCCAACTAAGGGGGTCATGGGACCCTGCTGAATAGCGTATCCTACAGTGTGGGGAAAAGGAGGATCCCCGAAATTTGGCAAAAGTATCTCCTGGGATCAGGGTTCCACCAATGGATCACCCCCTCCTTCTCACACTGGAGGATTAGATTTAGATTACCAAAGCACTTGTTTTACTTTCAAGCATAATAATTTATTTTGCTTCTTTTTAACCCTTCAAATGGAAATAGTTAATGACGGAAGACACTTATTAAAAGATAGGGCCTTGCTTTGCCACTCTTGACTTTTCCCTCCTTAATTTGACTTGTTTGTTTTTAAAAACATACTAGCAGGATTGGCCAAAGTTTATTTCCACTGTATAAACTATGCCTCATGAACACTCCTATGGTTTCATATGTGGACTTGAAATGGTCAAATCCAGGTCACTTCAGATTTTAAGTTCATATAATCACAGCTGTAGTTTCCAAATATTAAGATGGGGCACACAGTGAGGAAAATCATTAAAATTACTGAAGACGTAACAGTGGATTTTAGACAATTTAAAATGCACTGGTGTACTCTAAAACTCGAAATGAGCCATGAACTTTAAAATGTGAATTTTGTCCTTCATGTTAAATTAATCAAAAACATAGTCTCAGGACAGATACTGGTTGCTTGACTATAAGCAGGAGAGAGAGAGAGAGAGAGAGAGAGAATTATATTGTGAATGACATGAAGGGAATCATAAAATAAGAGCTGGAATTGACCTTGGAGATCATTTAGTCCAGCCCCTGCCCAGTGCAGGCTCTGCTCTGCAGGATGCAACTACAACACCCCTGACAGATGGCCATCTAGCCTCTGTGAAAATGCCTCCAGTGAAGGAGAGTCCACCACCTTCCAAGGCAGTCTTGTTCCGCTGCCAAACAGCTCTGACCTTTAGGAAATTTCTCCTAACGTTGAACTGAAATCCGCTTCCCTGCAATTTCCTCCCCTCTGAAGCAACAGAAAAGAAATCTGCGCCATCTTCTGCATGACACCTCCTCAGATGGAAAAGGAGTAAAGACATTTGGGATGGCATAGTGGTTAGCACAAAACCTACCCTGCTGGAATTCGCTCCTTCTTGAGGTTCATGCAGCTTCATGGTTATTAGTTTTTATTTCAATCTGCATTTTTATAAATTGTATTAATTGCTGTGGATTTTTAGTCCTGTTCATTTTAAAGTTCTTTGGGTACATATTTTAAGAATGATTTTACATCTGTGTATTATTATGTTCAATTTATTGTTTGTGCACTGTCTTGTAAGAGCTCTGAGTCCTGAAAAGTTGTTTAGAAATTCGTTAATTAATAAATACAATGCAATAATAAAAGTGGAGATGTGTCTGTTTGTCCATCCGACAGCAATGCCATGCCAAGATCGCGAAACCTAGACACCTGAAATGTGGCATGCATACTAAGGGTACCCTAGGGTGTACCTTGGGGTTATTTTGTTTTACAATGTATTCATTTTAGTTCATTTAATGCGCCTATGTGGTTGAAGCCTGCAGCAACATCTTCTGTTGTTGAAGCCTGCAGTAACTGGAGGGCATGTCTACACCATCCATGTATCCCCGGGTAGTGCCTGGATCATCCCTATGCATCCAAATGACGCACAGGGGATCCTGGGGACAACCCAGGATGACCAAGGACTTTCCCTAGGATATAGGGAACCATGAAAAACCTGACTGCCTTGTGTTTGCTGCTTCTGGGTCATCCCTTCGTCCCTGCATGTAGCGGGCATTATAAAATGGGCATGGAGCTGCACGGGGGCAGTCCGGGCCCATCAGGTGAGAGTTTTTACCTTTTTTGCGGAGAAGCGCAACTGGGCTCCTTCTCCTTCTTTGGGGGGAAAAACAGCAACCGCAATGTCCTTCAGGCATGTCACACAGCTGTCAAGACACTGGAGGAGGATCGCGGAAGCTGGTAAGTCCATGATCCTCTGCCTGCCTCCCTATGCACCCTATGGTGCAGACATCTCTAAGGAGCACATAGGTTTGCAGTCCATATACATTTAAAGCTAATTAATAGGCTGAGGAACAGAGTTATATGCCTGCCCATCCCCCCAATAGCCTTCCCTTCGTAGGCTATGGGGTGCATTATGTCTAGGGGCGCCAGTGAGCATGGTTTCATTCAGACAGGGCAGGCACAATGTGTCTACCTAAGACAGCATTTAAGTTTGCTTGAAGGTTCCACTGTATCTAATTAACGGATATTCCAAGCTGGGCCCTCTCACTAGTAAATAAATAAAATGATGCTAGAGTCCAGATACAATAACAGTAAGGGCCTTCATCTGTCACTACTACCATCACCCTTTCCCCATTGCCTTCTGAAATGATGTACACAGTTAAGTTTTGGGCCTGAGAACATGAAGGGGTTCTGCTCCCTTTCCCCCCAATATGTGCTCACTACAGTCAATTCCCTGTGCACACAGCTATCCACATGGGAAAATGTAAAAAGATTGCAATGATCTTGGGATGTGACCTTGAATAATGGACAAGTTTGTTCTCAATATTGGAAAGGAACCAGGTCTAAAGCAGGGAGTGTATGAGGATTAATTAATTAGCCACAAAACTCTAGCAATGGGAAAGATACATTGGGTGTAGTCCAAACCTCTAACAATATGGAAGCAACATTGGGTACAGCCCAAAGCTCAAAGAAATGTGCAAGCTACATTGCACAGCAAAGCAACTGGACTGTACACTGCTGTTCTAAGTTTCCACAGAGAACTTCTATTAGTTTTTTAATGTTTCTTTCCTTCTCATTTTCAATTAGCCTCTCCATTTGTATTCAGGATGGCACATATTAAGAAGCCCCCCAAAATCCCATTTCTCCAATTTAAAGAAAGGTAGTCCTTTGAGGTGTTCTCTGCTAATAGTGCTTTAAACACCAAGTTGTTTATTGAGCTACATTGATTTTCATGTATATGCAGGCAATTCAAATGGAAATCCAGCCTAGGGGAAATCCTAATTCCTTTAAACTACAAAGGACCAGCTATTTGTTTTTATTCCAGTTCTTTACTACATTGAAAATCAGGATCATTAATGATAACAAAGACATATTTTATTCAGAAAAAAATGTGGCATGCTGGTCAGTGCATTTCTATTAAACTTTAAGGTTGCTGTAGGGTTAGGAAGGCAGTCAGTGAAAAACTGAAAGTGAAATACAAACAGCTGGGGAATTCACAGTTAAACACTATGGAAAAGACTAAATTTTAAGAGTCTGGACAAAATTTCAGTCCGGCACTTTTTATATAGTTTTGTCAGACAGCATGATTGTGCAGCTAGTGCTTGTACTCAAACTGCATTTCTTTCATTTATAGAGTGTCACTAATTGAACACTGTAAAATATGAGTCTCACCCTTGTCTCTTTTCTTTTAAACTATGCAACATACCCATAAGAACATAAGAAGAGCCCTGCTGGATCAGACCAAGGATCCATCTAGTCCAGAATTCTGTTCACACAGTGGCCCACCCAGCTGTTGACCATGGATCCACAAGCAGGACATTAGTACAACAGCTCCTTCCCACCCATGTTCTCCAGAAACTGGTGTATACAGGCTTACTACCTCTGATACTGGACGCTCTCAGAATTCTAGGTAACACAATGTACTCCTCCAGCCAATTGTTGCAGACTCTTCTATATTTCTAGTGGACAGCGATTGCAGACTTACTTGAAATGCCATAATGGCCAGGTGCAATAAGCTTTTGTCTTATTGGCCTTCGTAAGACAGAAGGTTATACTCTGCACCATTCATCTTTTTCTAACATAATTCTATCTGTACTGAGATAAGGTTCGATCCAAAAGACTCCATCCAAATCAGAGTGATGCAATAAATACATGGGAAATACATGGGTTTGAAAAGCCATACACCTGCCTTCCCAATGGTGAGGGGAAAACATATGTGTGTCTAACACATTAGAAAAACTGTGCAAGAACAGTTCACCCACATAGAACTATAACGAAAGGTCAGTGAGAACACCAGGAGTGATCATCTGAGTTCCTACTAACTGGCAAGCTAAAGCTTATTATGAGTAGGCTTTGTCTTACACATCCATTTTGCCATTGGTGTTTTTAAAGGACAAGGAAATATGGAGACAAAAGTGAAGAATTACTGTGATAATTCTTCCTTCATTTCTGCTCTTTGTGATACTTAATCAGAGATCCAACTTAATCAGAGATCAACATTTCTTTGGTCACAGATCAACTTCTGGAAAGAAACATTAATAGAATTCTAGAAAAAAAATTACCTTTTATATCTTTCTTTCATATCCATACGTTCCCGATATAAGAAAAAAGAACTCATGCACTATAAAAAGACAGAGTCTCTGCTCTTGCTTGCAAAACACACAACTATGAATGGAACTGCTAAAAGTCAGTAAATTTCTCAATTTGTCAATACTAAAATGGAAGCTTTGTGAAAATCTTAAATAAATCATAGTGCCTGCTAACACAAAACAACAAAAATAATTTCAGGGTGCTAGATTTCCTGGCAACCATGTTTTAGCTTTTACGTTTATGTACAATGTTTCCATAGTTGTTAATAAAGTTAAAATGTGAAGTACTATTATCAGCTAAAAATAGGCAAGAATGTAGCAATGAACTGATTCATCTACAGATCATGAAGAATACAAAAATAGTATCCCCTTCTATTGGAATCACGGAAGATATGTTCAGTGAAAACTGAAAAATGTACAGGGAAATTCTTGCCCCTCCTATCTGGGGCAAGCTATTCATAAAGTATTGATGACCAATTATATAACCATTTCCTTTTTTAAAATATCAATTCCTTAACACAGAATGACAAGTAGAAATATTCTGTTTGAAGAAACCATCTTCAAAGTGCTAAATTTCTAATTCAGATGAGGGCCTTTTATAAGTTCAGCACTGAAGCAGGATATTAAAGCACACTTAGCTTACCAATCGTGCAGTGCTCGCCATTCCACCCTTGGTTGCATTCACATTTCCCATCTTTACACGTCCCATGTTCAGCGCACCGAGGGTGGCATGCTCTTTGATTGCAGGATGGGCCAGTCCAGCCTTCTTCACAACGGCACGTTCCACCCATGCAGACACCATGAGTGCCACAATCAACCGAACAGATTTCTGTATTGGAAATATACACCAAAAGGAAGGTGAATGGGGTGAGGGGGTGAGGGGAGAGAAATAACACAATAATTAGGGCAAGCTCCCAATACAAGCTGTATAGACAGAAAACAAAAGTCTTTGAAAATTAAATCAAATAATTTATTTTAGGGAAGCACTCAAGAGGATGTGGAACCTACATCTCTGGCAATGCTTGATTAGTTGCCCAGCCGGCCTGGTGACATTTAAGTGTCCTCAGCTTTTCTTCAGTTAGTTCTGAGTAATTTCACATTACTTTTTTTTCCTGATCACAGATTTCTTAAGAGTGGCCTGTTACTGTGCATGCTTAGAAACCTATGAGGATTTATAGAATATTCTTGTGAACAATGTAAGTATGTGCTCTGGAAGGAAGTATAGCAGAAATAAAAACTGTTCCAAACTCCAGTAAAATAAAGACACGACAATGCCATTTTAATATGTTGTTTTCCCCAGTATAAAATCTGAATCCTTCCATCAGACATGTCAGATCAGCTATCTCTTTTGTCTATTTCAGTTCTATGATCTCCATGATACTTTTGATATTGAAAGTATCATTGTCATGATGCGTTTTATGGAGATAAAGTTGTTCCAACCTTGGCATCCTCATGTTAATTGAGAGAAAGGACAGTGATGTGAAGTTCTTCAATAGCTGGATGCTCTTTCTTACTCCACTTGCCCTCTTATGGCAGGGTTGGGCAACATGTGTCCCTCCAGATGCTGGACTGCAACTACCATCAGACCTCATCATTGGCTATGTTGGCTAGGGCTGATGCAAGTTGCAGTCCAACAACATATGACTTATGGCAACATAATGTACCCACACCTGTCTTATAGCAACTTACTACACCTACAGTCCCAAGACCACAAGTAAGTAGACTTCCCATAATCACCTGTGGAAAAGTATTCAGAAAGCACACAGATCTTTCCCTTTTAGTAGGAGGCTATGGGAAATCTATTGGTTTTCTGTCCTTAGGATCATGTAAACCTATACCAACGTTTTCACCTAGACCACTACTAAAGAGACATTTTCTGTTCAGAGAGATACCAGAGCATTAGAGTGCTGCAACAGCTATGAAATATGTACGCAGGTACAAATCATGGCTTTTCTCTTCAAAATGGTCACATTGTGGCTTTCCTGGATAGTCTTTTCCTGAGGGTAAATCTGTGATTATTTATTTATTTATTTATTTATTTAAAACATTTGTGTCATTAAGATCTCAGGGCAGCGTACAGAATATTCCATAACTGACGGTTTAACCTGATATGGGTGAGTGATTTTTAGGCTGAATTAGAAATGAGTGCTTGGATTTTATAATTATAGAGATATCTAGACTGAATGTGATGATTATATAAATAATATTATCTTATCTCTGTAGCGTTTGTTCCGATAAGGCTTAAGCAATGAAAACAGGAAATATATTGCGAAATCCTGTCAACTTACAACGCTGGAAAGAACAAAATATAATAAGAACAAACCTTATTTACAATATATCTGTGAATATATGTTTATGTACTGATGTTATTGCCAAATGTGTCTAATATACTAAAGTGTGTTAGTGCGATTTTGTTGGGCTATATTATAGACTTGTATAGTCTTTAAGTAGGAATATTATTCCAATTATTGGTTTATTGTATTATAGTACCCAACATCACTATTGTTTAACAACTATGGGATACATCAGCCTTTTTGTAATTTTTGTATATTAATAAATGGGTTTCTTGTTAATCATCACTAGTGGTTTGGGTAGTTGTGTGCTTTCAGACACCTTATATATATATTAGTTATTTAAAAACTACTGCCTTCTATTTATTTGTTTAGCATACAGATAAAAGCATACAGTATAAAACAATAAATATACACAGCTAAAAACAAATTAAACCATGATTTTTGCATGCCTGCACCTCTTAGACTGAGCATGACGTGGCGGCATTTGAACTTGCACTTGTACCACTTGGGCTGAACTAGTTCTTGGTTGTTTGACATAGTGTATTTCAACTTGCATGCAAAATATTTTGCATCATGAGTGGTCAGGACCTAAGTCTGTGCATAGGATTATGAGTTACACCTTTTCATTGCACCAGGGGCTCAAACACAACCCAATGGAATAAGAAAAGGTTTCACATATTTAATTCCCAGATTACTTACAAGCAGGGCAAATCAGCCCACTTGGTCCCTGCCAGCTCACACAAGTGACAAGGACTAATGTGGGACTCGTGCAAGCTATGGCAACTCCTGCTGACACACTTGTTTGTGGAGAGTCCCTGTTTTAGCCATGGCACAGGATACTCCAGCAAAGAGGCACTGGGCAGTCTGCAGCATGGAAACCGACCTGAAATTGGCTTGAAATCCACTGGATCTACAGTATTCAATTTTTTGTTTGGTCCTTATGAAAATTAAGGATAATTGCTAGAATAATAAAAGATTTTCTAGTTTCTTAATACAGTTTGTTCTTAAAAGTAATACATGGAGTGAAATAACATTCCAGTCTATTTGCATTCAACTTTCCTTCTTTTTTCTTTTCTTTTTTTCCTTCTTTTTTTTTTAAGAGAATATCATTTTCTGTGAAGCTAATATCAGGAGGAAAACACAATGTAACATAGCCTAAGGGATATAGCTTAAGTCTCTTAGAACAAAGCTAGCACAGCCATATGCTGGTTCATAAGCCTATTATTCAACTGCAGTTTCCTTATAAAAGAACAGCAATGCTGAAAACAAAGATCAGAAATTATTTGTGATGGATATTGAAAAGGGAGCGCAATAAAAAGGGCTAAAAAGATCCTTTCCCCATGACTGAATTGCTCTATATCAAAGTGCTGTAGAATATTAAATGTACAATCCAGTATTGTGACACTTTTTAATGTGTCAGAATGTGCACTGGCCAAGAGAACTTTTCTCATATAATGCTTTGGACTGTAAATTAGATTTTTTAAAAATATATATAATGAAATCTTGGAAAGATTGATTAGCTTCAGAACTTAAAAACATCAAGCCCCTGCTCTGGGAGAAACACATTTATTTCAGAGACCTCACCTTTTCTCTTCAATCTAATCAATTTTTCATTAGAGTGAAGGTGTTTATCAGCTTTTAGCACACTTGCTTTAAGCAAGGTGTGTGAGTCTTTGTAATGAACTTATTAATTAGAGTTAATTTAACTGAATGGAATTGGAAGGCTAATTAATGGACAAACTGCTGATGAAGATAGAGTTGATTTTAAACCCATAAACCATCTGATGGAACAAAACAGCTTATTCTTTTCCCTTTTAAGATCTTAACTTTTTTTAAAAAAAGTAGGAACATTTCTATATTGATTATTTGTACGTTATCTGAAACGTGAACATTCTATGTTTATCTGGTAGGATATGAAAATTTTGGATAATGACCAGAGAACTAATTTAACTTACCATAGTTAGCTAAAAACATGTTAGCAGAGAATGACATGATATAATGCACATTATATGCATGTGGGTGCCATCAAAATCTGTAGAACCTATGTTTTCAATGAAAGTGATAGAATGAGACTTCAGATACTCTCCACTAGGGCCATAAGTTAATTGAACCTGGCAAATTTCCTATATAACACAAGCGTGTTTGCTTTCGTTAGCAGTTAATAACAAATTAAGTCAGGAATCTTTCATGGATGTAGAACTAAACAGCTTTAACAGGTTTTAGTTGTTTCATCTATGGCTCTGCCAGTTTATCCACCAGCCAAATAAGCTAAAGTACTCAGATTTGGACTGAGTGCGGACAACATGATAAACCACAATGGGTTATCCTTGATGAGTAGTTTCCAGACCATTTCCAAAAGCTGCCCCATGGGCTAGCATGAGGTGCTACTGTGATATCACTATGATATCACAAGCTATGATGTTAATGTTATTACATTGTTTTAGGCTGCTGCCTCAGCACAAATGGATTACAACTAAGGCAGGATCTACACTACTGATTTATAACGGTTTATAGCAGTTTTGACAACTGTTCAGGCCCAGGACACATTACATATACTGTTTTCAAACCATTATATCCTGCTTGGTGTAGATCTGGCCACAGACTGGCTTGTATTGTGAATGCACAATTATTTTAATAGAATAAAATATAAAATAGGCCTGTTTAATAGAAAACCATTAAGTCTATGCAGTACATGACAAACTGTTCCACATATGTTATACAGTCAAGCATGCATGGTGTGAACTGGACTCTTTTCCTCATTTGACCATGTACTGGCAGCACCCTGCAATCTTTGGCACTCCCCCCACTCTCACCGCACCAAATTGTAGCGCCAGTTGAAATTAAAAATTTCTATAATTTTAGTTTGCATTAGTTGTAGGCTTTTGCTATAAGTTGGGTGTAAGCTGAGACCTGTAGACTACTGCACAAAATGCAGTATCATCAGAGAATATTTTTAAATTGCTCAGCGTTGTCAGTTAAAGCAAAAAGAGTTTTTAAACAATGCTTACCATTGGAGCAGTCAGGACCAGTCCAATTAGGGTCACAAGTGCAAGTGCCACTTTCCTGAAGATACGTGCCATGGCCAGAGCACTGGTCTGGGCACATAGTCTTCAGTATTTCACAGTTGCTACCACCCCATCCTGGGTTACAGTGGCACTCTCCATGGATACACACACCATGATTTGAACAGGCTGGATCTAAACAGTCAGCTGAAATAGGAAGATAGTATTGCATTTGTGAGTTCCACTATCACTTCCCAATTAATTAGGCTGTACTATATTCATGAAACATATAAGCAGAGTAGTACACAGATTCAACAATCTGCATAATACTCCTATTAGGTTCTGAAAAATGAGTGAGAGTACAAAGCAGAAGCTTTCAATTGCAGCTACAGACCTTTTGCTTTAACAACAGGTAAAGAGAATTCACAGCAACAAAATTCAACACATAAATAACATAAGGTACATGTTCTAATCACTAAAAAGTCTAAAAAAGACCTGGCTGTAATTGTGCCATTGAATATGACTTACTAATAGCAGATAATGAGTGTTTTAACTCTCCTTAAAAAAAAAAAAGTTTCAGATCATAGGGCTGGATTAAAGCAAACAAAAACACCCCAGAATGCAACAATGGCTGTTTCTGGAAATGGCTTATAAACCGGAACCCCAGTTTGACATTGCTCTCCCCAATTCTTTTTCCAATATAATGTATTTGCATGCTTTTTGAAATCTGCAAATTCCATGCATAACTACCACCAGTCTCTTTGACATCCCCAAGTTAAAAAACAGGACAAAATTTGGAGCAATTCTGTAACTTCGCCTGCTCTCCCTGCCTTAAATCTTGGAACGTAAACCATAAGCGTCTGATGGGATTTTTCCATGGGAAGCAGGGGAGGGCAAAGCTGAGAAGTGGTGTGTGATTGTAATTTGCACATGGTCCTACAACACAGCTGTGCATTTTCTTGTATGTCTACATCTCCTTTGTTGCTTACAGTCATATTCCATTACATTTTGAAGCCTACCCAGAGTGGCAGAAAATTCTGAGAATTTGACAGAATCTGCTTCTGACAGCAGAAGAGTATTTGAGTCTTTACACTAGAGGAATCATGAACTCCAACTAAACTTTATTTGGAGAGAGAGAGATTTAAAAAAAACAAGAGGGGAAAAAACAGATGCATAAACAGAAAACTACGGTCTTAAGAATGTCATATTCAATCTTTTATGGCATCATTGTCCTTATCATAACATTGATGGCTTCACATGAGAATTCCTTCGTTTGTTGTTATTGCTAAACAATTGAGTGTCAGAAACCTTTGCTGATCTACTACAAATTGCCCAAAGAAGCAATAGCTAAGATAAAAAAAAAACCTGAAATGAATGCTTATGATGACTGGCAGGCAACTTCATTTTTATGAGACTATAACTGTAAATCCAGCATGTTGATGAGATTTAATTGTAGCTAGGTTAGGTTGACCATATGAAAAGGAGGACAGGGCTCCTGTATCTTTAACACCTGCATAGAAAAGGGAATTTTAGCAGGTGTCATTTGTATATATGGAGAACCTGGTGAAATTCCCTCTTCATCACAACAGTTAAAGCTGCAGGAGCTATACTAGGGTGACCAGATTTAAAAGAGGGCAGGGCACCTGCAGCTTTAACGGTTCTGATGAAGAGGGCATTTCACCAGGTTCCCCATATATACAAATGACACCTGCTGACATTCCCTTTTCTATGCAACTGTTACAGATACAGGAGCCCTGTCCTCCTTTTCATAAACTAGGTTATGTTTTAAGAGAGAAATAATAATCATAAAAAATTAAAATTGATTTTTTAAATTTTGTTTTTAAAACATTGTTTTTTTTATCCACCCTGGAGTTGTGTGTGTGTGTGTGTGTGTGTGTGTGTGTGTGTGTGTGAATGTATGTGTGCAACCTGCTCAGCTTGCAGTCCTCTCCTAGGCTCTGCATTGTAGGCAATAGATAATAGATTCAGGTACCTTCAAAACTGTGTTCTATGTTACTACAATACATGAGAAAACACTAACTTCAGTAGAGGTGCATGTCACACCAATAAGGCTCACACTAAAAGAAAGAGAGAGGCCCCACCCAGGCCTCCTGCAAGAACTAAAACATGCATGTTCTGTTAAAGCTATATGCACACGTTCACACATTCCCGCAACCCTCTCTGGACTTAATACATTGCACTGCTGCTACAATCAACTTTACAGTCCCTTCACTCCATTTCCCTAAAACGACCAACACACCAGTACACTGTAAAATGTCAAACAAAGTTAAATGAAGGACTAATTCAAACAAATGTGCTTACAAACAACAGCATGAGTATCAAGACTTTTTGATTCTTTTTCTAAGTAGCTACAGCAAATTCTGCCACTCTTTTGGTGACAAATTTGATAAAAAGCAGTTTTTACAAAATCATCATAATTAACCTGACTCTACAAGCAAGGCCTTTATGTATTCTTCTGCAAGTTCAATATAAATAACACAATGAAGTATTCAGCAGTTTCAATTTCTTTGGCTCCAAAAATATCGATATTGTTCAGCTGGAATTTTTCGACACGAGCCCTCAAGAAATTATGAAAGCATTTGAAACCTTAACACAAAACTCCCCAAAACTTTACATTACAAAAAGGATGATAGGTTACAAACAAACTTTGTGAAGCACAGCTAGTATCTGTAGGGGAAGAGAAGATATATGTACAAAACATGCTTCATCGTTCTAGTGAGGGGAATTATCACGAGATATTACAAGAGATGAATCATAGTTCCTATTCTAACTTTAGCACTAGTATTGGTATAGAACAGTGGTTCCCAAAGTGGGTGGTACCGCCCCCTTGGGGGTGGTGCGATTGCATAGGGGGGGTGTTAAGAGGCAAGGGGGCAGCAGGGGGGCACTAAGAGGCAAAGGGGTGGCAGGGGAGCGCTCGAGGTGGTCTTTTCTGTACCAGGAGTTTTGGTTACAGAAAGAAATTTCTGATCGCTATCCTGCACTATGGAGAGTGGTTCAGAAGCTCCTGGTTGCGTTTCCAACATCATATTTGGTGGAATGTGGTTTTAGTGTGGTCTGCCTACTTCTCTCCAAGCAAAGAAATCGACTCGATTACTAAACGTGGTGATTTAAGACTCATGTTAAGTGACTTTAAACCAGACATTGGGAAACTGGTATCCCTTCATCAAGCCCATCCATCACATTAAGAATTTACAGAATAGTGAGGTGCTCTACCTTAGTTACTAAATGTGATATCTAATATTCTTGCTAAATGACTATCAGACTTTGAAAAGATGATATCACTGGATCAAGTTCATCAATTATGTTTAATTGAATAAACTAAAAAAATGTAATTCAATTTAGAATAAATATTCAATTATTTTTTACTGTTCTGAATTTTATTGTTATTATCTTCCTTAGTGGGTTGTTGAAAACCGCTCCTCTGAACAATAGGTAGGGTAGGGGCAGGGTAGGGGGCACTGGGCATGGGTTTGTGGAACCAAGGGGGTGGTTACCTGAAAAAGTTTGGGAACCACTGGTATAGAACTTGATCGGCATAAACAGCCAGCTTTCAATATTGATATGTCATCATGTCATGTCAACTACAGTTTGCCCCTAATGAATCTGTTAAAAGCAGCAGTCAAATCAACACACAATGCATATCACCATTTCTTTGAGCTTGAATATATTTTCTAATTAGATTACTGAGGAGAAAGCAATGATTAGTGGTACTTGTAGCTTTCCTAAATCCAATTGCTCATCAATAAAGATGTTTGTTTGACAGAGCAATCCTAATGCTAATGCTAATCTATTTTGCTAGGTGGCTCTGCTACTACAGAGACCCCCATTATGCCTACAGAGAGTTCTGCAAATTTAGCTTGTACTGCTGATGGTGTTCCTGCAGGCAGTAGCAGATGGAAGGCCCAGAAATTCCACGTGAAGTCATGGATCCACTAGATCCAAAGCCTCTCCATTCCTCAGATGATGCCTAGGAACAGGGCCCTCACCCATGCTAATGCCATTTTACATAGGGTCCTTCAATTAATTTTTGTTACCTCAAAAAATGTTACACAGGGTGATGGATCAGTTTTGGAGAAACTAATCTTGTCAGTTATTTATTTATTAAATTTATATACCGCCCCATAGCCAAAGCTCTCTGGGCGGTTTATAAAAGTTAAAAACAGTGAACATTAAAAAGTATGCAAAATTTAAAACCATCAGAAACATAAAAGCAACAGTATAAAAACAACAGTATCCCTTTAAAAGCAACAGTTCTGGGGTCCATTAAAAACAAACAAACTTAGTGTTTTTAAATGCTGTTAAATGCCTGGGAGAAGAAAAAAGTCTTGACCCGGCGCCGAAAAGAGAACAGTGTTGCCACCAGGTGAGCCTCATTGGGGAAATCATTACATAATTGGGGGGCCACTGCTGAAAAGGCCCTCTGCCTTGTTGCCATCCTCTGAGCTTCCCTTGGAGTAGGTACTCAAAGGAGGACCTTAGATGTTGAGCGCAGTGTATGGGTAGGTTCATGTTGGGAGAGGCGTTCCATCAGGTATTGTGGTCCCAAGCCACAATACCTGATGTCTTTGTCTTTATATTAAGACAAAGTTCAGATATTCACAACAAAAGGTACAGCTTTGAAATTGTTTGAAAGTCCCACTAAAACAAATGGAAGCTGGACAAGATCTGTTGCCCAAAGACTATTCATCTGAATGAGACCCTCTAGAGAGACATTCCTGGTGGACCGTTCTACTAATCTGTGGTTCCTGTGTTCTGACAGCTGTGTAGTAGGCTTAGCCTCTTTAGGAAATAAATGAGTTGCATAGCTTCTATCTTTCTTAATTCACTTTAATGTGCTTTAGATGACGAGATTTAATTTAGCAATTTGACTCAATAAAACATTACACTTGTAGGGTCAATGGTCTGAAAATTTAATTCCAGAGACTTAATTGTATTACTTTGAACGTGCAGATCAATAAAATCAGTTTGAGAATGGAAAGTTGTGCTTTTCTCATCCTTAAAAAAATCCAACAAAATGACCACAATTTTCGGCACAGAGGAATGGCTATCATAAATATGTACATCACTACAACACAAAAATTATGCACCATTTTTTAAATTGTGATATGCCTGAATCAGCATGTTCAGAACTGAAGTATATGGAGAAGATTGCCAACATATGCAATACGGTAACAATTCCTTCTACTATACTAAAAATATTGCTTCATCTAACATCTATCTTTTCTACCTTTTTAATTTAACCCAGCTCAATGATGTGACAATGACCATGCCCACAAGCCAAGAGATTAAAATGTATTTACACATTCAGTAAAGCAACCAAATATTTTCTTAATTCTCGGTTTAAGATGCTTGAAAGAGTCTGAATAAAAATTATATGCATATAAAAGACTTGTTTCTATGACACTGAAAATGTGCTAGAATCAGTATTTATATGGCCTTAAATTTAGGGCCTAGAATATAATGGTGTAGGAAAGCACTTTTGAAGAATTTTTACAGTCAAATTCTAAGCAAATGTTTACATATTTACCTTCCTCACAGTTTTCTCCTTTGTATCCAGAGTTGCAAGCGCAAGAGCCCATGATGCAAATCCCACGACCCCCACACTGGGGGTCAATGCACTGGGTGGTAGGCACATCACACTCTGTACCTTTCCAGCCACTGTAGCACAGACAGCGTCCTTTGGAGTACTGCCCGTTGCCACTGCACAATACTGGGCAGGCTGCTGTGAAATAAAACATGACAGAAGACTTAACGCAATTCTTTTCAATCAAGCTTTAGAAGCAGAGGAACATCTAGACAACAAGTTGTACTTCAGTTTCTTTTTCTTGCTGCTCTAGTAACTACTTGTGTTTCTGTGCCCTACTTGTATTGACTTTAGAAAGAATTCAGTTTATGTACCTCTTGAACAATCAGGGCCCAGAAATCCAGCAAAACAATGGCACGATCCTGATACACACTCTCCGTTTCCATGGCAATTGCGGGGGCATTCCACCACAGACTCTGAAAGAAACCATCAGAAGAGGAATTCTAATACGCTGCAATCACAGCAGTTAACAAAAACAGCAGAGAACACTCATTTAAATTACTTGTAAATGATAACAAATTGAGATACTTTTAGAAATGCGTGTGCCTGGTTTGCTTACCGCCTTTGAGAAAGTAAATAGTGCTCAATTTATTTTAATTACTGGTTTTAGAATGTTACTAAACTACTAGAACACGAAGGCTACAAATCTAAATAGAATTATTACATTTTTTAACTTTCATAACAGAGTTCAGCAGTATCTAATAAGCATTTTTTAGTACACATTCAAATAAGTCATCTTTTGATACAATTGTGGACAATTAAAACAGATTTTCTGTAAAATACTCAGAATATCCAAAGGAGGTGGAGAATCCTTTTTATTAGAGAAAAAAACAGGTTACAGCATTTGTTAATGAACACTGTGAATTTTACGCTTACCTATGACAATAGTATTAAAAGAAATCTGTTCTGCATTTTTTCCATCATTGTAAAAAGCCAAGTGCCAGATCCCAGCATCCAAATACTGAATGAAACCTGCTTCATGAAGACTGACAGACCTTGCCTGTCTGCCTGCTCTCTCTGTCTCAAGAAGGTTACGCTGTTCCCTTGCAATCAACCGGCTCCCGTCCAAAAGTTCCACAAAGTCATACTGCAAGAGAAAACGGCATAAAACGTATATATTACTAAGTTATGTAGTGCTGCGTTAATTTTTGAAATCATTTTCATACCATTCTCTATAGGTAATTTAGCATTTAAAAAGTTCTCAAATGAAAGCATCAGCGCCTGAAGTACTTTCCACCATTAATTTTTGAAGGTTTCATGTATCAAGCTTCTATATTATTCTGCCTGCATGCTAACAGACTAGGAGTACATTTTCATAGCTGTATTTATCACAGAGGCTGTCATTTTATATACTTTGGTAAAGTAAAACCAACACCATTAACTTTTGGACACTAGTGGCAGTGTAAAAATACATTTTTTTTTAAAATAGCCATTGAGAAGTACCTTAATTATCTCACATAGACGGTGCTAATTAATGACAGTAGAAACAACCCCTCTACAACAATTCAGCTAATCATTATACTATTTTTCTTCTTCTTAAGAAAGAACATAACTAAAAAGCTACAAATAGGGAAGCTGACAATAGAAAGCACTTTGTCAGCTGAAGACACAACAGAGCTGTCAGAAGTACTATGTGTTATTAATAACAACTAGGGTGACCATATGAAAAGGAGGACAGGGCTCCTGTATCTTTAACAGTTGTATTGAAAGGGGAATTTCAGCAGGTGTCATTTGTATATATGGGGAACCTGGTGAAATTCCATCTTCATCACACCAGTTAAAGCTGCAGGTGCCTTGCCCTCTTTTAAATCTGGTTACAGTAAAGCTGAAGTATAGCTCCTGCAGCTTTAACTGTTGTGATGAAGAGGAAATTTCACCAGGTGCGACATGCATACAAATGACACCTGCTGAAATTCCCTTTTCTATGCAACTGTTAAAGATACAGGCGCCCTGTCCTCCTTTTCATATGGTCACCCTAATAACAACAAATAGGTTATCAGATGCTTAGACAGTACAGTACCAAATATGCCAACTTTATTAGAGACAAAGGTTTTTTTTAAAATCTTTACATTACCATTTTATGTTCCAAATTAGGAAAACTAGGTCATGTGCTGGTGATGTGTACAGGCTAAGAATGTGAACTGGGATTATTTTTCCTTAGCCATAAGCTGACTAATAAAGGCAAAGATATGCTGCCAAGATAGTTTACTGAAGTTTGGTTGAAATAAGGGAGGATTTAGTATTTAGCATAGAAATCAAACATAGTGATCAAATTCCTCCATTACTGCCAATGCCTCCACCCTCAACACACACATACATACATTTGCCCTTTAGATAACAGTCAAGTGAAATTTAACTAAATTTTAGATATATAGCAGTGTAAGAAACCACTGATACATCCAAGCCAGTTATAAAGCCAGTTAATATTATTTCGATTGAAGTGGTTTGTATCTACTGGCTCTTGATCTGCAAAAGGAGTCCCTGAACAGAATTAAATGTAAAAGTCTGTCTCCTTTAATTTAAAGAATGGAATGGCCTTTTTTACTCAGAAAAGTAATCTAGTATTTCTAGAATGCTGTTTTAAAATATATCTGTTTAATCATAACACAATATTTAAATGAACACCATAGTACATATTCCTTTAAAAGCACTTGCTTCATATTACTTTTCAGCTACTCCTCAGCACATATATAATAGAAGCCACTATTTCAGGATCGTCACATAGAACACACATTTAACACAACCTGAACACTGATTCAACTCTTTCAAGCATCCACTGCTTGCCTAAAATTACCCAATATTCTCACTTGTCCTAATTACATTTTAAATGTGTAACAAAGTAGGAACCGCTTCTTTTCGTCTATATTGAAGACTTTTTATTCACTCAGGCTTTTTAAATAACTGAGGTATTTTATTCTTGGCCTCTCAGTTTTAACTGGGGCCATAGCTAGACCTAAGGTTTATCCTGGGATCATCCAGGGGTCGCCCCTGCCTGAGCACTGGATCCCCTGTGTGTCACCTAGATGAACAGGTTTGACCCCTGGACGATCCAGGGATAAACCTTAGGTCTAGCTATGGCCTGGGTTTTAGTTTTGCTTTATGCTGCATTTTAATGTATTTGTTGTGAGTTAACTTCTGTTATAAAATGGCTATACAAAGACAGGGGTGTGTGTGTGTATCTCCACACCAAAGAATGAATTTCCATGTTGCTGTACTTCTAAAATCATAAATTGTATACAGCCTGCCTGTTAATAAAATAGGATATTTTTGTAATCATCCACACAGTGAAGTCCCTTTTCGTCCCACTGCATATCAATTTCCATTTCCATGGGATGGGATCTGCAGCCTGAAGGAGATCCAAGCATAAGACTGCTGATATTATGCTTTCCAACAACTTTAAAAAGTATCTTTGCACATAGCATCACTGCATCAGTCTTATACTGTGATAGACCTCTTTAGCCAAGCTTTTCCATGTGGAAGGCACTGAGTGAAGGAAACAAACTAACTTTAGAGCTGGTATGTTGGCTGTTACAGATGTTTTTAAAAATATCTATGCACTAATATACATGGTTTTCACCTTCATGGATAAGACCCTTGTATTTATTGGATATACATACATGTATATTCAGTACATTATCTAGGCAGGTTGTGGGCTCTCCCACGCTAGAGGCATTCAAGAGGCAGCTGGACAACCATCTGTCAGGGATGCTTTAGGGTGGATTCCTGCATTGAGCAGGGGGTTGGACTCGATGGCCTTGTAGGCCCCTTCCAACTCTGCTATTCTATGATTCTATGATCTCTTCTCGATCCTCCCAGAGTGCAGGACACGGACTAATGGGCTCAAGTGACAGGAAGCCAGATTCCGGCTGGACATCAGGAAAAACTTCCTGACTGTTAGAGCAGTACGACAGTGGAATCAGTTACCTAGGGAGGTTGTGGGCTCTCCCACACTAGAGGCCTTCAAGAGGCAGCTGGACAACCATCTGTCAGGGATGCTTTAGGGTGGATTCCTGCATTGAGCAGGGGGGTTGGACTCGATGGCCTTGTAGGCCCCTTCCAACTCTGCTATTCTATGAATCTATGATTCTTCCGGCAGGCCTATCCAGTGTAATTTTAGGATGTTTTAAAATTGTTTTAGCTATTCTATGATTCTATGTGGCTACCTCACACTCTGTTCATTTTTGCTTTAAGCTACCAAAGTCATTTTGTCTCTTTAAATAAACATATTGATTGGCTGGTTGCAATGAAACTGACATTTTAGGAAAGTGTCACAAAGCCTTGCAGACTACCATTGACTGTTTTTGAATGGGCAGCCATTATCAATTACTTCTGGTTGATTTATTTGTGATACCTGAGAAAAAAGAGCTGTGCAACCCACACTGTTCTGACACAGGCAGATTATACAATAGACAGTCATTCCACAACATCTAGGAATAAAGTAAAACAATCAGGGAAAACACTGCCAAATATCATTCCTTATGATATTATGCCCAAAAGTCCAGAAACAGCTAGAAATACAAACTTAAAATAAAAATAAACAGGTAATTGTGATTTTTAAAGAAAGTAGACTCAGGAAGAAAAATTGTAAGGCTTATGTAAAATATGGTGACGGTGGTAAGATGGTAAGATATCGTGCTAGCTCCGCACTGGAAATGTCCCACCAAAGGCATTTGTAACTCTGATTTTTCTCTTCATGTATGGGATTTTCACAACTGAACACCTACATGTTTTAGTAAAAACAAAAATAATGCACCTAAAAGTTCCCAGTTGGAACATCCTTGTCGCAAAAAGCCTTGCTTCTGATTTCAGATTCTTTATGACTTACAGAGAAATAACTGACTCTCCCTTGCTTCTAAAACCGCTTCTAACAAACAAACAAACAAACAAACCTATATATAATTTAATTAAGCATAGGAGCTTTAATACGTACCCTATTTCTTTGATTCTAAGACACACTTTTCCCCCCATATAAACATCTCTAAAAATGGGGTGCGTCGTCTTAGGGTGTTTTTTTCCTGTTGGTGGTACTGAAATTAGTGTGCGTCTTACAATCGATGGCGTCTTACAATTGAAGAAATATGGTAAATATATAATCATTTAGCAAACTAATGATCTCATATGAAATTATGGCTTGTGCTCAGTATATTCCTGAAGAGGTGTTCTGTAATATTTTTACTTTACAATACTCCAAAATGCATGGCCCAAGGCCTGGTGTGTTGACTTTTATCAGACGGTTTGAAGAAAAGGAGAGCCTCGTGTGGCGCAGAGTGGTAAAGCAGCAGTTTCTGGAGTCGAAACTCTCCCCACGGCCTGAGTTCGATCCCAGTGGAAGCTGGTTTCAGGCAGCTGGCTTGGGTCAACCCAGCCTTCCATCCTCCCGAGGTCGGTAAAATGAGTACCCAGTTAGCTGGGGGAAAGGTAATCATGGCCGGGGAAGGCAATGGCAAACCACCCCGCTATAAGGCCTGCCAAGAAAACGTCAGCGAAAGCTGGTGTCCCTCCAAGAGTCAGTAATGACTCAGTGCTTGCACGAGAGGTTCCTTTCCTTCCTTGAAGAAAAGGGTCTGGCACAGTCATAAGCAACTGTTTTGAACAGTGATGCATAAGTATAGTTCACATCTCCCATCAGAATAGAAATAGATCTGACTAGAGCAGCATTCACTCTGCCTAATTCATGGGCTTTTTTTGCAATGGAGGGGACGCTTGTAATCTTTCCTTGTTTTCCCACCGCTTTTTTCATCTTTGTTCTTTCCACAAATAATCATTTAAGGAAGAAAGGATGGAATAGCTGCAGAATGTATTTTGACTGGAAGTACGAGGAGCTGTCCATGGTCTTGAAAAATACCAACTAAAAGAGGAGTAAGACAGCAAAGCTTATTACTCTTCCTCTTCAAATTCAATGTGAATAATATAAAAGATCCCAATAATTCCCAGCAACTATATAAAAAAATCTTTGATAGATGATGTATACAGATGAGGATGTTAACAATTACAGGCCAGTGGCTAATATCCCCTTCCTGGGCAAGGTGCTTGAGCAGGTGGTTGCAGGACAACTCCAGGCACTCTTGAATGAAACGGATTATCTAGATCCATTTCAATCGGGCTTCAGGCCTGGTTTCGGAACAGAAACTGTCTTGGTCACCCTGTGGGATGACCTTTGCCGGGAGAGGGACAGGGGGAGTGCAACCCTGTTGATTCTCTTGGACCTCTCAGCGGCTTTTGATACCATCGACCATGGTATTCTTCTGGGTAGGTTGTCTGGGCTGGGAGTTGGAGGCACTGGGTTGCAGTGGTTCTGCTCCTACATGGATGGCCAATTCCAGAAGGTGGTGCTGGGGGATTATTGCTCTGTGCCATGGCATTTAGGTCATGGGGTTCCACAGGGCTCTATTTTATCCCCTATGCTGTTTAACATTTACATGAAACCACTGGGAGAGGTTATCCGGATATGTGGGTTGAGGTGTCATCAATATGCGGATGACACTCAGCTCTACCTCCCCTTTTCATCAAACCCAGGTGAGGCAGCGGCTGTACGAATTAGTGCAGAGAGTGATAAGCTGACAGATATGGAGTACGTTCCCTTAAATGGACCTATTGCCCTTAGCATACACATGTATGAGCAATATCTTGAGAGAAGATATTTAAAGTTCCTGGCAGAAAAAGCCCCAAAATGGGAGTGGTCTGCCTTCCTGGATCTACTGGATTGGGCACAGAACCTTCGTGACCTGAATCAAATTTGAAATAGACCCAGTTTTACCTGCACCCCTTCTCAAGTTTACCAAAAGCAAAGTGTAATGAGCTCCGTAGGTAGTAGGGGCTCTGTTAGTCCGCTTAGTTCCCAGCATCACTAGACTCTGCTGTAAGGGTGCTACATTTCCCATATTCCCCAATATCTTTGGACACTGTTTTGCAAGCTCACAGCAACATCCAGAGATCCTGGGAACCGTAATATAGACTCTACCTTCTTTCCTTAAGAAAAAAGCTACAAAGTATGAAAGGACGGAGGACAATCTGAGGTATCTTTATTTCAGTGCAAAATCCGGATGAAACCAAAGTATATGAGAAGGACAGTTGACCCTAGATTAGAAACAATATGGACAAATGGGGGTTGCATTGAATAGTATTATTCTGCTGAGGGAAACAGTTCCATCAGGGCAACCAGGAGGGGAGCAATCCCCACCCCACAGTACCCTCAAAATCTGCTCTGTAAGGCTGGGAAACCCTACAGAGCATATTTTTAGGTGGCAGAGCATATTTTAGGGCTGTAATGGGAGAAGAGAGGGAGAACGCCCCACCATGTTAGTAGACCTCTGGCAGCATGATGTTGGTTGATTTAACCTTAGGTAATTCCAATATCTTGTATTTTGCACCTTCCTGGCACTTCAGGTAACTCATCAGTTATTCTCATCAGTTATTTTCAGCTGAAAATGAGGGTTCTACTATCTAATTAGCCAGGGTGAGGTCCAGAAGTATTGGATGCCAATAATCCTTTGGTGCACAGTATTCCTGTTCTTTACCTTATATGTTTCTTCATGTCTTATACCTCTCTCCAAATGGATTTCACCTTATACACTTCAGGTTTTCCCCCTCCCATGTGTTCCGGATTTGCCATTTATAGCCATCTCACCCCAATCCAAATATATGGTTCTGTCATGGAACCCATCAAATTTGAATCAAATCTACTGATAGGAATCTTGCTACAAGCAATTTTTCTCATATGAAGCATCTGCTACAATGAATCAAAATGACCCAACAAAGAGATAGAAAAACTAAGCATTTATCTACATTTGTGTTTACTTACTGTACTAGTAATAACTGATCAAAGTGATCAGAAAATACTTTCCATATGCTATAGAGATAAAATATCCCAAATTACATTTTTAAAATAATGATGTGTGTCATTATCTGCTTGACACAATACATAATATATATATTGAAATTAGCCAAAAAGGAATGGATGAAATTCAGAGCAATAGCATATTTTCAAAGATGCAAAATAATTGTTTTCAAATACTGAAAATTGCTTTCAGTAAAAATAGGTCTTACTTGAGTATGCGAAGGTGGTAAGCCTTTTCGGCCATACACTCCAATCAATGCATCTTTCTGAAGGGAGATATTGAATTTTAGAAACTGTGGCTGATCAATGAAGACTTGTGACCTCCAGAAGATCCCAGGAGGAACCTCTTGTGTTGCTCTTCGGCCTATATCAAGTTCTCCAGAATCTATAGTATTGTTTTCTTGTGCAAATCCTCCTGATTTTCCTGAGAGATTAAAAAAAATTAAGATATAAAATGTTTGCTTTTAGTTATCCGTTAAATAAACTGTCAAATATTTAGACTATTTTCAACTGAAATATTATCTCAGAACCACTCAGTGAATGTTAACGATCCCCGGGTATCCACTGAAGAATAGCTAACGAAAAGGACAGCTTACATAAATACCTTCAAAGTCAGAATCCCATGACTTCTCCAAGGTATATTGTTAAGGCAAGTGGTGTACGACATACTCTCATTCTGATCACTCATAACCTAATTATTTTACAAATATGTATTTTGTTCAGTAGGATTAACTCTGGCGTTTATCATTCTGTTTAAACATACAGTATTCTTAAAATTGAAAATTAAGTTGAACTGAAATATATATAGCTTTGTGGAGAAATTCTTATGTAAACAGGTAGCAAAACAATCAGTGGGACCGATAAGTCCAATTTTACACTACATTAGATAGTACAGCATTCACTTACACAGTAAAAATGCTCTGTGAAGTCTTTTTCAAAACGTATTCATTTGTGCGAAAAAGAATTCAAACCCTGTCTATGTAAATTAGTCACATAGTGTGCAGGCTGGAACACACACACACACACACACACACACACACACACACACACGGGGAGAGAGAGAGAGAGAGAGAGAGAGAGAGAGAGAGAGAGAGAGAGAGCAGAATTCAGAAAAATAGTTTGTCCCATTTTAATTTATGTCAGCCTATGTTTTGAAACAACATATTGTGGGTGTATTTACAATACAATTGGTATTATGACTCACAGCCTTCTGTTCTAACAACAGGACATTACAACTTACTCAGGTGAAGTAACATTCTTAATTGCTTTATATATAATGCTGTCTAAATATTGCATATTCAGTAAAGATACTTCATAAACACAGTTTCCATTCAGAAAGTTATAGCCTCCCAGATTTAAAATCTTTCTTTAAGCCTTACTGCCAAGCTTACTGCAAAGCTTTCCACAGACTCCAGAGACACACCTGTTGTGTCCTGTCTGCTATTAGTATAATAGCTCTGCTCCCTGCCCCCCTTTTCATTTGCTTAGCATAGTGCTAAGTGTTACAGGGAGCTTTAAAGAATGTAGGTAAAACCAATGTTTAATTCCCTGCATCACTGATTTGGATGAGAAAGTTACATCGTACAGAACCCAGATTTGATTTTCAAAATGCTCATCTTCTGCTATCTGTAGTGCTTTAATAATATCTACAAGTGGTGACCTGAAAGTGTGCTTCCATCATCTTTGAAAATTCTAGTAACAGAGCATGCATTTGTCAGATGTAACAGAGAAAATATTTTCCTAAATGTTGTCAAACAAGGACAAAAAAGTCCTATATAATGACATTAGAATATATCATAAAAAACTGAGCAAAAACAGAACAGACTAAGGTGCTTTAACTTGTGCTCTCAGTGGGAAGGGCTGGAGCTCAGTGGCAGAGCACATGCTTTGCATGCAGAAGGTCCCAGATTCAATCCTAGTCTCTCTAGGTAGGACTAGGATTGAAGCCTGCCTAAAACCCTGGTGAGCCACACTGCTAGTCAATGTAAACAATACTGGGTTTGTTGGACCAATGGTCTGACTCAGTATAAGACAACTACGTTTGCTTCTACGCACAAATCTCTAACAAAGTGATTGGAAGCACATAAAAATATAATAATTGGTAGTGTTATTAAATACCAATACTGCCTTGGATTCTTTTGATGCAGTCAGTGGCCAAGGGTGCTTACAGCAAAGAGAGAGACTTACACAACAGAGAACTCAGTTGTGGTTTATATGTGGGGTTTGGGGTGTGGGAGGTTGCTCCATGGGTTTCTCATGCATGTCTCTCTTTGTAGATTTGTAAGATCTGGTGGAACCTTGTCAATGCCCGTCTCCCACTATTATTATTTAGAATATTTACATACCGCTCCCCATTGAAAAATTTCGGAGCGGTGTACAAGGTAAAATGAAAATAAAAACAGAATAAAACAGTTGAAACAAAATTTTAAAAGAAGCAAAAATCAGAAATCCAAGGCTGCATGTTAAAGAAAGGCTTCCTGGAATAAAGATGTTTTCAGGAGGCGCCGACAGGAGTACAAGCTTGGCGCCTGCCTGACCTCCAGAGGCAGGAAATTCCACAGGAGGGGCGCCACCACGCTGAAGGCTCTTCCCCTGGTAGATTCCAATCAGAGGATGGATCTAGGTGGAACCACCAGGAGCAGGCCCTCGGATGACCTCAGTGACCGGGCAGGTTGGTAAGGGAGAAGGCGCTCTCTCAGGTATCCTGGTCCCAAGTTGTTTAGGGCTTTGTACACAAGTACAAGAACCTTAAACCTGGCCCAGTAGTGAACAGGCAGCCAGTGCAGTTCCCTCAGCAGAGGAGTTACATGCTGGAAAGGGGCAGCTCCAGACAACAGCCGAGCTGCAGTAATCCAATCTTGAGGTTACCAATGCCTGTACCACCGTGGTCAAGCTATCCCTGTCCAGTGTGCCTTTAGTTCTTCACTGTTGTAATCATAAAGTAATACACACTGAGAAAACTATTATATGCACATATGGGTCTTGTGTTGACATCAGTGTACTATAGACATTGTGAGAAGTCTGAAAATGGATTCTGTCACAGAAAAAAAGTAATTAGAGAACTGGGGAGGATGGATAATGTTCTTTATGAAAAATGGTTTAAACTAGTTGAAGCTTTCTTTATGGCTTAGGAAAAAAGACATGAGATGGAAAAGATGATAAAGTTTTCCTTTTAAAAAACACATATTGTTAAGAAAATGAATGGCGTGTGTATGTGTGTCCAAATTTATGTTGCTTCTCATGACTCATGCAGAAGATACAGCCAGTAAAATTATTTTAGGTATCTGGATTAACTACTTTTTAAAAGCCTGTAATTCATCTGGCTAAATTTTCAATTCTTCCACAGATGAAATACTTATCTTTGACAATCTCAGGGCTTTATAATTTTATTAAGATAGAAGCATAATATACTCATACATACTAAAGCGCCACTTACATATTTACTGGACAAGATGTATTACTTTTTCTTATGGCTGTACAAATCCAAAAATGAAACTG
The DNA here is from genome assembly GCF_023053635.1 of Elgaria multicarinata webbii. NCBI lineage: Eukaryota > Metazoa > Chordata > Lepidosauria > Squamata > Anguidae > Elgaria > Elgaria multicarinata. The sequence continues at coordinate 65,679,528 of NC_086180.1, forward strand.
TGGCAATGTTTACCAAATTGTTAGGCTAAAGTGTAAACTAATCAATAAAAGTAATCATTAAAATGTAATCTAATAACAAATGAATTTGGTATGATTTACCAAGAGATTAAAAGATTAACAATGCCTGCTGCAGGGCACAGCTTGATATAATTTCAAGCTTTTAGTGATCATGGCCAGCTTTAAAAAGACTATCAAGATTAGATTTATAGACAATCAATAGCACACCATCCAATTGCATAGCATAGCGTTGGATTCATACCACCCATTTTGAGATATCTGACATGACATTCTATATCCTTTAAAAATCCCAACATTATTGGACAGAATCAAGAGAGCTGCAGTCCTATTTTGTATTAGGATCTGCTTGCTCTGGTCTTAATACAAAATCAATAAAGCATGGGATTAAGAGACTATTTAATTAGAAGGAAGCATTTCAAACAATATTAAAAATGATTCAGCATTTAGCTTAACACTTAATATTTTGCTATTCTTCAAGTTCTAATGTCCTAATGGATAGGACATCAAGAAATGAACCTTGAGCATGTTACTTTTAAAAAAAGAGAAATTGGTCAGTACTGGTAATTAGGGAGGAAAGTTCAGCGTTCTGTTTTTAAACTAGAAGAATAAAATCATTATCTAAAATACAACTAGTTTTATTGTTCACGTGGTGTTATTTGTTAATTGCATTTAGGCAATATTTTAAATTAACACATGATGTTTACTTTTATTTGGAATTGAAACCATATTTTACTTCATTGGTTATTTTGATATGGTCTGTGGACCAATTCAATAAACTGTGTTCTAAATTAACCCACTGAATTTTACAGTGAAATTTGTTTGTGCAACTAAATTACTTTACAAACATTTCTTGAAATTTCTCAAACTCCTAAGTAAAGCAGAGACATGAGCTTGTAGAGCTTGAGAGAGAGAGAGAGAAATAGAAAGTGAGTATGCTCAATTACACTATACATTAAGTGAGTGTAATTACTCACATAGGGAAATTCACAAAATAATTAGGGAGGAATGTTCAGACAAAGTATACTTCTTTTACATTTAAGGATTTTTGACATGCGGCACTTATTTTAAAAAATTACTATGATTGATTCCTGGTTCAGCAAGAATCTTTATTTGGTGGAACCTGAAAGTCTGTTTGACAACATATGGTGCAAGTTGCTGTTGTACTGTATTTTACTGTACTGATTGGTGGGGAAATCACTACAGACTGAACTGAGCCTGGACAGGATCAAATCAGAATGTAAACGTTTGACCTAAACCACTCCCTTAAACCGTCAGGGATAGACCTTTCCCTGATATATTTATTTATTTATTTATATTTATTTATTTATTACATTTTTATACCGCCCAGTAGCTGAAGCATAGACTGTAGACTGAATTCAAAAGTAAATAGTTCAGATTAAATGTTTAGTCATTGTTCATTTATTAATTACTCATGATAGCCATTTTAACATAATGTACTAGTCTCGATGTACATAATGTACTAGCCTGTACCAATTTCTCAACATTGTTGCTCTCAATTAATTTTTCATTTCATTTCAAATAGAGGCAGGATGGTTTCCCCATTGTACAATGTGGTACGTGCAATTAAATGTTACAAAAAACACATGGTTCATGCTGAAAACAGCATCACTACTTTTCTTCATTTTTTTAACTTCTTTTTTAAACTTAATCTCCCCCTTCATCCTAGGATATCAGGGCAATATACAAGAAGTATCAAAACAAAAATATGCCATAATATAATAATAAAATCATGAAGCAACATCATAATAAAACAAATTACAAGCATAACTAAACAAACCAGCCTAGCACTGGGAAAATAAGTAGGTTTTACACTGGCTGAAATGACAGCAGCACCAGTGCTAGCCAAGCATCAATGGGGTAGGGTATTATAGAGACAGGAAGCCACCACAAAGGAGATCCTTTGCCTAGTTCCTACACATTAAGCTTCCTCAGTCAAAGGAGCTCAGAGAGTCTCAAGACATTTAGGGCTTTAAAGGTAAACACCACCACCTTGAACTAGGCTCGGAAGCAGATATTTTGGACTTCCACTCCCATCCAACATCAGGCAACAATTAACATAGAATTACATTAACTGACTGCTACAGCATCTAACCAGAACAAGCTGAGAAACACAGGACTATGTAGAAAAACCCGCAAATTGCCAAGAGTCACATTATATGGTGACTCTATGCACATGTTGAGAAACTAAGCATGACTTGGAGCATTTCTAAATGTCTATTAGTAAAAGATACATTAGATCAATAATTTTAATAAGGAATGCAAGAAATAACTATGCTAGACGTTTTCCCAATTTTGGGGAGAGAAAAAAACCAAAAATGGACCTGGGGGGGGGGGCGAAATGGAGACCCCCCCCAATTTTCCAGTCTCCCCCCCTCAGGCCTTCATATCTCTAGTGCAACTCCATCTAGAACAAGATATATACCTAATTCCCAGACATGAGAACCTACCTACAACACCTATGTTTGTCAACATTCAGATGAAGTTTATGAACTCTCTTCCAGCTCATCACCAACTCCAGGCACCGGTCCAGCACTTGCACAACCTCACTTGACTCAGATGACATAGAGAGACAGAGTTGAATGTCATCAGCATGCTGATGCCACTTCCACTCCAAACCACCTCTATAATGTGGAATTCAACTTATCTCATGTAATGATGAATTTCCACACTCCTGCCAGCCAATCTTGTGTAGCAGGGCTGCAAAAATACATACTGCAATAGCATCAGAATGTGATGTAAGTTGAACTAAGCATTTCAAAGATGAGCTGATCATAGGGCCTGTCCTTTTTTGCAACAGTCTTGTGTTTTGTAACATGGAGTTCAACCTCCCAGTTGTAACAAAATAAAAACCAATGGTGATGGCAAAAATCAACCATTATGCCAGAGTTATTATATAATACAAGCCAAACACCAGGGGTCAGCATGTTTTGGCATCAACAGGGACACTTGTGTAATTGGATTTACTAGGTACCACCATTGCTATGATAGCTGCGTATGCATTTTTGGCCTCACACCCAACATCTTCCTAGTGATGACGGCTGGGCCCAATATGCTACCATCCCACCCTCCATAGGCATGGCAGAGGAACAACTAGAAGTATGTGAGACCCATCTGTCTCATGCCTTCCTTAACAGACACACACATTAGCCACAGTGGTGGTGGTTATTTGTGTAGTTCCTCCACCAAAAATGTGGGATGGCCATTTCTGACAGGCTCCCAGTGTTACCCCTTCAGTCTGTTCTTTCACACTCAGCTATCTGTTACTGGAGGAGACACACGGTGCACTATTCATGGTGCTAGAATAAGTGCTATATTGTAAAAAACCTAAAATGTAAAACAATGATATATGCTTCTTCATTTTTTAAATAACTTTAGGAGCGGTGTCCCAATATTGGATGTCATGAAATGTTACCTATATAATATCAGAAACTAGTGATTTGAATGGAATGTACTAGAAATCATCACCGATAATGATCTAACTCTATACCCTTCAATACAAATACATTAGCAGTTTTAAGAATGTGTTCTCTGTCTCTTTCTTTCTTTGTCAAATACACACTGGATATGTCAATAATGATAGTGAAAATGAAGTTTTATATAAAAGTCTGCCTTGGTTAGTCATAGCTGAAGAATGTGGCAGCCACAGCTGCTCGAACAGTGTATATATATTCATTAAATGCACAATAGATTTCCCCCCTGTTCTTTTCTATAAGTAGGAAGCCGCCCACATAAGGGTAGAGATAATGGATACTAAAGTACAAGGCACAGATTTGAAGCAAAAAGAAATGAGAGGAGGGGGAAAGGAGCATTCTCTTGGACAAAATTTCTAAAAAATGTTAGAGATGGGAAATTGAGTCATATCATTTCTATAATTTGGAACTGTGATGGACGGAGAAGTGAACAGAAAAGGCTTCCATCTTCCTCTACAATGACATAGAGGTCAGCTGTACATTGTGAACGGGAAAACGGATTTAAAGAAAATAGTGCAGCAAATACAGTATTCATCAACCATTTAAATCAGTTTTTCCATTTAAAAACTATTGATCTGTTCGCCAAAAGTGCACGGGCTCTTTAAGATTTAGAGAAACTTAAAGGGCAACATCAGAAAAAGTCAATAAAATATAATCCCTTATGTGGTTTGTGTTTTAAAAGCTCCTACAACAAAATTAATATAGCATTTGACTTTTATATATTGCCTGGAAGAGGCAACCTCAATATAATATCCTCAGACAACTTTTAAGGAAGATAAACACAGGGTACATGATAGGAAGGAAACATACAACTTCAGAATAAGGCAAACAAAGCCTTAAGCCGTTTCAGAGAAAGACAAATAGGCCATGAGAAGCACACCCATCAATTTGTCCTAGTTGCTTTGTCTACTACAGAATAATCTCCAGATATCATGTGCTCAAGAGCAGCCTTCCCCAACCTGGTGCCCTTCTGATATGTTAGACCACAACTCCCACTATCCCCATTCATATTGGCCCTGCTACCTGGGGATAATGGAATTTGTAGTTCACATATCTGAAGGGTGCCGGATTGGGGAAGGATGCTCAAGAGCTTCTCACAGGGACTGGGTTTATTCCCAACAGAACAAATAGATGTTTTACCCTGAAAACATGCTGCTGTTATCCAAACTAAAGTTATTGTAAATGCTGTAGCAGTCTGATGCACAATCCTCCTGTTATTGCTTTTTCTCCAGCAATGAGGCTTGTATTGTGGCACTATAGCTACAAAAACTTCATCAATTGTAAATTACCACTAAAAATACAATTGGGATGAAAATTAGAATTCAAATAACTTACTCTTCATTTTACTAATTTACTCTTAGTCCACACTAAGGATGAATTGAATCTAATTCAATAATTATATCTGTCCTAAATCCTTTCTGAGATTGCCTTCTTTTCTGGTCACAAAAGGAAAATGGAAAAACAATATTGTCAAGGGGCAGGCTCTAAGGGAGGAATGTAAAACCAAATAATTCTGTGGTCCGAAGTCACTGGACCCCAGCAGATTTCTATGTAGTTGTTCCCATCATTTTCCACTATAAAATGCTTATTCCACCTGAATAAATTATCACATCCCAAAATTCCATAGTTTCTTCATGGCTTACAGCTCTGTGTTGCCCATCCCTCAACAACCCACCATTCCAGGTTTGGATGTCATGCTAAACAATCTGCTCAGTTGCAGTGGGCAGGTGCCAGCACACTTCCTCTCACTCTTTAGTGCAGGATTTTTTAAAAGCAAATTTTCCAACTGCACAAATGCCCTGTCAGACAACCCCACCCCCATCCAAGCCAAACACATTATTTCTCTTTCACGACTGGACAGGTTATCACCAACACTAGTAGCACCTTAAACTTAAAGACAGATAGACAGGGCTATACGGATACCCAGGAAGGATGACAGACCAAGAGAAGAACACCACTGGTTGTCACCTACAGCCCCCAATTGAAACCACTACAACGGAACATCAGTGAACTCCAACCCATCATCAGCACAGACACTTCTCTCTCACATACCTTGGGAAGCAGGCCAGTCCTGGCCTACAGACAACCTCCTAACCTGAAGCGGATGCTAACCAGCAACAGTACACAGGACAGAGACACAGACACAGGGACCACACCATGCAATAGATCCAAGTGCCAACTCTGCCCCCACATCTATTCAGGCAACACTCTCACAGGACCCAATAACATCTGTCACACCATCAAAGGCTCTTTCACTTGCATCCTTATATAATTTGTGTTATATGCCATCCCTGACTTGTCTATTGTTAATTTCTTAATAAACACATACACATAATACACATCTTATTTTTTTCACCACTTTTTTCAACTGTACATTATCAGATTTCTAAATGCACATTTATTTGTAACTGCACATTTTGTGTCCAACTGCACACTAAAAAAAATTGCTTTAGTGACTACCCATAGTTAAACAACCCATGGCAGTCATACCAGGTCATAGAATTCAGCAATTCTATCGCTTCTTTTTTATAATGTCCCATTGTGATTTCAATAGATGTAAGAAAACCCAGTAGCAATCCTTAGATGAGAAGAAACTTAAAGGATTTTGATATATCAAAAAGGAAGTGAATAAAAGTTAGATGCTCTCTTACCATTTTCACCAGAAGGTAATGATACAGTATGTGTTGGCACAGTATCAGAATTCACTTTTCCATTTTCAAATGTGTCATTTTCAGTCTGTTGCAACTGCCAGTTGAGGCCAAATAGATGCATTGCTGACGATAAAGAAAAAAAAATCATTTAACAATTCTTGCTCATGTTTGGGAGAGAAATCATCCACTGTGAATCATTAATGAAGTTTGCATTTTGTAGAGAAAAAATGAATTTTATGTTTTAAAACACTCCAATAAGAACAAATATTTTCCTAAGTATTTAATTGATTTATTTAATTCCTGATTTAAAGAAACCATCACTACTGAATTCACTTTCAAGGTACAAAGAAATATGAATAAGAAACGGTTTTAGTCACAAAACATAGGTAATCTCTGTGACACAGCTGTAATGCCTGGACACTCTTTACCACTGTGCAAGTTCCACATCAATATCAAAACAAAAAACAAAGAAAAAAACACTCTCTGTAGTACTTCCCTTATTCCTTCCCAGATCAGCTCCCTTCATCTTAAAACAAAAGGCATTCTTGAAGAAAATTCTTTAAACATATAATGATTCTGTGAAGTATTAGAATAGATATAACAGTCAAGTAGATGAAACAAAGATGGCAAAGAGCATATTTTAGCTACTTCAGTGTTCCTGCTCCTCAGGTATTCATGGAGAATTGAATCTGATTAAACCCTGGTTTAGCAGACACTATTCTATAGATTGCAGTGAAGACATTAAAGTCAATGATTAGGAAGGCTGGGGATTTTGGAAGAAAACTATTTCTCAAGAGGTTCAATACCTGGATTGTGCTTTATTTCCAGAGAACTACCATACTATACTGAATGTCAGCACTCCACACAATCTTTTTTAGATCCTAGAAAATGGAATTTGATCTTTACTTTAGTGTGGATACCACAGCAGATTGCCATTAAAATTAGTGCTACAAACACGTCCAGGGTGACCAAGGACTTGGGGAGCTGCAAAATTCCCTTGAAAGCTTGCAAAACCTATTTTGGAGGAGGATTGGCACACTTGGGAAGGAAAGAAAAATATCCCCACTGTCGAAAGCTTTTTGTGTTGCCATACTGGCCACCTTGAGGCCCAGTATTGGGCAAAAGGCAGGATACTACTACTACTACTACTACTACTACTACTACTACTAATAATAATAATAATACTGATGCAGTGAAGTGATTCAGGGGATGCCAGCCTGTGTCATGGACTACCAGGGACCTCTGAGCTGAAGGCTCAGGTGTAGATTTTGCATGGGCATCAGGAGTTTCTGCTGTGTCCAGCTCCTGGTTCATGATTCCTAGCTTCTGCCTCTTGGCTACAGATAGCAGTTTCGCTGTGTCAATGATAATGGTGCACAATATGATTTGGAATGCTGCAACTATTAATATGAAGATCTTTTCACTGCCTCTCATTTTTCAACCATATAGTTTAAAAAATTCCTCTAAGGTACACGCAAAAGTCTTTGCTTCAGATCTTTGATTCTAAGATCTATTTCCTTTTGCATGTCTTAACATTAATTCTTCTTTATTCCCAACACTATTCTCCTGTCTAAACATCATCATTTTTGGAACACTGCCAGAATTATCCCATATTTTGAATGTACTTCACATGAAATTCCTTTTCATGACTTGCCTAATGCTCATGTTTTATTGTTGTCTTAGTTTACTACGGGTATGCAAAATCCCTGAGGCCAAATCTACTGTCAGTTACGCTGTCTCAGGATAACGGCTTCAACGCAACAAAGCAAAGATTGATTCCCACTTGAGGTGTTCTAAATATTCATTACTAAAAATGTTTCAACTAGTCTGCTTTACTACTTAGCAGGACTGTGGTGTCTCATTTACTCTGAATTTCAGAAATTGTGAACTGTCGATATAGTTTTTATCATTCTTCCAGAAAATGTTGACAGCCACCGGTAAATATTAAAAATCACCAGTGGAGAGTTATCAATATTTGCTGATGAAAGCTGACCATCACCAGTGTCTGATATTCACAGTAATATCTCCATTCTCTCTTATACTTATCCCAGCCATTTTTAAAGGATTTGTTGTTTTAATTTTCAGTAAAATTTAATTAGAATGTCCTGCGTTATTCAGAGCTTGTGACGGAGTTTTTTTGTAAAGCAGGAAACCATAAATGAAACAGCTTTCAGACTACCCTCTACGGTGCCCTAATGATTACCACATTCCTAGTCCACATTGCTCATTTTATGCCTCTTCCCAAGAAAACTCATGCCATAATAAACCAGTTAGCCTTTATTATGGTGTCACAGCTTGATATGATCATCCTGCATTCAACTAAAAGGAAAACAAAAGGGCTGCAGAAGAGGAGATGTTTGTTAGCTATAACTAATTAAAATGTATTTTACTTCAAATCTATCTTCTGCAAACAGAAATTTTGTGGCTGAAAACAAAATATATACTTATGCGTGGATTAGATCAATCTATTAATTTGGAGTTTTATCAGTGAAAGATCTAATCTTGATTGTATAGTTCCCATTTCTATAGAAACTTTTTCATAATACAATCTCAAGAAGATCTTACAGATGAGCCTTCTACATTTTGCGATCTACCCAAGAAAGCCTAGAACATCCTAACACATATTCTACATTGTTCATGTCACAGACATTCAGAAACAACTAACAACAATTTTTATGCTTGCTTTTAGTCCACCAAAGGGGTATACATAGTATTTATTTCTCAAAACAGGCTATTTTCTGTGTTAATTTGTTTTTGATAAACATTTATCAGCTCCTTTACTTATAAACCATTCCATCTGAATTCAGTCTGGATTGTAGGAGAGTTTATTGTGGAGGGGTACCTTTTCAATACCTTCAGTGCTATAGTGAGAATAGTTGTTCCCTAGTGTTTCCTTTCATTCCCCCCCCCACTCTTCCAATTTCACCTATGTAAAAGGGCATTACAAACAACATTAGGCTTAAAATTGTGACAATTAAGGAAATTTGGACTGCCTGTTTTGAAAATTCAATTTGCAACTAATGGATTTGTATGGAAAATCCAAAAGATCCTTAATCATTGTAATGTTTGTACTGACCCATTAATAACAAAATAACATTTTGTGAAGTCCCAGGTATATGAGAACAAATGCTGGAAAGTCTGATTTGTGTTGAAGGCAAGCGATAGTGTACAATTAAGAGTTTTGTCTATAAAATTGAGTGTTTAGAATGTAACTCCTTTACATTGGTGAAGCTGGAAGCCCTCTCCTGAAAAGATATAAGGAGCACTTGGCTGATATTCAGGATAATGAATCACATACCATTCATATGAGGGAGAAAAATGCTGGTAAGCCAGCCTCAATTAAGACCTCTGTACTGGCAACTGAATGGAACCTCCAGAGGCAATGTTAGTTGATCAACTGAACCTGATATCAGTGTGAAGGATGAAATGAAACAAGCCATGATGTTTATTAATTTAAAAAAATTTATTTATTAATTACATTTCTATACCGCCCAATAGCTGGAGCTCTCTGGGCGGTTCACAAAATGCAGCTTGATGGGTTGTTTAACACAGGTGTTGATTGTTAATTACTCACTTCTGAGGCTTGTTTCTGGTCTGTTCCTGATTGGTTTTGGCTCAGTTTATAAGTGGCACTGTAGCATACTCTCATGTGTGAGTGAAGCTGGTGTTTTATGCCAAAACATTTCACATTTTAAAATCTGTTCTTTTAAAAAATTTTGCAGGTAATTTTTTGTGGTTTGGAGTGATGTGTCATGTACATCACACCACCTACATATCAGTTTATTTAATGGTTTTTTAAAAAGTAAAACTTCTTAAAATATTATTGTTAATAATAACAATATTAATACCTATACATGCATTAACACAATACTCTCTCTAAGTAGTTAATACAATATAATAAATATAATATAAATATAATATCTTAATATAATAAAATCTCTAATACATGTATCAAGCTAGAAGGATACTTGGGAAATGGCCAGGCACATTCAAAATTTCGTATGATAAATAACCTCTTTGCATGTTCCTGACAAAGAATGATGAAATCTAATACAAAGATTTATAGAGTCAAATATAACAAGGTCAAATTAATGTAATGTTCTAATATTACGTGAGGTAAGGTTTTCTCATTTATATTTAAGCACTTGTCTTGCACATTTCAACGGTAAAAAGCATAGCATCCTTTAATATTCCATATTAAGGGTGATACTGCTACATCAAGTATTCTAGAAAGCAAAATGTAATATAATCTAATATAAGATTATAATAAGATTTTATAAGAATTTTTGGAATACCATCAGATCTGGAGCATGAGATGAAGGCATCTACATGTAAAGATTGCAAATGTGTTATCTGGACCCCCACAGAGTTAAACTGTGATTAGAACAACATATTTTCCAATAAATTAAATGTTGTTTTCCATTTCCTGCTGATTTCATAAGTAAATAGGCTTAAATGTGCCAGTATGATTTCCTAAAACATTGCTGCTCGTAACTCATTATTACAACATTCCATTCAAGGAACAAATGTATTAGACTGGCTGAAAGCCTTTACTTGGGAGTAAGGTCCACTGAATTCAATTGGGCTTACTTTTCAATAGACATGCATAGGATTGTGGTGAATGTAAGCTCTCTTTATTAACAATAGCAAGGATAGAGTATTAGCCTTTATCTAACAGAATAGCAGGCATTTTCAATGTATAACTATGTGAAATGATTCCAGGAGAGCTACCTCTTTTAACAAAACATTCATTTTATTTCCTGATATAGTATTCTAACAGACATCATGGGTAAACCACTACAGGTGACCAGCAGCAGTATACTGGAGGTACACCAAATGGCCATTGAAGAATACCAAATGCCCACTGAAATGCAATAGTTCATTTTGAATGGCCATAGGAAATCACTGAAAGATTTTACGGATCATCTTTAGTGAACACCCCCTATGATCACCTACACAGCAGTTTTTAGAGTTCATCTCCAAATAGGAAAACTCATTGGAATGCATTAAATGAAAGGTGACTGGAGGCTTATCAAATGGTCTTTAGTCACCATTTCCAAATGGACTAGATTCAAGCGGGTTGGGAGGGAATGTCCCAAAATTGTCTTACAGACAGACCCCTTAGGCAACTTTCCCTTACACATACCGTGCCCTTCCAAATGGCCATAAAAATACATTGGTCTAATACTGTTGAATTATTACTGAAATATCTATTACTGAAATATCTGGAGGGCACTAGGTTGGGGAATACTGGATCACCATGAAACAAGCTGAACTGAAAAACACATATAAAGAAAGAGAAAGGGAAATTGTTTTATTCACTGTAATTTTTTTCTTTGTTTCTATCATAGTTTTTTTAATTATTGTTTTAAAAGATGATAAAAATATTTGCCGACTTTGGCCTGTACAGGAAAAAAATAAGGCGGCAATCTGTAGACCTACCTATTTTCTCAAAAGCTTACTGATCTTGCTTTCATACACAACTCATCATGTGGAGTTGTTAAAGCCAGTTTCTAATTTTCTATGTATGATACTATTTCGTAGCATTTTAGCAAAATAATGATCTTGCTCTTCTGGTTTTAATATTGGGGGTGGGGTGGGGGTGGGGAAGCTCTTAGGATTAGATTCAGAGATAGATGAGCAGAACTCTGTCAGCACAATGGGGCTTTACTGGCTCCTCATTGCTACTACAGTCTCCCGCTCCACAAAAGTCACTCCTGAGAATCAGTAACCCTCTGGAATGGCATATGATGTGTATGCAACAGTGCAGGAAACTGAACAGAACTTGGCGGGTTGTGCAAGGCAATTTTGGATTCAAGCCATTATATTTGAAATTCAGGTACTGAAAATGCAAGTGTTCATGTAAGCTGAGCCACTGTAATGTGCTTCACTGTATCATATAAATCTACAATGTATATTTCTAATGGGAAGAAATGTTTTCAAAATTGAGAATCTGAACGTGTTCAACTAGATTATCAAAACAAACGTGCGTACTAATCATACGTTGAATTATTGCCAAGTGCTGTTATGCAAAGAATACAAAGGGAAACGTCTTACAGCAGATGAATTATTACCAAAAGCAAAACAACTTCAGACTTTGCAATCTAGAGACCTTTGATTTGATTTTCAAGATTGCAGCCTGGCATTTGGCACACCACGCACACATGTATAAGATTGCTCCTAAACTCCATTTCTAATTAATTTGCTGGATTCATGGGCATACCACCATTATGATTCATGAGTGTGGAGTTTTGGTTTCAGAGTTTATTTATCTATAGCTCTGTATCTGTTTAACGTGCCAGATGTTAATGCACTAATACTATGTTATGGGTTGTTGAGACTTTTGTACCCGGTCAACTGTAGGGAAAGAGGTGGTACAATAGGGACAGGGTATGAGAAATGGTGACAGTAAGCTATCCACATTGACAGGACCAAAGATGACGCCTATATTTTTAATAGGGCAATGCTGCAGCTAAAAAGAAAGAAAGAATATTAATCTTAAATATTAATCTTAAATATTAAATTTAGTATTTATTAAATACTAATAAAGAATACCAAGTGCCTATTATTTAAATGATCAATTACCACCAAACGCACTGTCTCATGTATTGGAAATGGTGTGTTGTCCATCCACCATGCAACTCACTCAGTGACATATACACTTCGACAGATCACAAAGGGAATGTGATTAAGAAAGGGCAGTGAATTGGAGGCACATCTATATAAATAAAAATGAAAAAGACCGTTCGTTACTGTCGTTATATCTCCGAAAGTTCTTCACCGATTGCTTTGAAATTTTGACACAGCGTTGCGTTCGAATACGCGAGCGTTGTTATGTAACTATGTTCTCTATGGGGTCAAAGGTTTGTCTTAAAATGGAAGAAATAGGCCTCCTCAAAACCAGTCCTGCTGATCATTGTGACATCACCAACCAGTAGGCCAATCCGCTTCCTCTGCCTTCTCTCCTATTTGCATGTTCTCTCCTATTTGCTCTTATAGGTCATTGTGACATCGCCAACCAGTAGGCCAATCCACTGCCTCTGCCTTCACTCCTATTTGCATGTTCTCTCCTATTTGCTCTTATAGGTCATTGTGACATCGCCAACCAGTAGGCCAATCCACTGCCTCTGCCTTCTCTCCTATTTGCATGTTCTCTCCTATTTGCTCTTATAGGTCATAGAAGCAACAATCTTGACAGGACCTTTCAAAGGTGAAGATGTCCTCATTCCTCGCATTCCTATGATTCCAACAGATATGCCATTTCAATTTAAGAGATTGCAATTCCCAATTCGATTGGCGTTTGCAATCACCATCAACAAAGCTCAGGGCCAATCTTTAGAATTGTGCGGTTTAGATCTAGACACAGATGGCTTCTCACATGGACAATTATATGTTGCTTGTTCTAGAGTCGGCAAACCAGACAATCTCTATATCTACACAGACAATGGAACAACTAAAAATATTGTATATCCACAAGCATTGTGAAATTAAACATATTAGAAACATCCGCTTTGTCTTTTCTTCCTTTTCAATTTAACCAGACTGAGCCACAGCAACGTGTGGCAGGGTACAGCTAGTGGAAAAATAAAAAGATACAAATACCAAATGCCATCATTATCCACAAGTTACCAAGTAGAAATAGGATTTTCACAAGCTTCTCCCCTTGCACTTCTTGGCGCAGCAATCGCTCTCAGTGGATACCCACAGTCATACGTTTAACTTCAGTTCATTTTGAGAATGTTTAGAAGCGGAAGAAAATATATATTTACTTCATTACTTAAGCATAACCACTCCCTTAATAGTGTACTCAGGTTGTCTATGTGCAACAAAATTGTAGTCAAAGCAGGGCCACAAGAGGAAGGATATCAGAGGCTTGGGAGAAGATCAAGCACTGCAGAAAGCCAAAAAATTGTAAGGTAAAACAGCCGAAGGGCGCAACCTGCCCCCCAAACAAAGTCATGAGAACTGAACATGCTCAGTGGTGCCAGAGTGTCTGTTGGGGGGAAGTAACAGAAAATGGGGGGAATGGAATGGAGTATCCCGGAGGAGAATATGGCTGGCTAGCAGGTAGTCTGAAATGTTGCATTCTATACTGCAATATTTTGCTGCAGATCTTGCTTTTTTCCTTCTTCCCCTACATCAATATAAGTACCAATACCACATCCTCCTCCATCTACAACGGGCATCCAAATGTGAGAAAATGCATGCAAACCCTCAAAATATACAGTGTTTCATGGGCAACACGAAGAGAAGGAATTTAGTTTAGATAATGAGTGTTCTTGATACGTGATTTATTTGTCCAAGGAGCCCAGGGTGGTTTACATGATCCTCTTTCTCGCCATTTTATCCTTACAACAACCCTGTAAACGAAATTAGGCTGAGAGTCAGAGAGTGCATTTGGACAATTGCACAGGGCGAAGAAGCCATTGTGGCTTCTCTAACCACCCCTGATCATGCTGCCCATGTGGCCACTATTTGCATAATCCCCCACAATGCAGTGCAAGCTGGAGTGTCATCCAAACTTGGTGTATGGCAGGGGTGGCTTTGTTCTCATCCTGCAACCTCTACTGCAGGTTGTGGGTTGTAGGGTGGGTACGAAGCCATTCCCTGTGCACAGTGTGCCAGGTTCAGACAACACGCCAACATGCGCTACATTGCGGGGGATTATGCAAATAGCAGTCGCTTGTGCACCAGATGCAGTGGCAGGGGGAGAATCCACGGTGGCTTCTTCCCCTGCACAATTGTCCGAACCCAGTCAGCAGCTGGTCCGAATTCACCCATAGTTGAATGTAAACTTGAACGCAGGTCTCCCCAGTCCTGGTCCAACACTCTATAACTACTATTTTATTTTTATTTATTTATTTATTACATTTTTATACCGCCCAATAGCCGAAGCTCTCTGGGTGGTTCACAAAAATTAAAACCATCATAAAACAACCAACAAGTTAAAAACACAAATACAAAATACAATATAAAAAGCACAACCAGGATAAAACCACGCAGCAAAATTGATATAAGGTTAAAATACAGAGTTAAAACAGTATAATTTAAATTTAAGTTAAAATTAAGTGTTAAAATACTGAGTGAATAAAAAGGTCTTCAGCTGGCGACGAAAGGAGTACAGTGTAGGCGCCAGGAGAACCTCTCTGGGGAGCTCGTTCCACAACCGGGGTGCCACAGCGGAGAAAGCCCCCCTCCTACTACACCACACTGGCTCTCTCAATAGTTGGGACAATTCTAATACTACTGGGTATCAATCCATGCCTCTCGAAGTCTATCTAATCTAAAAAAAAAAAAAGTAGACAAGTCACAGACTAACTGGAAAGGAGGAGGAGAAGAGCCCTAATTCAAAAGCACAGAAAGACAAATAGACTGTAATAAAAAAGCACTGAGGCAGTAACTTGAGAAAATATGAAATGAATGGATCACGTTCTACAGAATTTGTAATGATCATAGATCTCTACAGAAACCTTTCCATTGGGTGATGTATTTAGTTAACAAGTCATTGTTTCTCTAGATGATGAAGCATAAAAGACAGAATTGCCATCAGTTTGAAGGGTAGGGAAGGATCATGATATATACAAGACCTGTCAATATTTTTTGTGAAGGCTTGCTTAAACTGTAATTTTGTTGTAGGGTCCCATGACTCTTTTGCAGGGGTGGGGAAATGTGTGGCCCTCCAGAAGTTGGTGGACTGCAACTCCCATCAGCCCTAGCCAACATAGCCAATGGTGCCAGTTGATGGGAGTACAGTTACATCTAGAAAGCCACACATTTCCCAGACATGTTCTATTGTGTTATCAAGAAGACTGTTACAGTTTGCTGCACTGCAGAAATGCAGAAGGGGAAATGCAGCAATGTGATTGACAAACAGTGTGATAATTTGAAAATGAGCCTCGTTCAAGGTGAAGTGGATAATGCTCATTGAAAAAAATAGACGTTTTAAATCCCTTGATATCTTGTCATGTTGCTTTTAACCTTCTGGCTGCCACTTGTCTTTCTTTATCTTTTTGTGTACGGGCTGTTCTCCCCATTGAACATTTCCTTTTTAGCGCCACTGACAATAACAGCATGTGACACTTGCAGCACCAATCAAATATTAATAGTGTGCAGTGCTGAAATTGTAAATATTGTATTATGCTTTGCAGTTTGTATGAAGTATACTCAGAAGATCTTTCCATAATAACCAACATCTCAAAATATTACTGATGACAATTACCTATGACAGCAGAAAACCTATCTGGGATCATATCTCACATAGATAGATGCAACAAACCTATATATATATATATATATATATATATATATATATATATATATTGCACTTAAAAACATTACATTCAGAATTCTTATTAAACTATTTATTTAAAATTATAGTTAGTTAAGGCTGTCTGCTTATTTAAAAGGCTCCAGAGAAGAATAACAGAACATCTCCAAATATAAGGAAGCAGAGCTTCTACCATAAAGTTTAATTTCTGTAAAAGAAGTGCTTGATAATTTCACAAATTGGTTAGCCGAAGTAAAAGCTGTTTTAGATCCTCTAGAAGAATTTGAGTGAAGCTTTCAGTGCCTTTCAATATTGTTTGTAAGCTATTGCTGAATCGTTTTTGTCCAGGATGAACAACTGGCATATCTAGGTGACAATATGAGGTGCATGAGAGATGATGTGGCACAGCATAATGTCTAAGATGATGAGTTGCGATTTGAGTTTGGAGGCCTGATTCAGATAATTGTTCGAGACTTTATAAAAGGCACTGGGGCACTCTCCGTCACCCGTCCCATCCTCCCTTTACATGTCAGCTTCAGTGTGAAGATCTCGGTTTTAATTATGCCAAAGTTCCCTGTAACTGACATTAAGCCAAAATTCCCTGGTTCAGATATAACAGGGTACTCTGTCTTAATACAAGCACAAAGAGTGGCAAGGAGAAGAGCACAGGCCCCATCATGGTTTATGAAGCCTCAAAGAATTGTCTGAACCAGGCCAGGAAGTACCTTGCTTAAATCTTAGCTCAGCAATAAACTGAATTCTATGTGCATACACCTGGAAGTGATTCCTACTGATCAGAATGGGTCATACTTCTGACTACTCAATAGATGGCTTAAGCAAGCTACTATTTCTTAGTGACAGACCCTAGTTGCAATGCAGGAATAATAATGACCTTCCTTACAGAGTGGTTGTAAGGATTACTGTTATATTAAAAGCATTTGCTCACTCCAAAAGCGGTATAAAAATGCAAACTATTATTAGCATTACATTTCTATGCCACCCTATCTGATATTACCACACAAGTAAGTGAGTGCAGTGATTTACCAAATCTAAGATCAACAATAGATCTTACTACAATTATATAATTTATTTAAACAGGCACTTTTAAAGAATAATAAAAATCTTAAACGTGACACAGGGAAGGAAAGGAACCTCTCGTGCAAAGCACTTGAGTCATTGCTGACTCCTAGAGGGACGCCTGCTTTCGCTGACGTTTTCTTGGCAGGCCTTATAGCGGGGTGGTTTGCCGTTGCCTTCCCCGGCCATTATTACCTTTTCCCCAGCTAACTGGGTACTAATTTTACCGACCTCGGGAGGATGGAAGGCTGAGTCGACCCGAGCTGGCTGCCTGAAACCAGCTTCCGCTGGGATCGAACACAGGCCGCGGGGAGAGTTTCAGCTGCAGAAACTGCTGCTTTACCGCTCTGCGCCACACGAGGCTCTCAAATGTGACACAACATATAGTAATTTTGGGGACAGCTGTGTGGTGTTGTTGTTTTTTTAAAAAAATAGGCTTTTTTCTTTTGAGAAACCAAACCTACCCTGCATCTGTCTCAGGCATTTCATGTCAATGAAGAACTGTGGCAAGTATAGAAG
Source organism: Elgaria multicarinata webbii (assembly GCF_023053635.1). Taxonomy (NCBI): domain Eukaryota; kingdom Metazoa; phylum Chordata; class Lepidosauria; order Squamata; family Anguidae; genus Elgaria; species Elgaria multicarinata. Next base: position 65,697,551 of record NC_086180.1, read on the forward strand.
ACAGATTATACAAAGAAGTCCAAACAAACAGAGGCAGGAGATAAATGAAATGTAGGCATTTAGTGACATGCAAATGTTATTATGGTTCTGTATGAAAGCACACACACAAGTTATTGTAAAATACTAATACTGATAATAATAATGACTACCACCAATTTCTACCAGGGCCTGATCTACACCAAGCAAGATATAACACTTTAAAAATGGTATGAAAACAGTATATGTAATGTGTCCTGGGCCTGAACAGTTGTCATAACCATTATAAACAGTAGTGTAGACCCTGCCCAAGCTTATCGTAACTGCTGAAGAATTAAGTTAGGAAGAATTTGGGGAATAATTCTCTCATAAAGAATTTTCTTTAAGCTTTAAGAGAAATAGTTGAAAAGAACACAGCATAATAAGATTTGCCAATGGCCATCATCACAATTGTATTTCTCATTTGCATGCTGTTTTCAGTGGATGGTTCCTGTGATTGTTGTGTCATAGTAAAACATTTTTGAATAGATATTAAAATGCCATTATATTTTACTACAATACAAATTCTGATTTCGCTATGACATGTTTCAATGGTGCCACTCTTCAGATCAGCTTGAGATGGATGAATTTATTCAAAGGTTCATAGAAGCAGTAGTCTCATGCATCAATGAGTTGTAAACAAACAGAATGCTACTAAGATATATAAAAATATAAATGACAACATATGTTTTATGTTGCAATATTTGTTTTACTACAGGGGAAGGCTGGTTGTCATAAAGTTTTCATTTGACCCTTAGTCATAAATTTACGATTGATTCACTAATACATTTTAATGTAAGACTTTAATGAAATGGAAGTACACCTGGAAATATGACAGACAACTTCTAAGAAGTCAGATCTGCAGAGAAGTTAAATTTGGGGGGGCAGTTTAATACACAATACTTTTTCTGTCGACACAGTCAATCTGAAAAATCCCCAGGTTTTCCCTCCCATTAAGAAGTGCTTAACACAAAAGCAGTCTACAACAATTATCATGATTGCATCAGCTGGAAAAAATACTATTGCCCTCATAGGCGTCACAGTGGATCTGTATCCATGATTGCCTGGTTCGCACATGCCACTTTCTCAAGTTACTGGTACGTGGCTGCATTGTAACACTGGTGCTAAAGCTATCATCATTATCACCATCTCACTTTATGAGTCACCCTATAGCTGAAGCACTCAGGTTGACATCAATAATAATAAAAAAATCACAATAAAATCAATGATAAAACATGACAATAGAGCAATCCTATGGCTCCTTAGACACTGGTGCAGATTCCCAATCCTGAGGCCATCGACACAACTGCAGGTCCTCTGACCTCCGCCCCTCACCGCTGCTTTAGAATAGCATCCTTGGACAAGATAAGAGAGAAAAGGCACAGGGACAGTGGATTAAGATTAATGCATTCCCTTAACCATTTTGTGGTTAAGCTGCATGGTTTAGCGTGTTGTCTGAACCAGGCCAATGAGTCCTGTATCCACTCAATCCAAAAGTGTTTCCATTGCTGCCCTCACATACAGGCAGGTAAGTCAGCTAGATGTACTAAGAGGTCCATTTAGCTCAAAACGGTTAAAATGGAGAACAGACAGGAGGTAAAAGTCTCCATCCTCCTCCGGCTCTGCCTGTCTCTTGCCGGCAGGTCTTAGGATAGACAAAGGGCTCCAAGATTGGACCCCCCTGTTTATCACGTGTCTGTTTATCCACCTTTATATTTGATCGTCACAAGAAGTGTCCATTTATATTCTTGTAACCAGCAGATGTAAAGATTGCTATCAGGAGGAGAAGGCCAAAGAAAAGGGTGATTATTGAATTTCCTTGGGTTTTGAAAAGTAATGTACTTGCTTTTAGATTTGCCACTCTCAGCACTCTATGTGTGCTATGTATACCTGTTCTGTTTATCCCTACAATTCCCAATGAGGCCCAGCCAAGGGAGGTTAGTAAATTAAACCCAGGGTTGGAAGGTGGGATTCCATCTAGTTCAGCTGAGAGCAGTTGCTGTAGAATGTGGACCTGCAAGGAGTGATGAGGCCGGGTTTCTACCAGACCCAGCCAGGCAGCTCTATGGTCTATAAGCGCCCCCCCCCTTTAGTAGCCTGCAGGGAAACACATACCAGATGCTTGGTTTTATGCTATGTTTCACATTTATCCTCACAGCATTTTATTCTCGCAACTATCCTGTGAGATGGGTTAGGCTGAAAGTCTATGACTGGCCCAAAATCACCCAGTGAGCTTTTCCTCCAGCTCACTTTCGTGAAAACGTACACTAAATGCTTGGTAATGCCTGGGTGTATGGCATGTGCTACCTTTATCCTCATAACAGTCCTGTAAGGTAGGTTAGGCTGAGTGTATGACTGGCCCATTGACTGTCTTTCTGCATCTCACTCTCTCATAGATATAGACAGGCAGCCTTGGGTTTTAAGGTTTCAGGTTTTCATTAAAATAGCTTACTATATACCTTAAACTACAGCTGAACACAAATGTCAGCGAGAGACAATGCAATAAACTCACCTTGAGCACTACCTAATACATTTATTACTATCTTAAGAACTAATACAGTCATGAATGTAATGCTAAAAAAATTAATTTTTACTATATTAAGATTAAAGAATCCATCAAATGCAGATCACAGAATCTAACATATTTCATATTACTGTTCAAGAATACACAGTTTTCTTCCTGAAAAAAAATCATGCGTAAGGGACTGTTTAGGTTACAGAAAAAGCAAGTGACTGGAGACATGATAGTGATGTATACAATTATGCATGGTGTGTGGAGAAAGTAGATAGGGAGACATTCCAGAATTATTATTATTATTATTATTATTATTATTATTATTATTATTATTATTTATTTATTTATATAGCACCATCAATGTACATGGTGCTGTACAGAGTAAAACAGTAAATAGCAAGACTCTGCCGCATAGGCTTACAATCTAATAAAATCATAGTAAAACAATAAGGAGGGGAAGAGAATGCAAACAGGTACAGGGTAGGGTAAAACTAACAGTATAAAGTCTGCACAACATCAAGTTTTAAAAGCTTTAGGAAAAAGAAAAGTTTTTAGTTGAGCTTTAAAAGCTGCGATTGAACTTGTAGTTCTCAAATGTTCTGGAAGAGCGTTCCAGGCGTAAGGGGCAGCAGAAGAAAATGGACGGAGCCGAGCAAGGGAAGTAGAGGCCCTTGGGCAGGCGAGAAACATGGCATCAGAGGAGCGAAGAGCACGAGCGGGGCAATAGTGTGAGATGAGAGAGGAGAGATAGAGATGAGAGAGGAGAATTCATTCATTCCTGCAGTTGCTTTATTTGTCATGAGTTTAAAATAAAATAGAGGGGTTCCCCTGGCATCTACATTATATTCTTTTCCACTCCAGATGAAGACATTTTTATTTTCCCAGTATTTTAACAGTTTAGCATCTTAGTTTTTTTTAACTTCGCTGTTTTAAATCTGTATTTTAGATCTGTATTAATATCTGCATTGCTGCTCAGTTTTATCCTGGTTGTGCTTTTATATTGTATTTTTATACCGTATTTTTATACTGTTGTTTGTATTATACTTCGAATTGTCTTCATGGTTTTAATTTCTGTGAACTGCCTAGAGAGCTTCGGCTATTGGGTGGTATAGAAATGCAAATAAATAAATTAATTAGGGTGACCATATTTGGGAAACCAAAAAAGAGGACACCTAGTGTGTGTGTGTGTGTGTGGGGAAGCAGCTTTCTGAGTCCTGCAGAAAGTACGTTATTCCCCCGCCACCTTAAAGAACCCGATTGGAGTGGAGGAGGGGAAAGGATTTCATTCTGCACCACCACCATCCACTCCAATTGGGGCTTTTTCTATAATGTCCACGAATGACCCACTTTCCCCTTTAAGACCTCAATTGGAGCTCGGGGTGGGGGAATGATGTGCCTCAAGAAAGCATGTCATTCCCTCCTGCCATGCTAATGGCAGCCTTAAAGAGGAAGGTGTATCATTCCAGGACATTATTGAAAATGATAGAAAATCCCCCCTGACACCATGGAAAGAACAAAAACCAGGACAAATCCGGGGAAATCCTGACAGTTGGTCACCCTAAATAAATAAATAAATAAATAAGACTTTTGAAATCCTATTGTGAATTTTAACAGAGCAATCCTATATGAGTAAACCCCACTGAGTTTAATGCAGCTTGCTCTTAGGTAAGTAGGCATAGAATTGAAGCTTAAGAAGCCTTTGTGGCCTTTTTGCTTCATTTGTGATTCCGAGTTGGTTAAACAAAGGATTTCTGGCTTATTGTGTTCAATGTCCATATGGCTGCAGCTAGGTAATATTAGACCCTGGACCTAGTGGCCTTTTTTGGAGTATGTGTCTTTAGATCATAATGTAGCCCACAGAGTTCATAGCCTTTGTTGTACAGGACAACCATATTTTCTAAGCCCACCCATATACACACACATTGCAGAGGGGAGGAACAATATAAATATTTTTAAAGGACCCAGTCAAACCAGGAGATGTTCAGGATTTAACAATCAAATGAACATTTACCAGGGAGTAAGGCAGCATCTACACTTTTGCCTTAAAGTGCTTCAAAGCGCTTTATGTTTTGACAAATGTTGGGGCCCAGGACACTCCGTATACAGTTGTCAAAACTGTTATAAAGCACTTTAAAGCACTTTAAAGCAGCAGTGTAGATCTCACTGAACAGAATGGATTCACTTCTGATTAAGTATACATAGGATTGTGCTGTAGAGCTAGACAGCAATGTGGTAAAGGCTGCAAATATATATATACATACACTTGATGGGATTTACTTCTGAGTAGATATACATTGTACTATGCTGTAAAAAAATGAGCTAACAATCAGAAGACTCCCAGTTGGAATTGCACTTCTGTGATGAACTCACAAGAAGTCTTTAGACAAGGTGGTTCTCAGCCTCATTCTCCCCCACCCCACCCCACCCCACCCCACCCCACACCTGCCTGCTCGTTCTATCTGCAAAATGGGAAATAGTGTTGGCTTCCTTTACAGGGTTGTTTTAAGCTTCATTTTTTCCTCTTTGAAAGCACTAACTTAGCTTGCCAAAATTCCAAATTGGAGCAAAAACCCCCCAATTGTTCAGCAGCCAGTGCCCCCAGGAGGAAAATAATCCCCCCACATACATCAGGAATACATTAATAAATAAAACACACAGCTGCAGAGGGAAAGATTCCCTCTCTACAAATGAATCAAGAAGATCAGTGCCTTGAAATCAGTATAATGAACCCTCAAACGTCTTTAAAAATATCCTGGCAATCATTCCTTCCTTTCCCCCCACCCCGCGCTCTTGCTCACAGTGCAATCCTATGCATGTCTACTCAGAAGTAAGCCCCACTGAGTTCAAAGAGACTTCCTCTCAGAAAAGTGAAAAAAGGATTGCAGTCATACTTGGAAGTCCCAATGAGATTAGGCACTTACCTCTGAGTAAACATGGTCAGGAAGCGGCTGAAAGTTTTTTAAGATATCCTCATAACCATTCCACACACCCACCTCCAGTCATTGATTGTTTTAAATTGTGTCCATTTACTTCTTGGTAAAAACAGACAAACCTGGATATATCTTTTAATTGCTCTATATTCCTCAATAACTAACCAATATTCCTTAAATTTTCAAATTACGTGAGACATTTATTTCTGGCATGTGCAAATTTCAGGATGATCGGTGAAACCTTTTCAACCCACCCCTCTGATTTTCATTTAACCTGCAGAATTCTTATTTTACTGATGACCTTCATCTATTGGACGCACAACTGTGAGTCCAATAATATACTCACAACTTGAGAAGCTTCTAAACATAATAAGGCAAAGGACCTTATATGGTCCTACATGCTTAACTGAAGGTAAATCCCACTGAATTCAGATGGGCTTACTTCTGAGTAGGCATATCTTGTATTGCACTGTCAAAAAAGTCTTTTCTAATATTCTTTTATTGGCATAGTAGAGTCTATAATTTTTTTGCCTGTTGTCAGAAGGGGACAACACACTATTTATCTACAAAGCTGCAAACAGTGTACGGATGCTATATATTGGTAAAAAAGAAAGAGAAAAACACGTAAAATTTCCTTTTTTACTAGTCCCCATAATTTAGGGGAAATTCTATTTTTAGTCTTAATTATTAACATTTATTGAAAAATTGAATAATTCTGCTAACACGGGTTCTGTAATTCCGTAATTGCCTTATCCTGACAATACCAAGGTCTCAAAATTGGAGACCTGCTAAAACCCTGCAGTGACAAAACAATTAAGTCCAAATGTTCCTGGGTAAGGCTGTGAGCCTTATGGTCATGGATGAAATATTTCCTGTCTCTCATTCCATACACTTTAATCAGTCTCTGATGGAAAAGTTTGCATTGCCAAAGAACTTTGACTGTAACTAAGAACATGACCATTCTATAATACAGACGTAAAAGTTTGCCATGAATCAAAAGGTGAAACCTCCACAGCCTGAAAAGCCAGAATGGTAAAATCCCCCAATATTAAATTAAAGTAGGCATAGTATTCAGACATTATTCTATAATAATGTTTATATATTATAATAATCAGTAATTCATCCCCCAGCCTTATCTGTTGAGTGCAAATTCAAACAACAATATCCCACCAGCACTAATCAGGGTTAAGGGTTTTGTTGGTACACTGTTAATCATGGTTCACGTGTAATCAAGATTCTATCTTAACTAGGGTTTGCAGCAAATCTTAATCAAGAGTTGTTTGAGGAAGCAGCGAAAAGAAACAACAATCATCTTCCCAAATTCAACTGTGAACCTTGGGTCTGCTTCCCACAGTGACATTCACTTCATTGTAACAGACTCTCTCCCTTTTGTCATTCATCATCTCTTCAAGTAACAGACATTTGTTTGCTGCTAAACACTAGGGTTCATACGTAACACTAAATCATGGTTTGCCCTACATGCATGAGTAGAAAGGAGCCTGCCCTCTCTTTTTCCCGTATAGTGGAAGAAGGACTGCTTGATTTTGTCTGATTCCTGGCTTGTTGTTACATGTGAACCAGAAATAGAAGCTTAAAAACGACACCTCTAATCACTTGCTAAGCAATCCAGCAACAAACCCTGGCTTGTTTATCTGACTTGTTTAAAATCGAGTGTTTATTTTAAATCACAATTCTTTGTTCACACATAATGACAAACCTGTGGCGAAATGGAATCCTGGTTTCTTTCTATCCCAGATTGCGCAGGATATGGTGAGAAGACAGCACTTTTGTATTGCACTTGGTATGGGCTCCTTTCTGCTCATGCAGTATACTAAGAAGCTATCATTTAGAGTCACATGCAAATGCAGTCAATCTTTCATCTGACCTGGTCTAGCAGCGTTAAGTAGTATGATCTAGCATATCCAAGGGCCAAACTGACAAGCTCCCCATAATGTTTTTGGAGAAAAGTGGGGAGAACAGCTTGAGATTGAAATTTTAAGAGGAAAAATGCCCAGTGGGTGATGGGTTAAGCATACATTATCCTCAGCTGAACTTTCACTCTCAAAAGAAGCCTCCAGTGACTACTTTCTATTTAAAAGGTCTGAGAAAAGTAACACGGAACTCCATGTAATGTGTAGCTTGCCCCTGAACTTGCTTTTGGAAGTCCATTCTTCTTTTACACATTGCTAGTCACTGCTCTTACATTCTTTCCCACAAACCTGGAATTAACTCTTGTCAGCGAGAAACTTAGTAAATATTTAATGAAGTAACTTAGTCTGAGATCACAAGATTATACATATGCAACAACAATATACTAAGAGTAGGTCACAAGAAAGAGAACAAGAGGGGTATTCTCTTTCAATTAAGATGAACAACATTTCAGGTCATCATTACCAACATTTTTACTTGAACATACATAGGCCCTTTCTATACCTAAGGATTATCCCAGGAAAACGGAAGGATTGTCCCTGCCTGCTCCCGGGATCCCCTGTGTGTCATTTGGATGAACAGGGATGATCCCGGGGGAAAAGGCAGGTGTAGAAATGGCCATATTGATTTTACAGTTTTTCACATTACACAAACATACAAATCAACCCAGCCTAACAATTTCCCTTCCAATCCAATATCAATCCTTCACCATGGGCTTTATTACACAAGGCTGACATACACTGTACCTACTTTTAGTTTTGTTGCAGAATTGAGATCCATGCACTACACAAAGGACCTTAGCTCAGTGGTAGAGCACCTGCTTTGCACGTAGAAGATCCCAGGTTCAACTCCAAGCAACTCCTAGTAGGGTTAGGAAGGAATCTTGTCTGGAACCCTGGAGAGCTGCTGCCAGTCAGTGTCAATGTCACTGAAGTAGATGGGCCAATGGTCTGATTCAGTATAAGGCAGCTTTCTATGTTTCCTGGTTTTCTGCTACATAACCTATTGGTGGCATTGTGGTATATTCGAATAGTGCAAATGCACAAGTTAAAGCAATGGCTTCTTTGCTTTCAGAAATAATACCCTGTTTTCTCTGCTCCAAAAAAGCTTATGGAAAGTGCTATTTACAAAAATAAATGAAACTGGAGCATCATGACATCATCTTAACAAACAACAACGTGTAGGGAATGACGAGCACATAATACATGCCTCATGCAGAAAAGTAAAAGAGTGGGATAACGTCAAGGGGTGGTGGAAGAACGGGACTGTTCTTCACTTAAAACCCTAGAACATGGGGAAAAGGGTTAAGATTCAGAGCTTCTTTTTAAAAGGCTGGTTCACTGAAAATTAGTATTCAGCAATATCTAAGTATGCTTAACAGTAAATTATGGTTGCTTTCTTTAAATGCCTCCTCTCACTCCTTTAAATAAAAATGTAAAAATATGTTCAACATTTTGAGAATATGTTTATGTATTCTTGTCTACATATCTAACTTACATGCTGCTGATATAAAGTATAAACAACTTTCCCCACATTTCCCCCCTTTCTGCTTCTTTCCATGTTCCGGGGATTAGGTTTTTGGCTTCATTCAAGCTACTTCTTGGTTTTGAATTCACTTTCCTATGCCCTCTTTTCCTTTTCCTTTGTTGTTCTCTTTTCTCCCTGTTGTGACCTCCTGGCTTTTTCTCATTCTCATGTTTGCTCCTTTTGTTTCCTTGCTTCCTCTTTCTTTGAATCATTGCACTACCAAAGGCGTTGTTGTCATGGAGTTCAAAGAAGGACAAGACAAACCAGTCTCTCACTACCTATCCCTCTGCCAGCTGCACAGTGGAGAGGTTGCAGAGACGAGTCTCCACTTTAGCAAACACTGTTTCCTGTCACACTATTGTAATATAGAGAAAGTAGTATTTTTGAACACATTTCCTTCACTTGAACATTTAAATAAAGTACAGAGGCTTGGCATGTTCATCCATCTTCATGTCCTTGTAGAAAACGGGCTATATCTATGCTACAAGGGATGACTGTATCAACTCTACTATTGTGCCCATTTGTTATTTATCTGGGGAAAGCGCTCTGCAAGTCTCAACCAGAATTTGCCAGATTTATTATACCATAATATACAATTTCAATGAATCTTCCAACCTTCCTTTATCGATATATATACTGGCAGATTTTTCAATACAGGTTGCAAGATGACTCTGTTGTGGCGATGAGGCTGAGCCACACTGGAAGCTAGGCCTCATCTAGAGTATTGCATCCAGTTCTGGGCTCCACAATTTAAGAAGGATGCAGACAAGCTGGAGCGTGTTCAGAGGAGGGCAACCAGGATGATCAGGGGTCTGGAAACAAAGCCCTATGAAGAGAGACTGAAGGAACTGGGCATGTTTAGCCTGGAGAAGAGAAGATTGAGGAAAGACATGAGAGCACTCTTCAAATACTTAAAAGGTTGTCACACAGAGGAGGGCCAGGATCTCTTCTCGATCATCCCAAAGTGCAGGACACGGAATAACGGGCTCAAGTTACAGGAAGCCAGATTCCGGCTGGACATCAGGAAAACTTCCTGACTGTTAGAGCAGTATGACAATGGAACCAGTTACCTAGGGAGGTTGTGGGCTCTCCCACACTAGAGGCATTCAAGAGGCAGCTGGACAACCACCTGTCAGGAATGTTTTAAGGTAGATTTCTGCATTGAGCAGGGGGTTCGACTCGATGGCCTTATAGGCCCCTTCCAACTCTACTATTCTATGATTCTAATCTAGGTCTTCAAAAGTGACTTGTCACCTAGGCTGTTCCAGCCAATGTTTCTATCCATCATTTATCATCCCATTTCTTTGTTTAAAGCCTGCTGTTATGAAACAGCTAAATAAAATGGAAGAGCATTTCAATTTCATATTAAGTAACCCACACTGAATTATACTTGGATGGCCTATTAGAATTTTGATATTACATCTGAAGAGATGGGAAAACCACATATATGAGAGAATTTAATCCGTTAACTACTTTATGGACCCCCAGACCTCCAAAAGTGTGTCCCTGAGTGCCAGATTTTACATTTATGTTGCTGAGTTAGCTGAAATATCCATAATATCACCAGTACATGAAGAGCTCTCTCTTGAATACTTAGGGAAGGCAACTCCTGTGTATTGTTTATTTCAGCAGGTATATGAACTAGTTATTTGTGATGCAATGCAGCACAATTATACCTGTTCTGTACAAAATCAAATTGTATTAAATCTAGGTCTTGGCTTCTGGAAATTTCTGCATGAGGTAATAAAACGAGATAGGTGCCACCCTCACACCTATAGAAGCTGTCCAGAATGGTGACAGGTCAGTGTATTTTACCACACTTGAGGGCAGCAGGCTATTTTAGGGGGAGCACTGCAGGCCACATGGCACACACAGGTCTGCCCTCTAACATTTTGCCACTGATACACACCCCTCCGTATCTGCTGGTTGAGGCAACCGGCTCTCTTCCTAATGGTGTGAGCAGACTTGATTAAATGGAGAAAGTTCATAGAAAAAATTCTCCATATTTTCAAAATATATTTTCAAACTTTCTGACACATATAACTGTTTCCACAAATAAATATTCATTTCACTCTGCATGGAAGTACTGGAACACATTGAACACTATACTTGTCTTGTTCTCTACCTGTCATTTTATTTCATGATACTACAAGTTCTCATTCTTCATCAGCTCTATCTTTGACTTTGAATATGGACAACATCAATGTTCAAAGGGCAGCTTCACATGGGTGCTTTGGGATTATTTTCTCTCATCACCTTATGGAAAGATATATTTATTTATTTGGTAGCACACTTCTACGTATCATACCTTTTGATTCTTTTAAGTGCAATTGCTTTTTACATGTTAATGGAAATATATAGGAGGTGTTCGCATTTGTGTCCACTAATCTGTGTGATAAAAATGCCAGAGAGAGTAAATACAGTTAAAATACACTATATTTTAACTTTGTGACTTCAGTTAACTGAAGCAGCACCATTATTATCTGAACAATAACTGACAACCTTTAAAACCTTCCAGCTAAAGAAAATCCTTCAGTTAACCTATAAAATTAAAGCCTCACTAATTATAAAAACACATTGACATAATTTAACACCTTTTTAACTAAACACAATTAAATGAGGGCTTTAAACTGTATTATTTATGATTCCATATATGTTACATTTTGGGTCACAATCCAACCCACACATTATTAAAATCACCATGTATTTGAAAGTAACGATACTAAAATGTGCATAACTATGGTTTGGAATGCAATCTTACTTATTTTATACATGTGATCTCTTTGCCCTGAAATTCTGCAGTATCCATGGCTATATCTCTAAATAAAACACAAACGGATTACAGTAATGACACTACTGCTTATAGATTGTGTATAGACTGTGACTGAAGACTTTGGACCTTACAGTGGTTTTCACCCTAATAAGCTCCATACAGGCATATATTGATTGTACTGAAACACAATGCATACACCAGATCCAGCAACAAATCTAACTATCATACAAAGCAGAAACTATGAATATAATTCCCATTAAAATCCTTTGGTTTTCCTGGGCAACCACGAGGCTGGCAACACCGTCACGGGAACCTTATTCCATCAGCAGGGAAGGGGAATTTCTTCTTTTTTTGCTTTATCTGAAAGCTTCAGCATCTACAAGGGCCCATTTCAAAATTTTCTTCAGTATAGTACTGTGGCTTGGATTGAAATTTAACCACTGCATTTCAACACAGGCTATTAACATTTCAGGATTATGAAGGCTTTGGGGTTTGAATGAACCTTTAAATCTAAGTATAATTTTTCATTAGGATCTGAGATATTTTGGTATGGCCACTGAAATTTGACTTTTCACCGGTGTGCCTACAGATATGTAACAATGGTGGACTACAGTTATAATATACCCATTGCATCATAGAATTTTAGAATTAAATAGTTCCATAGCAACTTTAGAATACACACATTCATGATTTTATTCTTCATTAAAATGAGGGCACTGTTCAGAGCGTGGAAATAAAATCCAAAATTCTATAGTATTATTAGAATTAAATAACTATCTGCTGCTCATAATTTATGCATAAATAACACTTTTAAAATGTGAAAAACTGAAGGCTTTTTTAAGAAACAAATTCTTTGTATGACTTTTCCTACTTCCTTTTTTATGTACTATACTTTTTAATGTAGGCATGATAGCTGAATTATGACTTTATCCTCCTAAAAAAGAAAGGCAGTGCATTTCTAAATTATAGTTCAGTTTTTTAAAATGGCATTTCACTTTGCCATTTTGCAGGAAAATGCTTACAAAATACAGATATTTTCTATTCCATCTGAAGAAGTTTTAATTAAATTGCTCTCATGGCCTTTATTTTTTCCAGGAGTTGATAAAAAGACAGCTGTATATTATGCAGTTTGGCACTGTCCATATATAACCAGCAAAACAGGCATACAGATTTATGATTACAATAATCATAAAAATCCAAGCTTACCTATAAAATAAGATAGAAGTATTGCAAGTAGCACTGAGACCCCTACAGCACAGAGTGCTGTACATTTCCAGCTACAATACTTTGAAGACTTCTTAAATTTAAAAGCACTTCTTGATAAGGTATTCCTAGGTAGTGGTCGTGTAGGAGGGGAATAAACAGAGCCGGATGCCATCGTGTAACCCGGTGTTGCAGTACTGAACAGTGGTGTTGTCCCTGTTCCTGTTTTGAATAGGAAATGCCTGCAAAAAACAAAAAGATATATTAAAAATAATCACAAATTATTAATTAAATTAAATTATTAATTAAATTTATATACCGCCCCATAGCCGACGCTCTCTGGGCGGTTTACAAAGGTTATAAACAGTGAACATTAAAAAGTATACAAAATTTAAAACCATCAAAAATATATAAGAAAATATAAAACAACAATATGCATTTAAACAACAACAGTTCTAGGGTCCATTAAAAACAAACAAACTTAGCATATGTTGTTAAATGCTGTAAAATGCCTGGGAGAAGAGAAAAGTCTTGACATGGCGCCGAAAATATAACAATGTTGGCGCCAGGCGAGCCTCATCGAGGAGATCATGCCATAATTGGGGGGCCACCACTGAAAAGGCCCTCTCCGTTGTTGCCATCCTCTGAGCTTCCCTCAGAGTAGGCACTTGGAGGAGGACCTTAGATGTTGAGCGTAGTGTATGGTTAGGTTCATGTCGGGAGAGGCGTTCCGTCAGGTATTGTGGTCCCAAGCTGTGTGTGAAAGAACGGTAATGACACTTCTGTCTTATTGTGTAATTGTTCATATCCTTCTATGTAGCTTGTTAAAATTTATTCAGATATGAGAATTTTAAACCATGATGTACAGGTGATGCAGATGTCAACTGCTCGATGGAGAAGAGTTACTTGGAATCAGCCCCATTAGGTGATTGGTGCTGTCAATTCTACCAGTATGACCATCTGATTTATGGTACAAGCCTCTGGTTCAAAAGTGAGAAAAATATTAATAACGTATTTCAGCTGATAACAAGTACTTTATTAAAGTACTGGCAACCATATGCATTGTGTGTATTGTTAGGCTTTATTAAACAATACACAGCATATATGGTCATGTAAAACTTTATTTATTTATAAGATAAATCCTGCTAAAGCTTATACTAAAGCACTAGAATACAAGGACTCTGTTGAGTGTTTTCTATATAACATCTGTGCAATACTGGAGCTGTTGCTGATCCTCACGCCCTGTGTCTTATTCTACTATCTGCTACCTGACTCATGGCATGCCTACTAAAAATGTCACAAAGCACCATTCAGTGCGTTCTTATGACAATAGCACTGCTACTTTCCCTGCAAAGTAACTGCACACAATTGCTGTGGGTAAGAATTGCTGTTTGGCAACAATTACAGTAAGCAGCCTGAATGCTGGAAAACAGTGATCTATGAAGACCAGGTTTGTTTGCTGAACTCATGCATGAATCTACACACACAGGAGAGGTAGTGTCTGGAAAAACTCTTGCTCTCCTTGTGATTCTTACAAGTTTCTTAGGGGAAAAGCTTTGTTTTTATTCAAGAGATTCCAAATTAGTCAATCTTAGGCCACTTTGAGAATGTAAATTATTATTTGAAGATGGGGAGAAGAGAATGGATTGCTTTCCTATTTTAAGCATTTTTTATAGAAATCAGTTTTATACCAGCTCCTACATGGTATATCACATATTTTGTAAGAGAAAGGTAGTAGATTTTTTTTAAAGCAAGCCTTTACAGAGTTAATTCTACAGAATGAAAAATGTCTGCATAATTGTAGTGGTTGAGCATTTTTCTCAAGTACGAGACAACGTTAGAAAGATTTCATAGGTTACAAGGGCATATCTGTGTATGAGTTTGGAGGATGTCTATACGTAGATTACAATGGCTGACAATGGAACCTATATAGTTTCTGTATGCATATGTGGTGGACATGATGGCCAGGGCTGCCAAACCATCGCACTCCAGCACACTTACACTCAGCAAAGCCTTACATTATTACACATAATGAGATACGTATACATTTTCTGCAAATTCCTACATGGACATGCTACCATGTAGGAATGTTATAAAATGTTCAATAACTTAACATTAGTAAAGTCTCAGACTTCATATAACATGGCACTGAGGTTTAATTTCAAGATCTTTTTCATCCTCCTGCTAAAAATAGAAGTGCTTTTAAAGAGCAACCATTTACAGATCAGCTAGAAAACCTCAGGGGAGGGAGGAAAACACAAAGAAAGAGGCAGAAACTTCCTTAACAGAAATCTGTGATTCAACATGTGTTAAACAATCCCTATTTTGCCCTTAAATTTTAATGAGAGATATTGCCACAAACATTCATTGCTCACAGTCAGGTCACACATTGAGTGTGAATGAGACACAGATGACCCTTATCTTGCTCAAAGGTGTTTCTTCTCAATGTGATCTCTTCTAAATTAAGAATGTGAAGGCTGTGGTTCTAAGACACAAGAAGAGTTTTTAGAACGCATTAGTTTCTTTAAGGCAGGGGTGTGCAACTAAGTTGAGGTGGGTGGATGACCCCATCCAACATCAAGGGTGGGACCGCGCTCCTGAAATCATTTGATTCCCAGATAACATGCTGCAATGTCCTGTGCATTATCCTGGATCTTTAAATCAATAGATATAGCATCTACAAAAAACACAGCCGAGTTCAGTGCAATCCTATTCATATCTATTCATAAGCAAGCCCCATTGGGTGCAATGAGACTACACCTTGGTATGTGTAGAAGCAATATTTATTATTATATTGGTGAAGATTTTATTTTATTTTCTGTACATATACATTGCCCTTTGTGCCTTAATCCTTGCTGTAATTGTAGGTTACTGTAGTGGTTAAAAATAGAAAATGTAATAAAGTTTTAAAATATTAATTTTTTTTATTAAAAACATTTTAAATTCACATTTACTGCCAAATAGTTGTGCATTTGATTGCTGCCTCGAGCTAGATCATGAGCATGTTTGCTCAGAAGTAGTTTGTTGGGACTTACTTCCAAGTAAGTATGAGATTCCATCAAAAGGGAAGAGGCGCTCCTTATGCACACAATTTGTGTGTGTGTGGTTTAACACATTCACCCAAACATACATGTGATTAGGTTGTTAATGCTGGTAAGTGACAGCACCCTAAAGCTCTATTCTTTCATCCACAAATGCTGGGAAAGTGCTTAAAGGGAACGTAAGGGAAAGGGAGAAATGGCTGTCACATTTTGAGGATAGCCATTCCAAACTTCATCCATGCTCATGGGCATATTCAAGATGAGGCAAGGATGATAATTTACCCCATGTGGATGAGCCATATTTTCCATATTCCTAGCTTTCATTTAAAAAGAAAATAACAGTCTCTAGCCCTTGCAAAACCCGAGATATGACGCAAAATGTGCAGCCATCATTTCACTCATTTTATGAGAAACTAGCCTGCTTCTACCTTTTAGTGTTTTTAGCCAATGAATACAGTCACAGCAATGATTAACACAGCCATATGGGTGTGTTAATGCTTTTTGGGATCTTCTCTATTAGGAAGTAACTGCACCATGTTAGGAAGTAATTGCAAATATATTTTTTAGAAATCCAGGAGTTTTGTGTACCTAGGTTTGGGCAAACCTAGCTATACAAAAAAACAAAAGGTAGCAGCAAAGATATGATCTCACTCAGGTCTTGTTAATATTTTTTCTGAGCTTATAAACATTAAAAAACACACATGTGACGTGTGCAGATGGAAGTTCATCACTATAATACCCATATTGCATGCAGGACGCAGGGCTCTGGCTGAAGAAATGTGGGTTACACAAGACTTGCAAAGTAGCCCAGTGTTGTTATTTCCATTATGCAGAGGTGTGTGTGTTAGTGTATGACAACTCTGCAGCATAGTCCAGTGTTCACAGGTGTGCGCAAGGGGTATACCAGGTGTGCCCAGGCACACCTTAATGTCTCAAGCAATAAGCACCAAATGGGGGTGGGTGGGTTTGAGTAGGGATCCAGAGGGCGATCCAGATGCAGCAGGAATGTTCTTCCTCTGCCCTCTGGCTGCTCCGCTGCCCCAACAGCACGCTGTTGCTCCCAGCAGCAGAAGCGAAAAGGAATCGCTCTGCCGGGAGCCTCTCTGCCAGAAACCACACTTCAAAGAGGCCAGGAGGAAGAGTCCCGAACTCTAATACTGCTTCTTAAGCCCATCCTCCGGCCAGTGTCACTACAAAGTCTGACCAATGCTGGAGCTTGAGGAGTGTCGCCTAATTCCCCCCCCCCATCTGCAACGGCCCTTTCGTGGTCAGTCAAGCTGAATGCAGAGTAGGGCTACAGTGTCTACAGTGTTTAATAAATAAATGAATAAAAATAATATCCTTTATTATTGAGTACCCAATAAATGTTCACCTTTAAAAAAACAAACCCCTGGGTGCACACACTAATGAAATGTGCTACGCTTGCCTATGCCAGTGTTGTTGGTGTTTTAGGGAAATGCAGATAGGTATGATGCTAAGCAACAAAACCCGCACATAAGGAACATGCATAGGTGTGCTATAGTGGTGTCTGCTATGCGTGCAAATTACAACCACTAACTTCTGTGCAGCTTTACCCTCCCCACCCCCCAGAAAAATTCCTGCAGTGTGACAGAATAGAGGAATGCAGTGCCAAAGAAGTAGAAAAACCTCTACCGCTCATGAAAATCTGGCACACAAATTTCTCTGGATCATAAATATATCATGCAGTACTTGACTTCATGTTGGTGTAAACAGTAATCATCTAAAAATTGCAGCAGAAGATTTAGACTTTTGATAATTGCATATCATCATTTCAAAATTGATTATTTTACAGGTATTTATTTGATTTGATCACGAAGTGGCATATTTAAGCAAAATCCTATGGAAAAGTGCCAGACATTTCAGTAAATAGTGTTATAAAGGATGAATAATTTATTTAAAAACAAAAATGTCTTAGTTTTTATGATTTCAGAATAGATGTTTATGTTCATATATTTCACTTCTTGAGCAGAATCATGTTTGTATCCAGCAAAGATAAATCAATAATACCTCTGCAATATTTTGAAGTGTTTTTCTAGTTACCAGCAGCAGCATGAGCAACTAAATGGAGCTATGAATCAAAAGTTAGCAATTACTTTATAAGTGTAAACAGCTATTCAATTACCTTTTTTTATATATAAAAAGAGTGATCTTGTCTAGAGACACAAAACGTGCTCAATAAAACATAACAGAATATAAGACCTTATTTAGGGGGGGAACACAAAATTGCATGGCACCTTAAATAATAGCCGTTTTATTGTGGCATGACTTTTTAATATCAACAGGAATAACATGTGAAATCTTTATGGATGAAGTGTTAGGAATGCGAGAAGCTGCCTAATACTGTGACAGACCATTGGTTAATCTACCTCGGTGTTGTCGGCTGACTGGCAGTGTCAGCAGCTCTCCAGACTTCCAGGCCAAAGTCTTTTTCAGCCCTACGTGGAGATACCTGGGTGTTTTGAGATTTCAGGACTTTTTGCTGCAACAGACTAGCACAGCTATCCTTCTGGAAAGACGTACTTCGATTTCACACAAAATACAATGCTGATGCCTATTCTTACTGGCATTCTGCTACATATTTTTAAAGAATCCTGTAGAAGTAGTATAATTACAAGCAGGATATTACATTTTGCGCCTCTCTCTTTGGAAACACAAAACTGAGGGAATCCAGTTCAAGCTCCTTAGCAGAGAACCATGATAGAAAACAAGTAAAAGCAACAACAAAAACCACACCAATGCACAAGATGAGACAGTTCAGAAGTAGGGTAGTAAAATCAAATTAACTGGAAACAACATCTTTGAAAGAACTAGGGGCAGCTTGTAAATCCAGCCAAAGGCAGTATAGCTCAGACCACCAACTGGAAACCTTACAAAATAAATATCAGCCACATTAAAGAGAGACATTTATCCGTCCGTGCGAGGATAAGTCAGAAACAGTTTCTTATATGAGAGGGTTGAGTTAAAAGTAGCCAATAATAGCATTTTATGTATTGTGAAAAAGCCACTGAAATCCCTACCCAGAAAATTAATTCAACGTAAGAGTGAAATCATAAAACTATCTGATGTCTACTCTGAACTTCAGTGTGTAATAATGGATAGTTTCCCCATCAACTTCATATAGTTTTGTGGACAAAGATAGTTGGAAACAGTTTTTTAAAACCATTTATTTTCATTAAAATGTGAGAAAAACTAACTCTTAACAATAAGATTGATGATTTTAGCTTAGAGTAGGGATAACTATCTGCTGGTTCACTGACAGCAGCTAGCTGGTCAGCTAGGTTCATCCAGTCCCCAATCCCCAGGTACTACTAGGAGGACTGATGAATCACAACCTGCTTTTTATTTGGGCAGGGCCCTCCCCAAGCGACTTGCTCAGGGGGTCATATGAGAATTGTACCCCATTCCAAGTTAGCACTGTTCCTTACAGCCTAGAATTTAAAGATGGTCCACTGGCCTCTGCAGTGATGGAAGGCATCTTTTTTTCCTCACTTCAATGGGGGCTTGCTACGGCAGCTGTGCAGCCTCACATACTGACTTCTTCCTGTGCAGCAGAGTTTTCGAAATGAATTATTTCAGGGGTTATGCTGCTCAAGACCAAAAACAGCACACAGGGCCCTGCTTCTGCCAAAGACGCATCTTCCTATATCCAATGTGAAAGAAGAGGAGACGATACCCTAGCTTTTCCCAACCAGGTTCCCTCCAGATGCGTTGAACTACATATCCCATCAGCCCTGACCATTGGCCATGCTGGGTGGGGCTGATCAGAGTGTTAATCCAGAACATCTGGAGAGCATCAGGTTGGGAAAGGCTGCCATGGAGTCTTCTCTCACTGAAGTGAAATAGTGGATCACTATCTCACTCTGGGAGAAGTGCCTGCCAAGACAGCAGGATACTTGTCTGGCTAAGCTGCTAATGGGAATAATGTCATCAGCAAGAGATTCTACAAAGATGTAAGTATTATAACCCTATAGTTTCATGTTATCACAAATGTCTACATTTGTTGGTCCAAAGCAGTTGGATCATCATGAAACAGAATACAGAACAAACTGGGATTGTGACTGTAGAAGAAGCCAAGCCTTCTCAGAAGCTCCCTGAGGCTCTGGAAAGCACTACCAGATGAGGTATGCATTAGAAGAAATATGCCCTGCAATGTTATTAGAGAAAAATGCCTTGCAATGGTTCCTAAACATTAGCATAAGATAATGCTAATGTTCCAAAAGAACTGCAAGGCATACCTTTTCGGCAAAGTTTTGGAATTTCAATTGTGGTATTACATTATTTATATCTCCTCCTGTAGATTGGATTTGCTGCTGTTTTCTGCATTAACTGTAGATTTCCTGGATTTTTAAATTAAAAATTTAACTTATGTTTCTAAACTGCTTCAAATGATGGGGGAGCAGCAGTAGCTTTTTTTTCTTTTTCTTTTACAATAACTGAATCAGTAATTACTTGTTCTAGACTCCAGCACAAATGTCTGGAGCCCTCAGCTAGGCATTGGCGTCCCATGCAGGTTTGGCGTCCCATGCAGGTAACACAGCATAGCAAAAACTAAAAGGCACCCATGTTTTAAAGGGCTCATGGTGCAATATATGTTTTATTTCATAGAGGAATATGTACTACATGAGAAATATGGAGGAACGCCAGCAGTGGGAATGGGCAGTGGATGGGTCACCCATTTTCTTTTTTTCTCTTTTTCTGCCACTCCCTCTTCTTTATCATGCAATGGGCTGCCAGGGAAGGGCATACAAGGTCTGAACAGATTGCATGCAGAGAACTTTTGAAAATAGTTCAGGGGACACTTGCAGGTTATGAAGGTCCCCCACTCTCTCACTTCTTAAAAAAACTTCTTGACAGTGAACTTGCAAGAAAAAATAGTTACATCAGAGAATAAAATGCATACTGAGAGCTAATCACTAGAGGAAGATTGCAAAAGAAAACTTATTTCAGTAGTTTGATCATATTTTTGAAAGGATGTTGGTGTGGATGTATTTTGGTAGGCCCAGTTTCTGAAGGGGCCTACCAAAATATATTATTATTATCATCATCATCATCATTTATATACCACCCCATAGCTGAAGCTCTCTGGGTCAATGAATCATTGACTCATTTTGTGCTGATATGTCTATTATTTCCTTTCCAGGTTGCAATTTCCAGGTCATTAAAACAGATAAAGAATTAGAGACATATAGACATTTCAGATTTACCTCAAACTAACCTAAGAAAATGGATGCACAAAATGCACAAAAGAAAATGGATGCACAAAAATGCCAAAATCCTATTGTTGCATATCACAAAGCATCAACAAGTGATCAGAGGCAGTATCTCAACACTAGGGCATATTTATGGCTGGCATGGCACCATATCAAGATGCATAATGACCCTTTAAATTCTCAGATGCAACAGATGCCTCAGGACCGTCCATCCTGCTTATTGTGTAGCACCTCTGGAATCCTGCTTGTTATAGCAGTTGTGGGATGAAACCATACAACCAGTCTAGAAGAGGAACAGGTGAGATAAGCCATGGCTTCCTTCTCTCATGGTGCATAAGAGACAAAGGTGTAGTTGGATTTTAAGCAAACAAATTGGCAATCCTGGAAATTATATTGACAGCAATTAATGCAAGGCTTTGTCAGGGGCAGGGATTGTTCTGGATTGTTATTTTGCAAGTATGGTAGATGTGAATACTTTTGTCCTCTGGATTTCATTTAGCAAAGTTACTGACCAGAAGCAAGTAACATGTGTTAAGAATATGTACATTACATTTTAGTGAGTATATAGGGTACAAGAGATTATCACCTTTTGCTATAGCTGCAAGCAAATATAACTACCTAGAATCCAAGAATAAAAGATTCTTCACCTCCCAAGATAAAGTAAAGCAAAAACGCAAAGAACATATACAATAGTTGGGTCATTTAAAAATAAATAGAGAAGTATCATTGTTACAGGAGAAAAGCAGAGATTTAGGCATGACCTCATATTACCATTAGCAGAGGTGGCTGCTGTCACCTGAAGAATGCGATTACAATGGCTTGTCCAGAAATGCAAAGATAATGGGGTGAATAGCGTACAGGTCTTGTCTGATAGCTGTAACTATACTAGACTTTCTGTACAGAAAGGGGAAACCCTGATTGTTTCGCTACTTGGCTCTTCTCTGTAGCTAAAACTCAACAATAATGAATGACTTGGTCATATTTACAATATTGCCATCTAATAAATCTGCGAAGAGAACCCAATTTAGATTAAAAACAGGATAGGCATGAAAAGCAGTGATCTGATTCTATAACATGTAATTACACATACAAATGGCCCCGAAGCAGCAGGCAAGGCAGCTGGAACACTCTGCTTAGCAGGTGAGCTGTATCTTACCATCTGGGGACTGGCTCTGCATTGCTGCCTGCTGCTGTTTGGCTACAGCTTCAGCTGTGGGAGATGCTGGCATCACCATCAATAGCGGAGAGCCTTTCCCAGGGCTGACTTTTAACTTGAGCCAATTGTGTTTTATTCCTGGGGAAGGCCTTTATCTGCTGGGCCCAACTTGGGGCACCGGAGTCGCCACAAGGGCAAGGGCCACTCCTCCAACACCTGGCTGACTGGTTTTTGGAGTGGGAGTTAGTTTCCCTCTTAGGGGGTGAAGGAGAGGATATGGAGCAACATGGGCGAATTGGTGTGGTTGCAGGTATGGTATTGGACGATGGGCTAACCAGGTATGGGGAATATGGCCTAGACAGTTAACCGTTGTGCTGTGCTCTAGCCATCCTCCCACCAGGAAGTTTGCTTACCCTATTAGGCTGCTTTCAACTGTTGAGATGCTGCTTTTCAATGCCAGATTGGTTTATGAGGACCCCCTGGCAGTTTCTGTGGGATTTATACTGTATTTTATATCATGTTTTTCTACTGTTGTTTTATACTTTGAATGGTTTTAATTTTTGTGAACCGCCCAGAGAGCTTCAGCTATTGGGCGGTATAGAAATGCAATAAATAAATAAATATATAAATGTCAATATTCACATTGAGGGGGCCTTATCTGGGGAAGGTCAGGACATCATGTTCCTCATGACAACCATTGGAGTGTCCCAAGATGTCATTGGCCCATCAATATAATAGGGCACACTCTAGCTTTGCTTTTTGCAGCCAGCCATGGAGAAAGTGATCTTGTATTAGGCCCTTTGTCATGGTCATGTCACCTGGTGTTGAGGTTTAGACCCATGGCACGTATTCCATTCTGCAAGGGTGGGGGGCTATTGAGTGTCTCTCTATGTGTGAGCTAGATGATCTTTGAAGTCCCTTCCAACTCTACGAATCTAATATGGTCTGCTAATTTTTCTGGTTGGTTTATAGAGGGCTCGGGAGGGGAGAGGATTTCTGGCTGGCTCTTCTGTTAAAGCCTTGGTTGATCTGCGCAATGTGGAAATGACCTGGTTGGCTGACACAATTGATTTCTCCTGAAAGCCTTCTCCAGATTAGTAGAGCCCATATAGCTCCATGATACACTAAAGTAGACAGTGATGAAGTAGGGTGGGTGATGGCTTGAGCCTAAATGGGGTGGGGACTCCTAGTGAATAAAACTGGACACTGGTACATGCCCATATTCAAGCTTATTTTGGGGGTGGTGAAGGCAGAGAAGAAACTTTACTTCTCTGCCTCCATTGCATTCTCTCCATGCCATCCAGGTGTGCTTTTTAGGGTTGTTTGGAGCGTATGATATGCTCTCCATAAGGACGTTGTGCAACCGTAAGATGTCTGCTGTGACATGCTTCTGAGACATTTCCAAGGTAACATTTCTTTTGTTTGGACTTGACTCTATTGTAATAGCAGGTGAATCAGGTGAGGTAGCCAGAGCACAGTCTAGTCCAGTTGCATTGGATGAGTTCCAGTTGGTAAAATTTGAATTGACAAGGTTTGTGTGACTGTCCTTGTCCCTTGTGGCTTACTAAAACTGACAAGGAGGGAAACTGCAATTTGGGCTGGGAAAATTATTAATGCCTCTTTGTGAGAGTGAGTAGTCTTGGGCCATCTGAAAGAGGAGTCAGTAAAACCACTCCTAAAGAAATCCTCTCTGGACCCAGATGATCTTAACACATTTTAGCTGATGGCGAATATTATTTTCTTATACAAAATCTATGAACAGGTGGTTGCCAACCAGCTTCATACACTCTTGGGCCCTTTCTACACCTAAGGGTTATCCCATGAAAATGGAAGGATCGTCCCTGCTTGCTCCCGGGATCCCCCGTGTGGCATTTGGATGGACACTGGGATGATCCAGGGGGAAAAGGCAGGTGTAGAAACAGCCTTGGATGAGACTAATTATCTGGGTCCATTTCAGCTGGGATTCTGGTATGGAAACTGCCTTAGTCACCCTGTACGATGGCCTATGCTAGAGAGAGATGGGGAAGTGTTCCTCTGCTGATTCTGCTTAATCTTGGCTTAATCTCTCAGCGCCTTTCCATATCATGAATTACAATATTCTTCTGGGGCAACTGTCTGAGCTGGGAGAGGGGGTGGGGGTACTACATTGCAGTGATTTTTCTCCTAGTTGAAAGGTGCTTGAGAAATATTTCTCAGCCCATGAATTCACTAGTATGAGGTTCCACTGGGCTGATTTTGTCTCCCATGCAATTTAACATCTACATGAAATCATTAATGAGGTCATCCAGAATTTTGTAGAGCATTGTCATCAGTATGCTGATGACACGTAGCTCTGTTTTTCCTTTTTATCTTCATCAGGTAAGACTGTGAATGTGCTAGAACCATGTCTGGCTGTGACAATGGACTGGATGAGAAATAATAAACTGAAAACTCAATCCAGACAAGACTGAGATGCTGTTAGTAGGTGGTTCTTCTGACATGATGGTGGGTGTTCAACCTGTTGTGGATGGAGATGCACTCTCTCTGAAGGATCAAGTTCGTAGCCTAGGTTACAGTGGCCTCAGTGGCATGGAATGCATTTTATCAGCTTCGCCTAGTAGCCCAGCTATGCCCCTATCTGGATAGGGATAACTTGGTTGTCGTCATTATTATTATGCTCTAGTAATTGCCAGGTTAGGTTACTGCACTGTACTCTGCGTGGGGCTGCCTTTGACGATGGTTCAGAAACTGCAACTGGTGCAAACCTCAGCAGCTACATGGATAATGAGGGCCTGAAAGTCTGCACATATAGCACATATGCTGGCCTGCTTGCACTGATTGCCTATACATTTCTGAGCCCAATTCAAGGTGCTAGTTTTAACCGATAAAGGCTTATATGGATCAGGATGACAATGCCTGATATTTTTGAGAATGGTGTCTAAGAAATAAAATAATAATAAAATAAGTAAGATTAATAAACATCGTACACATTGGCATTTTCATTCATTTTATGACACACAAGTACTATGCCAACCAACTTGGCTTGAGAACAACTGCAACTTTCATGGCAGAACTGCTTTTGCAATCATTATTTAACATTAATTACACTGATATCTATTCTTAGAGAGGGCAGAAAGCATATGAACTACAGCACAAGTTCTTTAAAATGTAACATAAATGCATATGAAAACAAAAGAACAAAAGCATAATGGTTCTAGCTGTGGTGTTGTGTATTAGTGAGGCTGATAAACTACATCTTCAAGCTGATAGCATGCTGCATTCTGAAATCTATTATGTTTTTGAACTGATGGGCTATTATCTTTGGACAACGTTCACACCAGGAGGCAATCCCTGCTAGCATAATTTCAAAAACAAAAAGGTTATAAACAAGATAAATTTCACAGTTCTGTTACCTATGTTGGTATCAGCTAACCGTAATTTCACCTCATCTGCCAGGTACCTGCAACTGGCAGTTCCCATAATAAATATATATAAAACAAATGTTTATGTTTCTATTAAGTAGCAATTATGAAGGCTAATCAGTATTGTGGGATAATTGAGCTAGAGGGAACAATTTGGGGTGCAAAATATACTTACGTGCAAGATTCTTTTTAATACTGACAGCACAATCCTCTACATGTCTACTCAAAAGTAAGTCCCAATGAGATCAGTGGAGTTTACTCTTAGAAAACTGGGTATTGCAGCCTGAATATCTCAGGGTTTCTGGTTAATTTTTAATCTCTCTTCAGGCTTATTAAAATATTTCTGTATATTTTATACACAAAATAATTCTATATTTTTACTGCATTTTTACTTTCAAGAGACTACTAGAGCAAGATAAGGAGCAGGATTTATTTTTAAATGGCTAGTTAGCTATTAGGGTGAGGCAATACCCTTTCTACATGAAGAACATTATGATAGGCAGTGTGTTGAGAGGCAATTTTTCCTGAACCTGGTGCTATATAACCTTAGGGAAATGTTCCTGGACTTATATCAAACTGTTTGTGTTTTAACCTCATCATAAACACAAAGGGATGGCAATGAATTCTGAACTACAATGTAATCCTTTTTATACACTATATACAGAAAACAGAAGTAAATCATGACTAGCAATGACCCAATTTGGTCAAGTTCCTGAAAAATGAATGGAAAAATAGAGCATATGAAATTATCTTGCATGTGGCAGATCTGGGCTTTTTCTTTTTCAATGAAACACATTAAACTATCTGCTATGAAATGTTTATATACCCTTCTCCTTCCAATATATTGTACTCCCGTGGAGCGTCAGCCTTCAGGTAAATGGATTCAATGCCTCCTATAAAAGATTAATATCTGTTTTCACAGAGGCTTAATCAATATTAAAGGCAGCCGTTCCATTGGAAATCACACCAATAAAAGCCCATAATTGTCTACTAGCACAAATGCTTTATCAAGCTTGAATGACTCCTAAACCTTTCACACCCCTTGGTCTGCTTTACTGATGACTTAGGGAAGTGTATATAATAGGCAAATGTTTTGATCAAGTTTCACCTTCTTAAATGTTAGTATGTTAATTAAATGATTCAATGTGCTGAAATTTTGGCCCATCATTAATTTTTTCAATACTTTCCTCTCAAGGTAATAAAATTAGCAGATAATTAAATACAATGTCATGTTTCTAACTAATTACAGCAGAATCCTGAGAAAAGAAACAATGCAACATTAGCAAATTACTCTGAATACTGTCTCCCCACTCCACCATCTTTCATAGTGTTACTGAGCACTATCATAAATTGGCTAGCATACTAAATACAATCTCACAAGAAGTTCACAAAACCAACTAAGTGCCTCACATAATAAATTTACTTAAAGACAAAGATATTTCTCCTTATATGGACTTAGACAGAACAAGTCAATACTGGATTGTATCCAATGCTAGTCCTACTTGGGAAGGAAAGGAACCTCTCATGCAAACACTGAGTCATTACTGACTCTTGAAGGGACGCCAGCTTTCGCTGACATTTTCTTGGCAGGCCTTATAGCGGGGTGGTTTGCCGTTGCTTTCACCGGCTGTTATTACCTTTCCCCCAGCTAACTGGGTACTCATTTTACCGACCTCGGGAGGATGGAAGGCTGAGTCGACCCAAGCCGGCTGCCTGAAACCAGGGATCGAACTCAGGCCGTGGGGAGAGTTTCAACTGCAGAAACTGCTGCTTTACCACTCTGCTCCACACGAGGCTCTTAGTCCTACTTAGAGCAGACCTAATAAAATGAATGGGACTTGTGTTAGACAAACATTGATTATAACACCTGTCAGGCTGACTCTGTGCTTTCTAACACTCCAGCTGATGGCCCAACACTTTACTTGCCTCTCATGTTTCTCTTGATGCCACTGGATAATGTGCTCTAATGTCAGTGCAGATCTTGTTAGTCTTATAAGGAAGGACCAGATGCCTGGTTCTGTGCTGGCATTTTCTTCTGAATAATGTAATTTGGGGCCGAAAAATACGACCCCTATGCCTTTCATCCACTTTTGCTGATGACTCAGTTTAACCTGTTCTCACGGAGGCTCTCACAAGACTTGTAGAAAAATCCAATGTAACTGGTTAAGGTTGATGAGAAAACCTCTGGTTATTAATTCTGTGAATCATGGTCAACATCATGTAACGTCTACGAAATGATTACCTTCAAACACCACAACTACTGCTTTCATATCAGCTGACAGAATTTCAACCGCAAAACTTTTCAATAGAGTTCATACACTGACTTTGGTTCGCATGATCGCAGGATGGTTAATAAGCCACAGTGTTTTGTAAGATACCATCTACATGCCAGTCGGATTTGCATAATTACTCTTGGCCGGTGTGGCTTGTTGTGATGTCCAAACTGACTGAGGGTGATTGGTTGGGGTAGTTTAGGGTTAAACTGTCCATGGCCTGTTTTAGGGGTGCTGGGTGGTTTTTAACAAACCCAACCAACCACCCTGGTGGCTATCATAACAAGCTGCGCAAATCTGCAAATCATGCAAAACTGACCAAAATGCAACCGGTATGTGCATGGTGGTTAACAAGCCACTGTGGGTTATTAACCTCTTGTGATCATGTGAACTGGCACACGCTGACCCACTAGTGGCGCTTGAGCTTTGGAATTTTTCCAGGGAAACGTATCTTGGCCCCTCCCTGTATATTTTAGGCACTATGTCAAGAAGCTGCTGTTTAATGTACTTTTTAACTTCTGAAATGGCTAGCCTCTGGTTGTTTTATTTTTCTGCTGATTATGTTCTATCTTATCTTATACCTCTGCTGATACACTGATAGTGGCCTGTTCAGACAACATGCTAAGCCACGGTTAGACTGTTAACCCTCATGGTTAGTGAGTGTGTTTAAACCATAGCCACCATGGTTAGGAATAGTTCACACAACACGCTAAGTCATAATGTTTACCTCAAAATGCTTAACCACCATGGCTTAGCTTGTTGTATGAACAGGGTCAGTGTGTTTAATTATACTTTATATACTGTGGCTACCCTGAGTGTTCCCTATGAACAAAAAGGTGGGCTAGACATGTTTTAAATACATAAATATATACATTAACTGAACACAGATTTACTACATTATCATATTTAAGTGAAATAGTTATTAATAACAAAATTTCAAATGTAAGTAATTAACTAGACATTTATTAAGCTACAATGTAAATGTCATAAAAACATTAAGGAATGAAGTATCAATGCTTCAGAAAGAATTCTTCATAGGACAGGTTCTTAATATATTTTAATAAAGAGACTACAAATGAGCTACTCTGTTAACATTGATCAGGTAACTACAAAAGCAATTAGGACCCAATCCTATGCATGTTAGACAGGCATGTTTAGCCATGTCTGGCTTTGGAATGCTGGGAATTGTAGGACTTTTTTCTGTCTAAATGTGTATAGGGTTGCACCACTAAGTTCATATGTGAGCAGGGAGGCACAGCTGTTCATCAGAATGGTATGTGTAGGCCAGTACAACCCAGCAAGGGATCAAAAGGACTGAAATGACTAGAATTTCACTGAACTAGGTCATCAACCAGTGACTGGGTTGTAATCACTGAGCTACAGACTGCAGACAGGGGCTTACATGACAGACTGCTCCCTGACACATTAATAAATGAATGGATTCGCCCACATAAAAATACTAGATTTCAGGGAGAAGGTTCTAGCCCAGCCTCTGCCGACATCATGCCTTTCCCACCCCAGAGGAATCCTCTTCAGACGACAATCTGAAGCCTCCTTGAGCTGGATGTCCCCACGGGACAAGACACTGCCCAAATTGCGACAACAACAGCAAGCCAAATGTAAAATGAAAGTAAAATGGTTCCCTGGGAAAGGCAAAAACTATGCTCAGCTATCGTTAATAAGAAAGACATGAAAAAAATGAAAAAAGCATGCCTACATATCTATATCTAGAAAAGGATGTGTGGGACACTTGGCATGCTTAGTCCACATTAATCATCATGAGTAGGAACAAAGCTTATATAGTTCTGCCTCCCGCTTCTTGGGCTAGCCTCTTGTGGTAATAGGCTATATTGCAATGTTTACTTGTAGCCAGACTACCTAGCAATCCATTGGGGTGGATAGGTGCCTGTCTTCACCACCACAATCTACCCACACCCCTCAAGCTATGTCACAGACATGAGGGGTCATTCTGGTGAAATTTAGTTCCTACGTGTCCGGAATTTTTGTAAGCATTCAGTCGAGTTATCCCTGACCTGCAAACTGAAGTGGTACAGCCCCAATGTCTACCACTTCAGTGACAACTATGATGGTATCTCTGGCAGGTCTGCAGCTCCAGCTGCTGATCTTACCAGGGAGAGTGGAAACGTTTATCTGGAGGAGGGTTTGATGGCTGCTGTGCTGTAGGGTATCGAGAGTCTGAAGAAGGAAGGAGGAGAAATATGATGATGACGAATGTGAAAAAAGAGGAAAAAATCCTTATCGCTACCTTTAATGCCATTTAAAAGGAACACAAAGACCATTTTGTTTTGGGAAGGGGACAGTTTCATTTCCCTGCTGAATTCCAAGAGAGAAGGGCAGTTATTTAGTAAGGCTAAGAATCTCTGCTGGAAGACATTGACTGTCCTTTCACAGTCTGTCCTTTTAAGCAGTAAGCTTCATATTATCGTACTGACAAACCCTAGCTACAGCAAGAAAAAAGAAGACTGACAATATAAAAAGTGTGAAATAACTTTATAAAACATCCCTCTAGAAAGACACTTCCAAAATAAACATGCTACCTGATCCACTCTTCTAGACACATACATGTCTTTAATTGATCTTCAAACACACAAAGACCCACAGGCTTAAGCAAAGTGAGAGAAGATTACTGGGTCTCAGTGGGAAAATAGTCCTTCCATATTTTTCCACCCAGTCTTGGAAATGACAATAACTGCTATCATTTTCAGATAACACATGTTATACAGCCTGTAAAGAAGGAGGTAGTCTTCTCTCATCTTGAGACATATATAGGGGAAGATGGGAAGGCATATACTTATATTCCATCCTGTCCCATTTTGCAATGCTGAGAGCATTAGTTTCCTGCAACCATGTGCAGGTGAGTAGGCGGCTCCAAGCAAACTCTTATTTCCCAGTGCTTAGAGACCATGCAGGCCAGACTTTACACAATCAAAGCTTAGGGCTATGTAAACATTCTCAACGGGTTGCAACACAGATAGCATTTCACTGGCATTATAATTGTTGTACATCTATATGAGCTAAAAGACAACCCTCACACTCCAGATCTGTTAATGTGTTAATCATCACTCTGTGCCTAAATACACAGAGACATTTGTAACTTTAACTGGAAGTTATGGAAAAATGAAAGGTCACATAAGTACAAGGGGACATCTAGATACAAAGCAACTGCTCAGCTGAAATAACCACCAAATATGAAATAGTAAAGCTGAGAAGCAGAGAACATCTAAGTTGCTAAAAAGGTATACAAGCTTCTCTGGTAGCATGGTGTACATTCTCCTTAACTTGTATCTGTCTGCCAAGGTTGAGAAATTCTTCAGGATAACTCATACAGCAACACTAGTCATGTAGCATTAAAGTGAAACTGCTTGCCTCTAGATAATGACATCTCTGAATTACAGTGATCATGAATTTATACATCTACTACAAGAAAATATTCTAAGTGAAGAATTAAGTTACCACGTGAGCTTAGGGTACTTTGCGGCAGTACCAATATCGGCTACACTGAATTAAAGTTCCACAGTTTAAACTCTTACTAACAGAATAAGGGGAAGTATAAATTTCAGGCTTCTTAGAGATTTTGAGCAAAACTGTAGTCTTACAAGGTCCTAAAGGATTACCTGCTTTCCAGTGGCACATTACTGCCAAGGACCCAGCTGTCCTGCAGCTGGACCGACTCGGGTGTGGTTTGCAGCTCGGCGGGCAAAGCAGCCGGCGGGGCCGGACTCTGGTTCCTCCTATTTGTCAGTGAGTTTCTGTTAAGGGAGGTGATAGATGGGTGATGCTGGGCTGAATGCTGCTTGTGAGTAGGTGGTAAAGGTTGCAGGGTCGACTGGCCTTGGTTATTTGGAGGTTGCTCTGAGAAGAAAGAAAATTAAAGTTTGTTATACATCATCCTCACCTTTGCTAGAGCTCAAGCAAAAACTGAAATGAAAGTCCACCATCCAATATATTTGCATATTATTCTATTAGTTGGCTTCAATGACATTCTTTAAGAATGAGTTTACCCTTGACAGGCAAAGATCCAATTAATATACAACAGATGGTACAACTGCTTTTGGTTTTAATTTGTTTCAGCTTTTTAAAAACTGGTTTTATTAACACCTACAGAAAATAGCATCTGACAGATCCCCTAACATGCCTTTAGAACTGTTTTTAACATAATAACCCTGAAATTAAATGGGTAATTTCAGTGGAATATAAAGGTTTTTGAAATGCATATAATCCCTATAATTATCTAATGGAGGTTTTTTTTAAAGCTTTATTTAACTGCAATGAATTATTACATGCTAGTTGCTAAACAGCAGTAGACTATTCTAGTTTAGTGCATTTCAAATAACGCAGATCTGCACTATGATCTGCTAATAGATGCTAAGTATTCTTTAGCAGAAGGTCACTCTGTGAAGCAGATGTTGCTTCATGGATATTTAACAGACTGAATCACATCTGATTACGACGTCAGAAGACTCATATACTTAATGACCGTTACATCCATTAGAACACACTCAGAACAGATTTTCCAATTTCACACTATGTGGTATAACTATGTTTTAAAGCAAGTCACAGGTAATCAGAGAATCTTGCCACCACGACAATGGTATAAATATGTCATAGTTCCCAACAAAAAGTGCACTTATTACTTTAAGGCAACAGTAACCAATATTGGTTTTCACACCAGACCTTCTGGAGTTGATGAGGGGTGTTTTCCACTTTGTGTACATTACAGAAACAAATTGTAGACCTGGCTCCTCAGCACGTGTTTCTGCCATGTACACAAGGTAAGTACATGGGTTTAACTCAATTTCCTCCTGTTGATTTCAGTGGTAGCAACTTGGCTTGTATCCAATTACTTCAGCTTAAGAGAATTGTGAATTGGACTGACAGAAGTTCACAGTTTAGGCACTAGGACAATCCACAAAGTTTTCTCAGATTTTGGCATAGAAAAAGCTCCACAAAATCATATGAAGAAAAGTGTTATCATTCAGGTGGCATACAATTAATCAGCTTTGTCTTTACCAACACCAGAGGGTGTTGGTGCATATGATTAGAATTGCTATAGAAAGCTTCACAGCTAGCTACAGGATAATTTAACAGGCTAAAGCCCACAAAGGATTTTTTCAAGTCTGCTTAAAACTTTATCTGATTTAGATTAGAAGTTAATTATCAGCTGGTAGAGAATTAACTTTCGTCATTATATGAAAATACATATAAAATTATTACTTACACAACAGGAAACCCTATCTTAAGACCCTTTCTTAACACTAAATTTATCTCCTGTTTGTAGAAGAGACTCATTTTTCTCCATGTACTTCTCTTCTAATATCTAACATGTCTAGCAAAAGTCTCCTTGCTCGATACACACTGTCTTTAGTGCAAAGGTCTTATTATTTGTGCATCATCTAAAACATCAGTTCTCACTCTATTTTACAACCTACAACATCATAGCATATGTTCAGGACCAGCTGTCCATATTTTTATTTGTAGAATAAAGGGCCCAAGTCAGACGAAGAGTGAGAGGGGAACCTTGTTATCTGTGACTCCTGAGACATAGAAGCTTATTACATAAATATAATTTAAGCCTAGAGATGTAAAAATTCTGGAAATTTTTTAGCCATGGGAAAAATTGAGGTTTTCTGGAAAAAAAAACCTGAATTTTTTGGAAAAATTGGGGGAAAATGCAATATTAGCACTTTTTACAGATTGAAAGTCACTTTGTTACTTTAGGAACATAAAATGTAATTATGTCCAAGTTGGATTGGCATAAAATTATTACAGTGTATTCAAACAAGTATTACAAATTGAATTTACTTTTTTCTTTTCTTTTTTGGTAACAAATGTAGCTACAAGCGCCTGAACTATAAAGAACGCCTGAACTGTAAGGAACCTCGTTGGTTTTGCCAGTTTATGAGGAGCAGGCAAAAAAAAAAATTAAAAACAACAACAGAAGAAACTATCTACATTAGTAACAAATTATTTATGTCTCCACTAGTCTTCCACAGTGTCAAGCAGACATAAAGCACCCATTCCTATAAAAAGAACAGAGAAAGAGTGGGGACCAAGATTCAATGAATATGCATGAAATTTAATCAGATATTTTCTGAGCTATAGCTATCACTATCAATAGCAGTGCCCCCTAGAGGCAGAAATGCATCTTGCTCTTGCATTTGAGACTTGTAGTCTCAGTTTGCAGCCTAGGACTTGCTTGTCCTTGGTGCACAGAAATTGTAATAATCTGATACTGTACATAGCTTGTAGACATCATTTAGAGAAGTAAATACATGAACACCTTGTCTTAAACATTTTATTCATCATGCTAAAATAAAATATTCCATAATCCATTTTTCTTCATTTTTTCATTTTTCGGAAAAAAACAAAACAGGCTTCAGGAAAAAATGGGGTAAAAACAGATTTTCCAGGCCTTCACATCTCTACTGAAGCCTTAGAGGTAATTTTAAATTTTATTTAGAATGACGATAAACTCAATCTACTGAAACTACCAATTCCCAGATAGGAAACCTAACATTGAAATCTTATACCTGTCTACACAAAAAAAAGTGCAGGTGGGTTCAAAGGGCCTTACTGTACCCACTTATTTGGAAATGCATAGGATTGCACTTTAAACGTATCTATGCTGGAGTTTTCACCCTTAGACAGTGCCTATACCTTTCTCTTCCATTCGTGGGTCTATATTTGATGCTCTCCCACTTTTGCACCTTTTGTCATTTTCATAATGCTAAATTATGGTTTACTGTACCCTTTCCTAACCTGGTGTTCTGTCCTCTAGATGTGTTTCACAACTCCCATCATCCCTAGCTAGCTAGCCTGGCACCAGGCTGGGGAAGGCTGTTTCAGCATTATGTCCAAACTAGGCTGGTAGACTGTAAATTTATTTATTTATTTGCATTTCTATACCACCCAATAGCTGAAGTTCTCTGGGCAGTTCACAAAAATTAAAACCACAAAGTACAACCTAGATAAATGAGATCATATTGACAAAATTCTTGAATGGCACAAACTGGTCTGGTCAATTACCGTTCAGGTTCAGGTCTCTCAATCGACTCCCCCCCCCCCAGTTGTTGGGAGCTTAAAGATAATTTCGGTTTGGTCCTCAGCCTTCAAATCTCTCTTAATTTTAGGGTACTCATCCATATTTCCTTACAGAACAGAGCTACTAATGCTGGCAACTTCAAAGTAAGCAGTTTTATGACTGAGTATAAGGTGGCCAATTACTGTGCCTTTCATAGCAGTGTGGCAGACTGTTCAGGGGGTGCATTTTCTCCTGTCACACTGCTGCAATGATGGGAGAAACCACACCTGTCAAGCTTATTCATTCCATACAACTATAAAAGGCACCGGAACACCTTTCAAAGCCAGGTGTTGGCAATCCTAATTGATACATGTGGAGGAGGATTCTTTTCAGTCTTACTGAAATGTCAGTCAACCGATGAGTAATTCTGATGGGGCTGCAGCCAAATGCATCCCAGCTCTCTGGCTGACAGCTCCATTTTGATGGTAAGTCAGAGAGAAAAGAAAGAAGACATCCAGCCTCAAGGATATAAAAGCAACAACTACAATAAATGTTTTGGAAGAATGCACAAATTCAAGGAAATGAAGGAATATAGAGGCATACAACTACATTAATTTATTTAAGGTAGGGAAGGAGAGATTATTTTCGCAGTCAAATGATAAACAATACCACACTGTTCGTTACATATTGCTCAGCTACTCCTAATCCGTGTCATTACACCATAGGTGAGGTATAAGCAAGAGAAAGATATGTACTCTACTGTGTAAATTGTTTTCATTAGATAAACATACACAATGATGCATGCTATGAAAACTGATGAGTTGATATGAACTGATAGGAATTAAGAGTGTCTCAGTAGATTTTCATTCATTTTCAACACCCCCCGAAATAGTTTTAAGCCAAGATTGGAGGTAGCGCTTACTTCTTTAACTTCTGAAAAATGTTTTTAAGCTAATTGACATGTAGTTAGTTTTATCATTTATTTGTTATGGGATTTAAACAGAATACAATGCAAAACAAAACCATGTATTTATATGAAAATGAAAAGGTGAGCAACAGGCAGACAGAAAGATTTAAATGGTTCGATATATAGCAGTAATAATTATCTACCATTTGAAGTTGTGATCTTAATTCATAAAGAATGAAAAAAGTAATTTGTCATCCACCTTATACTATATTCTTTCCATAGCAGCCACATCGCTGGGACCCATCACCCAGCCCCTCACATAAGAAAATGAGATTTTTCATATGATAGCATATTGGGGGCAGAATTTAATTAAGATTAATAAAAAAAAAAGTAGCTACCTTAACAAATAAGACACAAACATGCATTGTAATAATATCCAGGGGAATGATTAAAATGTTTAGGATTTTCCTATAATAAAGTATGCCTAGTAATAACAAAATTACCACAAAGTATTGATATGGTATTGAGATTATCATAGGTGGGTTGCAATCTATCTAAAATCAGCTACAGCATATTTTGAACTTCAAGACTTAATTAGTGTTTACTGGTAACAAATTATAAAGTAACATGAAGTTCAGAAAGGTTAATCTGTAGTAACTAAGCCACAGTTTAGGTTGGTTTGCACATAAAGAGAAGCCACTGTGGGTGAATTTCACTAGTCGCAATTTTGTAAATTCAAGCAGCTTGTCATTTATTTATTTATTACATTTCTATACCGCCCAATAGCTAGAGCTCTCTGGGCGGTTCACAAAAATTAAAAACAT
This sequence comes from Elgaria multicarinata webbii, assembly GCF_023053635.1. NCBI lineage: Eukaryota > Metazoa > Chordata > Lepidosauria > Squamata > Anguidae > Elgaria > Elgaria multicarinata. The sequence continues at coordinate 65,734,318 of NC_086180.1, forward strand.
TCAAAGTATAAAACAACAGTATAAAACCATAATATAAAATACAATATAAAAGCTCAACCAGATAAAAACAGCTGCAATGCAAAATGACAAATTTAAAACACCAAGTTAAAATTTATTTATAGACTGTTAAAATGCTGGGAGAATAAAAAGGTCTTCACCTTTTTATTAGGTGCAAACCTGGTGAGGGAGGGTTGTTGGGCTGGTTAACAAGCCACTCACAAACCTTAACATGTCATCGATTCTGTGTGGCTTGTCAACCAACCAACTAACCCACCTCAGCAGGTTTGCAAGCAACAATGCGCTGGCATGTGCGCTGCATTGACTTGAATTTTTAAAATACAAAGCAGCATGCTCCTCACAGGAAAATTTACCCATGGTTGCTTGCCATTCCATGAAAACCAGGGTATTACCTTAGGATCCTTCCAGACTATTGTTTTTTCTTACGTTTGCCTGCCTGGTTCAGACATATTGCTAACCCATAGTTCAGTGCTATGTATAAAACCATACCTTACTATTTTAATTTTTGTGAACTGCCCAGAAAACTTTGGCTATTGGGCGGTATAGAAATGAAATGAAATAAATAAATACAAGCCTTTCTACTAAGAAAAATGGCACTTAAGACAGCCCACAAAGGCAGTAATTTTAAGTGGCCTAAATGAATACTTTTGAAAGCAGCTCAGTGACTGCCACAATCAATCTGCCCAGCTACCCTTTACCAAGTCCCATAATACATATACAGGTATGTAGATACAAAGTATTTCTGGAGAAAAGTACAGAAACACAAACCGTCTTCAAAGGCTGCTCGATGTAGAGGGTATGTACTTTCAGGCAAGCTGTAGAATTGGGATCAGGACTACCTTACCATTCCCCCATAAAGCCATCCAAGAGAGCAGAGCAATAACAAATGGCCCAGATGCCATCACTGTATATTTCCTGGTATATGGAATAAAATAGGAGCTACTGCCATTCAAAATTACTGGTACTAGATTAAATGAACCAATAGTCAAGTCAGTATATTTCTGTCTCTTTAAATAAAATGTTTTCTTTTCATGGTTTAGCAGCAATAGGTTTTAATTTGTGTTTTTTTAAAAATGTGCATATTTAATTAGGAAACTTTCCAATAATTTTAAATGTAATGTAGAAAAACTAAGAACCTTAATGTAAAAACAAAACAGAACACCTTTATACGTGCAGTGGTATGCAATCTTTTGAATACATGGGACTATTCATCAGAACCTGACTGCTATCCTTCAGAATTCCTCAGTCTGTAAACATCCAGTCAAATTTTCTGTCAAAGTAGTAAAATGACAAACTCGCCCACTATGTATATTTTATATTGCTTTATATGGGTATTCTAATACTTGTAAGTGATTAGAAGTATGGAATGCTGGACATTAATATTTCTAAATTTAATAGCATTTACTATAAATTGTAAAACAACTTAGGAGGTTAATCTGTCCTGAAAGGTTTTTAGAAGTCCAATGATTATATTATTGTTGATGAAGATGATGGTGATGATCATCATCACCATCATCATCCAATTATAATCTGGAGGACTGGGTTAGATTCTCTTGATTTATACATATTCATTCTTTTTGATACATATAAAGAGATTTGCCTTTCTTTTCTCCCCCTTCCCAACTTCCATCGTGGGTCATGATGTGCAGAGCTAATCTAATAGTTTGGTGTTGCTTCGAATGTTCCAATCTGTATCCAAGCAAAAAATGCCTTAATTTAATTTTGTTGGCACAGTTTATGTTTGAAGTGTAAAATTATTTCTTGATGGAGGCTTTCATCCAGGAAAAATGCATGAGCCCCGAGATCCACCCTCCCCACAATAGTTGGAAGTTTTACATGATGTTCAAACAATGACAGGACATTTTATGCTTGTCCTTCTGTAAACTTTAAACTGTCTGTGCAGTAATTAAGCTTGATATTATATGACAGCTAGCTGAAAGTTTTAAAGTGATGATATTTGTCAGAAATTCATGGCTTGTTATGCATTTATTACCACTTCAGACTGTAGTACATTGGTAAATTCTATTTCTGTATATGTAATGGTCTGGGGTGAGGGCTGGGGTACTACAAGCAATGATCGTGGTGTAAAAATAAAGATGCTGCACAAGAATGTCACTATTTTCCTTATACACCCTTTGTGGACCCCCATCATTTCAAATGAATGTAGGTTCTCAGGGTATTGCTGGATGAGACTTTAGGAGACTTTCTGCCCCAAAACAGAGACATTGCTCCTTCTTAACTACTTGTATCTATGTTTTTACTCCTTCCTACTTAATAGCCGGGCAAATAAGACACAAGTTTCCTGGTATGTCCTAAACAACAGTTTGGGATTTTTTTTTCCTGGAAGTAGCTAGCTTGAATTCCCAATGTAGCAGTGAGAGACAAATCTTAGCAGGCAGCTTTGTATTTTGGTACCACTATGAGGGAAGCCTGCTTTGCATGTAGATCTCAACATTGTAAAGAACTAGCAAGCAAACAAAAATAACAAAACCAGATGGGTGAAATCTGCTCAATAATAAAACTTCGGCACACACCCATACAAGCTGCTACAAGATTGTTTCCATAGTAGCAAAACTGTGGGTACTACTTCTCACTTGGCAAAAATGTTAATCAAGTAAAAACATATTTATCAGTTGTTCATATGTCAATGGACAGTCAAATTTTTTCAAGCACCACAAAAATACAACTGAGTGAAGCAATATAGCCCATACTGCGTAAGGAGAGAGGGCAACTTTTCTAACTGAAAACTCTTCTAACTGTTAAAGGGAAAGCAGAAGGATTTATTGGTTTAGGAATTTTCTCTTCTAACAATTATCCTCTGTACAAGCTGTACATGCTCACTTTAAAGACGTTTTCCATTAGTTGGAACTGATTCTTATGGCACACGATAGCATTTCTACATCCAGTATGTAACAGTTCCTTCACCCTTTTGTATACAGACCATTTGTGGTGTTGGAGCAGTGAGCTAAATGTAATAGAAGTGTTTAAATTAAGGTCTTGATACTTGGCCATACTTATACTCTGCTTTTCTCCTTCAAACAGGTAATTTACTCAGAGTGGCTTACTAAATATAAAAAGCAAAACAACAACAAAAAACCAAATAAATAAATAAGGGACCGGTAATTAAATTGGAGGTGCTGAACTATTTTCCAGACTCAAAGAGCGGATTCAGAATCTCTAAGGCATCACCAGAATATCATAGAAAAGAAATATAGAGGTGAGTATCATCAGCATACTGATGAAAAACCATTATTGTTGTTATAACAACAACAATAACAACATTTCTATACTCAATAGTCAAAACTATTCTGCATCACCATATGATCTCTCCCAGTAGATTTTTTTAAAATTTAAAAACTATTTTATTAAACTTTAGTTTTAGTTATATAAATCAAATAATAAGTCATACATTTACATTCAATTACAATTTCCGCCTGGTTTTAATAATGGTATATCATTAACTTGCTTAATACACTTTATTTCATTACTCATCACTCTTAAACTCTGGATCACCCATTCACAGAAAAAGACATGTTGAGAAGGGAACCACATTTCCTTAGACTTATGCTCCAATCTCCCATGTTCTGCTTTATTTACAAATTCGATTACTTTCTTTCACACCCCTTCAAATTTGTCTTTACTTGTACTAGTGCTGTCCTTAACTTTTCAGCCAATTTCTCTAACAGAGAGATCGGCCATACTCTCTGGTACCAGTTTTCAATATAAAGCTCTTTACCAGCTTTCCAATACTTAGATATCAACCATTTTGCTACTAACAATTTTCTAACAATAGATGACTCACTAATTCCTTACTTAACAGATTGATATCTAATCCTATATATAAATTTAACCAGGCTAAGTGAGGAGATGGATGAACCTATTGTCTCATTTGCAAAATTGAATATAATAGGAAAAATCCACAGAAAAGTTGGAGAAATGCTTAAAGTTGGAGAAATGCAAACAAAAGTGTTTTTATGTAGAATTTTAAAAGAAAGTATTCATGTAGATGTGAAAATGGAGTGAAATTAACATAAGGTTGGAAAAATATGCCTGTTTACCCTACCCTGTGCCTGTTTGCATTCTCTTCCCCTCCTTATTGTTTTATTATGGTTTTATTAGAATGTAAGCCTATGCGGCAGGGTCTTGCTATTTACTGTTTTACTCTGTACAGTACCATGTACATTGATGGTGCTATATAAATAAATAAATAATAATAATAATAAAATATGAAACTGAGTGAAATTCAAATTAAAATGTTTGTTCATCCCTAGTTGGAAGGGATGCAAGTGATTTCTTGCAAATTCGTCACAGCCATGGTCCACCCAGAAAAGCTCTGTTCTGAGGATGCAATGGTGGCAGAAGAGTAAGCTTTCCTTGCTGTCATCACCACTACAGAACAGTCCTCAACGGGCTCTAGCCGGTGTTCAACTGTTCCTCCATTCTCACTCTCCCCACCCGTTTCATTACCAAAAGGTCCCCAGAAAACCAGGGGTCTTCCTTAGCTCTATGGGTGGCAACAGGATGCTCAGGAATGCTGATGTTAGTGGTCCAAGGTTTCTTCCCCATACCAAAGGTTGAGTGAGGGCTCAACAAGACATGCAGGCAGGAAAATCTCAGAGAGACATTAAGAATGTATCTGGATCCATATGCCTCCAAGAATAGCAGAGATTAGTGCCCATGTTATGCACGCCAATGGGATTCTCTAGTGCATTGGTTGGACTATTCTTTGTTTGCCTACTCTTCAGCTTGTCCTGCCCAACATGGCCTTAATATATCCAACTTCTCCCTCTTACCATATAGATTATTACCTTGATTCTTGGACTTTTTGTTTGCCCCAACTACTTTACAATAGCTTGTTCCTTCTGCCATTGCTGCCTAAATCCCTTTACTGCTATTGGATCTGCAAATGCTTAAGACACAAAAGACCGACACCAACCAACAGTGTACATATTTGTTGCATCCCTGTTAGCCCACAGCATTTTTATGCAGTAAGAGATTTCAATTTTGTCGGGCAGCAAAAGAGAAGGAAAGAGCACTGTTAGCCATCACACAATAGATTAGAGTAATTCCCCAGGGAATTGCTCCTACAACAATCCCACAAAAATGTAGGAACATGCACTACTCTGCTGAGGGAAGATTCACAGAGTGCAAGAATGAGTAAGGGGGAAACATATCACTCCTCCATACAAAATTGTACCTAGGAAATATACAACAGTTTGTACATAAACAGATATTTAAGAGAAAGTTCATTCACAGTGATTGATTGAGTTCAGGGCTGGATTTTAGCAGAAAAGCCAATCAACTATGTGGCAATAAGACCATATTAATAGAGTGAAAAGGTATGGAAAGCACTATTCATATCAGAAATTTCAAACTCACTCAGATGCAGGGATTAATGTTGATTAGAAGCTGTGGGAAAGAAGTAGGCATGAGGAATAAAAGAAGGCGCATTAAAGAAATATTATGAGCTGATGGAGTGTGTTGGGGAACCATACTGGAACAACATGAACATTAAACAAAATAGGAACATTCAAGTTAGTTTACATGCTTCACAACAAAACAAAAGTTCCTGGCAATTTTCAATAACCATACTCTAAATGTTTTTTTCAATACTGCCCTGTTGGTGTTATTTCCCAACCACCAGAGTTTACCTAGATTGTATGCAGGGATGCTGGACACCAATCTGCCCCGTCCCTCCCAACACCAGATTAGGATCTTTGAGTATCCAACATGTTCACTCAAGGTACTTGACAAGTGTTCATTACGAACACCAAAAAATTCCATTCCAGGTCTTATTCAGTCTTTCCTGCTACCTCCTCCACTAAGCTAAAAAGGTTTACTTTGGGGGGTGGTATCATAGGTAGTAGAAGGGGCCCATTAAGTACAGAGCATATTTTCTCCAATGTAAGGGAAGGGGGGACAGGAAGGGAGAAGAAGAGATGGGCTGAGACCCCCATTTAAGTCAGGCCCTGCTTGATGTGGGACTGTGCTCAAATCTAATTGAGGCAGTTTTATTCTAGCAGGGAGACACATTTTGAACCCCTGCTTTTGAAGTACTCACCCAATCAAAATATAAACTCCTCAGGGCAGAAACCTGCCTCTTGCACAGAAAATGGCAATTTTGGGACCCCTAGATATCAGTAGAATACTTAGTCCAACCTTTTTATTCAAGATCTAGCTTTGGAGCCATAGGTAACCTGGAATTCAGTGCAGGTGAGTAAGTGGTGGCAACCAACGAATGGAGTGCTGCTCTGTTCCTCCTTTGCTTCCAGCATAGAAACCAAGGGTTACTAGAGAAGGGAAGCCTCTATGCTTAGCATAGAAATACAACCCTCTGTTCCTCCTCTGCAGACCCCATCAGGATAGTAAGTTGTTTTGCAGGCTAGTAACATCTAGAGACTATATAGTATGGTTGGGGAAATGACCTAAATCAGACTTCCACAAGATGTTTTGAACTACAACTCCCATCAGCCACAATCAGCATGGCCAATGGTCAAGGATGGTGCAAATTGTAGTCCAAAACATCTGAAGGGTCCCAAGTTGAGGGAGGCCCTAAATAAATAGTGCCCAAACCACTATTTTGGTCAGATCTGCTTCCCAAGTGAAAATGAAATAATATATGAGCAAAGTTATTACTTAATAATTTTAGCTATAGTACAATAGTTTTAATGTTTTCCTGAAAATGACAGACATTGCAAAAAAGAAAATAAATTAGAGCAGAAACAAACTAGAAATGAAAGCCTCCAAAACAGCTCTTAAGGTGCGTTCAGTAGCCTTTTTATTCTTTAATTACTTTAATTTAAAGTCCCCAAATGTACAGGTGAATCCACATATTTTTTTAATGCTGGAAAAAAGCAATCCTGGTTACAAACATAACTTTCTTATGCCATTGCTCATCATATCTGTTCAAATATCAGTCCCAGAAACAGTCCTTTCTATTTTACAAGAGATGTTCTGGGTTTCGGATTAATGCACCTTCCAGTTTAACAGCATGATGCATTCAGTAATTTTCAAGTCAGAGTAAACTTTAAAATGGTAAGATAATTAAACAAATTCTACCTTCCAGATTGAATCTATTTCGATTCAAGTAAAGGAGCCCATTTTAAACAATGAAACGGCCATCACCTCCCTATGTAATTGCAATGTCTATTATCTAGGGACCATGAAAGAAAATTAAAGTAGAGGTTTGTGTATTTGCATACTCCATTTTAACTTGCAAGAAGAGACAAAGGACAATAGGTAAAGAATTGTCTCAAAATGGTTCGGGGGACAAAAATCTTACTCATTTCTTCAAAAATTTGAGAACATCAAATAAATATGTAGCCGTGTTTTATTTTTATTTTTCTATCTTATTGAAATGGAGAAGTTTGTGTTTCTTAAAGAGAGAGAAGAAATAAGGTTATGGTCATCATTGTGTAGATTTTCATTAGTCAAAATGACACTACACTTCTAGCAGGTGAATTTTAAGGTCGGTTTGAAGCTATGAACAAGTTTGGCTCATCCACACAATATTAAAAATTTCCTTTTACTGTGACACTTTAGTCTTAGGGCAAAGGCTGCCAGAATAGATAAAAGATAGAGAAATCACAGCTCATGACTGCAGTCGAACTCATGACTACCCTCTTTGATTTAAGCATCAAACTGGAAGAGACATGAACAAAAATCTAAAATGTATGTAAGCTTGGATAAGACGAGTATACAACTGTTACACTGTACACTATGGAGAAAATAAGCTTCATTCATATTGTCATTAGAATTAACAGGCACTGCAGTCTAAATCCCATAAAGTTTCCTCCTTCCAATTACAATGTCATAAAAAGTTTTGCATATTTCATGAAAGGAAGATAAATTAATACATTTGCTTTCCTCCCCTCTCCCTGCAACCTCAGTACAAAACGGAAGATTTTCAGATTATGTTTTAAAGAATAGTGTCCTTATGGTATCTCCATATTTTACAATAGAGTTTTCATTTTTCATTTATTTTAATCTCTACAAACTTGAGAAGACTTTAAAAGCCTCCTATCCATTCAACTGGTAAAATGAAGGCAATGGTTTTATAGGTGAGGGAGGACAGAGAATCCACACGCTAGGTGTCCCTGCATATTTATCAAACAGCAGTACTTATAAAACTGAGAAAAGTCTACCCCCACCCCCAAAAGATAGAAAAAAAATTGTGAACCGCCCAGAGAGCTTCAGCTATTGGGCGGTATAAAAATGTATCAAATAAATAAATAAACAAAAAATCTCTAGCCTTTCAAGAAAGGCACTATTTAGCACAAGCATTTTGTGACAAAAGAGCCCACTCCTGTGTTTTTAGCCAATGAGTGTAGTCATACCTATGTCATTTAGGGAAGCAGTGTTAGTTATAGGGATCAAAAATGTTTAGAGTGGCACACCGACTGTCTTTAATTTTTACTTAGCTTTTGAGGTATTAGAAAAGTCCAACAATGTGCTTCTTTCCTATAAAGCAACTTTGAAGTGGTAATATGTAGTGGGAAAGATACGTGAGTGGGTTGTTTAAGTCTTTCCCAAACCACCACATTACCTGCATAAATAGCAAACAATTTTCATAAGCTGCCCAGATTTTGGGAAATGGAATATGGCAACACTAACTGGGATGCATTTGAGTGTTGTGAATTTGCAGTTACCTACCCCCAAAATAACATCATATTTAGAAAGCACTGCACAGGAAAACCATTTTCTTCTTCTTCTGGCCTGAAACTTATACATGCCACTATAGGCAGGACATAATTATTCAGTGCCAAATAAAAGTAGCTATTTTATTTTTATTCCTTTACTTTTTTGTTTTGTTTTAGTACCTATATAAAGAACATATTGGTATTCCAACTTGAACGCAAAAGCAGCATTACAATATTCAGTGAAAGAAACATTTAAAAATATGTTCAACACTGGTTCGCAAGTTATACTTTCTAGGCATGGAAACTCGAATAAGTCACTCCTACAAAACAACAGCAACCCTCTGTATGAGCAAACATTATTTCTGATCTCGTGTTCATTTCAGTAAAGTTTTATAAAGGACAAGCTTCCATTTACAGAAAGAGAGAGGCGTTCATGAAAGATACTAGCTATGAATGTTTTGTAATGCTATGGCTTCTATGAAGCCAAAGCATTACAAAACATTCACACACACACACAGAGGCTTCGATCAGCAATAAGGCAAAAGACATAAAAGGAAGTGACAGTGAGAAGGCATCCAGCCATATATGGCCAGTGCCACCATCCCTGCTGCTGAAGTTGGCGGACTCTGCCCTGCTCTCTGTCCATGTCCCTGACCACAGGCAGAAGCCAAGCAAGTCCCTGAAAGCACCGGCAAACTGGATCTGGACAGAGTGGTGCAGGAAGCATTTCCCAAGCCACCTGTCTCTTTCACACACATATACAGAAATCCTTGTCTGCATGAAAGGTGATCTGAGGAACTCCCTACCACTGAAGGCTGCTTCCAGCGCCTATGCTGCTTTTGGCGCCTCCTGAAAACAACTCTTTTCCAGGAAGCATTCCTCAACTGACCAGCTACTGTATTTAATGGTACCTTGTTTTAATTGAACAATTTTAATGTGCTGTTCTTAATCTTATTTCTTTTTACTGTTTTATTCCTATTTTCACTGACCCGGAATCTATTTTAGATATGTAGCGGTATTTAAATATTGCAAATAAATAAAAAGTGCATGTGAAATGGGGTAAATCTTGTGATTATGTGATACGTCTGCAAAGCAAGATGTAAAGGCATTGGGCAATGGAATGCGCATAGCATTAAATGAAGAGTTAGAAGAATAATACGGTTTATGTGTACACTTTGGTATAAAATAATGATGCCATTGGCCCCGAAGTGTGATGTTATCTTACAAGTACGGCTACAAAAGGGTGCAAGTCAAGCCTGCTGAGCATGAATACATTAGGAAGCTGTACCCTGGGGTAGACGCATGCTTCTCTCTAGTAGATGAAACTATCTAGAAACAACAAACAGGAGCTGCAATGCATTTCCAACCTCTTCTGAATTCCTATGAGATTTCCACCCATACTCAATATCAATGTTTCTACTTTTATGCAGGTCTTTTGTTGAGACTATGGTAGTGTGAATTTCATCTCAAATTGCAAAGTCTAAATGGGAGTAACAATAGTTACCAAAAATCATGTAGTATGGTCCCCAAGGAACATTATGCTATTACATGGATTTTCCAGTGGAAAATAAATTTTAATAAAGAAGAAAATATAGTATATTTAGAAAAAAAGCACTGTGTTTTTTTCTAAAACCGATGCAATTCCGTATCCAAAAATAAATGCAAGTGCACCAAGATTTCATAGCATGTTACATGTAAGAACGAAGAATCAGTTCTAATGGAAACTATAGGTTTTGGAAATTGGCAGCATCTTAAAGACACACATTTAAGGTGTACAAAGTACCAATATATGAAACCTAAATCTGGGTGCAAACTGAACTGTTTTCGTCTTGCATCTGTACCATATATTTATGTTTTTAATTACTTTGCAGTGCCAGTTGCCACAGAATAATCAAAGTGGTGGTAGGAAAATAAAGAGAATAACCCAATTTGTGTGCCACTATTTAATAGGGGGGGGGGGGAATCAGATCTTTGGTACAAGAAAACTGTTCTTAGAAGGGCACAGATAAAGAGATCCTAGAACACGATGACTAGCTTCATTTATTTATTTATTTTGAATGTTTTATTTCATCGATTAATAGACCTTTCGGAGATACTACAGTTATAGTAGTGGCTAGTAAAATTAGGGCCTTGCCATAATTAGATTACACTCTTACTGCCATTGTCACCAGCTCCTTTTATTCATTATTCTTCATCATTGCTACCAATTGCTTGTTGGCAGGCAGAGAGCCAGGGAGCAAGTCCACATCTACTGCTTCTCTAAAGTAACATGTTCCTTTGTAAATGCTTTAACTGCATTTCAAGTTCTGGGCTCCACAATTCAAGAAGGACGCAGACAAGCTGGAGCGTGTTCTGAGGCGGGCAACCAGGATGATCAGGAGTCTGGAAACAAAGCCCTATGTGGAGAGGCTGAAACAACTGGGCATGTTTAGCCTGGAGAAGAGAAGACTGAGGAGAGACATGAGAGCACTCTTCAAATACTTAAAAGTTTGTCACACAGAGGAGGGCCAGAATCTTTTCTCGATCATCCCAGAGTGCAGGACACGGAATAATGGGCTCAAGTTACAGGAAGCCAGATTCCGGCTGGACATCAGGAAAAACTTCCTGACTGTTAGAGCAGTACGACAATGGAACCAGTTCCCTAGGGAGGTTGTGGGCTCTCCCACACTAGAGGCATTCAAGAGGCAGCTGGTCAGGTATGCTTTAGGGTGGATTCCTGCATTGAGCAGGGGTGGGGGTGGGGGTCTCGATGGCGTTATAGGTCCATTCCAACTCTATTATTCTATGATTCTAAGTTTCACTTATCAGCACTTCAGAACATGTAAATATAATGAAAGTCAATGCAATGTAAAGAAAGTTCACCCCAGATGTAAGAGAAGGGTACAAAAAGTAGATTCCCAGAAGAACCACCTTTTCAATATACTTAATTTAAAAATGGGTATTCCCCACGTCAACTTTCACACATGCACCTTTTATTCCACCTCATCCCAGCTACTCCTGAAAGCAAAACCCCTTGGTGACAGTGTTACCTACGAACACCCCAACTTCTGTTTATTATGCTATTATTTCTTCTTCTTTTTCTTCTTCTTCTTCTTCTTCTTCCTACTACTACTACTACCAAATTGAAACACACAGCAACCATCACTCATACACTCTCTCACACACGCAATCTCCTCCTCCGAAGTCACATCCCCACCTCCTGCCAGCAAGCATGGCTCACAAGGTAAGGGGGCGGAGCCACTGAACTCCCTTCCTTAGGGAGAGGTCACCCACCCTGCAGCTCCTGCAGGAGGCTGGCAATGATGAGGGTGGCACAAGCCCCTTGAGCGCAGGCAAGTCCCACAGCAGAGTTGAGACCAGGCCCAGCTGAGCGCCCCCACTGCAGATGCCAGTGGGTGGTGAGAGAATGGGCGGCCCTATCTGGCTGCTGCTGCTCTTGGAGGTGCAAAGACGGCACTGGGGAGGGAGGCAGGCAGCAGCAGAGACAGGAGCAGCAGCTGGAGTGCAAGTGTTCCTGGCCAGTGCCCTGGCGAGATGAAGGGGCACACTGTGCCCGGCAGACATGGCATGCCCAGCCCAAGCAGAGTGAAGAGGAAGCTGTCACTTGCTGGCTTCTCAGAAGTCTCGTGTCTTGCAGGATGTGTCTGATGTCAGTGACAAATGTCACTGGTGATTTCCACCCATGATGCGCTGTCAGTCATATAATTGCCACTTACTTGCCATACAATGAGGTGAGCCCAAAGAGGCTTTTGAAACTGTCTCACCAGTGCCAGATTTAGGAACAAGCCAAGTAAGCCATGGCTTAGGGCCTCATTATATTATTATGAGAGGCCTCTAAATATGTAGGAGATAACTAAGATAAAATTGCTTTGACTTAAATATGTTGTAAAGTCTGATGCGACATAGCAGAGTTGCCTTACTCAGAGAAAACGTGGCAATGCAGCATTTTGTACTGAAGGCAATAAGCACAGACTAGAGACAGTTTAAGAGAAGTTAAACTCAACTTACTTTATTAGTGCTTTTAGGGGAGGAATGAATTACTGTGCAAATGTCCCTGTTCACCTCTGGTTCTCTTCAGACCGCTTGGACCTCGCTGTTCCTGCCTGTTTATCTATAAAATGCCAGGAAAATGTTTCTTAACTGGCACACATTGTGGAAGGAGAGAATTACCTCCCCACCCTTCTATTCTTTGAGATTTATTAAGAACTAAGGTAGGGACCAAGCTCAGGACCATGGACCTCAGACTCCCTTTCCCAAAGGTCCACGCCAGGTTTTTCAGGCAGCCAAATTTGGCTGCTACAACGTAACCTCCCTTTGCATTCTTACTAGCCAAAACCAGAGACTTTCTTGCTCCTGGTTTATAGGCAAGTAGTTTTGTCAGAGGCTGCTTAGAACGTATCATGTCTCCTATGATAAACTGCACATGAAACAACGAAGCACATGTTGGTAATTGACAGCTGACAGGTTCAGTCCACACACATCCCCGGCTGCCATTCCTCCCCTCTCTGCTTTGGAAAGAAGGAGACATGAGCACACAAACTCCTGCCTTCTTTCTCCCTCGTTGCTTGCAGGGACCTGTAGTCATTGTCTCCTCTTTCAATTCTAATCATCCCTGAAAGGAAGGCTAGACAGAAAGGAGAGATGCTAATATGGGAAAATAAAAGAAAGAATCCTCCTCTCAGTGGTATGTTCCCAGGCTCAATGTACCTTCCATGCTAATGTTTTCTTAGTAGGAGGGAAAGCATACAAGACTGAACTGTGTCAGAAAAAAGAGGGTGTGAGGAGAAATGCACTTATGTTTATACTACACGAAAATGACGATATTCTGTGTTTGAATCAATCTAACTAGCTAGCTATAGACAATTCCCAGAATACTGTCACACTCTTTTCACACCAAGAAATGGAGCTGAAGAAAGACATGGTTTTGAAGGAGTGGAGCTATCTATGTAAGAGCTAGCTCTGTTTCCAGGAGCTTCCATTACATTCTGTGTTACAAAGTAAATAATCTACCTGGACATAAATAAAAGTCAGAATAATGTGACCCTCCTTCTAGACTCCATGGGAATGAAGCTCACCATATTGGTATCCAAAAGTGCTTTCCTTCATTCTTCCTCTATAAAGTACAAATACCTTCTTTGAAACAGTTGTTTTCTTCTGATCTGAGTCTCAAATGAAGATTAATTGCCTTTTCATCCTTGAGCACTGTTATGTACAAGACCATTTGTAACTTTCTTTTTTCAGGAAAAGGAGAAGGGAAAAAAACATACTGGAAGAACTGTGCAATAATATTTGCACTCTGTTCATCTATTGTCCTTATCTATGCATAATTAATTGAACCACTATCTCAGGAGGGTTCTTATTTCATCTGCCCCTGTATCAGGCTCTGAATTGACCCAAACTCACAGGATTACTCATTTTCCCCAAAGGCATATACTAGCTGGTACCATTAGAAGACATGGAGTGTTCACTCTGAAACTCAATAGAACCTTCTTGAGGGCAGTTCCAGCCAGACTTGGTTGTGAAGCAAGCTGAAGCAGCTTCTTTGAGCAGCACATTCCAGAGTCCCAACTCCAGCCTCCATCTCTGCATTTCGTGAAAATAATGGACAGTGGAGGGTGTAATGCTGACTTCTGAGTAACTTGAGGGGAAATGCCATGTGGTCTAAGCAAAATGGAGACTACTTGCTGAACCCAAAACTGTCACACCAGGACAATGGGAATGCACTCCAACTAGTTCCCATGTGACACCTGAAGTATTTGGCAACATTAGCTATCAGCATACTGTCATGTTATGTTTAAGATACTGTTAAAGTCAACTCTGCACAAGACAAAAGGCAAAGCGAGCTATGCAGGGGGGTGGGGGTGGAACAGAACTAGTTACTGTATGATGCGTTGTTCTGTGAATTGTATGTTGAGAGCAGCCACCGTGCAAATGTAACTAATTGGCTCTCCCTACAAAACTGCAGCATCAAAGAGGAAGTCAAGTAACAATGATCTATATGTGCCACCAAAACAGCAAAGAGATTTTGAAGCTAACGTAATTAGTTTACATTTCTACCCCACCCTATTTCATTGGCTAAAGGCAGGGTACAATATCATTGTAATACTACTGAAATGCATCCTGAAAATGGCATTTTGTTTTATGGAATTAAAACTGTAATATTATTCCTAGATTTGAATTGTTTTGCAATAATAAAGTTATAAACCTCTGAATGCATCCATCAAACTCAGTACCATAATATTAACTGTTTCACAAAGCATTACAAATAATTTACAGAGCGCTGAGAACAGCATCATCACTCCAGTGCATACAGTTTAGGGACTGCAGCTAATGCTACCAGACTTTGAACATTACATAATTATCAGCAGAATTTCCTACTTGAAAGACACATTCTCAGCTTTAAGAAACACCTTTTGGATTTGTCATTTTTATCACCTCCATCCAGAGTGCCTGCTGACAGAACAGCAGCGTGTCAGAAATGGGGGAAGAACATGAAGATATATACGTGTGAATTTCATGAAGTCTGTTGCTCCTACTATGCCATATATTTTTGGCCAGTAAGACAATATAAGTACTTGGTTTCAACACCCCATGTTGTGCATCTCATCCCAGTAGCAATTACAGCAAGAGTCCAGCTGTAAAAACCTGATGGAGACGCTGTGCAGATTCAAAGAATCAAAAGCACAATTCATTAGAAGTGCTTCACTTGGTTTCTGAAGCATTTTCGCTACAGGCACACACTGGCAGAGGGGTTCAAGGTCATTCTTATTCTTGCCTTTTTCCTACTCAGCAGAGGGCAAGCTACTGGAAAGCAACCCAGAGATGTAAGATTACCTCAGATACCATTTAAAATTGTTCCTGCAAATGTGTGTAGGGTGGGGGACAGATGGACCATACACAACTCAAAAGTAAAAATAGACCTTGAATTCTGAATGGAACATTACATTAATACAAAACAAAAATCCACTGTCTTAATATCATTTATAGGAAACCATACTGACGGCTATCTGAAGCAACTAAATGATTCAAACACTGCAGTCACACTTTTGTTCAATAATAAATTGTTACTTTATATTCAGATATCATAACAATAACCCTTTATAGCACAGAAATCAAATATGTCAATTGAACTTATATTTAAGGATTCAAGAAGCACATACAAAAAAAAATGAAATTTAAAGGACTTCATTATAGTACTGCACTCTGTGTCTATGGAACAAGGTTACTGTTAACAATGAGCAATATTCTAGGTATTTTTCATTGTTGGTAAAGCTGATTTATTTTTAGCAAGTTATTTTCCTTTTGGATGCAATCAAACTCCACTTAGGCTGCTTTCACACCATTTTATATAGATAGATCCCTTTGTCCTTTAAAACGCTAGTCTTTAATTCATGGAGCTTGACTCACAATTGGGTCATGACTTGACAACTGGGTCATGTTGCACCAGCAGCAACATACCTCTCTTTTGGAGAGAGTGGGAGAGAAGAAGAGGAGGAGGAGAAAGGCCAGATCTTAATATAATAAAAATCTCTAAAGAATATACAATATAAATGTTATAATTTAGCTCCAGGTTAGAGTTAAAGCCCCTTGTTTAAAATACATGGAAACTGCAGCCGGGATTGTTTAGGCCTTTGTTTCTGCTATTTTAAAAGGGTCAGCAGCAAATAAAATTCACATGTGCCCATTAAAACTAAACAGTTGTGTACCGAAGTACAAAACATTGCATGAGAAGCACTCTTCAGCTTGTACATATAACTACTTTTCCATTTGTAATGTTAAGACTCGTTAAACTGGGAGGTTTCATATGCTGCATAAAATGCTGGTGAATGTGAGCTCATAGTTAAAGCATTATCTATGGTTAAGGCAGGCAGGAAGAATTCTTACTCACAAGGTGAGGAATTGCAGTAGAGAATACACAAAGGAGGGCGAGAGAAGTATGTAACACCACGTGCTGGCAAATTTTGCAAACTCTGGGCATGATCTAGCCAGAGCAGGCGCTACCATTAGGCCAACTAGGCAGCCGCCTAGGGCGCAGACGTCAAAGGGACGCAGTACTGCCCTTTAAGGGTCACAGTTTTATACAAATTAACTGTTTTAAGAAAAACCATAATAAAAGGAAAATATAATAGTTCAGAATCTCTTCTTGAACAGCTGAATTGAAGTTGGCAATTTATTTGGGGGTGGTGGTGGTTTGCAAGTAGTTCGCCTTGCCTAGGGTGCAAAATATTCTGGCACCAGCGCTGGATCCAGCCAGTGTCAAGCATTTAGATTGCAGCAGAAGCGTTAGCACATTCATTATATTTTTCTTTTCTTTTTTAAATCAATGGGTCTTGGGTTCTGCTCTTTGTTTTTAAGAACAGCTATTGTGCTTTATGGTACTGCAGAACCAGAGGAATCGATTCACCTCAAAAGAAGAAAAAAATCACATCTTTCCTTTTCTTCTGGCGTAGAACAGCTATCTCATAGTTATGAATTCCAATGATCAAAATAATTCTGCCAATTACGGTGTTTCATTCTGCTATGCATAGTCAACTATGTAATGCAATAAACTATGCCTGAATGGTCTGTTTACCCCACAGCAAGTTACAAGGAAAACTCTTTCCCCTTAAAGAACTTGTCTCTTTGAAATGCACAAACTGGCAAGAAGCCAAGGGAAGCTGGTGCTTAAGAAACCAAGACTGAGCAGTGCCTGTGTGCATTTCAATCTCAGCCAACCGCAGTAAATGTTATTGGAGTTTTTGTGCTGTAAAATTGCTGCTTTCATGCCCACTGCATCTGACAATAGGAATCCTTGATCTAGCATGAGGGAAGGAGGTTGATGTGCCTTCTAGTCAAAACTCTGCATTCCTTAAAAACCAGGGATACTACTTCAGCGTGCTCTTAATGGGTTAGTGACAGCAAGATTCATGTCAATGGTGCATCCGGACAGAGAAAGATACTAAATGGAGAAGTCTTTTGTAAGAGATGGGAAAGAGCGGAAAATTTATTATTTCAAAGCTACCCTGAAGCTTTTATAGGAGAAGGAAATATATACAAGGAGAAAGGTTACTGAATAAATGGCTTAAATCTTTTTCTGTAACTTTAGAGTTCCCACTCCAATTTGGGAACATTTTTGCTGGTTAAAGCAACTTCGGAACAAACCTTTGAGTGTCTTTCTTTGCTTAATTTATATATCCCATAAGTTTGACCCTCAAATAACTTTACTGTTGATATAGCACTTCAATAATGCTTGTTGATGGAAAAATTCCATAACAAAAATACAAATTATTAGGTTTAAACCTAATTTAACTTTGCTCTCTCTGACATATTTCAACAGTATTTTAAAATCATATTCTTTAGCTAGGAGAATTATAGTAAACTAAATAATCTTGAAGATTCAGAATAATCTTAAATGTAGTAAGCCTGCTAGAATGGTTCAAATATGTACTCCCATGTAATCTGGCCAAGTATTTCATAAATATAATCCTAGACATAATATATATAAGATTTCAGCCCAAAAAGGCCCCCCAATACAGCCCTACCCAGTATTCCCAACAACCAAAACTCAAGCAGAAAGGCATCCAAACTACAGCACGTTCATATGGGAGGAGGTGGACTTTCAGGGCTTTCACCAGCACCTTGAATTGTGCCTGGAAACACAATGGAAGCCAGTGCAGTGGATACAAGATCAGCGTAAAGTGGTCAACAAAGCACATATCAGAAAGCAATTTTGCACTAGCTGCATTTCAGAATACTCTTCAAAGGCAGCCCCATGTAACACTCACTGCAATAATATAAGCAGTAGGTGATTAAGTGCCTTTCCCTTTATATGCCTGCCTGAGATTTGAGATCTATTAGAGAAGCACTCCTCTGCGTCCCACCAGTATGAGATATGCATTATATATTATGGTGGGACATGGAAGGTTTTCTCTGTCGTGACACCCCAGTTGTGGATGTCAATCCAGAGGGAGAGGCGGGTTGTTGTTGTTGTTGTTGTTGTTGTTGTTGTTGTTGTTGTTATTATTATTATTATTATTATTATTATTATTATTATTATTCCCTCTCCTTGGAAGCCCAACTGGCGCAGATGCTGGCTTTGTTTCAATGCCAAGTTAAAATGTGACTATTTTATCAAAGCCTCCGAGGGCTAAATTTGCCTACAGTTTAACTGTTTTATTGTTTTAATTTGTTTTACTGGTATTAGTTTCTTAATGTTTTAATACGATTTAGCTGTGCAAATTATTTTTTGTTTTACATTGCCTGAATTGATTTTATAGTACACTGCACGGAGATCCCAATGATATAGGGTGGGATACAAATGTTTTAATAAATAAATAAATAAACTGTGGCCAGATCTGCCTTCTCCAGGAACTGGCACACCACAACTCCTCTCCTCAAAAGTGTTAATCCAGTTTTTATCCCTGTGTGTTGATACAAGCATGAGGACGAGCTTCAAAGCTTTTCCTATATGGTATGGGGCTTCTTGCATGACCTCAGTGGCACAGGAAAAAATGACATTGCGTCGTTCTGCCTATCATATGACAGGGAGGGAATTAAAGTGAAACATTTCAGGCACTTGCTTTGGGACTTTAATCAGGCTAATACTTGCCCAAAAGTATTATTCTTTTTATAAACCCTTACTGTCTGAAAATCACTTTTATCTGGTTGGCTTTTCTTCTACTTTATATGTGATTGTAATGGATGGATATCACTATATCACTTTCAAGAGTGTTATGCACTTGCTACAGTAGAAATGACAATTTGTCATACCAAATCCTTTTGATTTGTCAACAGGTTGGTAACCCTTCTTGGAATGATATTAATGATATAGACACTGTGGGTGTGAGCCACAATTAGTAAAGAAATAATTGGTTTTGGCTTCTCTCTTAAATAACAAAGATTGATATATATATATTAAAGGAAGAAAATATGAACTACAGCATTCGTATTATAATTGCCCACCACTTCGTTTAATTTGATTTCGGTGGGGCAGGGTTGAGGAGAAGGGGGGGGGGACTTTAATTTACTGTTGGCAGAAGGACTGAATGCTTAATTAAACTGAACAACTGTACATTTTCTTTTACATTACAAGAGCAATGCTGACAGGTTTTTGGCAGAATGATTAAAAGAAAATGAATATATAATAAATTTATCAAATCAAAGATCATAAAGAGATCAAAAATAATTGGGCTAGTACTCAAGAACATTTGTTGACTTTTAAAAGCCACTCCATTTTCCTCAAGCATGTTGAACAAATAAATTATTTGAACTGTACCTGAAGATATTGACCTTCCTTGTCTGTTTTTGTATGTAGGAGATTAAATGCCTGTATAAGCTAGCCACTGAGAAATGCTTCAAGCACTCCACTACAAGTGCTGTGGTGAATCATTACAAACCAGTGGACTGAGAAGAACTGAACAACCCTTTTTGCAAAAGGTATGAGAATAAGCTTGTTTTAAATTTACTAAGGGTTTATTTTAATATTTTTCTATTTGAATATTTTAGATATAAACAGATTTTCCAAGATGTCTGCTACCCAGATGCATTTACTTAAAAATCTCATTTAACATAATGGAACTGTCTTTAAAGGAACTGTGCTTAGGACTATAGTCTAAGTATTATTTTGTTTAAACTAAGGGATAGGTGGCCTTATCTTACGATGAGGTAGCTAGGAGGGAAGAAACTGATGGAGAAGGGCTTGTAATTGAAATAATGGAAAGATGTGAACAGGTTTGCACAGAATGCTGGGATTATGGAATAAATCAGAGACCGCAGTAAATTTAATTCACAAAGCAAGTGACCCCTGTACCTTCAAAATTTCCAAGGTATATTAGGTTTTGACCTAGATAAAAATCAATTTATATTAGGTTGAAACTATATTAAAGTCGGTGCTTGCTCATGATTCTAATGAATTCACTGAAGAACCAACAAAATAAGTCCTCCCACTTAAGTAGATTTAATAAACAGTGGGATCCTATACATTTCTACTCAAGGGAGAACTACGAATTTTGCTGAATGCAAAGCATGTAACTAAGGCCTTTATTTTTTTCTTTAATTAATGGCACTGGGTTAGACAGGGGGAGAACTTTTACTAGAAATACAGCATGCAGGGAGGGGAGACATATTTCTTTTATTCTCAACTGCATTCAGAATGAAAATTCCACCTCTAGCCATGATGCCAGAAGGCCTTAGCAGTACGTAAAGGGTGTGTATGTTTGTGTGTGTTTGCTCTGATTAGAGTTGGTATTTATTTATTTATTTATTTATTACATTTATATACCGCCCCACAGCCGAAGCTCTCTGGGCGGTTTACAACAATTAAAAATAGTAAACATTACAAGTATACAAAAATTAACTGAAGAAAAAACCTAACTATGCATACAGAGAGACACGTCATTTGACCCTCATTAGAAATCTGGGAAAGCTGCCCAGATTCTCATATGGGCCAGTTCACATGACATAGTATTTAACCCATGAGGAGTTGTGGGAAATGCTGGTCATGTGCTGCTGCCATTTTGAATACGCAAGCCCTGATTGGGCAATCCCTTGTATAGCCTGATGGCTTGGTTCACCTGATGTCACCAGATTACATGACACAGGCATCTCATCATGGGTTGTTGAACCCATGATGAGATGTGGGGCATGCCAGGCATATGCAGCTGCCATTTTGAATAAGCAACCCACAACTGGGCAATCAAGGGTTGTGCCATGTCATGTGAATCTGGCCACTGTGGCTTATTTGAGGGTTAAACAACCCTCACATAAACATTAATTAGTAGTAGAGTTACGTGAGGGTTGTTTAACCCTTGAATAACTTGATGGCTGGGTTCATCTGACATGATGCAACCTCCAATCTCCCCAATCAAGTAGTCATATTGAAACTAGTGGCTGCAGATGCCCAGAACACACTGCAGCTCATTGTGGATTAAATGTTGTTTGGAGTAGAATAAAGTACAGCAATGAAAATGTGTCAACAGATAAATGTGATTCAAGGTTGCTATAGAAAGTTCAAGTGTGAAAGTGAATGTTTTGAGAGAACTTGGAAAGATAATAACAGAACACTACCAAGAAATAGCTCACTACCATAGGATCTAGTAGGGTCTCCAGCCCAACTTTCAAAATTATGAGAGTATGCTCCTTAATCTGAAAATTCTTTTTTTTACCTTCTGATTTTAAGAATCTGGGAAGTGGCAACATTTCCTTCTTTTCCTTTGGGAGACTATTACCCATTCCTAAAAGAACCCACTGGCAGGAAACTATTCCACCTACACTTTCTCTTCCTAAGTTTTATTGCTCACAAATATATCCCTGTGCATTGCATATGGTTTTTCTTCCATTCTTGAAAATATGTTTTCTATTTCTTTCCTTCTTCATTTTAGCCAAGATATACAATATATATCCAGCTTCTCAAATCTTTCCTCATGTATCAGTTCCTTCATCTCCATGATTAGCTTTGTTATGCTTTATTGAGTGCTTTTAAATTGAAAATATTTTCCATTCCATGTGAAGTCTAACAGTTGGATTCAAATACTGGGTTTAGTTATATAAATAATACAAAGAAAAAACGCTCTTTTCTATAACATTATTACAATTTTTTAGCTAACACTAGTGAGAGCCAGTGTGGTGTAGCAACTCCCAGTGTTGGACTGGGAGTTGGGAAATCCAGGTTATAGTCCCCACTCGGCCATGGAAACCCACTGGGTGACTATGCCAGTCTCAAACTCTCAGCCCAGCCTCCCTCACAGAGTTGTTGTTGTGAGAATAAAACGGAGAGGAGGATTATATACACTGCCTTGGATTCCTTGGAGGAAAAAAGGCGGGATATAAATGTAATCAATCAATAATAACACTGTAGTAGCTAAGAGCTCATCTACACCAAGCAGGATATTCCACTATGAACGCGGTATATAAAAGGCAGGAGCCACACTACTGCTTTATAGCAATACTGAAGTGCACTGCAGGAGCTATGCTACTGCTTTATAGTTGTACTGAAGTGCACTGACAACTGTTGGAGCCCATTGACACATCTACACCAAGCAGGATATAAAACTATGAAAGCGGTATGAAAGTGCTATGTGGTATGTCAGTGGGCCCCAACAGTTGTCAGTGCACTTCAATACCACTATCAAGCAGTCATGTGGCTCCTGCCTTTTATATACCGCTTTCATACCACTTTCATAGTGGTATATCCTGCTTGGTGTATATGAGCCCCTAGTTGACAATTACCATGAAATTATTCCAAAATCCATGTAGTGTGTCACATTTGATTTTTACAGCCATAGCTACATTTTTAATTATATTTTTCCAAAGCTGTCAAGCTGTTTGTATATTGGTACCTTGGGTTATTTTTTTCATGGCACAGTGTATTAGGGTACTAGCAGCCACTTACAAGTAGTCTTTAAAAGTTTATCCCCATGCCATGCAAAACAATGACTGTGTTCAGACAACACAGCATAGACTAATAGTCAACTCAATGCTGATCCTAATCTACACAATTGATTATTATCATGTGTGGGGAGTACCCTGACCATTGACTATTGTGTTGAGGCAGATGACTGTACGCTCTGACAATACGTTTAAGCTTTGCTTGCTCTTCAGCTTACCACCATTGCTTGCACCTACGGTGTGGAGACACTGGACTGGTCTCAACCACATAAACAGAGGCTACCGACAACCTTTTCCCCACATAGTTGCAGGTGTATCGGAGTGAGTTTTCAAGTGTTTCTCAGGACCAAACTGCATGTGACAATAAATGCATTTAACGAGTATGAATTTTTGTTCTCTAAATAGCACTACACCCTGAAAGGATTAGGATTGTGGCCCCACAAAACAATTATCGCTACCAAAGGAAATTTCCTAACCAGGATAATAGCAGCTCTGGGGCAGAGGGATTCAATAAGGAAGTGAGTACTTTTCATTCTTTGATTAAAATAAATCTCTGACACCTTGCAAATGGTGAACAAGAAATAGTCCCCACACTATTATTAATTTTGCCTCTTTCAAAACATAACTTCCCAAATACTTTATTTTCTACCTTTTTGGTCATAATTAAAATGATCGTCTTTGAACATAAAAACCCAATCTGTACTCCCATAATGCTAGGACAATCTGTTATTTGCTCTTTGCTGTGTGGCAGACATTTTTTAAAGACCGAACATCATTCAGTACTATATTACAACTTTTGCTAACAGATGAGTCATCACATACATTAATCTTCAAAATTCAAAGATACCACATGGAGATTAGTTGAAACATGTTATAAATAACTTCATTGCATTTATATTTATAAATCTAGCACAAGAGGGCTTACTTTAGAATATGTGTGGATTCCACCAAAAGTGATCTCAGTATTTGAGATCTGAGGCTATTTTTTTTTTATCTCAATCACAAATAAAATAGAAAAACAACAATAAATTGCCCAAATAGGATGAAGTGAAGAGGAAAGACTGTGGCTAAATGCCATGCACTCTTTTAGTACTAATATTATAATATTCTGGTAGCTTTTTATTTGGATATGACTGCAGAATATATATTTAAGATATGTTTAACAGTCAAACAGAAAAAAATTAACTGAATCAAGAGAAAGGGGAAGAAGAAGAAGAATTTCAACTCGTGTGTGTTTATGTTGTTATCAGGGTAATCGGAATCTCTCCATATCATGCAATATCAGTTGCCACAAATTAGTGAATTTTCTTGGTCGTTATTACTTTTTGTTTTGCACTATACATCAGGAAATGATAGATTACTCATGAAATGATATATTGCCATCTTTAAATAACTTCAGTTCTGCCAAATAGCTTTAACTAGGGCAAGTCACAAATCTATTTCTGACAAAAGGTGCAATTCTTTTTTCTTTTTTAAAGGCTGTTTTTAAATATCTTAATATCTACTTTCTTTATTATTATTATTATTATTATTTAAAATACACACGCGTGCGCGCGCATGCACACACACACACAATGCCACAGTTATGATTCTCTTAAAAGCTTGAGCAGGGTCTCTTGAAAATAGAGAACTCACAACTATGGGATCTCTCTGCTACACTTCTTACCTTCTACCTGCAGTAAAGGAAGTGGTGAGGGTAGTTAAGGGAACCAGAAGCATGCACCCAATCTCCCCCTGGGATTCCTCCAAGAACCTTCCATAGGGCACAAGAACAAGATAATTGCTATAGCTTGCCAAAAGAATTTGCCTTCCTAGCGCCATAGAGAATTCATGTCTAAGAAGGTTTGTGACATGTGGGGGTGGTCTCTTAAACAGTGTAAAATATATGTGACATTGCCAGATTTGGGACCAGGATACCTGAGAGAGCGCTTTCTCCATTATCATCCTACCCAATCACTGAGGTCGTTGGAGGGCATGGTCCTAGTGGTTTCATGTAGAGCTATAGCCCGATTTGAATCCACCAGGAGAAGAGCCTTTAGTGTAGTGGCCCCTTCTCTATGGAACTCTCTGCCCCTGGAGGTCAGGCAGGCACCAACACTAGGCTGCTTCCAGCATCTCCTGAAAACAACTCTGTTTCGAGAAGCCTTTCTCAACTGATTAGTGACTGTTTTTCCTGGTACCTTTGTTTTTAAATTGAATAATTTTAATTTGTTTTTTAAAACTTTATTTTGTTGTTAAACCTATGTTCACCGCTCTGGAATCTGTGTTAGATAATTGAGCGGCTTATTCTTATTATTGTAGATTTTATAAAACTGACCACCAGCTATAATAAAGGGGGTATGTGTCTGGATCTTAGAGGTGGGGATGAAGTTTTTGACAGCAAAGGTGGGCCATCTGGAAAGGTAATATTGGAATTGGTAATATTGGAATCTAGCACAGAACTTTAAGGAGGCTCATGCAATCATGCTCTGTTTTAATTTCATGTATTTTAAATATTTATTATGTGTTTTCATATGTTTTATTGGTCTGTTGAATTGAAATTGAATTGGTGGTACAAGAATATGGAAAGTAGTCTAGTGAGTTTCCTCTATCCTATCTGACATCAAATATGGCTGCTAACCTCTGTTCATCCTACAACATTATTAGAAAGAAAAAAAATGTAATTGTACTGAGTTCAAATGGAATTATCCTTTAGTTATATCTTACTGGCCTGGTTGTTTGTCTGCTCTAAATAATGACATAGTACAGTAGAGAGAACTAAAAAGAGCCTGGTGAAAGGGCTAAGTCCAAGGAAGGCTGGTAGCTCCAATGAGAGTGGGGCAGTGAATCAGCCTCAAATTTCAGTCAGAACTCTAAAGGAGCTATCCAAAGTGCTCAACCCACCTCTAAAGTATCTATCCAAGGTGTTACACCCTGTTCCCCAAATAGGTTCAGCACCTTGGATAGCTCCTTTTGAGTTCTGCCTGATACCCAGAGTGGATTCACCACCCAACTGACATCTGAGCCACCAGCCTCCACTAGCTAAGTCCTCCAATAGGGTAACAGCTTACCGGCTCAGAGATGCAGCATTAGTTTTTTTTAATAACCGCTTATTGACCAAAAAACAAAAGACTAAAATGTGGATCCACAAAGGTTCCTTCAACACAAGATTTTCAGGGATGTCTGTCTTTCTAAAAACAACAATGAGGCTTTTGGCTGGCACCTTAAATATTAACACACTTATTTATTTTGGCATAAGCTTTTGTGGACACGATCCTAAAAGTCCTAAAAGTCAGATTGCTTCTTCAACTACCTAATCAATTCAGGCAATATTCTGCAAGTATTAGAAATCCTTACAAAATACTCTAGTGTCTGGAAACTCCCTTGCACAAAAGACAATTCACTGTTTCCTTTGCTGCAGCATTATCATGAGAGCCAGTGTGGTGTAGCAGCTAGAGTGTTGGACTGGGAGTCAGGAGATCCGGGTTCTAGTCCCCACTCAGCCATGGAAGCTTACTGGGTGACTTTGGGCCAGTCACAGACTCTCAGCCCAATCTACCTCACAGGGTTGTTGTTTTTGTGAGGATAAAATGAAAAGGAGGAGGATTATGAACACCAACCTATCACCAAGATCTAAAATTGTTGCCAAGCAAATAAATGCATAATGCACACTGGTAAAAAATTGTGAGAAACTTCCTCCTAGTAGATGGGCAACACAAAGGCTTTCTTTGTACAATACTGGATGTAAGTAAAAAAAATACCCTTTTGTGGTTGTGTACTTGTTCATTACCCATAAACTTCTAAACTTTGAAACTTACCACATCTGCCTGGACAGAGAAGGCGAGCATATATTCTTATAACAAAATTAACCTAAATAGCGTAACTACTGGAAAACAAACTTTAACTAAAGCTGCAATCCTACACCCACTTAAAAAGAAGTAAGGCCCATTGAATTCAGTGAAATTTACTTCTCAGTACATATGTATAGGATTGCACTGTAAATCAAACAAATGTTATCTACAAGTTATTACATTCTATATAGGTAAGAATCTAAGCTTCCTATGTAAGTAGAAGCCCACTACATTTAGATTAAATTAGAGGTGTGTTTGCATTATTAAAATAAATAAATAAATAAAGTGGCTCTGTATTCTTACTTTTGCTTGGCTCCAACAACCAAAATAAAATAAAAATCTCCTTATGCTTTCACAAACATTCCAAGATATAAACTACCAAATAATTTGGTTAATATTTAATCATACTCTTTTCTTATAGGATAAAAATAAAATAAAAATAAAAAATGTACTTAAACTACGGACAAGATGTCCTATTCTTACCATGACCTGAGGCAAAAACTGAAACGGGACCGGTCTGTACTAGATATGAGCTGGCAGTATAGTCCTCATCAGTGTCAGAGTCCTGAACTGGCTGGATAGCACTAGTACTTAGCAACCATCTCTGGTTGTCATGGAGATTAGGTGATGGAGGAGGGGAATGTAAATGTTCAATAACGGATTGACTAGATGAAGAGGATGGCATGGGAGGACCTAAGGAAAAACATAAAAAAAAATATTTTTTAATTTTTTGGGTTAGGATAACATGAGTGACAGATCAGTTGCTGCTTACTCCCTTCAAATTTTGGCTACTTATAAAATACTTTAATAAATCATGGCCAAATAAAATTATGATAGCACATGATGGAAATCATTCTAGTCATTTGAAATTCATCGTGCAAGGGACTGTTTTTGCTGTTGACTTTCTATATACAGTGGCAAGAAAATGTTTGTGAACCTCTTAGGACTGTTACATATTTCTAACCTAAAATGTTATTATCTAACCCCATAATCCTAGAGAAAGAACAATAGATAACCTGATTAAACAAATGACACACAGTCATGATGCTTTTTCAACATTTATTTATCCACAACTGATTCAACATTCAATATCCATGTGTGAAAAAGTATGTGAAATTTTATATTCAGTACCTGGTGGCACCACCTTGAACAGCAATGACTTCAAGTAAGCACTTCCTCTAACTGTTGGTCAGTCTCTGACATCTGTTTTGAGGAATTTGGGCCCATCCCTCCTTACAGAACTGCTTCAACTCAGTGACATTTGATGGTGTAGTTGTATGAAAAAGCTCTCTTCAGGTCCCGCCACAACATTTCAATGGGGTTCAGGTCCAGACTTTGACTAAGCCTTTCTAAAACATGGAACTTCTTCTGCAGTCATTCTTTTGCAGATCTACTTGTATGTTTAGGATCATGGTTTTATGGATAACCCACTTTCGGTTCAGGTTCAGCTCACGGACGGATTGCCTGACATTCTCCTCTAGAATCTTCTGATATACTGCAGACATGGTTGTGTCAATGATGGCAAACCATCTAGTCCTGACACAGCGAAACAGGCCCAAACCATCACATTCCCACCACTGTCCTTGACAGTTGGGATTTATTTATTTATTTATTACATTTCTATACTGCCCCTTGACCAAAGCTCTCTGGGCAGCCCACAAAAACCAGTTCTTCTGTTTGAACTCAGTGTTTGTTGGTTTTGCCAAACTTAACATTTCTCATTGAGGCCAAGAAGTTCTACCTTTGACTCAGCAGTCCAGAGAACATTGTTCTAGAAGTCTTGGGGATCATCTAAGTGATCTTTAGCAAACTTCAGACGGGCGGCAATGCTTTTTTTTTTTAATGAGTAGTGGTTTCTTCCTGGCTATCCTCCCATGAACACCATTCTTGTTCAGTCTTTTTCTGATCACTGAGTCAAGAATACTCACGTTAGCCAAGGTAAGAGGGGCCTGCAGATCCTTGGATGTTGCACTGTGGTGCTGCTTTTTAACTTCCTGAATGATGTGCCAGTTTGGTCTTGGAGAGATTTTGGTAGGATGACCACTCTTGGGTAGAGTGACTGTGGAACTTCTCCAATTGTAGACTATCTGTCTGACAGTGAATTGGTGAAGCCCCAAATCCTTAGAAATGGTTTTGTAACCCTTTCTAGAATAATAAGCAGTAATAACTGCTTTTCTGAGGTGCTCAGTGATATCTTTGGATTGTGGCCTGATATGTTTCTGCACAACTATAGGGTGAAGACCAAACTCACAATGTTTCTGATCATTTTATAGGGTGGGGCCTTCTAAACTCACCGCTGAAGATCTACCTAATTACTTAAACACTTGATTCTAATGATTCCCTTTAACTGAGCTGATGCAACCAGGAGTTCACTTACTTTTGCACATATCCCGACTGTTAGGTACTCATTATTTGCCTAATTTGTTTTATTTCACATGACATGGAATTGGTTAATCTAAACCATATTGGATACTTTGAACATGACTGGTTTTGATTTATGAAGGCTATCAAGGTAACTATGGAATTTCTATAATTATCCCTAGGGTTCACAAACTTTTTTTCACAATTTTATGATATTTTTCCAAATAACCCAATGTATAGAAATTAATTCTACATAAGAGCAAAACTGGATAACTTTAATTAAGTTTCACATTATTTTAATATTAACTTACAGTTTTAAACATCAGTTACATGTCTATAAACTTAAGATTCCATGGTTCTGTTCTTGCTTCACTGGCTAGATTTACATAATCCAAATGTATTAATCCATTCCCTTATTGACCTGGTTCACATGTAATGGGAAGCCACAGTGGGTGAATTTCCCTGCAGGGCTTCTCCTTGCGGTGGCTGCTGACATTTTGAATCTTCAAGCTGTGGCAGGAACACGGAACAGCTTGTCATTATGTGTAAACGTGGAAAGGGTGGGTTGTTGGGTGGCTGACAAGCCTGTTTTATGATTGCGGGTAGCTTGTTAACCACCCCAACTACCCACCCTCGCTAGGTTCTCACATAATGACAAGCTCCTGTGTATCCCCGTCATGCCCCAAATATTGAAAATGGTGGTGGCCGCCACAACAAAAAAGACCAACAGAGAAATTCAGCCATGGTGGCTTCTCATTCTGTGCAAACTGGGCCATTATGTGTGTCTGCAGAATAGACTAGAGCAGTGAGAAAGCAGTGATCACTTCCAAGATAAGATGGACTAGACATCAGTAACATTTAAGACTTTATATAGACCTCACACTATTAATGGAATACTCTTTCATATATGGTATTTTTAAACTGGCAGACAATTATGCTTTCATCTTGAGCCCTGTATGCAACCTGCCACAGATACAAGAGTCTTATGGACACAAGGGTCTTAAGCATGCTGGTTGCTCCAAATTGAAGCACACATGGTTCTACTTCCACTACTGAAATTAATAGGAAAGACAGTCCAGACAGATGAAATGTGCATGCCTATTGGAGCTCCCATACCTAAAACAGATATCTGTATGTCTTAATAAGAGCCCAGATTAATATATTTGTCTAGTACATTAGTGAATAAATTTGCTTCTATCACACATTATAACATGGAATTAAAATAAAGGGGAAATTGAAGAGCATTCGTGAAATCATGAGCAGGCTACTTTACCCACCACGTAGCTATAGTCTTCAAGTAGAATAATTTAGGGCAGCTCTCTCAGGGTAGCTGTAAAGTGTATTCAAGCCTTTAGAAATCTGCCCATGTGAGTTCAGCAAATAGAAATAACTACAACCTGCTGTACAACTTTCAAAACTTGGACTTGGGAGAACAAGGTCCAAATCCCACCTTATTCATAACTTATTAGATGGTTTTGGATGTGTCATTCACAACTTACGTTTTCTATCTATAAAATGGAAGCAATGGTGGCCTTCTTTACATGGCCATTAATCCAAAATTAAGCAAGGGAAAGTTGTGCCTCATGCATTAGGGATAGATTGGAATATATACATAAAAAACATAAACATGTATTTTAAAAGATTCACAAAACATTTCCTATTATAACTACATTATATGCAGTTAAGCCGAGCTAAGAAAATGCATAGGTAGTATGTGACACCATGAAATCACATGATTTCAGGCATTCTCCTCCCTTTATATAACACAATAACTTTGTAATAAGTGACTTTTAATTATAAATCCATTTTATATTATAGACCCCCTGTATGCTATCCAACCTGTATAACTTGGCACTGGCATTTATCTCTCTGCTGGATACTAGAGCCTTCTGCAGTCAACCTGTGGTGACAGTTATCTCTTAATTAAAACTCTACATGCAAATAGCATTACTGAAAAGTGTTGTGGCAGAGCGCACACAAAGCACAATTATTTGTAACTGCACAGGCCTTGTTATCTACAGTTTTAATACTGGGCAACCATTGTACTTAGTGTGAAGCTCTCCCTCTGGGAAATATGCTTAACAAATCCTTATTACTTAAGTTAAGATAGTAATAGATCTTTCCATAGCCATCATACAGTAATAAAAAAGATGTGTTACAATGGGAACTTCTTTAGAAGGAAATTTTATACAATATCTAAGAAACCTACTTTATATTATATTTAAAAAATGGATGATGACCCCTTTAACCTTGTTTCAGGAAGTGTGCTTTTCAAATTTCAGCCACCTCTGAATTAAAATGAACTGCCAACTTAATTTTAGAAATCTGAAAGAAAAAAGGGCATCTTCTTTTAACTGGTTTGTATGCAAAGCTATCATTTATAAACAAAAGGGGTAATTAGGCATGCAATTGAACTCACAGTGATATATTTGTTCCTACAGAGCAGCAGAAGTTTCTAATTCTGTGGCCAAGAGCCTGAGGATATATCATGGCTGCTACAGCAACTTCTTTTCCCTTCTAATCACTCTCCCAACCAAGCAATGCTTGTTGAGTTTCTTAATCCTCCATGCTCTATTACCACCCTACCATTCCCACTCAAAACCTCTCCTTCTTCATCATAAGCCAGTTCACTTACTTTTTCTCTTCGTTCTTAGGCCAACCGTCCCTCTCCTCCACACACACACCCTTAGCTCACTTTAGTTTTTGGTGCTTATGCCTCCTCTTTCTAGGCATTCTTGACTCTACTATATGGCTGGAAAATAGCTATCGTTCCTACAGCGTACCTGCATATCATGCACCCTCCATGAACTGCCTGGTACTTACATGTGGCCTGCCAAAAAGGGTGGAAATTATTATTACACTCCAGGAGATTAGAAAAACAATGTTCTTTTGTTTAGAGATGTAGTAAAGACTGCAGACTTCAACTCGTTTATCCAGAGTAGCCATTTAAGTTAGTAGAGAAACACTGTTTTCAGTAGCTTGAAATAAAAATCTATTTTTAAATAAATTCTTCAATGTAAGATGCTCAAACTTGTGAACATTAAAAGATCTTTCTATCTACCATTAGAAATTGAGAATTGTTAAATATGTTGTTGTTTAGAATATTGTGGCAAACATTAAAATGGCACCAGCTGCTACCTAGCTAGTATGTCAGTTACTAAAGGAGGTCAAGTTATGCAATTATCAATCAAGCATGGCTTTCCTCCATCTCCACAAGTAATTTTGTGTGTGAAGAGACTGCTGGATCTGAGAACTAACTAAAGTACATTCAGTTAGACTAATCTGACATACCATTCTCAATCGGTACTTTTTGAAAAGCTAGTAAGCGTAACACATTGCTCTGTGCCAAAGCCAAAGTCTGCACAGCTAGACAGAACTCAGCATGAATCTCAAGTTAAACATAAGGGAATGTTTCAGGGTTTTCAGATTTATAAAAATATTGTGTTCTTGGTGCACAGGCCAGCAAAATCCACCGTTGTCGTTCTTTTGTGAAGCTAAATTGCCTTTAAGCAATGAAGCAGTATAAAGAAGACAGCTCTTGCATCTTTAGAAAGCTCCCAGTCCTGGAATCTAGGCAGGGACCCCCTGACTGTTCCCATTCTGAAAAGGAGCCAATTTTTTAAAAGCTTCTATGCCAAATTATGCACAGCTGCTCCTGATTAAAGTTGAAGCAGGTAGGCTGAGTTTTTGAAGATGTTCTCTTAAGGGAGGATCAGCACCATCCTTTAAAGCCTTACTCTCCCAAACACGCTCATCTGATCTACTGGGATTTCATGCCTCCCCTCTTCCAAATGTTTGTCTGGTTTATACAGACATTCCCTTTCAGAATAGTGTAGCAAAATTGACCTGAGACTATAACCCAGTGCACAGTTATGCCCTACTGAAATAAGTCTGTGTTAGATTGTGGTCATGACTTTCAAGGATGATGAAGCATCTTTTTCTCTTCTGAATATATTCTGGCAATGCTAGTATCCTCAATAAAGTTTCCAGATCATAACCAGCAGTAGTAGGGTTGCTAAAACTGATGCCCTATCGTTATTTAGCTTTTAGGTGGGTGCTTTCTGTTGTGTAAAACAAGGCCCAGTTCATAAGAATAGTTTTGCTTATTTCAGCCTAAGAATTCCAAAGACAGCCTTTCTCTGGTCCCTTTTGACATTAGATGAAGTGTTGCCCACATTATCTGTGATTATCAACTTTTCAGTATTGCAGAGGTGGGTGATTCAAGGTAAGGGCAAATAAATTATGTGTAAAAAGCTGGTATGCGTTAATGCTTCAGGACTTTCTTGGGTACGGAGTTTCATGTGGAATGCGACTATTCTAGAATACATGATTTTGGGAGGAATACATTACTAATATTTATTTATAAAACTGTTTATGAGTCACCTTTTGGCTCCAAGAGGGACCCCAAGGGAATTTACAATTTAAAAACTTAAACCTAAAAATATTCAAAGAATGTAATAACAAACTAATTAAGTACAAGACAAAAAATCTCCCCAAACCAGAGGGAGGAATGAATTACGTTAAAATAATCCAAAAGCTATAGAAAAGAAAAAGCTGTTAACAACTATCCTAAAACTAAACAAATACGAAGCCAGTCAAACTTCCCTAGGTAAAAGGTACCAATAGCCAAGGTGCCACACAGAAAAGACTCAGTCCTGTTTTCTCACTAAACAAGACTAGTGATGGTACATATAGCAGCTCCCTGATGTAGATCTTAAACTAGGAGCAGTTTATATGAGAGGAGGTACTCTTTCAAATATCCTGGCCCCAAACCAATTTGGGCTATTATAAGTAAGAACCAGTACCTTGAATTGTATCTGGAAACAAATGGGAAGGCAGTACAGTTGGTGCAACTACTAAGTGCATGAGAGAAAGCAATCTGGCTGTCACATTTTGTACAAGCTGAAGTTCCCAAACTCTTTTCAAGGACAGCCATACATGGAATATGTTGTAAAATTCTAAAGAGAAAGTGTTTGAGGAATGGGGGTCACTGTGGCTGGATCAAGCTTCCCAGGAAGGGGCGCAGCTAGCACACCAGCCAAAGCTGGGCAAAGGTGCTCCTGGAGCAAGGAAAGGTGAAATCCTTAACAAACAACCATATAATACTCAAAAAGAAGTTAAGGATATATATATATATATATATATATATATATATATATATATATACACACACACACACACACACACACACACACACATACAGTGAAACCATAATATTTAATATACAAAAATAAAATAAAAATTAACAATAATATTGTATTAAAAGTGCACTAACGTATTGCACAGGCCAATGTATAACTAAAACAATGCAGAAAAAGGCCAAACGCGTTTCGACAAGAGGTCTTCGTCAGTGGCCAATGCAGGCTGCTGTGTACTCCCTGAAGATTTATTGGGGCTAACGATACAATAGGGTGTCACTCCCCTTTGAAAATATGCCGGGCCTCAGCCTTTTCAAACTGCTAGGCCACTGACGAAGACCTCTTGTCGAAACGCGTTTGGCCTTTTTCTACGTTGTTTTAGTTATACATTGGTCTGTGCAATATGTTAGTGTACTTTTAATGCAACATTATTATTAATCTTTATTTTATTTTTGTATATTAAATATTATGGTTTCACTGAATATATACCCTTAAATTTTGTTGAGTATTCAAAGGTGCTCCTGATCAGAGCAGCACTTGAGACCTTCCATAAGTAGTGCTTGGTCCAGATTCACCTCCAAGCCTAATCCTTCAGAGGAAATGCAAACCCATCCAGAGCAGGTGGAACCCTCAATCCAACATTAGTTTGTCTATTGACCAATAGTATCTCCATCTTGGGTGGATTGCACTTCAGTTTGTTAGCCCATCTCCAATCTATTTAAGCACTCAGGCAGGTAGCAAATATCAAAATACAATGGCCTGTAATTTGCAACAAGTATGTGGAAATATATATCAGCCCATATTAAGCAAGAGGCAGAATAAGCACAAACCCAAACAATAAAAAAGAGATACCTACATGTTGGCCCCTTTAAAAAGAGAAAAGAATACAATCCTGCTCTATTTTGTCACAAGGATTTTGTCACTGACATCACTAAGAGACACATTGTCTCCAATGATGATCTAGGAAGTTGGCCATTATGTAAAAATTCAGTATTCAAAGAACACTAAAGGGTATGCTTTTTAAACTATTTGTGAAGACAATATTTATGTCTACAAAAATAATTAAATCTTTTAAAACTTATTAAAATGTATCTACAGAATAAAATTCCCTAAATGCAACAACCATGCTGTGACAAATGGTTCTATATCATATCTTGGCACCTACATTATATTCTTTTAGACGCCAGGTGAAGACCTTTTTATTTTCCCAATATTTTAATAGTCTATAAATTAATTTTAACTTTGCTGTTTTAAATTTGTATTTTTGCATTGCTGCTGTTTTTATCTTGGTTGTGCTTTTATATTGTATTTTATATTATGGTGTTATACTATTATTTTGTTCTAAATTGTCTTAAATTTGTAAACCGCCCAGAGTTTCGGCTATTGGGCAGTATAGAAATGCAATAAATAAATAAATAAATAAATATCTCTCATCAAAAAGATACATTTGCTTGTGCAATCATGCTTTGTGTCTTCATACTGTATTTATACTGTATTTTGTATTTGTGTTTTTGACCTGTTGGTTGACTTATTATGGTTTTAATTTTTGTGAACCGCCCAGAGAGCTTCGGCTATTGGGCGGTATAAAAATGTAATAAATAAATAAATACTGGTGCCAAAGAGTTAAGATTAGATTCTCCCACACTGTGCAGTACCAGGTGGCCCTATTATTATTATTATTATTATTATTATTATTATTATTGTTATTATTATTATTTCTTACCCACCTCTCCCTCTGGATTGAGGCAGGGAACAACATCAAATATAAAAATACTATAAAATATATAAAACTGATTAAAACATATAAAACTAATACATTATTAAAATAACAGTCAGCCATCTGCAAATTGCTTTGGTTGAGTTATCCTGAGGATTTGGACTCTTGAAAAGGTGTAGTTAGCCAATTCTACATTTTCTTTTAAAAAGCAACTGATTATTTTTGGATTTCTTCCTACTTGGTTAAATAAATACAATTAATTGGAAACTAGAGTTGATTAAGTTCAATTGCACTGACCATGTGGTCAGACCACTTGGTACATTCCACCACCATTTCACAGTAATTAAAGGAAGCACTGTAAAAGGGCCCTGTCCTCTTCTTTAAATATAACCCATACACCTAGATTGTCCACATGTCCAGGCTAAAGGTTATTAATTAAGTGGACAGTAGCATCAAATACCCCCAAATACGCAACAGAAGGAGCATTGCAGCCTGATTGATATCACAGAATATGTGTTTGTGTGTATGAATCCAATTGTCACATATGCTATTCCAAAAACTGTATCTGGCAGGCTTTATATGAATTGATACATAAATCCAGAGTACTATCCACATAGAAGCACAATGAAAAGGAAATTGTGCACATTCTCCTTCTTTGCTGGGCGTATTGCCTGAACAGGTGTGCATATTGCATTGCACAAATGTCCTGGTTATGCTGTTACTCTATTCACATTCTACCATAAACAAAATTCTGCCACTGTATGTTCATTGCTGACATCTCTTGGAGGCTATGTATACTGCCTATGCAAAGTACCCAATTTTGTCAGTGTATGCACATTCTCTGATTTCTCTGGGAAACTGCATATTGAATGAAGAATATATGCAATTCACTCTCCATGATGCTACTATCTGTACATGTTGGCCAATGCTTATGCACATTTATTTATTTATTTATTTATTTATTTCATTTTTATACTGCCCAATACCCGAAGCTCCCTGGGCAGTTCACAAAAATTAAAACCATTCAAAATATAAAACAAGCAGTATAAAAATATGATGTAAGATACAATATAAAACCAGGATAAAATCAGCAGCAGTGCAGAAATACAAATTTAAAACAGTAAAGTTAAAATTAAATTGAAAGACTGTTAAAATGCTGCGAGAATAAAAAGGTCTTCACCTGGCGTCAGAAAGAATATAGTGTAGGTGCCAGGTGAACCTCCTTAGGGAGCTCATTCCACAGGTGGGGTGCCACAGCAGAGAAAGCCCTTACTTCCTTTGGCAGGGTCTCAAGGATAAGGACCCCTGAGGATGACCTTAGGGTCCGGGCAGGTACAGATGGGAGGAGGCATGCTATCTGAAGGAATGCCTCCTCCCAAGCTGTTTAGGGGTTTAAATGTTAATACCAGCACTTTGAATCGGGCCTGGACCCTGACTGGCAGCCAGTGAAATTGGAAAAGGACTGGCGTGATATGGTCTCGTTGGCCAGTCCCTGTTAGTAAACGTGGTGCCCTTTTTTGTACCAGTTGAAGTTTCCGGACTGTTTTCAAAGGCAGCCTCACGTATAACGCATTACAGTAATCCAAACAAGAGGTTATGAGAGCATGGATAACTGTAGCTAGGCTATCTCTGTTGATATAGGGTGCAGTTGATATATCAGCCTAAGCTGATAAAAGGAGCTCTTTGCCACTGAGTTCCCCTGTTCCTCAAGTGTTCTGGATCCAAGAGCACCCCCAAACTACGAACCCAATCCTTTGGGGGAGTGCAACCCCGTCCAGAACAGGGTGAAAATCATCTAGCTGGACAGGCAAACCACCCGCTAACAGTATCTCCATCTTGTCTGGATTGAGTCTCAATTTATTGGCCCTCATCCAGTCTATTATCGTGATCAGGCACTGATTCAGAACAGCCACTGCCTCACCTGGGTTTGATGAAAAGGAGGGGTACAGCTGGGTATCATCCACATATTGATAACACCTCAACCTACATCTCCGGATAACCTCTCCCAGTGGTTTCATGTAAATGTTAAACAGCATAGGGGATAAATGCCATGGCACAGAGCAATAATCTCCCAGCACCACTTTCTGGAATCAGCCATCCAAGTAGGAGCAGAACCACTGTAACACAGTGCCTCCAACTCCAAGCCCAGACAACCTATCCAGAAGGATACCATGGTCGATGGTATTGAAAGTCACTGAGAGGTCCAAGGGAATCAACAGGGTCGCACTCCCCCTGTCCCTCTCCCGGCAAAGGTCATCCCACAGGGTGACCAAGACAGTTTCTGTTCCGAAACCAGGCCTGAAGCCCGATTGAAATAGATCTAGATAATCCGTTTCATTCAAGAGTGCCTGAAGTTGTCCCGCAAGCACTTGCTCAAGCACCTTGCCCAGGAAGGGGATATTAGCCATCGGCCTGTAACATCCTCCAGTTCCAGGTTAGGCTTCTTCAGGAGTGGTCTGATTACTGCCTCTTTTAAAGAGGTTGGCACCACTCTCTCTCTGAAGGAGGCATTTACTACCTCCTAGACCCATCCTGTGATCCTCTCCTTATTTTATGTAATGAGCCATGAGGGTCAAGGGTCAAGCACACAGGTGGTTGACCGAACTTGGCCAAGCACCTTGTCCACATCCTCAGTAACTGAAACTCATCCAATAAAACTGGACCAGACGGTGCTCTGAATGCCTCTATTAGTGGAGCTGCATTAAGCATTCTTCATTCAACTCACATCTCTAGCAGCTACAGATTTTAGTAATTTTACTTATTAGGCAACACAATCATCTGATTGATTATAAACGCTGGTGTCCATAAGGTTTGTTAGGAAATAAATAACTTTGCTGTTTGATCTTATGACAATCATCATAATTTAAGTACCCACGGCTACAATCTTATACACACCTGAGACTAAATCCCACTGAGCACAATGGGACTTAGTTCTGAGTAGACATGTAAAGAATTGCAGTATAAGTGATGTAATTATTCCAACAAGTACACTTAAATTGGCTGAAACAAAGGGTTAATAACTTTTGGCACAATCCAGCTTAACAGAATGCCTGGCATTCTATTGGTATTCTTAACATTATCCTCTAATATAAATGTATTCATATCGACCATGTTTGACAAGAACTTCCAGTACATTTTGTAATTTGGAATATACTCTGACAATTGGAAAATTAACAGATTTTTTTAAAGTGTTGCCCCACATAATAGTACTCTTACAACTTAAACGACATTTACAAGACACTGATGGTCTCATTATAGTGAGTCTGTAATTTATTTCTCTGCTGGAACAGAATTTATCAGCTTCACCCATGTGGAGAAAATGTTCCTACCCAAGGAACAAATGGAACGCCACAGGCAAGAAGCTGGAAAGCTTAAATAAAAAAAACCACCCTAATATGATCACCAAAGTTAGGACACCACTGACTCAGCTAAGACAACACAGCAATGTAAAACTGGACTGGAGGCTTTGGGGTCAGCAGATAACAGCTCAATTTAGGTGCCATTAAAGAAATTGGCATCAAATAGTAAATGCTGAATATTCTTCTACTTGCAAGCATAGATTACTTGTTTCCTCTATGACTATACATTATAGGACATGTCTTCTAGTGTTAGAAGAATCCTATTATATACTTTACAGAACTGGCACAACTTTAAAAGGTGTTAATTTGCTAAACATGACAGCTTATAATTTAATAATCTCCTTAAACCCTCCCAAATCAGACTGAATTCATAAAGTTGTGAAATTAGCTGGATTATACAGTCCGTTTCAAAGAGAAGAGAAAAGAATACTCCTAATAGATGGATAAACACACTAGTTTATGCTTGTGGGACAAGGCTAAGCAGGATATCACAAACCATTTTGGCCTTAGATAAAGCTTGGAAAGAATCTGGCCAATTATGCTCTTTTAAAAAGTTATGTTATGAAAATTTGGGCTATATTGAAAATTCCTTGGAACTAGTATTACAGAAAACCAGGCAATTTTAAATGTCAGTTTTTAATTTTGTGCCAAGTTGACCAATAAAAACAAACAACATCATTTACGCTTTATAAGTCTGATCTAAATGAAAGTGGAAAACACAAATGAACGTATGGCCCATAACCAATTTTAGCCAGCAAAAGAAAAAAAAATCCCAGGCTAGAAGAAATTATTGTTTACACACCCCTAAATCCAACGCTTTCACAAAACAGCTTCCAAATACTTTAGTGTATGTTCAGGGATGAAAGAAATGCCAACTAGGCCATCCAAATCTATCAACAGATAGAGGTTATCCATCTGTTTGAAGGAGCATGAAAGCACAATCCCATCTGAATGCTCTGCAAATTCAGCAGCAACTCTCTTTTAATTTAAATCGTTGAAGTAGGAAAAAGAAACCATTTAAATTTGCAGAATTCCAGTAAAAATGGGATGGATGGGTAAACATTTCCGGACACATACTTTCCACTTTATAGCAGAGATTTATTTACAGTGTTTTTACCCCTCTCTCCAGCCAAAAAAGGTCCTGGCGCATCTTACAAAGATTAATAATGAGACAATCTTTGCCCTTAAGCTTACAACCTAAAAGACATGACACAAAAGGAAAATGGATTGGGAGGGTGGATGAAAAAATAAAAGCCCAGGCATCAGTTCTTATTTTCAAAGCTCTTATGGGTGTTCTTCCTGGCAGGAAATGGCAAAACAAGCTCCCTTCAGCTGTTTCTTCTTTTTCACTTGATATATTTTGGGCAAGATTGCCATGATCTTTTTGGGAGCCAGGGTATGTAGCCTTCTAGAGGCCCTTGGTTCTCTGGCTGATGGATGAGGCCAGAGTCCACAGTCCCACGGAACTGAAAGTTGGAATAGGTAGTTAGCCAGAGACAAAAAGTAGTGGATTAAATCTAAGCCTGTTTTTAGGCCTATTCAGGCATACCTCAAATTAGAACACCTAAATAGGACTATTGCCACACACACATATATAGTTGCACTACACTCTGAATGACCCCAGCTAAGAGTTAGTGCAGTTAGGGATTGTAGCAAGTTTATTTCTTTTGTTTCACTTGAGTAAATGTTCTGTATGTTAATCAACCCTGTCTTTTTCATATGAATATATAAGCCCTATTTTCAATATTCGGTGGATCCTGTGGTGATTAGATTCCTTGCTCACAGACCACCGAATTGCTTACTGTGTACAGATTTATAAAGTGTAAGGGTGTTCCTGGCCTAGCCAGGGGAATATGGCAAAAAGGTAGTGGTGGCAGGGATCATGTCTAAGCAGACTTAGGATATAATTAGCTATTTATTAATATTAGTGAGCCTCCTAAAGCATAGAGAGGTGTTATACATCATATATTTAGTTTTTGAAGTGGGATCAGTTTTGGAGGTTTTGAGAGAAAACACAAGTAGAACAACTCAAGTCTTGTTACATGTGAGCCCAGCGGAGGTGGGTTGTTGGTGGACAAGCCACGTAGAACCCATGGGCTATTTTAGGGTTACGGGTGGCTTGTCAACCACCCCAACAACCCACCCTTGTGGATTCACATGTGTGGTATGCCCCCGTCACATCCCAGATATTCAAAATGGCAACCACCGCCACAAGATGCCCCACAGGGAAATTCTCCACAGGGCTTCTCATTACGTGTCAATTGGGCCATCCAGTAACAGATTACTGGTAAATTACTGGAGGCCTTCAGTGAACTGGGTCAAAATGAATCCCAAGGCCATGAAGAGCAGAGCACCTGCACAGCTGGGTTAACGGCAGAGCAAAGTCAAAGGCATTTTATTTATTTATTTATTTATTTATTTAAACATTTGTATCCTGCCCTATATAATAAGAATCTTAAGGCAGCATACAGATAAAAACCAATATAAAACAAAAATATACACAACTAAAAACAAATTAAACCATTAATAAGCTAAAACCAATATAGAATTTAAAACCAGTAAAACCAATTAAAACAATTAAAACTATGTACCGGCTTGGTGAATTTAGCCATAAAAGCCTTTATTGAAAAGCCATGTCTTAACTTGGTGACGAAATGAAGCCAGTGCCGGTGCCAGTCAGGCCTCCAAGGGGAGGGCATTCCATAGCTGGGGTGCCACAACAGAGAAAGCCCTCTCCCACATTCAACCACAGCATGTTTCACATTGGTGAGAAGCAGAGGAGGGCTCCTCCAACAGATCTCAAGTCTCAAGCAGGCATATATAGGGAAAGTATCGAAGTCTCAAGCCATTTAGGGCTTTAAACATCGTTACCAACACCTTGAATTCCAACCGGAAGCAAATAGCCAGCCAGTACAATTTCTTTAAGACCAGTGTTATATGGTCTCTGTGAGATGTACCGGTCAGTAGTCTAGCTGCTACAGTTTGCACTAGCTGCAACTTTCGAGTTGTCTTCAAGGGCAGCCCAACATAGAGTGCATTGCAGTAGTCCAGTGCCTGCACTACTGTGGCTAGGTTATCCCTGTCCAAGAAAGGCCAAAGCTGGTGGATCAGCCAAAACTGACCCCAAGTACTCTGGGCCACGGAGTCCACCTGAGCCTCCAGTGACAAGGATGGATCTAGGAATACTCCCAAGCTACGCACCTGCTCCTTCAGAGGGACTGCAGCCCCAACCAGAACAGGTTGCTTACCCAATTCCCAGACTTGGGAACCACCAATCCACAGAGCTTCTGTCTTATCAGGATTCCGCTTCAGTTTATTAGCCCTCATCCAGTCCATTACAGCAACTCCTAAGGGTGGTCTTGAGCAGTCAACCCAATTCCACATAAAAGGAAACAACTCAAATAAATGAGTTGCGTCCATTTGTGGTGCCTCCTCCCACCCTCTGCGTGGTTTTAAAAATTGTAACTATATACAACAGCGTGACCTTGAGGGGCGAGACATGCTCAAAGACACTCTACCCTGATATTGCTGTTTTCTCAGAATCTGGGGGAAGCGAGTGCGCAGCTTTCTTTTTTAAGAAGGAGGGAGGAAGGAAGGGGAGACATGCCCAGAAACAGACCTGATGAAGGGGTGAAGGGCCCGGCCTGGCCCCAGCATGATGGAGCACTTGGGGGGTGAGAAGCATTGGCTGAAGCAGTTCCAGCAGGATTGGCTACAGCTGGACACGTCCACTGACAGCCGCTTAC
This sequence comes from Elgaria multicarinata webbii, assembly GCF_023053635.1. Classification (NCBI taxonomy): domain Eukaryota; kingdom Metazoa; phylum Chordata; class Lepidosauria; order Squamata; family Anguidae; genus Elgaria; species Elgaria multicarinata. The sequence continues at coordinate 65,777,490 of NC_086180.1, forward strand.
CTCCCCTCCTTGCTGATGCTACTTCTCGATGTTCTATCAAGTAGCAGCATCGACAACAAGAGGATGTCTCAGAGGACGCGGGCAACTGCAGGCTGCCAAGGGCATGCTGGGAGGTGCAGTACTGGATGTAGAGCAGCTAATTTTAAGTAAAGTATGGGTTAGCAAACCAGATCTCTATCTCTCAATCCTAACTCAGTTCCCACTTTCCTGACCTGTCTTTGTTCTCCTTCTACCTGATTTTCTCCATCTGCCACTAACCCTGCCCACCATTCCATTCTAGCCTCAGCTGTCAGTCATTCCTCCATTCACTCATCTGTTTCAATGGTATAGTCAGGCTTTTACAGAAAAATCATAAACTTTATTCTGTTTATGAATAAACAGTAATTCCTGGTTCTGTCTTGGAACGTTGGAGGGGGGGGAAAGCAGCATAAACAATCTCATCAAGTTAAAAGGCCTTGGAAATAATAATAATAATAATAATAACAACAACAACAACAACAACAACAACAACAACAACAACAACAACTACTACTACTACTACTACTACTTGACACTGGAAAGTGATTAATGCAGTCACTAGGCAAGCCAGCCTGGGAAAAAGTAATCCATAAGCAGGATACCACAACTAAGAAGGCCCGCTCTCCAGTTGTCTCCCACCACACGTCAGAAGGTGTTCAAAGATTAATACATTTTTCAGGGACCTAGACTTTTGCCTACAACTCCCAGCATGCCTTGGGTGGGAGGGAAGACTTAGCAGGCTTTGGCAGTCATCATCTGGAAGTGGCTCACCATCCTGGGCCTGGAGGTGAGTGCCTGGGGCCAGCTGCCTTGGTTGTCAAGCTCCATTGTGAGTGGGAGGGAAGGCGGCTGCAGTTCTGGGCCCATCGCCGATGGCAATGGCTGAGGTAACTATCAGTCAGTCAGTCATCTGGCTCCCTCACAGCCTACCTACAGGCACTGCTTGCACAGTGCAGCATGGACCAGCTCAGTAAGACTACACTTCCCATGAGCCTTGGCAACAGTACGCCCATTGGGCAAGTTGGGCACCATGGTGAAAGGCATGCCAGGAGTTGTACTTTTCATTTTCTGTGGGGACAAGGAAAATCATGGCGGCGGCTTCTTCCTCAGGCCTGAGTAGGCCTGATGAAGAGGGCAAGTGCTCAAGCCAGCCTTGGTGCTTCATTATAGTCTCCTGCTAGAGCACTTGGTGGGCGAGAAATGTAGGCCGAGGTAGGCACAGGCCTTTGACCCAGCTGCCCTGGAGGCTTCCCGGCTCCTGCCAAGAGACCCGAGCAGAAGATGGTCAAGCAGGCCATGGAGAGCTGCAGCTGCAAGGTGGCCCTGGCCTGCATCAAGGGTGAGGGGTGGGGAACTAATTTAATTCATTTAAAAGTTAACTCGCAGGCCTAGCATTGGACTATTACTTTAAGATGATTACCTCACAGACATATATCTTAGAGGGTCCGAGCAATGCCGGGTATATCAGCTAGTAATAATTAAATAATACTCCCCAACTGACAAGTCCCAATTGTCAGTGAAGATGTGCGTACACCCCCTCCCCTACATAATTCTATCATGGAGGAGGGGCCTTTCTCTCTTGACAGGCAGCTTCTCAACCCAGCTGCCAAACCAGCCAGATCACTTTATTCCAGGGTTGTTTTAACCCTGTGGTCCACTTTAAGGCTATACAGCAGCTCCAACATCAGTGCAGCACAGAACTGGTCAGGAACTGTAGCAAACAGGCTTCCTATTATGTTTAATGACAAAGTGAGGCAAGATCTTTAGCTGTATCACATTTGCTTCACACAGGATGGTGCTGTAGCTGTTACAGAACATGACTCTGCCAGCACCATGCAGCTACAGCAGAGAATTGGACAGGACTGGAGAGTGTTCGAAGTACACATTTTTTTAACTTTCACTAAAATATTTTGACACTTCCAAGTAAATGTGTTTAGAAATCAGATTTCCAAGTTCTTCCAGAGAAGTAACAAGCCAACACATGGTAAACAACTTTTGGTTCCTACATATCTGAATTCTAGTTGCTGTTGACTTTATTTGTGGTTTCAACCATCATGGTCATATCAACTGAATTCTAGTTGAGCCAAGAATCAACAGGTAAAAAGTCATCTCTGCTTTCTACTGTATTGCTCATCAGCCTCATTTATCTTCTTGGTGAACCTTCTTTATTACTCCTCAAAATGGAATAGTTTGCTTACTTGAGTCACTTATTAGTCTCAATGACCTATGATAACATAGTTCATTGGCCTATTTTAACTAATTTAATAATTTTAGTATACAAATCTGTTGTTAACTGTTAAATGATTTCTTATTTTCTATCATTACGCTTAGTGTGATTTCCTTGTAGGCTGACATTGTATATTTTTCTTGTTTCTTTGATTAGTTCAATGTATATGCAAAAGCCTGGCTGGCAATTAAGCGCTAAACTGGACTTAACTGCCTCATATGTCTCTCTGCTAGATCGTTGTTTTGAAGAGGATCAGTCAGTGGTATAAACCTTCAGCCTGCCCTTTTCCTATTTAGGTGGCATAATGTTAAACTTCTGATAATAGAGAACATAATCCTATATTTTATAACTGAATGAACTGGGTATGTTATTTCTTTATACATTTTAATCCTTACGTCATCGTACAAGTCAAACAATCTACACAATATGCTTGATTTTACTGCAATATAATTTGTTGAAACTGAAGATGACCACATATAAATGTCTTAAATTTTACAATTAATAGAAACGCATATAAGAAAAACAATAATTACAACTATAATCAGGAAGGTATGAGTGAACAAGGTAGGCTAAATGGATAAAATGGCTAATTTGTTAGGATACTGCATTTTAAGTATTCATCTGCATTGTTGGGTAATGGTTGCTGTGGTTCATTCTGCATAATCAAAATTCTAGTCAGTTATATACAGTAAGAGAATTCCTTTGTAATGCATGCTTCGTAATTTGTCCCACATATAGCAGGTTGTTGATTTCAAGAGAGAGCTCATAAAGGACACTCAGCAGGAGGTGTCCTTGAGAAGAAGAAAAAAAGCTTCAACAGTGGAATGTTGTGATTTTAATGAAGCTAGAATGGAGACAACAAAACTAAATAGCTATCATTTGCTATGTGGAACCTTAATATTTGCAATGCTTCTGAATTCAAACATGAATTCTCAGTGGAACCTTTTCTCTATTTTCTCCAATAAAGTATAGAATCGCTACAAGTACAACCGTAGCAAAATGTGTCACCACTAAAATAGAACAGATATACAAAAAAGTCTTTAGACTGCCTATGAGAATTCATTTTTATCCTTTCACATAAAACAAGAACTTATTTTTGGCAAATTTTTTGCAGTACATTCCTATACATGCACAAAGGAGGAGGAAATAGAACAGAAAACTCTACATCAAAGAAAGCACAAACCCTCTCAAATAGATTACTCCTCTTCAAATAGGCAGGACTAATTCATTACATTTATGGTAACTTCTGTCAAGCTGTGATGCTGTGGAAGTAATATTAAACTACTTCCAGCAGTTGGCAGGACAGAACTAAACTAAGAACAGGGACACTCGCTCCTTAAAAAGGGCCTGACATGCACAGATTAAAACTTTAATTTCATCATGCCGTTAGAAAATGCTGAATAAATGAACTTTTAGAAAAGGCCATTATAACTGGGTTACTCATTACAGATCTCATTACAAGCTATCTTTATAATGTACACCTGACAATATCATGTAAACGCTGAGCTTTAAAGGTCAACTTAACTAACAGAACAATTCTACTATTTATAGCAAAGGGTGAACTTTTCTTATTTAGATGCTTAAGCAGCTAACCCTTGAGTTTAATGTAATTAGGGAAGGGATATTCAATTTACAGTATCCACATGTAATGATAATTACATTGGTCCCAAAAAGCTGTGGGTAAGCATAAGAAACCTTTGTAATTACATCCTGTTTTCAAAATGACTTTAGTGCTGTGAACTTGAAGCATTTCAGCAAATGAAGGCCAATGCACATAAAATGAAAACTATGGAGGGTTTAAGAGCTATACTGTTTAACATAATGAGCAGTACTACCAAGGGGAGATCACAAAATGCATTCTATAACTCACCCCGACAGCCCATGCCATCTCCTTTTCTCTTACACACATCCATTAAAAAACACAAAGGACAGCTTCCACCTCTTTTCCCCCCAAATTCCTCATGAATACGCCTCAGATTTTTTTTTCCTCAAGAAAGACAGTCAGAAGAGTCAGCTCCAATAAATTCTGTCTGGGTTACGCGAGTTGTCCCAAGCACTGGCTTCTTATTTCGTTTTGTTCAAAAGAATGCCAGACAGCTATGAATATGAAACCATTCTCCCCTATGTGCACGGTAAATTAGCTATGTCAGCATTCCAGTAGGACCAAGGTGAAAAATAAACAAATATCCATGCTCACAGCAGCTGCAGTGATCACCTTCTGGAAAATTATTCAAGCATCATGAGAGAGATGGTATTAAACGCTGCCACTTGCAGCTTCACGGCTTTCTGAATATTCACATCAGAATGAGATGAGCACTTATGAACATCTTCCATTAAGTTTTTGTCTTAAAAGGGGATAGCTGGAACCTCTTTGCCTTCACAGTCAAAAGGCTTGTCATAATTCATTAATAACATGGCTTTGCCCAGGTTTCCTTCAATGAATCAGTCAAGTGGTCTAAGGAATAAAAAAGCTGAGTGCACAATGGCTTCTCCAGAGACTCTACAATAAACTTGCTACAATTTGGCATCATTTGACATGTGAGACCCAGATGGATAAGTATGTATTGCAAGGCCTGTCAGAGACCCTCTGGTTGCCCGGTAAGGATACCTCAAAATGGATGGCTTATCCTCAGCTTGATATAATCCACTGTTTGATAGTTAAACTGAATATTCTTGGAAGTGGAATTTAATACATTAGTCTGTTTATTATGCCTGCTGGGCTAAATTGCAAATTTATGTTGATAAATCATTTATTTTCAGGAGAGGAGAAATGGGATGTGAAGAGTGGGGGATAGTGATCTAAAAATTAATTTTGGAATATTAATGCCTTTTTTTAGTTTATCGTAATCATAATTTCAGAAATTTACATTTATAATTTATTTAATTTAAATTGATGAAATAATTTGCTTGATATAATTCAGTCAAATTTTGATTAGCAAACCTTAATCAAATGCATATACAACACAGTATCATTTTGTTACCTACAAAACCTTTCTTTGTAAACTCTTCTACTTAAGTTTTATTTTAATCTTTTCTGTTTGTTTTCCAAAATTTACTATCTTCTCGTTATCTTGATGTCAGATAGCACAATTTGACACCTTCCTCCTCCCTCATTAATACGTACCTCAACACTTTTAAAAGACCGATAGTACTAAGGTATTTATTAATCAGGGAGGGAGGTATAAAATTTTCCTTAAATCATTTATAGTTCAGTGTTTCTTAGTATCTTAAAACCAACACTGTTAATTAAAAGGTTTATTTTGCATCTGATGAAGTAATATGAACGGCTTCACAACAGTATAGTAATTCTTCAGGTTTCTACAGATTAACTCACTCTGGCAAAACCAATAATTATATCTAATGACGTTATGGGTTACATAAAAATAAATAATTCTTATTCTCTTAATGGATTAATCTATTTATGAGCAACACAACACTGAATTGTGCTGACACAGACCCTCTCTGAATCATATCATCTTTCATATGAATGCCTTAGAACCTTATCAGAAGGAAATTGTATTTTAATGCTATTTCAAATGTCATTTTTGAAAGGATTTTTACAATCCTGTTTTACAAAGCAAAATGCATTCTCTGAATTGTTGCAGCTAAGACTTTTATCATTGCAACATATACTAAATCACTTTCTCAATGTTTTCTATAAAAAAGAAATCCTAATGATAGGTATGGGGGTAGGGAAAGCATAACACTTTTCTTTGCCCATAACTTCGCTGTTTACTGTAGTTGAACACCAATCCACAGATCCCAAATTCCAAATTCGTTATGCATAATATTGAATCCTTGATTGACTGTAACACCCTGCTTTTCCATAAGGTAACTTATAGCAGGGAAAGTGTTACTTAGATATCACAAGTACAGTAAATTAAATAAAATTAAAACCAAATATTGAAAAACAGTAAGGCTACTCCTATACATAATTACTTGGGAGTAAATCCTACTGAACATTATGGTACTTCATTTTGAGTAAATATGTTTAGGATTGTGCTGTAAGGCTGCAATCCTAAACACACTAACTGTGGAGTAAGACTGATTAAACACAATGGAGTTTACTTCCAAATAAACATGCATAGGATCACACTATACAAAAACATATTAAAGCAACAGCAGTAGCAGACATTGCAATCTCTTTTACTATATGTGTGTGTGTGTGTGTGTGTGTGTGTGTGTGTGTGTAGTACAATGGTTGGCAAAAGAAGGGGATTAAGAAAGTTGGTACAATCACTAGCACACATACTATAACTTAAACTGAATTTTTCTGCCTAAGTATAGTGTCAGTCCTGAAGAATACATTTTTTTTAATCATCTACAACAGGTCATGATTTTATTCCAGAAGAAAAATATGCTATTGCTATATTCCTCTAGAAAACTGCTTGAAAGTATAAACTATCCTATGCTGTCATTCTTACTTGTAATGCATTATACTAAATGTGTCAAATCCTGTTATAGATTCTCCTCGCGACTTTTTTTTATGGCACAAAGGATCTGTGTTACGAAACAAATATTTCAAACAGTATCTAGTACATACTACAATCTAACACATAAAAATCTTAGTGGAAAAAATTACACCCACTTCTTTCCTAAAATTCATGTTCTCTATTTGATTTAATCAAGAGTGATTTTACAGTCAACAACATAACAGAGATTCTGCTTTAAAAAGGTTTAGAATTCTGACTAATAGGTTAAAAGAATTGCAGTGTTGGAGCAAAGCAGCCAAGGTAAAAAATAAATAAATATGGCTTGAGCATTACCATAACCATTCCAAAGAAAATTATCATTTCTATAGCAGATGTAGCATCAAAACAGGCCCTAATTGTAATGTTTTTCGTTTGTTTGTTTGTTTTGTTGTTGTTTATTCGTTCAGTCGTTTCCGACTCTTCGTGACTTCATGGACCAGCCCACGCCAGAGCTTTCTGTCGGCTGTCGCCACCCCCAGCTCCCCCAAGGTCAAGTCTGTCACCTCCAGAATATCATCCATCCATCTTGCCCTTGGTCCCCTCTTCCTTTTGCCTTCCACTTTCCCAAGCATCAGCCTCATCTCCAGGGTATCCTGTCTTCTCATTATGTGGACAAAGTACTTCAGTTTTGCCTGTAATACCATTCCCTCAAGTGAGCAGTCTGGCTTTATTTCCTGGAGTATGGACTGGTTTGATCTTCTTGCAGTCCACGGCACTCTCAGAATTTTCCTCCAACACCACAGTTCAAAAGCATCTATCTTCCTTCACTCAGCCTTCCTTATGGTCCAGCTCTCGCAGCCATAGGTTACTACGGGGAATACCATTGCTATATGCGGACCTTTGTTGTCAGTGTGGTGTCTCTGCTCTTAACTATTTTATCAAGATTTGTCATTGCTCTCCTCCCAAGAAGTAAACGTCTTCTGATTTCCTGGCTGCAGTCAGCGTCTGCAGTAATCTTTGCGCCCAGAAATACAAAGTCTGTCACTGCCTCCACGTTTTCTCCCTCTATTTGCCAGTTATCAATCAAGCTGGTTGCCATAATCTTGGTTTTTTTGAGGTTTAACTGCAACCCAGCTTTTGCACTTTCTTCTTTCACCTTGTTTGTAGAAAGCCATAAATCATACATTATTGTCTTCCACTTAATTATTAAGAACTCCACCACATTATGTATCTTATTATAGAAAGTGCATTTTGGGCTAGTGCATACTCCAGGATATCCTACTTATTTCCTAGCAAGAAGCTCCTTATGGTGCATTAGAGACAGTTTCTGAAATCCTCCTAAAGGCAGGAGCTATTTGTTCAGTATGTGTCTGTGGCACGTGTATGTGCCTTTTACAAATGAAAGCTCAAGATCTCCTGAACATAAAGCTCTCCATAACTAAACCCAAGCACTGGGATCTCTTGGAATGGTTAGTTGGCCCAAATCATATGGGTAACTCTTCACACAAACAAATGACAGTGTAGTGTGAAATCCATAAAATGAAGCTATTAATCTATGAACCACCCTCAGTACAGGTAACAACATTCAAACTATTAATAAAATACAATTTACAAAAGATTCAAAGAACTGCTATTTAAAGAAGTCCACCATTCATAGCTGGCTACTAAATGCTTGCTTAAATAGAAAGCTTTTTGGGGAATTCCGGAAGATACTCAAACTTGGGATATGTTGGAACAAGTACATCTTGGACTACAGGAATAGAGAATTGAAATATGTAAGAAAAAATACCAGACCAATGTTATGTTTATCATTTATTCAGATATTAACTATTACCATTATAGTCCCTTTCTTGTGATTTACAGGTAATCAAGTGACCTAATTCAGAGGTGATTCTTGTGGAAACAGAATTCATAATTCATTGGACTGGGTCCAGACAAAAGTGTGCATAATAGAGCTGGTGGAAGCCGACTTCCCTACCATCTCCCCCAGCCCCCAAATAGACTGTATTCAGATGACATGATAAACAACTATGGGTTAAATAGTCAAAGGAGGGTTAAATTGGCTGGTTATTGTGTTGTCTGTTGGGACTTTTTCACACCATGATTGGTTATTCAGACAGAATAACCAATGCAAATAATCAACGTTGTGCAGAGTTGATTATTTGAACAAACGTTGGTTATCATGTTGTGTGTCAGGCAACGTTGGCTATTTTGTTGCACACATTTGGTTATTTTCGGCAACTACAGAGTCTCCTGGCAAGTGACCAAAGCGGCAGCTGCCACACTAGTCCAGCTGGCTAAATTTACAATGGCTGATGGAATACCAATGGGAGGATTGAAAGGGCAGGGAATGTGTCAGTCAAACACACAGTTGACTAATAGTCAACTTGACACTGGCCTTAATCCACACCATGGTTGATTAAATTTTGTATACTTTTTAATGTCCACTGTTTTTAACTTTTGTAAACTGCCCAGAGAGTCATATCCTGTGGGGACACACAGCCTTGATAATCAACCATGGAGTTGACTATTAACCTACCATTGACTATTGTGTTGTCCGAATGCAGCCAGAGGGTCAGGGGACCCTGGTGAATGTGATGGGCTGTGGTGCAGGGGACTGAGGGTGAATTCCCAAAAATCAAATGGAGGCAACCTCTATGAGTTGTGCAGTCATTTCTCTGGCCCGTTACGCAAGCATTTCTCTGGATCCAACCTACTGGATCGATTGTTTTCTAGGAGTCTTTTGATATGTTTGCTATATAAAGGTAGCCTCTAGCCTCCAACATCTGGAATTACACTAGGAGAATGCTAGCTATCAGCAGTATGCACTAGACTATTCTAATGGTTTATTATTTTCAACATTTGCTACCATACAACATGTTGTCAGACATGACATTAAAAAACATTTTTACTATGATACAAACTAGTTAAAACAGAGAGACTGAATATGTGGACATATGCAATTACACCTGTATATTTTTATATCCCCTTTCTTTCCTATGTTTTTTTTAATGTTGTGGGTTACTAACAGGTTCTTCTGTATTATTAATCTTTTTACTTCATTGTTATTTTGTAACAAATTTTAATTGACCCATTTTAGGGTCAAAAGGAAGGGTAAATAGTTTTCCTAAAACAAATAAATAAAGCTAGAAAAACAATGAAAAAACAATTTATTTTACACATACATGATTGGCCAGCTTGATGTTTGTTGAAGTCATGTCTGACTGAGTGACCTTGGCTTAGTCTACATCCCTCAAGTCAGTTTTCTTAATGATAAAAAATATCTAGCCTTTTAAATCTAGCCTTTTAAATTATGAGTCGTTTTACTGTTCTCCCATTTTACTGTTCTATTTTTTATTGTTGAAAGGTTTTTGTGTTTTAAATTGCTGTGTTCTGTTTTGTTGGCTTTTTAGCAAATAAGATGGTATATAAAAATTTAATAATAACAATAATCTGCTTCACAGAACTGTTGTGAAGACGAATGAAATTAGACTAGTGTAAAGCACATTGCATATTAATGGCTGCTGTGGTGATACATCAACTCACAGGATCAGAGTTAAGGGCTCTCTGCTAACACTTCAGCAGCCATAATACAAGTACTGCTCACTGCTAATAGTCCTCTTACTGCTAAGGGGGATTTTACGTGCTGTGTGAAAATACTTGCACAGAACCAGAAGATGTAGAAGTAACGCAGAAATTGTTCCATTAACACAATGCTTTGAAATAGACCATTCATTGAGCTGTGATGTTGATACCACCGTGCACCTTCATTTTTTAAATTTTGTCAGTAAGGATTCATATCGGATTTTTAAATGATGCTTTTAGGATGTTTTAACAATGTATACTATGTTTTTAATCAGTATTTTTTGTATTTTATGCTTACTGTTGTTCCCCACCTTGATGAAAATGGAGAGGTGGGTAAGAAAGAATTATTATTATTATTATTATTATTATTATTATTATTATTATTATTATTAAATGAAAAGCATGATAGTTCTGCCCCACTTGCTAAACAATGGATGCTTTTACAGTTTCTTAATAATAATGGGACGCATGAGTATATGGTCTTTCAATGTGAACCACCCAGAGAGCTTTGGCTATTGGGATGTATAAAAATGTAATAAATAAATAAATAAATGTCAATTAATGCAATATCACTAACTAACCCTACCCCCACAAGAGTTTCTTTACATTCAAAATTGCCATAAATCATAAATTTTAATTAATCTGATTGTGTGCATTTGATGAACTACCTAGGTTTATGTCTCAATATATGCTAAAGGCACCACAAGACTCTTTCGGTGTTCTTCGAAAGTAAAAATGAGGAACTTACTATTACTCATTCCTAAGCACATGTGAACTATTTCCTGAATTAATCATTAACCCCATGTACATTGTGAATGTCATTTTGGGTTCACACAATAGCATTGCTGGTAGGCTTAGTAAAGACGTATGGGCTTATAGTTCAAGTAGCAGGCATTGTGGAGTATTTTCCTAATTGTTATTTTGACAGAAATAAGAACCATGACTCAATAACACAGTAAGCCATAAATTTTAGTTTAATCACATGCATCCTCTTTGCAGCCACCACTTCTCCTTGTACATGAGCAAGCAAATAAGTCAGGAAGTCAGACTTAATCATAGTTTTCTATTACATCCAGACCTGGAATTAACTATAGTCCAAACAAACCAGGACTTATAAGCTAACTTGAAACCATGGTTTAAAGCTAACTGTATTTTGTATTATACTGTATTTTGTATTTGTGTTTTTAACCTGTTGGTTGTTTACTATGGTTTTAATTTTTGTGAACCGCCCAGAGAGCTTCAGCTATTGGACGGTATAAAAATGTAATAAATAAATAAATAAATCCTGGCTTGTTTGGAAGCCCTTAACCATAGTTTTTCCTACTTTGGAGGTTAAGTTATGAGTAAGTCTGGCTTCCTGGCTTGTTTTGTTACTTGTGCAAAGGTAAGAGTGAAACAGTTGAAAAGGGGCTCTGTGTAAGTGCTCATACATATCCTCGGTCAGGTAAATGCGGTCATTGTGTTATGAAGGAGACACTATTAGAGGAAAGGTGAAGATGAAACAATCTGAATTCAATATTCTTGTCAAGATCTTCTTGTTAGATGCTTGGGGACTTGAAGAAAAAAGTGAGATCTAAATGTAATAAAGAAGTACTCGATTCAGTCAAAGATGGACATGAAAACCCCATTGATTTCAGTGTAGAAGGGTTAAACAAATACTTAATTCTCCCACAGAAATCAATGAGAATAAAGAGTACTTAATTTTAAATATATGTCATCCTTTGGAAGCATCAAGTCAAACTGAAACTAGGCAAGAGAGGAGTCCTATAAAAGATTTTTGTTTCGTTGATTTTGTTTATATCTCAGGTTAGCCTATCCTTGGATATAAAGATACTGTGAAGGCCAGTCTCACAGTATGCAAGACAGATATTAATAATACCGGAGAGGCTGCTGCATTAGACAGACTCGGCCGATAAGGTCTAGGTCACAAGGCTTTATCCTTTTCCGAAGAGTGATGTGTCTGATCTCTACAGAAGAGAGCACATCACAAGACCACGAGTGCTAATGCTGTTCCTTGCATTAATACATAGGCTTATTCTGCATGCACATATGTCTGCTAATCTAATATTGGACTTGTATTTCACGAAAGTAGCACCCCCTCCAAGGTCTTTAATCTAATAAAGGTTGTACACGTTATCTGTTGGTGGGGAGGGAGAGAGATACAGCTGGGGCTTACCTTACACAAAGTAACATTGCATTGTTCTATCTATATTTATGATATACATTCAGGAAAGTTAAAGAAAGTTCTTTACAGTAAATGGCATGTGTGGCAGCTGAAGCCTTATCTGCTCCATGTAAGAAATAGGATGCCACTTCATCAGTGCAAAGCATGCAACAATTTTCTATGCAACAGCATAGCATCAGGATTGCCCATACTAAGTAGACATGTAGCTATATTAAAATTATATATTATTTTTATTATTTTAAAAATGGTGCTTTAAAATAAATAGGTGTAGGAGACAAGTCAGTCATTTTTGGCCCAGTTGTGCACCAACATAGGCTGAAGGGACCGGGGGGGGGGGGCTTTCTAGTACAATAGGCCAGTAGATGAACTATGGGGTATGAATGTAAGTTTTACTGTGGGTGCTAGAGGCAACCTGGGAATTCTACTTGAGCATTGTGTGTATGAGCAACCACCCATGCACAGCTTCTCAACAGATTGCCTGGTTGAATGTATCAAGGCAGTCATAGTTTTAGTGCCTCAAACTTCTGTTTTTAGGACAGCTTAAGAGATTGCCTTGTTAGGAATGGCTCAGGAACTCATGCACCCATGATAACCATGGCTTTTACCACTGTCAATAGTCCCCAACACTAAACAAGGCATACATTGCAGTTGATGTTCTACACTGGCGAGGTTACTGGTAACCAGCATTCATCTGATATTAACAATTCAAAACCGATTTCAAATGTTTCACATTTGGCAAAATGACCAAGTTGAAATGGAAGAGCTACAGTTACATTTTCTGGGTGAAATGAATGTTCTAGACCAGTCTTCCCCTATTGGATGCCCCCCAGATGTTTTGGACTACAACTTCCAGCATTCCTGTCAATTGGCCATGGTATCTGGGGCTGATGGGAGTTGAAGTCTAAAACAGCTGGAGGAAAGCAAATATGAGAAAACTGTTCCCGACTCATATCAACTGGGGTTCAGAACATATACTGCTTTATAGTGCTGCTCCAGGTCTTGATAGAGGATTTTGACCAGTTAATGCTCCTAGATCTCTCAGCAGCTTTTTACACAAATGTTCTAGGCTATTTTGAGAGTAGGAGGCCCTGGGCAGGTTTGCATGATTATGTAGGAAAAAATAAGCCTCAGTTGCTTGTTTTTCTTCCCCGTGCATTCTGGTTGTGTATAGCCTAATTAGCATATCACTGATTCAAACATCATGGTAAGTCACCCTGAAAATAAGCTATGGTGAGTTGGTTGTTCGCTCGCTAACCCACATTACTCCTGACAGTCAAATCAGGTGCTTTGTACCCTTCCATGGATTGTTCTGCCCTTAATCCTCCCACCCACTCCTGGCTTATATCCCACGCACGTTTGCAGCACAAGCTCAGCGGCCTACTCCACTAAAGAGTACAAATGTGCCCCACCCCCATTTTTAAAAAATACTTCCAGGTAGACCTCACAACAAGACACCCTGAACCAAACAAGGCTGACAATCCACCTTGGTTGTTGTGTCATGCAAACCAGATCTGTGGCTCCATGACTAACAACTAGTTCAGTAGCAGATAATGAATTGCACAGAAATATCCATAAGAGCTACCAAGGAAAGGGGGGGGGAGAGAAAATGAATAGTTCACTCTCACAGAAAAATGTGCTCCCTAGCCATTGTATTCAGTGGGTTTTTATTTGCAAGTAAATATACATAGATTCAAGCTGCCCGTCACTTCATGTATTTATTAAATTTATAACCTGCCTTTTTCCTCTTGCAAAGGAACTCAAAGCAACTCTTCCTCCTTTCTATTTTATCCCCACAGCAGCCCTGTAAGTTAGGTTAGGCTGAGCGTCAGTGTCTGGCCCAAAGTTACACTGTCAAATTATCTTTATTAGTAACTGCCTTGTCAGATCACTTTAGTGTAAATTCACTTGCTCACTAAAGGGTAATTAAATGTTGCTTGTAAACTCCTGGATATTCCATTTGTTTAATCACCTGAGCATTTCAATACCTAATAGTACAGAATTTTTACTTTAATGGGCTATTTTAATTTCGTTAAGAGTAAGAGCCAGCATTCTTCCTCACGAGTTTAACATGTATTAAACTGATATTTAGAAAGTTCTGGTGCCATTGAAGAGAAAGATCCAAGCTTCTATACTTTCTTCTTTTAATTAAGAGCAACATCCTACAGATTTCTACTCAGACATATGCCCTATTGAGATGTACATCCAAGTAACTTTGTATAGCAGTGCAGCTTAATTTAAGAATTTATTTATTTCAAACTTCCTAGTAACCTTTCCAGCTCTATAGTACTCAGGACAACATACTGTCTTGTTAAAAAAAGCAAAAAAGCACGTCAGGTAAAACAAGAACCCAGCTAAAAATACAGCATATAACGTTATAGGAATATCATTAAATAGTAGGAAAATCTATTGTCACTTGACATGTAAAAATATAGATGTTTACTTATTGTTTCCTTCAGCGCTTTCTTGTTTCTTCATGAAATAAAGAAGGACATTTTTATTTGTATAAAAGGCCAATACTGATTCTCAAATAATCTTACATTCTAAGAGTAATTTAGGAGATTGCACAAACATACACTCTTTTAAAGGTTTTGATATTAAAATAATCAGTAAATGTTACCATAAAGTATAAAACTCAGGCAGCATGCAATGCAAAACAAAACAAAACATTGAGAATTCATAATTAACAGAAAATGTTTTGCCACTTCTTGACTATAATGTAGAATGCCAGAACATTGCATCACTTTACAAGTAGACATTTTTAATATTAAAAGGTAATTTAAAATTTAAAAAAAATAATTTTCATAAAGCAATTCTGGCCCTGAACTAGTTTATCACATCAATTATTTTTTGTCCTCTTATGGCTCAGGTGCAAGGCAGTTCATGCCGATGCAGCTACAAAGAAAATACTCCTTCAAGCCATAACAATCAACTGGCCCACAGTCATGCTATAACTCTATCCGACAATGGCTGCGTTAGATAAAGCAAGTCAGTAGTCCTGCATTATCAGGAGATCATAACAGACTTTGACGGACTCTGTTAAAAGCTTGAATATAAAATTGTAGTGATGTATTCTTCTCAGAAAGGAAACAACAATACTTCAAGCAGAAATAAACCTTTCCAAATAGTTCTAAGAAACTGTCCTTACTGAACTGTATTTGCACGGTGGCTTCCAACACATGCACACCGATAGCAAGAGGGAAAATATTATGAAGGTTAGGATGTAAAGTGTGACCATTTATAGCTCTCACAACTATCAAATATTTAATATGTGCTGTCCAACACTTCAACAAATCAATTTTGTCTTGGACTTTAAAAAACAAGTTTAGCATGTCCCCTTTTATGCAGATGGTTATAGACTGCAATGTATACACTTTAAGGGGCAAGCATATAAAACAGATCAAATTCCACTTCAGAATCTACTAGTGGTTTCTAGGAGAAATTGAAACAAATGCATATTTTTCATATAATGCAAGCTTATAAAAGATGTCAAAAAGCCAAGAACAATGCAGTACTTTTTTTTTGTGGGAATCTTGGAGTTAAATAAGATGAAAGATTATGTAAAAAAGAACGTGCTATGTTATAAATACCTAGCTACTCTTCACTTTATGTCTTCTGCATATTTATGCTCCCTTACTTTAAAAAATATTTAACAGGATTGGGCCAGGTGTCATATAAAATATAGGTGATGTAAAAACACTGATTTTGAAAGTTTATTTTATTTATTTATTGATTGATTGATTTAATTATTACATTTCTATACTGTCCAATAGCCGGAGCTCTCTGGGCGGTTCACAAAAACCGCCCAGAGAGCTCTGGGCGGTTTTATATAAATCCATGTATAAAACAATTCTGCATTGTATTTGTTCTGAACTTTTAGTAACACCTAGAAAACTGGCTCGGGATACAAATAGGCATTTTTGAACCTCTAATCTTTCTAATCATAAGACATAATTAATATTTATTTATATTGCATTTATTTATAACCAAATATTTATATTGTATTTATTTATAACCAAAACAGAGGATGTCTATCCGTCCATCCATCAGTGCTGTAGTGCCAAGATCTTGAAGTTCAAATACCTGAAACTTGCTAGGCATACTAAGGGGACCCCTCCGGTGCACATCCCTGAATTATTTTGTTTTTTAAAAAAACACATTAATTTTAATGTATACATAAGGTTAAAGCCTGCATTAACATCTTCAGGCACTAGGGGCAGGCTTTCCTAAGTAGCACATAGCTTTTCAGTCCATAAAGTTTGAAGTCGGGAGAGATTAGTAGGATGAGGGAGAGTTTTATACACCCATCTACTGCTGTGGGGTAGGACCCCCCTCAGGTGAATGGAGTAGACAGACCCCTCTCCCAGGTGGCTAAAGGGATGCACCATGGCAGGGGCTGTGCCTAGGAGTGCCAGCAGGGATGTCTTCACTTCAGACAGTGGGGCTACAACATGTGACAGCTGTGTAGGTTTGCTCGAAGGCTTCGCTGTATCAAACTAAAGGCTATTCCAAGCCATGTGAAGCCGGGTTTGTTTGCTAATATGCTATAAAATCATACATTGTTTTCTTAATCTTTACAGTATTATATCTTCTATAGTTTATGGCTAGAAAGTACTGTATTAACTGCAGTTTCTGACTAGATTTCTACTACTTTCTAACTTTATTATTCCACAAAGGATGACATTCAAGTTGGGAAGCTCTCAATTTACTTTTAGAAGGAATAGGTATCCTACCAATTTTCTGAGAGTAGAAGATGCCCACTAATCAATCAATCCACAGCTGATGAAATTTGCTCTACATGTGTCTGCTGTTGAGAAAATATGGCATCAGACTTCTCAAATTACCATTAATGGATCTTCAGGTGCAGTGATGAAATTTTCTAATGCTGCAATCTTTTCCACGCTCACAGAAGCCACACTGAATCCAGGGGGAATTTACTTCTGAATTAATATGCATAACGGGCTGCAAAACTAACTTGTGAAGAAGCCATGTTGTAGGAAACGGCAGCAGATTATATATCAAAGATCTATTGGAGGAATAATTGTTTCTACATCACTTGAATTTAAGGTGGAAAACAGCATTTCCTCCTTTTAAAATTCTATCTTACACTATTGTATAAGAACTTACAATCATATTTGCACATGAATTTTCATCTTTTGATATGGTTTATATTAGTATTTTCGATGTCAAGTGGTTCAGTTCATACCATAGTTTGACATAAGACGAATGAGCCTTAGGTTCATATGCTTCCCCCTCTTCCTCCCCCCTCACTTGTATTTTTTCTGCAAATTATAGTTTGCTATTACAGTCAAAATGGGGGAAAGTGCAGAAAAGGGCAACTAAAATGATCAAGGGGCTGGAGCATCTCCCCTATAAAGGAAGGTCACAAAAGCTGGGATTGCTTAGTTTGGAAAAAAGGAGGCTAAGGAGAGACTTGATAGAGGTGTACAGAATTATGCATGGTGTGGAGAATGTGGACAGGGAGGCATTTTTCTCCTTCTCCAATAACAATAGGACTGTCCTTTCCCCACCCTCCCCTACTGGATGATGAGAGGCAGGGCCATTGCACCAGCCCCTCTTGTTTGTCATAGTTTTTTTTAGAGTAATCGCCTGTGGGAAAGGGCTGCCTTTTTTGCTGATTGATTGTAAGCTGCTCTGGGTGCCTTCTTTGGCCGAGGAACAGAAGAAAAATACTTTAAATAAATAGCCATGATCCAAGCTTCCATGTTTTGATGGCCACTACTTCTCCATGGTAACATATGAACTGGGCCTTAATGGTTTTCCCATGAGTCACAAGCCACCTGTATCACAGGTGCTAAATCTCAATACTAAAATATAAGCCAACAATTTCTCACTTAATAAGCATAAAAGTGAATGGCATTGTAGAATGAAACTTTACCTCTATTAAAAAAAATGAAAGAGACTATAAACTTGAACTATATATTGAAAATTGATTTCCTTCGACAAGGGAAAACAGCATGTTTTTACTGCTCCCTATGCCATCAATCATTAAAAAGGTTCCTTTTTAAATTTCAGAGAAACATTCACTCATTTAGAACCAAAAGATAACACTACAATGTTAATTTGTTTAAATTACACAAATACTACAGTAGCAAAACTGTATCAGTTGCTCTATTATGGAAGAATTAAGCACAACTTCATCTAGAAAATATGAGAAAGAAGGAAAGAAGGTTTCTAAAATGACTTCAAGCCAGTCATAAGAACATAAGACGTGCCCTGATGCTGGATCAGACCGAGGGTTCATCTAGTCCAGCACTCAGTTCACACAGTGGCCAACCAGCTGTCGACAAGGGGCCAACAAAGCAGGACATGCTGCAAGAGCACCCTCCCACTCATCTTCCCCAGCAACTGGTGCACCTAGGCTTACTGCCTCAGATACTGTAGCACATAACCATCAGGGCTAGTAGCATTAATAACCTTCTCCTCCAGGAATTTATCCAACCCCCTTTGAAAGCCATCCAAACTGGTGGCCATCACTACATCCTGTGGTAGTGAATTCCATAGTTTAACTAGGCGCTGTGTGAAGAAGTACTTCCTTTTATTTATCCTGAATCTCCCACCAACCAGCTTCGTGGGATGAACTATTTTGAGAGAAATGTCTCCCTATCCACATTCTCCACGCCACGCATAATTTGGTACACCTCTATCATGTCTCCCTTTCACCTCCTTTCCCCCCCAAACTAAACAATCCCAGCTGTTGTAACCTTCCCTCATAGGGGAGATGCTCTAGCCCCTTGATCATTTTTGCCCTTTTCTGCACTTTTTCCAGCTCTATAATATCATTTTTTTAGGTGCGGTGACCAGAACTGTACACAATATTCTAAGTGTGGGCGCACCATAGGTTTGTATAATGGAAATATGATACTGGCAGTTTTATTCTCAATTCATTTTCTTATAATGCCTAATATGGAGTTTGCCTTCTTTACAGCGGCCGCACACTGGGTGGTCATTTTTCATCGAACTGTCCACTACAACCCCAAGATCTCTTTCTTGTTCAGTCATCACCAGCTCAGATCCCATCAGGTTATACTTGAAGCTGGTCCCTCCCCCCCCCCCCCATGTGCATCACCTTACATTGAACCACATCTGCCATTTGGATGCCCACTCTCCCAGCTTGGAGAGATCCCTTTGGAGCTCTTCACAATCCCTTTGTGTTTTAACAACCTTAAATAATTTGGTGTCATCAGCAAACTTGGCCACTTTACTGCTCACTCCTAATTCCAGATCATTTATGAACATGTTGAAAAGAATAGGTCCCAGTACCGATCCCTGTGGGACCCACTCATCCATTGGGAGAATTTACCATTTATTCCTACTCCCTGCTTTCTGTTCTTTAACCAGCTACTGAGAGGACCTCTCCTCTTATTCCATGACTGCTCAGTTTGTTCAGGAGTCTTTGGTGAGGGACTTTATAAAAAGCCTTTTGGAATTCTAGAAGATTAGTGAGACAAGACTTGCCTTTGCAGAAGCTGTGCTGTTTCTTCTTCAGCAGGACATGCCCTTCTACATGCTTATTAATTTTGTCTTTAATAAGGCTTTCAACCATTTTACCTGGAACAGATGTCAAGCTAACCAGCCTGTAATTTCCACCCCCCCACCCACCCCCTGGATCCCTTTTTAAAAAATGGTCATTGCAAAGTGCATGAAAATCTGAAAATGTTTTGGGAGAAAAAATAAAATAAAAGTTTACAGAGATGAGGTAACATTAGTAGCCAGTTGCATAATAAGTTTACCTCCGGACATTATTCTTTATTAGCACAGGAATTTTCTGCTTGAACTTTAGTATCAAAAATTATAACTCAGAATATTTCTACAGTAATTACAGGTCATTTTTCCCAGTAGATGCCTGTAAATATAATATCTGTGATTTGAGTATCAGGTATAACAATGCTTTTATGGATGAAAATAATCACACCTTAAATCCTAACAAATGATTAGAAAAATCCCACAATCTCTTTGAGCCATAAAATAGAAGAGGCTTGAGACATTTGACAAAGCAATCCCACTAATATCTAATTTCCCAAAAACATAAATTTAGAAGATGAAAAAAGGGGCAAAGAGGACCATATCCAAACAGGAGAAACAATAGAAATTTCAAATATGCTATGAGGCCAATCTGGATTGTGTTTTTTCTATAACATAGGGAGCTGTCTTAAGCCAAGACAGATTGTTGTTCTATCTATATTGTCAACACTAGCCTTCCCCAATCTGGTGACCTCCAGATGTATTGGACTACAACTCCCATCAATCCCAGGCACTGCTGGCTCAGGATGGGAAATTGTAGTCCAACACATCTTGGGAGCTCCAGGTTGGGGAAGGCTGCCTATCCTGATTGACAGTAGTTCTTGGAGGTTCCAAACAAGACAGTTTCCCAGCCCTACCTAGATATAGGCCTCGTGTTGTCTGAAGTGGCCAGTGTAGGGATTGAATTTGGGACCTTTTACAATCAAAGCATGGGCTCCTCCACTGAACTATAGCCCTTCCAATGCCAGCTGTATCTACCTTTCAATACGTTTTGAACGCAGGATCCAAATTGTCCGTCTGAGGTCCGGGGTTCTACACTGCTGTGCTATTTAACAATGCCTGCAGGGACTTACGAACTTATAGACCGTATTTTCATGCATATATATCTTCTTAATTTCTATTCATCAGTAGCAGTGGTGTGAAATAGGAGAAATTATTTAGGTTTTAAGCTTTTTATTATGATACACTGTACGGCGTGGAACTGGGGCTCCCTCAGTTTAAGCCATGGTGATTGTGCAAACTGAGCCATTGGTTTGCACTTCCCTGCAAACCAGGATTGCAAACTAGGATTTGATCCTGATTTTCAGGAAAGTACAAATCATGGATTTGTTCTGGGCTCAAATTAGCCCTATCACTCACATAAATTACACTACGCTAAAGTAAGTGACATATGCCAGCGTCATGGGGTTCCTGTATGGAATATTGCACATAATGCAAGTCCCTCTTAATAGAAATGGATGTCTCCATTCTTATGTTTACATACAGGTATCATATATCATGTTCATAGTTTTCTTCAAAAACATGTTTTTATATTGATGGCTGTAAGAATGGGAACATTATTATTACCTAGAAAATTAATACATTTGATATATTCCTAGAGATTGCATTAAGGAGTTTAAGAATTATCTAAAGTATAACATTTAAATTTGAACATAAGTCTTTTATCTCTTCAGCAAGAGAAATTCATTGTCTGGGTTTGCAAATCCATTTAAACACAGAAAACTCCAAGTTTTACATTTTCACTTTGCTAGTTGGATGCCAGTTCTTTGTAGAGAGTCTTATGGGATATGTTCAGCCCTAAAAGTATTTCATTGTGCAGTGACCCAAATTCTTGAAGGTCTTGCTGAAGTGAAAGCATACACTGTCGAGATAATCATCTGGGACATAGTTCCAATGAACATCATGAACATGGACAATACTGGAAACTTAAAGTATCATTTATCAAAAAAAAGGAACAAGCCAAATATGTCAATTTAAAATAACTTGAAGTTACCTAGTCAGAAACCATAAAATGACAAATATGTTTTAATATTAAAAATCAAGAAATGGGGGGTACGACGAAATTCAGAAGGCTAGAAAACATTTTGCATCATACCAGAAAAACTGCATTTACTTAAAAGACATACTAAAGTAATCATAACTGCCAGAATACAAAATGTGAATGGTTTGAATCTTACTGACTGTGCCAACAGTGTGGAACACTGCTTACTAAGTATCATTGTTCAAGCATACCTCTTAAAATATTCACTGAGAGCTGTGACAGCAGCAAACACCCTAAATTAGCAAATTGGTAATGAGATATTTGAAATTGCACACAACTGTAGGAACAAGTACCAAGATACGTAAGAGGATTAAACTACTATAAGCTTGAAAACTAAACTTCCCCAATTGCACTAATATTTATTTTAATTTATTTCTAGACCACCTTTAAGGGTTAACCTGCTCAAGGCAATATTAAAAAAAAATACAAAAAGTTCCATAAAAGCTGTGATTATCAGTAAAAGAAAAAAAATCAATAAAACAGATGTCTGACAATCCTCCAATGGAAGCAGATTCAGAGGTGTGCGACCACTGCAGAGAAGGTTCTCTCTCTTGCACTCACCAACCTAACCTCTCTTGGCGGTTGAGAAGTGAGAAAGACCTCTGTTGATGACCTCAAAGTATGGGATGGCTGATATTTGAAAAGGTGATCCTTCAAGTAACTTGGGCCCAATCATTTAAGGCTTTAAAACAGCACTTTTAATTGGACTTGAAAATGCACTGGCAGTTAGTGTAGCTGGTGCAGTATCAGTGTCGTACGAGCTGACCACCTGGCTCCCACCAATATTCAGGCAGTCACATCCTGCACTAGTTGAAACTTTCGGACAGTCTTCAAAGGCTGTCCTATAAACAGCACATTACAGTAGTCCAGCCTGGATGTCCCCAGAGCATGAATAACAAAGGCAAATAGGCCAGATAGGGTCACAAGTGGTGTACCAGCCTAAGCTGACAAAAAGTACTCCTGGCCACTGCTGCCACCTGAGCTTCCCCAGTTAATGCCAAGTACTTCCCCAGTTACTGCCAATAATATTCTGTTTCAAGTAGTATAAGAAGCAATTCTATACATATTACTTTTGAAAGAGAAAAATTGAGTTTGGATTGGAGCTCAGCATTATATATATTAAGAACAGCAACTGCAATATCAAGAGGTTGAGCTCCACTTACTTTGCAACAATTCACCAAAGAGTAATACTATTTTAGGGGGGAAATAATTCTGACTTCTATCCAATGTCACACAAATGGACGTCCACTGGCACAATGGGACTTCCCCATCATCTCTATCCCCCCCCCATGTGCCTCATTATGTTCTAAAAGGTCCTCCAACCGTCACAGGGGGCTCCTGTATGTATGCATGTTTGGCCTCATGTTCAAACCTGCATACATACAGCATCATCCAATGCGACAGTACCACTAATGTAAATTACATGTAAAGTACTTTAAGTGACTTCTAGAGCAATGCCAATTGCATTTGCTGGTGCAATGAGTCTGCTTGGAAAACCTGCCACACTAGCAAATGTTATTTGCATTGTGCTGGACGCCACTTCCACAAGTGCGGTATAATTTATGTTAGGGGTAGTGTCACTTTGGATACTGCCCATACAGTCAAAGGACTTTAGGGCTTGCACACTGCAATTTCTTCTACTTGTCTTTCAATTCACTGAGGGCCAAACTAAACGTTCATTAAAGAATGAAAAGTGGGTGTTGCGTACTAGCTTTCTCTACTCTTGTGTAAACGCATGTGGCCCCGATTCTGATCAGGATCATGGCACTCCAGACGAGGATTCCCTTCCACCTTTTTGTTGTTGTTGTTGTAAAATTCCACTCTCCCTCAAGAAGGCAGGTGAGGGTGGGTAAAAAGAAGAAGAAAAGTGTTCACTGATTTTGTTTGGCCCTGAGGTCATAGTGGTAGAGGAGCACATATTAAAATAGGAAGTCTAGGTACTATAGTTAACAGGGCAGAGGGAAGGGGGTGGATCTCTGATGCTCAGACAGTATTTGAGGTTAATTTGGAAACCCTCCTCAGGTAAAATCCTCCTTAGGAAATTCAAAACAAGTAAAGGGAATACCACTAAGACTAATGAATTTTCTCATAACTGTGTTTCTACTCATCTAGTTGCTATGAATTTTGCTCAAACTAAAATTGGAGGCTAATTTTGAGGGTCTTGTCAAAGTAAAACAAATGTAGGAGTTTCCAGACAAGTTATGAATTTCAGTAGGATCAATAAAATTTCTCAGGTGATTTTGGTTTCCTGAAAGAGGGCCCATTACTGGCACAAGACTATATGTCTTCTTGTACTGGCACTGCGATCCTCATGCTTGCTCCTAGGAAATGAAATTAAACTACAGCTGCTCACAGGATCAGGTAAGAAGCAAGGTTAAATATACACTTCCTTGTGGTGTTACTTAAGGGTGGAAGATGAGAAGCAGATAACAAATAGTTTGAAGTAAAAAGGAAGATGATTAAAATGTTAACTCTGCTTGTTTTCACTATTAAATATATTTTGTTACAAAAAGTACTTTAAATGTGTTTTTTCAATTTTGTATATACTTAAGATTGCCACTTTTTGTTATATGCATTGGTTATTTCTCGGTTGGACTGCTGCAACCTTCTTCTCACTGGCCTTCCTTCTTCTCACATCAGTCCGTTGGTTTCTGTTCACACTCTGCTGCTAAGATCATCTTCCGCTCTGACCATGTTACTCCACTTCTGAAATCTCTTCATTGGCTTCCAATTCACTTCAGAATCCAATATAAACTTCTCCTGTTGACCTACAAAACTTTTCACTGTCTAGCTCCTTCCTATCTTTCCTCTCTCATCTCACACTATTCCCCCGCTCGTGCTCTTCGCTCCTCTGATGCCATGTTTCTCACCTGCCCAAGGGTCTCTACTTCCCTTGCTCGGCTTCGTCCATTTTCTTCTGCTGCCCCTTACGCCTTGAACGCTCTTCCAGAACATTTGAGAACTACAAGTTCAATCGCAGCTTTTAAAGCTCAGCTAAAAACTTTTCTTTTTCCTAAAGCTTTTAAAACTTGATTTTGTTCTGACTTTATACTGCTAGTTTTACCCTACCCTGTGCCTGTTTGGTGCATTCTCTTCCCCTCCTTATTGTTTTATTATGATTTTATTAGAATGTAAGCCTATGCGGCAGGGTCTTGCTATTTACTGTTTTACTTGGGCGGTATAAAAATGCAATAAATAATAATAATAATAATAATAATAATAATAATAATATAAATAAATAATAATCATAATCATAATAAATTATTCTCAAATAATAATCATAATGCCAGCTAAACATTATGAGAATTCTACCCTTTGTTTTCTCTTAATATTTTCAGTACTCGACTCTTAAACATACTGACATTTTTTAATCAATAAATTCACCTTTTATCACCAGGTATTATCTCTCATTTGTCTTGGCTAATTCTGCAATTGCCAGGAAATTAATCTTAGGATGCAGTACTATGCTCAGTTACCTGAGAGTAAGCACCATTGAACTCAATGGGACTTACTTCTGAGTAGACATGTTTACCATGCTGTAAAAATGAAAAACAACACAAAATTACCAAAATACCCACAAAGTAAATATATTTTGTGCAGGCACAGGTTTCTATGTTTCTTTATAAAAAATGAAAGCACTCCAAAAATAATGTTTCACATTCAAGTGAGAAACATTACCTCAATTTACTAAAGCTATGCCTCCCTCAATGCTTTCTAAAATGTTCAAATCCCAGCTTAATAAAAACAAATGGCATTCCTCATTTCTTCAAAATTGCACAGTTGATATCCAAAGGTGGTTTGTTGTTGTTGTTTTAACAAGACCCAAATACTTTGAAATCCTGTAATTATATATTCATATGCTGAGACATTATTTCCAGTGGTGCGGGTGAATATGATAAATATATTTATAACTCTGAAATGTAATAATTTTAGAGGCTCCTATATTGTAGTAATTTAACAGCTGTGGCCTCCGTATTGTAAAATATGGGGACCCAGAATGATACATATTAAGTGTGTTTTGAAATACAAAGGCCTGTTTGTGCTTGTATGTACACATGGTTCTCTTGTAGAGCAATCCTATGTATGTCTACTCAGAAGTCAGATTCACTGACTTCAGTGGTGCTTCCTCTCAAGAAAGTAGCTATATGATTGCAGCCTTAAGGCACCCAATTTATTTTAGTGGTGAGAACTGACCCCCATGCACAAGGACACAATGGGCATTTGCACAGATATGCTTTTTATACTGAAGCCCCAGTACTGAGAGGAATTCCAATGCTTGTAATAAATTGTTTCTCTTACAAGGAAGCCTCTGATCTCAGAGGCTTCTGAATATCCAGTGCCCTGCCAGGCTGCTGCCAACAGGGCGGGAGGAGTGATAGAGGCGATTTTTGCCTGTCTGTCCTCCCTTTACAATTGTTTCTTTCTAGACAGGAGAAGGTGCAGTGCCGGGAGCTGGGGCAGGCCTGGCTGGGGCTGGAGAGGCCATAGGATTTCTTGTGTCCCAGCCTCTCCTGCTATTTTACCCTCCCTCCAATGCCGCATGTGAAACCTCAGGGAGCAGCCAGGGCAGTTCTTTTCGTGGCAGCTTTTAGGGGGCAGAGGAGGGGGATTGGAACTCAGAGTCCCCCTCCCAAGTTCGTAGCACTGCCTACGTTCTCAGGAAGAAGACGCCAAACAATCCTATGGTCCCCGGGACACACTCCCAGAGGGATAGGATTGTTCCTGTTTAGGAGCAAAAAGGCTATTTTCGCAGAGTACACTTTATAAACTACATCAGTCACTTAATGCAGGGGTCCCCAACCCCCGGTCCGCGGACCTGTACCGGTCCATGGCCTGTTAGGAACCGGGCCGCGCAGGTGAGCTGCTTTCACCCACCCACCGCCACCCCAGCGTACCTGGGCGCAGGGCGCCATCTTGCCTGCCCAGCCGAAGCGAAGCTCTGGGAGAGCGACTTCCGGGCGGGCCGTTCCGGAGCCACCCACCCACGCCAGCGTCCCGGCTTCGCTTCAGCTGGGCACCCACCCAGCCGAAGCAAAGCCACGCCCGCCCATTCCCATTCCAGCATCTGTCAGAGCCACTGTGGGAGAGCGGCTTCCGGGTGCAGCGGCGGGGGTGGGGAGGCTGCCGCAGCCCCGCTCCTCCCACTCGGGGACCAGGCGGGCGCGACCCAGGCCACCACCGCCGCTGGCAGGCAGGAGTGGGCCTTGTGCGTGGATGGGCTGGAGGTACACAGCGCCGTCAGCACTCCGAAGGTGGAGCATGTTGCATCTTAGGCTGATGCTTGGTGAGAGGTGGAGGGAGGTGGAGGCTGCAGCTGGCAAGGAAAGGGGCAGCCCACCCCTTGGCACCTCCCTAACCCCTCAACCACCACCACCTCCGGTCCGTGGAAAAATTGTCTTCCACGAAATCGGTCCCTGGTGTCAAAATGGTTGGGGACCACTGGCTTAATGGTATTGTTTTTATTTATTTATTTATTACATTTCTATACCGCCCAGTAGCCGCAGCTCTCTGGGCGGTTCACAAAAAATAAAAACATTCAAAGTATAAAATACAATATAAAAGCTCAACCAGAGAAAAACAGTAGCAATGCAAAATTACAAATTTAAAACACCAAGTTAAAATTTATTTATAGACTGTTAAAATGCTGGGAGAATAAAAAGGTCTTCACCTGGCATCTAAAAGCATATAATGTAGGTGCCAAGCGAACCTCCTTAGGGAGCTCATTCCACAGCCGGGGTGCCACAGCAGAGAAGGCCCTCCTCCTGGTAGCTACCTGCCTCACTTCCTTTGGCAGGGGCTCGCAGAGAAGGACCCCTGAGGATGACCTTAGGGTCCAGGCAGGTACATACGGGAGGAGGCGTTCCTTCAGATAGCCTGGCCCCAAGCCGTTTAGGGCTTTAAATGTTAATACCAGCACTTACTGGTAGCATCATTGCTATCAGGTATGTATAATGCAACACTGCAGCTGAAAAACAACAATGCAGTGTCTTTGCATTGCTCCACTATATGCAACCTGACTATGTGACACAAACATATAAATAATGGGTTTGATCCGCAATTTGCCTCCTGCAGACAGAAGGAGACTATCCATCCATTCCACTGTGCAATGGGGAGGAGGTGATTTTCACTAATTCTCTCCTTCCACTGCAGCTCCCTATGCTCTTCAAAAATCTGCTGTAGAGGGTTGGGGACGCTCTGAAACAGCATAGGAGATGGCACTGGGGGCTGCAGGGGAATGGGGGGGGGAATTGTCAAAATTGCTTCCCTTCCTTCCCATCAACTGGAGCATTCTAAAAGGTACACCGCTTAGGGAGCGCTCCAACTGGAAAGAATAAACATGGAATCCAACCGATGAATTCTGACAATTTCAGAAATCACAAAGCCTAAATATGCTGTTGTTGCAAGATCCAAGTACAAAACCCACACACAGATGAATTAGGACATAACCAGAAGCTCTAAATTAATTGAAACATGGGAATAACATATTTCAAGTGTGCTTATGGCTTACATTGACTACAGCCTTAACCATGATTAGCACTACTCAAAGTTTCCCGTTAACCAGGATTTGAAACCAGTGTTTCAAGCTGGTTTCTAAATCCTAATTAAATAACCATGGTTAAGGCTAGTATGAGAAGGGAAGTGTGATTATTTTTTTTGTCAGAGAGGGATGGGGATGGTAAGAGGAGACATACAATCTCAAAGCCTATCTTCTATCCTTTAATACTAGTCTTGGGGAACATGTGGTGGTGATTTAAGAGGGATACTTGGCTAGTGAACCCTCTTAGAACAGATACATTACCGAAAGATTAATTCATAGACCTATTACATAGGCCTTTCATGAAATTCGTGCATTTAATCTGTGCATTTCTCTGTGCAAGATGGTCTTTCCCACTCCCACTCACTTCAGAATAAAGCTTTTAGCTGGAAAAATCATGTTAAGTTTGACATTTTATAGGAATGTATACTTTCAGTTAGTAGGCAGACTTTCAGATGGCTTATATATCATGTCAGAACGTTTAAAAAAATTATTTCAGATACAAATTAATGTTGTGCCATCTAATTCAACCAGTTGTAATATTTGTTTGGACTAAAGTCAAGTAATTTCACAATATGTAACAAGTGAATTTTTTTCAGCCCCACATAAATCTTACACATCTAATTTGCCAAATGCTTATCTGAATTTCTTAATAAGCTCTGTATCCAGTAAACTTTGGAAGAAAAGAAAGCTAAAAATGTCTTAATTAACAATAAAGCCAATTCACATACTAAGTCTACAAAGCCACACAAATTTCAGAAGGTTACAGATGCTATTGGTTGCACACACAGTAGGATTCACCCTCACCCCAAAGTAGGGGCAGCATCTATATTGCAAGATCATTCATTATTTAAGAATACATATGTAAGCACAATTCTATCACCACATTTTAGAAAATCACAAGACTAGAAAGATGACTTGAGAAAACCACTTGAGAATTTTGTTTTAATCCTGGGAAATCCCCATCAAATATGAAAAGATAGACAGTTTTATCCATCCTAAAACTGTCCCTTAACCAGGGTTTAATCCTCAGGAATCTGGTTTCCCTTCCAGAAGGTGCAGCTAAGTGTACCACTATTCCAGGTACGCACCTGTCAGCTCTGCACTGCCTTGCTATTAGCTGCCCTGCAGTACTGTATACCGTTAGCTGTTTCATGTCAAATATATAGAGAGAAAAGAGCTGAGAACACCTCTTAGTCCAAGAAGGCTTACACGGTCATCCTAATCAGCCTTTTATTATCTTTCATGTTCTGTAAAGCAGAACAGTAAGTTTCAATCATGCAAGATCCCAGCATAAAATCTCCACTGTAGGTTGCAAGTGTACTCTAAAGCACACCTGAGTTTTTTGGGCCATACAGTTGGTCTAAATTGTGCTTTTTGTTACGTAGAATATGAAATCTCTGATAGTCTCAGAAATGCCTGAGAGTCTCTGATAAACTACTGAAAAGCCTCAGAAAAGCAAAATTAAACCTAAGACCTATTTTCCTGAGAAAATTAATGTACGAGAGAAAAATAGTGTGGCACCCCGGATGTGAAATAAAGTCCCCAGAGAGGTTCACCTGATGCCCACATTGCACTCCTTTCAGCAAAGACTGAAAATACTCATACCACCATGTTTCAAATATTATTAGTAACATATGACCATAATAATTATAGTAGTAGAACCTTAAGAACATACAAATATGTTGTACAACCCATTAACAAATCAAACATTTGTCCCAACAGCTGGAACACACACATTCGCACAGCCACACAGTAATTAAAATTGTCCACAGTAAATCAAGACCACAAAAGAGAGACAGATTTTACATGTACTCATTTCTCATATACAGCTTAAAGAGTGCCTGTCATGTTTGACAGGCCCAATATATGATCCGTCTTCTCCCATCTACCTTCACATTCTTAGAATGACATTTTCTATTTTATGTCTCTTTCCTTGACAAGGGAAAAAAGGGAATTGTATTCCTCCCCTTTCAATATACTAGAGCTGTTAAAATCTTAAATTCCCATCTGCTTAGGGTGCAATAAATAAATTACAGCCACAAAGTTGAGCATATGATAGAGAAAACTATGAAGATGAAAAACTCACTCCTTACTGCTTGCCAAAATAAACAAAATGGAGATGTGGACTTGCCAAGTTTATTATTCTCTCAAGAGTCAGGAACAGGATTTTGTCAGAGGAAGATATTTAGGACAAATTAAGGGTGCAATCCCATCAGTTGCACCCTCATTAGACAGAAGCTTCTGAACTCGGAAGGTTCTGTGTATCCAATGCCGTGTCAGGCTGTTGCCAGCAGGGTGACAGGAGCGACGGGGGCTTTTTTCCCCTTCTCTGTGCTTTTGCTATTTCCTTTTTGCTCTAGGTGGGTCTCTGATCCTGGCGTACTGGTGGGGTGGGGTCCCCGCCCACCAGAAAACACCCTTAAAAACCTCTTCAAGGTCCTCTGAGGCCACATTTGCAACTTCATAAAGCGCTTGGCCTGGTTCCTTCTGCAATGGGTAGGCCCAGGGGAGGGATCGGATTCCAGAGTCCCCCTTTCCAAGGTCATAGCAGTAATGATTCTGAAAAATCCTATGTTCCCTGGGATGCTCTCCCAGGAACATAGGACTGCTTTCTAACGTACCTACATTTATAATATCAACAATTCAGTGCTTAAGTTTCAGTCTTTTATGTCTTATAACATTTTCACAGCAGTTGCTAACCATCATTTAATGAAACAAAACTATGTGTGAGAAGTCTATAAACTGAAGACTACTATCATCAGAAGCAAACGCAAGGAATTTCATCCTCAAGTTCAGCTCTTTCAAAAGCAGCCTACTAATGGCAATAACATGAACATTGTGAATTCATTAGAAACCTTATTGCAGTTATTTTTTATTTTTTTTGCCATGTGCAATGGACAGCTCAAAATGGCCTTATGAAAACAAAGCCTGTTTCTTGCAACATCTGAGGAATTAACCATAAATTCAGCATGGTTGCTCACTTTGCTCCACAAAGACGTCAAGAAATAACTGTCTGACATCGTGGCGCTGTTATGTGCAGCACAGAGACAGAGCATGCATGCAGCCACACCGATACGTGCACTCCCCTCTGCGAGAAACTTGGCTAATCTTGCTATCTCAGCTAGAAGAGCTATTTTTACTATAACAGGTAGCCTATTAGGCACTGCTGGGACACTGCCCATGGGCAGCTGTTGGAGAAGAATTTTTTTTAAAATGCGATTTTTATAAAGCATTGAGCTGCAGGGGTTTAGGGGGTAGAAAGCTCTAAAGTACTGATTGCACAGCAGTGTTATCCTTCAGGCAGGGCTGTGCTAATATGCCAGAGTTGCAATAGCATCAAGCCACAGAGTAAGACACACAGACAAGCGGGTTTCATCCTGTTTCAGAGATACTTGATTTAAAAGGCTATTGTGATTTTTGTTGTTGTTCAGAATGATTGTGCTTATTGAGCACTTATGTGCAAAGAAATAATGGATTGGATTCAAAATGGGACACATTAGCAGTACACTAAAAAATCAGAAGCAGATAGGGTTGGATCCAAAGAACTGTGAATGGAAAACAAGTAGTGGTGTTCTGCAAGTATTTGCACAACTACTAGCAAAAATGTTGACAGGGTGCTCTAGTAAGTAGCACCTGTAATAGTGATCTTCACTATTTTTCATGCACCTTCACTATTTTTCAGGCACCACCACCTAGCCCACGTGGGCCCTCTCCTCTGCCCCGCTCGTCAAGTTGCAACACAGTGTGTAGAACTTGGCTGGACGCCTTTTCAGGTCTCTCCTCCCCATCCCCTCCACATTATCCAAGGAAGGATTCATCAGTCACCAAGTCACTGGGCAGGCCGATTCTGACAAGGCTTACCTGGTCCTTGGATTGGTATGGGTCGTTTTATCATCACTGAGAGATTGCTCTCTATCTAGAGCGGCAAAATCTCCCAGCACAGGTCCACATTGCTGCCTCTCACACCTGTGCATTCGATTTTCTCTCCACTCCAGCATCTACACAGTACGCTAGTGCAGCTAGCCTATCTTGTTAGTCTTTGCCTCTTGGGTTCCTTCCCCACCAGATCTAATTGGCTGATAGCTCCTGCATTCCCCCCCCTCACACCAGCCACCTTATAGCTAATGAGCAGCAAGTCTGAGAAGCCTCCTCCCCTAGTCCAGATTTTAGCGACTGGCCCACTGATAAAGCAAACAACAAGGCAAAGTTAGAGAACCTCTACTGAGATTAAGCAGCTACTGAAGAAATAGACAGAGAAAGAAGGACAGATGGAAAGAGACACTTGAAGTGACTGGGAGCCACCAGTGGCCCTTGGGCCTTGCAGCGAAGGAGAATGATCGGTAGCAATTCCCATGGTTTTTCCATGCAATCTCTTTTAAAACACTTGTTTTCGAGGCACAAAACAAACCTTCCATAAGTCGAATATACCCACTCCATCCAGATAAAGCAAAAGAGAGAGCCAATGTGGTATAGTGGCTAGAGTGTTGGACCGGAACTGGGGAGACTCAGGTTCTAGTTCTCACTGGGCTATGAAGCTCACTTGGTGACTATGAGCCAGTCATAGACTCTCAGGCTAGCCTACCTGACAGGGATGTTGTGAAGATAAAATGGAGAGGAGGAGGAGGAGGACCCTGTAAGTGGAATGAGCTCCCTAAGGAGGTTCGCTTGGCACCTACATTATATGCTTTTAGACGCCAGGTGAAGACCTTTTTATTCTCCCAACATTTTAACAATCTATAAATTTTAAATAACATGGTTTTAAATTTGTAATTTTGCATTGCTGCTGTTTTTATCTGGTTGAGCTTTTATATCGTATTTTATATTATGGTTTTATACTGTTGTTTTATACTTTGAATGGTTTTAATTTTTGTGAACCGCCCAGAGAGCTCTGGCTATTGGGCGGTATAGAAATGTAATAAATAAATAAATAAATAAATAAGCCGCCTTGAGTTCCATGTAAGCCACCAAAAGAAAAAAAAAGGCAGGGTATAAATGTAATAAATAAATATAAATAAGAAAGCATTCCTCCATGAAGAACTGTTCCTTCAACCGAAAGCAGCTGATCTGTACAACTTTGCCTATTGTGTTACAGGAAGAGAACAAACTGGGCTGCCTGAGAAACAGAGTAGTGCTGGCTTGATTTTTTGTGAACTAGGGTTGGATCCAAAGTTAGTTTAAGTCCTATTCATTTCAATGGATCTACTTTAAGTAGGACTAACATTGGATACAACTCATATCTATCTCCTAGCAATTGAGGGTGGTTGCCTCTTCCATTTACTTTCTTTGTGGCTATCAAAGGCAAGCTACTCTTACTTGAAGGAACTGAAGGAGGGAGGGAGGGAAGACTTCTGAAAAGGAGTTATACAGCCCAAAATGCATTGGACCATCTTGAAAACAGAACTGGTTGTCTATAGCACCTTATATTTCCTCTTCTTTCTATAACAGATAGTGTCACAAACTGCTCAGAACCCAACCCAGAGGCCAAAACCCTCCCCAAACGAAAGAGGAAGAAATTTCAGAATCCAGTTATCAATGATTCTGCTGCTGCTTGCCACCAAGGTTTGCAACTTGTCACAACTCCACCAGATTAACTCAAAAGCCAGATGGATCAAGGCAGACTGACGTTTCCCAAACCTTCTAATCTGCAATTTCCTTTAAGCAGGATCTACAATGGGTTTCTGGTGATGCTCAGTACATGAGAATAAACAGTCACTTGACCATTCAAGCCTTAGCCATTAAAGAGACCAGCAGAAACGTAAGTTATATGCTATGGTTAGCTTAACTAAGAACTATATGTTAATGAGGTGGTCTAAAATATAGAAGTCAGATTTCATCGGCCCTTAGTTAAGAGAGCAGGACTGTCATATATCACTGCTCCAGCCCTTACATGTTCTCTATGCCATCACTGACAAACAAATCCTTCTGTAACAGCACCAGAGTAACCTTCCTTTTTTCATAACTAGTCTTGGAGCTACTCAAGAGCTGGTACCCTGCATGCACTCTGGCCATGAAAGCCCCTGGAAGTTCTTTGCTGTCTTAGGGTAAGGCTGCCCTGTTCCTGAGTGCCCTAACCCTGAACAAACTCACTACTGGTTTTTTCCACTTTGGCAGTTCTTGGGAGGGATGACCAACCTATTGCCTGGTGAGATGGGGCAATTATGTTGGATACTGGCAAGTCTTCAAACATTAAAAAGTTTTAGACATGAAGGAAGGCTAACTGTTGCATCCTGTTTCTTCCCAAAACTTTCTCATGTAATTTCTATATGCAAATGAAAGGAATATTTCATTTTATTCCAGGATTATTTGGCACTCCTGCTTAAATATTGAAGTATAAAAGGCTAATTACAATAAGATAACTATACACCTGTGACATTGCAAGTACTGCTACTCAGACATGCTTCAGTAAGCTACGATTATCTTTTGATGACTACATTTCATATGCTTTTTCATATCTGTACTACAGATATCGATTTTGCAGAGGAAGCAGCTTCATTATTAGAGCATGGCAGAGTCATGCTGATTATGATGCTAATAAGTGGTTCTCATAATTAACCACAAACCACATGGAATCTCTTTAAAGATGTTCACAGGTAATATGAAAGCACTTTCAAGTGGAAAAATATTATTAATTGGAAAAATTAATAGATTGTTGCTTTCATTTAAGAAAAGCAAACTTAATTTTACAACAAGTTATTTAATATTTTAGAGCATGTTATTTAATCATTTTATAGTTGGGAAAAAAATCACCCACTTTACTTGCCTGAAAGCAAATTCAAGAATAGGAGCTTAGATCTCATTTCCCAGGACAGCAGAGATATTTCTCTGAAGTCTTCAATTAAACTATGCTGCAATGTTTTGTTATATGCCTATAGTGAAGTTTATTGAGTGAGGTTACAAAACAGCAAGAGAAAAGAAAAGATATGATTTATCACAAGCCTCAGCTAAAATTTTGTGCACTTCAAATGAAAATTTTAATAGCTCATTTAAATTATTTAAATTATTGTGTTTTGCTCCTTCTTCACACAAACTATTCTGTGATTCAATCAACTTCAATCATGGAAAAATACAGCACTTCAGTCATGGAAAAAATACAGCCACCAACTACAAAATAGAAGTGTACTGATGGAGATGGAGTCAGAGCCCAGAAAACATGTTGACAGAGTGTGGTAATCAAAGGAGAAGAAAGCAAGAGGCCATGTTTTACTATGTTTTGATTTGACTATAGTTTTTATGTTTTGAACATTTTGTAAACTGCTTCAGTTGATTCCAGAAAGGCAGTTTAGAAATACAGTCAGTAAATAAATAAATAAATAAATAAAATAGAGTGGATGTTCCATTGACTTTTATTTTAGTTGCATTGCTAGGGAAGACATCTGAATCATAGAATCAAAGAATAGTAGAGTTGGAAGGGGCCTATAAGGCCATTGAGTCCAACCCCCTGCTCCATGCAGGAATCCACCTTAAAGCATACCCGACAGATGGCTGTCCAGCTGTATCTTGAATGCCTCTAGTATAGGAGAGGCCACAACCTCCCTAGGTAAATGGTTCCATTGTCGTACTGCTCTAACAGTCAGGAAGCTTTTCCTGATATCCAACCGGAATCGGGCTTCATGTAACTTGAGCCTATTATTCCGTGTCCTGCACTCTGGGATGATTGAGAAAAGATCCAGACCCTCATCTCTGTGACAACCTTTCAAGTATTTGAAGTGTGCTATCATGTCTCCCCTCAATCTTCTCTTCTTCAGACTAAACATGCCCAGTTCTTTCAGTCTCTCCTCATAGGGCTTTGTTTCCAGACCCCTGATCATCCTGGTTGCCCAACTCTGAACATGCTCCAGCTTGTCTGCATCCTTCTTGAAGTGTGGTGCCCAGAACTGGATGCAATACTCAAGATGGGGCCTAACCAGTACCTCACACAATTTGGAAACTATATTTCTATTAATGTAGTGCAAAATAGCATTTGCTTTTCTTGCAGCCACATCACACTCATATTCAGCTTATGATCTACAATTCCAAGATCCTTCTTGTTTGTAGTATTGCTGAGCCAAGTATCTCCCATCTTGTAACTGTGGATTTGGTTTCTTTTTCCTAGGTGTAGAACTTGGCATTTATCCCTATTAAATTTCATTCCGTTTTCAGCCCAGCACGCCAGCCTATCAAGGTAACTTTGAAGTTTGTTTCTGTCTTCCAGGTTATTCCCACCCAATTTTATGTCATTTGCAAATTTGATAAGCATTCCCTGCACCTCCTCGTCCAAATCATTAATAAAAATGTTGAAGAGCACTGGGCCCAGGACTGAGCCCTGCGGTACCCCACTCGTTGCCTCTCCCCAGTTTGAGAAGGTTCCATTGATAAGTACTCTTTGAGTCTGTAGATTCTGTAGCCAACTGTGAATTCACCTAATAGTTGTTCCTTCTAGACCACTTTTTGCTAGTTTGTTAATCAGAATATCATGGGGCACTTTGTCAAAAGCTTTGCTGAAATCCACAGCATTCCAACAATCCACAAGGGAGGCTACCTGATAAAAAAATGAGATTAGAGTAGTCTGACAGGATTTGTTCTTGACAAATCCATGCTGGCTTCTAGTAATTACTGCATTGTTTTCAAGGTGCTTAGAGATTGACTTCTTTATAATTTGCTCCAAAATTTTCTCAGGGTTGGATGTCATCCCTGGTCTGTAGTTCCCAGGTTCCTCTTTTTTGCCTTTTTTGAAGATAGGGACAAAGCTATCCCTCCTCTAGTCATCCAGCACCTCACCCATCTTCCATAATTTCATAAAAATAATAGGCAGTGGTTCTGAGAGTTCTTCTGCTAGCTCTTTTATTGCTCTATGATGCAGTTCATAGAGCCCTGGAGATTTGAACTCGTTCAAAGCAATTAGGTGTTCCTTGACCATTTGTTTATCAATCTCAAACTGCAATCCTGCCCCTTCAGCTTGTACTTCACTTTTTCCAGGGGGATCATAAACCTGCTTTTCGGAGAAGACTGAGCCAAAGTAGGGATTGAGCACTTCGGCCTTTTCTTGTTTATCTGTTATCAATTTGCCTCATTAAGCAATTGAACCACCATTTCTTTTCTCTGTCTTTTACTATTCACATATCTGAAGAAAGCCTTTTCATTGCTTTTAGCATCCCTTGCTAGTCTCAGCTTATTCTCAGCTTTAGCCTTCCTGATGCCATTTGGGCACTTCTGTGCTACCTGTCTGTACTCTTCTTTTGTAGCCTGGCCTTCCTTCCACTTCCTATATGTATCCTTTTTTTGTTTTCAGGTCATCTCTAAGCTTTTTGTGGAGCCACATTGGTTTCTTCTGTTGTCTTCTATCTTTTTTCCTAGTTGGAATGGTTTGTAATTGTGCCTTTAAAATTTCATTTTTAAAGAACTCCCACACATCTTGGACTCCTTTTCTCATTAGGGCCACTTGCCATGGGACCTTACTTATCATAGTTCTGAGTTTATTAAAATCAGTTTTCCTAAAATCCAGAGTATGTGTATGGCTACACTCAGCTTTTACTTCCTTTAAAATCAAGAATTCCAATATGACGTGGTCACTTTCTCTCAGAGTTCCCGTAACTGCCACTTTATCCACTAAATCATCCCTATTGGTCAATATCAAGTCAAGGACAGCTGATCCTTTAGTTCCTTCCTCCACTTTCTGTCTCCTTGATTGGGTGGTCGGTAGTAGACTCCGACTATCATGTTCCTTTTATTTCTTGCCCCATTTATTTTAATCCAAATGTTCTTGACTGACATGCATTGCTAAGGAGGAGATTTGTGTGCTGCATGGGGCACGGAGTACTGTGCTAGAAGTGCCAGTTGTCTAGCTAAGCTTAAGGGCAGCATCCTGTAAAGTAAATTTCAAGATTTGCAGTGGTCTTTTCAAATAAAACAGGAATAGAAAAAGGGCTAGTGTGCCAAGAAAAAAATTTATAATAAAAATAAGCAAGACCGCGTGCTTTCTTTAGGTTCCCCCCCTTCTTATCAGGAGTACCCTAACACTTCTGGAGTCAGCTTCCATCAGGGTTTGTCTGGCACCTCCTTTGCAGGTATTCAGGAAGGTTCTGAAGACCCACCTATTTTCACTGGCTTTCGTATAATATGTAGTCTGCAAGTTTTATTGGTGTAATTCAGTTTTATACCTTTTAAAGTATTATATTGTATTTTTATTTCCTATTTGTATATTTTTGTATGGTTTTTATTCTATATGCCACCTTGAGAAGGTTTTACTCTTAAAGGTGGCCTAAAATAATTTTAAGTAATAAAATAAAATACAAATCTGAGCCGTTTTTGAAGGACCACAACCACCTATTTGTTTATCACTATATATTTTTAATTAAATGTCAAGATGTAAGGAACAAACCACTTAAACATGACTATAGTATGTGATATAAATAGCATGTGTCAAATAGCAGAGTTCTCATTCACACCTATCTGCTGGGGCAACAGACCATGACTCATTTTGTGCATAGTCCCGACTAGATCTAGCCTCACCAAAAGCTTCAAATCAAACATTGAAATCACTCCATATGTCGGAATGGAAAAAGAAATTTCCCTTAACTGCAGTTCTTCAAATTAGTGACTGTTCTTTCATTCATGAGATCCAGTGTTGTACAGTGCTAATAGGAAGATCACACTCAAATCCTCACTGAACCATGAAACTCAGCTAGATGATTTTTGGCCAGTTCTTCATCTTCTCCCTCACCCTCCCTTTCTGACTAAACTACTTCACTGGGTTGTTGTGAGGATAAAAAAGGGAGATGGAAGAACTCTTTGGAAAAAGGTGGAAAGTAATGTGAGAGATCTGGGTTATGTACAGTGGTGCTGTACTAGGTCAGATGCAAAAGAGGACAGGCTGCTGCACCTTTAATAGTTGTGAGGAAGAGGACATTTCAGCAGGTGCAGCTTGCATGATGCTCTTGCATCTGCCTACCCTACATTCTCCTGAGTCTAATCCCTGAAACTGAATCATAAAGGCTGAACAGACATCAACATTAATGGGCATCAATGGGATCTGTGAAATGCTGGTTTTAATAACACCTAAAGCCAATAATGTAGGACCAAATTCTTTTCATCCCATATACATTGTGACCCTAAGGATTATCCCAGGAAAATGGAGGGATCGTCCCTGACTACTCCCGGGATCCCCTTTGTATCATTTGGATGCATTTGGATGAACAGAGATGAACCTGAGATGATCCCAGGGAGAAAGGTGTAGAAACAGCTTGCGTATTTTACTTTGACCAAGAAAAGGAAGCAAGAGTGCTGTGCTAGACTAAAGAACAGCTTGGTGTTGCCATTCAAAAATATATTAAAATGACTTTTCACAGAGTATGTCCTTGCGAACAATCATACTAGGATGAGTAATTTATTTATTTTATGTATTTAAAATGATTTTCTTAAGCTGCCTTTAAGGGTAGAGCCATAAAAGAATATTGATTTCCTAACGCTTTTATTTTAATGATATGTGGGGGAATTCATTCAAATACACTGTTGTTTTAATATGCAGTTCCATTTTAATGGGGGAAACTGCAGCTATTTTAGTTGGGGATCTTGTACAGATGGCATTATTGTACCAAAATAATGAATATGCATAACATTCAAAGGCTAAAATGTAAACTAGATGGATTGGAAAGATTTTCATTTCAGAAAACACTGCTGGATTTTCTTCCTCAAAGAAGTTCTGTTTGAAACTGGCCTGTGAGATCTAATGATATGATTCTTTACAGTTATATCTGCAAGCCACTGAGTGCTGCAGACTTGTATAGACAGAAACACTTCTGAAATCTTTAAGAACCAGTACCTTCTCAGGACCTATTGCATGGAGGAGGTGGGGTTGGACTGGTTTCTGAGCATCCTAACTTCATCTCACTTGCTCTCCCATTGATGTAACTCTTGTACTGCCATCCCCCTTAATCCCCTCTATGGCTCATCATCCATATCAGAAACTTCCATGAAGTTAATTGGGCTTTTGATAAACTTCACAGAACCTGCTTAGATCACACTAAGCCATGATGGTTAAGCATTTTGAGTTAAACATTATGGATTAACGTGACGTGTGAACCATGACTTTGCATGTCACGTGAACCATTCTTAACCACGATGGCTACATAACCACCGTTTCAACATGCTCACTATCCATTTGCTGCAAAAGGGCTAGCAGCCTAACCATTGCTTAGTGTGTTGTCTGAACAGACCCACTTTGTGCATATGTATCAGTGTCGCTCACAGATATCTCTTGCTGAATTTGGATGATGATTTGCAGCTTCACACACATTTTAAAACCGTTGTGTGATATGAGTTCTATCTACACGTGTTAAGGCTGATGGGTATTTTAAGGGATTGTATTACTTACAATTTATTAGACAACAGTAGGTATTATTTAACTAGTTGGTACAACATATTTCTATTTATCATTTGTTTTAATAGTACAAAGACAACTGCTCCTCTATAAAATAAATGTCTATTCGTTTCCTTATGATACTAACTTTCTCATAGATCATGGGTGGGCAATTTAGAGTTCCTCCAGATATTCTGGCCTACAGCATTCATCAGCTCTAGAAAGTATAGCCAATGGGTAAGGATGATGGGTGTTGCAGGCCAATACATCTGGAAAGCCACAAGTTGCCCACCCCTGTCCTAGAGTTACAGAGCAGTCTTAAGTGGGGTGGGATTTGTGGCAGATGAACAGCCACTTCCAAAGCCTTGTCAGCTCAGACAGGGCAGGGAGGGGGTTCTCTTGCTTTCCAGGGACCATGGCCATCCCTGTCTTGGCCCATTTCAGGACAGATCTCTATGTACTAAGAACCACCAGGACAGTTGCTCCACTGCACTAACAGAGGGCCACTTCCACCCCATCTTAATGCCCCTCAGCTGCCCTCCGGTGGGGTTTAAGATTGCCCTGCCACTCAACTTTTGACAATCACAGGATTAGTATAATGAAACTTTACAAAATAACTTGATAAAAAGCTTAAAATAGTCTTCTCATCTCATTTTCTAACAAATTATTTCCAAACGTCTTGTGCTAAAGGAATAGTACTTGATTGAAAAAAGAATAAATGCTATCAATCATTTTCAAAAGTATAAGAGTATACTTTTTCTCATTTCTAAAATGTTTTATAGAATAAGTTGGATGACTGCTCTTTAAAATAGTTACTACAATAATTGTTATATACAATTTATTTACTACCATAGGCTTTTAAAATATTTTCAATATATTTTAACTGAATTTGAAAGGAATCAATGAACAGTTACAATGCATTAAATAAACATTGTATAGCTACAGTAGCTCTGAAGCTATATATTTATTTTTTAATATTTATATAACGCAGCCCCATCTTGGTATTCTAGTAGACAGTAATTAAGTTTGTATCTGCAACTGATAAAAGCTTCAGAACACCTTTGAAATGATTGGGGGAGGAAAAGACGGATGATTTTAGATGCTGTGCTGCTTTAAAAAGAAATTGCTGCCGTAGATGTGAAAGTTCTTGATCCTACAATAGACTAGACTTATAGCACACAATTTATCTATAAAAGCAAGCCTGCATTTCATGGCCATATTATCTTTCAGTAGCAAGAAAAGGTAAATGTGCTCAATCTTTGATTTTATGGCATTTTAAATATTGTTGTTCCAGCAGGTCTGGCAGAGCTATGGTGGAGCTGTCATTTCCATTATAAATTCTGTTTTTCAAATACTCTTATTTTAGCAGTTAATACATATCAGGTGAAAATTCAGTAAACTATCGTCAGCTTTCATTCAGATATTACTCCCAAAAGTTTTAAAAGTACAGGTCTTTGTTCCATCAGCTTGAGCGCTTCTCATATTAAAATGTTATAGTCCCATGTATTAAAACTCTGGGTTTTCTCCCTCAACAACTGAAAATTCCAGGATTGGATGTCATGGAAAATATGCCAAGTATGCCCATTGTTTAGCAAAATGTTAAGGGGGTGGGTATCAGCACACTTGCTTACTCCTGTGTACTCCGAAACAACCCATGGTTGACCAACCATGAGTTGTTTAAATGTACAAACCAGGTCTTTATGTGAACAAGCCTCAGACTTATGTGCTCCCCCAACTCTCCTCCCCTCGTACGGCCACAGCTTTCTACTCCCTGCCTATAGCAGCTGTTCTGCTTACTAAAGACGGTTGGAAGTGAGGAGAAAAGGAGAGCATCAAATCCTGGTGGTTCCACATAGACCAGGGGCAGAGCCTTCAGCGTGGTAGCCCCCCTCCTATGGAATTCCCTGCCACTGGAGGTCAGGCAGGCGCCAACTTTGCATTCCTTTCGGCGCCTC
Source organism: Elgaria multicarinata webbii (assembly GCF_023053635.1). Classification (NCBI taxonomy): domain Eukaryota; kingdom Metazoa; phylum Chordata; class Lepidosauria; order Squamata; family Anguidae; genus Elgaria; species Elgaria multicarinata. The sequence goes on from NC_086180.1 coordinate 65,820,327, forward strand.
CTGAAAATGTCATTATTCCAGGCAGCCTTTCCTTAATGACCAGCCATGGTTCACTGTACATTTTGCTTCTTTTAAAATCTATTCTGTTTTTATTTTATTTTATCTTGTACACCACTCCGGAATTTTCAATGGCGAGCAGTATATAAATATTCTAAATAAATAAATAATAAATAAATCCTAAATTCTTAGTCCAGGGATTCATGGTGCAATTTCTATCCTGCACTACAGAACAAAAGGTAAAAATGGGGGGAAATGTTTAAAATAAAATAATTTGAAAAGTTATTATGAAATATACCACTACCTGGGAGACAAAGAAAAATGTATAAACCATGGCAAGAACTACATTATGACTTTATAGGCTTCGTCCATTTTCGTCTGCTGCCCCTTACGCCTGGAACACTCTTCCAGAACATTTGAGAACTACAAGTTCAACCACAGCTTTTAAAGCTCAACTAAAAACTTTTCTTTTTCCTAAAGCTTTTAAAACTTGATGTTGTGCAGACTTCTACTGTTACTTTCTACTGTTAGTTTTTCCCTACCCTGTGCCTGCTTACCCTACCCTGTACCTGTTTGCATTCTCTTCCCCTCCTTATTGTTTTACTATGATTTTATTAGATTGTAAGCCTATGCGGCAGGGTCTTGCTATTTACTGTTTTACTCTGTACAGCACCATGTACATTGATGGTGCTATATAAATAATAATAATAATAATAACACTGATCACTGTGGGCACATTGCACATTCCACATGCCATTTTCATAGTATTATTTCCTGTTTTTTATTCCACGTTATTCAAACAAATGTCACTGTGTGTCCTGCAAGGTATAAATCTGCAAGAGGGATATAGCATCACCATGATGGAATCATAATGATTTGACACAAGGTGTAGATCTGACCCTTGACTTGCAGAGTAGCTTATTTACTTTTTTTTATCCGGTTATTACAGCCTAGAAATATTGGTGGTGGATTGTGCCCACTGCTTTTAAAACAATTGGTTTAAATAACTATTCACTAAAGTAATATAAACTGATTCATTATTTGTACACTTGAATCATGTTAAGGATTAGTATAACACTAACAACTATAATATAAAAACACTATATTATAATTACTCATATATATATATATATATATATATATATATATATATATATATCTCCTCCCTAACTTTTGCATAAAGAACTAAAGTAACACCACAAACTAGCTGGCATTTGCACAAAAGGGTCTCTAAGTTGTTAATATTCTGTAATTCAACAAAAATGAAGATCTTCCAGACTCCCATTTCCTTTATCTCCTTTAAGCTCTGGGATGTGGTTTCCTCAAAAGCAAAATACTCATTAGGTTACTTGTCTGACACAAGCAGATCTTGAACCAATTTAGTAAGCATAAGTTATAATTGACTTGGAAAGGAATTATTTGCGTTTATGAGCCTCTTCAGATGTGTAGCCAAAGAGACCATTTAATTTTTTTTCAGCCAAGTCAGATATACAAATGCAATATCTAGCACTCAAGAAAATTATAGTATGTGGATTTCTCTCTCTCTCTCTCTCTCTCTCTCTCTCTCTCTCACACACACACACACACAACTCTGTTAATGAATGAAATGAAATAAAATTTAAATGCATACACGCTCCAGATGAAATACAGACATTATTCCTCCTTTCAATGTCTAATAATATAATTTTGATTCAACAATGCTTTGTTTCAATATGGCACATAGAATATGCAGGGCTAATTTATACAAAATCAGTCCAAAACAGGATAGTGGGCTTTAGTTCCATTATTCATGATTTGGAAACATGAACCAACAGCAATATTAATCAAAATGCATGCCTTCCAGTTCAGTCCTTAACACATTACTTGTACTGACTTCAATGGAATTCCTCTCAGTCACAGTCTGACTAATACAACCTAATTCTTTACAGATTTACACAAAAGTTCCAGAAAATTTAATGTTACTTACAGTACCCCAGACTACAATCTTAGACACATTACTAGGAAGTAAACCCTATTTAACATAATGGGGCTTACTTCAAAGTAAGAACATAAGAAGAGCCATGCTGAATAAGTCTAAGGGTCAGCATTCTGTTCACACAGTTGCCAATCCGCTGTTTACAGGAAACCCACAAGTTTGCATGATCAAATCAAGCCATGGTGGTGCTGGCTCATGCAAAGTCTGATTTGCATAATCACTACCCGGCCACAGCTTATCTTGTTGTCCAAACCCGGGACGGCATGGCTTGTTGGAGGGTTAGATAACCCTCAAATAACCATGCCACAGCCCCTGGGTTATTTGAGGATTGTTAACCTTCCGACAAGCCATAGCTCCCAGATTCAGATGATACAATAAGTTGTAGCCAGGCAGTGATTATGCAAATTCGCCTGTCATGCACCATGGCTCACAACAAGCCATGGTGGCTTGATTTGATTGTTCAAACCGGGTCAATGTAGGTTTAATTCTTACATTTGTCCACACCGATTCTGGGAAGCATCAACTGGTTATTCAGGACAGTAAAATTTAAGAGACCTCTTTTTAGCTCTCTGAAAGGGACAAAGATAATAAACTCTTAAAAAAAAAGATAGAAAGATGGAGAGAAATGAGAAAATATTTAGCTTGTGTGCTTTTGTCTACAGAACAGAATTAAGAACTAAAGATATGTGGAGCATATTCTCCTAATTAGCCACTAAATAAAAGTTTAATGATGTGTTGTTAAAAGTTGTGACTTTTACAATATAAATAGCTAATATATTAAAGGCTGGCAAAAACACATTTTGCTTAATTATAATCAAATTGCAGGGGGGGGGGAACCTGCCATCATATGGTGAAAAAGAGTTTGAATTGCCCTTCTCTGATTACCCATAATTGTTTTTGTTTTTAAAAATCAGAAGAACAAATGCTTCACCTAAAGCTACTGATGAACAATCATAATTAACTATTTTTATATATTTAATGTAAAATGTTATGTTGTGACTTATCTAAATAATAATGAAAGACATCAACTTAAACCTAAGACACATTGATTTAAATCATTAATTGGTAGGGAGTTAAACAAGTGCTTTACATTGCATTTAATTGGGATTTAGAAGTTCTTAACGTGACTGAATCATATACAATGTAAATTATTCTCAGTAAGTGTGCTTGGGGTTGCAACGATAATCTTCAAATAACTTTTCTAATATCTAAATTTTGAGTTAAGCAAGTTGGCGTTCTAGTGGGAATTCAGTCACTCAGCAATGTTCTGAATGCATTTATTTAAGTGACCTAAACTGCATAAAACCACTGAATATAACTACTTGTGAATGTTAGAAGCAATCCAGTTAAGTATGTCGAACTTTTGTTCAAATCATCATGAACATATCTAGAAATATGATTACAACCTTTATTTTGATCTAATATTTGCTTTGAAAAGTAATTATGAATCTAGAACAGCTTCAGTACTGTTTTAACAACCTCCAAGTAAGCACAGTTACATAGTTGTAAATGCAAACATTACATCACCAGTTAAAATTGAAGTTGGCAACTCTCTTGTCAGTAGCTTTAAAACCATAGAAGTAGAATAGCAGCTGGTCCCTTGCATAGAAAATAACCTTTATCTTTCAAACATGCCTAAGAGCAGATATAGGCTGGTGAACTAATCGGATTGCTTTAATATTTAATGAAAGAATATTTCCATACCTGACAAAGTAACAGCTAAACTCTTAATAAGTAAACCATATTAAACCTACCACAATCAGGAAAAAAAAGATCTATCTCAATTTTCACCTGTTCACTGATGTGTCATGATCAACAGAAATCAGATTTCAAAACAAATAGGGGAAGAAGAAGAAGAAGAAGAAGAAGAAGAAGAAGAAGAAGAAGAAGAAGAAGAAGAGATCATGGAGGCAGAGTGGTGGCTGTCATAAAAGAGCCAAATGGCATTTTCCACCTCCATCAAGGTCACTTTACTGATGATGTGCTCAACAATATGATAATGCATTTAACCACTTTCCTTGCATTTGACTTTGACCTTATTTTTTAATTAATAATAAATAAATAAATAAATAAATCTCAAATCCAAATGGCCTTGTTTAACTATCCTGGCCTTTCAACATTTCCTTGAACAAAGATAATTAAGGAGATGTACTGCCCCCTACTATCACAGGAATCGAAAGACAAACAAACTTTTAAGAGCACAGTCAGGTGTCTTTTGCAGTGATGGATAACATTTAAGCAGGGGAGAACATTAATGACATAATGGTTAAATAATTATAAAAGGTTAACTATGTTAACTCTGTACATAAGGCACTTTTGTTTTAGTTAAAAAGAATGAGCGATAAAGGTTTTCAAGACTATGTTTTACAGCTCTCCAGGCAACATTTCCCCACCTAAGAAGCAGTTTATGACTGAAAGAAAGTGCTCTTCAGAAATTAACACAAGCAACTCTGGTAGTGATTTTGATGGATTTTGATGTGGCTACTTTCAATAAAATAATTTCTATAGATTTTGATGTGATTACTTTCAATAAATCCATAAAACATCTGTAGGATAGCTACATCTACATAGAAAATGGACCTAAACTTTGCACTTTATTTGTAAATTCCAAACTAGTCAATAGTAAAATATTAGTCTTGATTTGTACACTAGTAATCAAAGGAAAGCCAAACGTTCAACAGTATTTCTGCTACAGCGAAGTGTAGACCCTACTACAGCTGGCCTGAGTGTTTTAGCTATCATGATGGTTTCTTAAAAGTTTACATCTTATCTACAAACTAACACAGCTAACAGTTGAAATGTACACTGTTTTTTGGTTATTGCCAAGTATACTCTCTTTTAGGTATTATTTTAAAATCCCAGTCTGCTTTTTGAGTTAAATAAGGCCTCCAAGATAGTATAGAATATATAGAAAATGGACTATGTTAAACAAACAAAAATATCCTGCATCACTGTATTTACCAAAGCTTGTTAGTCAGTGCTGTAGAAATTATGACCACAAATCAGAAAGCTATGTGACTAACTTTACACACCCCGCAGGAGTTGTAACTGTATAATTTTCAATCATTTTTTGTTTACAGTTTTAACAAATTGTTATAGAAAAAGTACCAAAGAAGTCAGATAGTACAAGAACACATTAAAGACCCCATAAAATCAAAACTAGTCATTCAGTTAAAAACAAATCAAACAATATTAAAATGATATAAAAACCAGAAACACAATAAAAACACAATAAAACACAATAAAAACCTTATTTGCCATTTCTGATTTTTTTTTTTTTTTACTCAATATCACACACACAAAAAAAACCCGCTTACTGAATTAGCATTACATATTTCTTTGTGCAGTCACCTTGGGTTCTGGATATTTAACCAAACTGTCTTCCTAACCCATAGAAAAGTAGCTTTGAACCTCAGGGAACATTTTATAGGCAGTGTGCACTGCGGCATTGGGCCTGCTGCACAAAGAAAAAAATGTTCATGAAAAAGTGTGGTGGGTGCAACAACAAAAAAGAGCTCTGGACTGTGATCTTTATCCATAGGCATTTAAACTCATTTCTCAGTAAGGAATCAAGGAAATTGAAAATGGTTTATAGAAATTCTATTATTTCACAGATATAGTCAATTAAAATTACTCTAAAAACTGGGAGAAAGACATATAGGAAAAAAGTGTTAGAAAGTGACACTGTTGAACATAAATAAACAAATATTGTTCCATCTCCACAGTAAAATTTTCTGAAATGAGCATATCATTGACTCTCAACAATGTCCTAATGAAATCACATGAATCAGCTACATTTTACTTGGAACAAAACTTCATTAAAATCAGTGGGATTTTGTTTAGGATGTACAAAAACAATTTGACTTCTATTTGAACCTTCAGTAACGGAGTTGTACCCAAATACTTTAGCTACTAGGGAGGAAAACCTGTGGAATTAGAATTCAAAACTGAAGCTCCACCCCCTTCACATTACCCTACCAAGACATTCTACATCTTTCTTCTACATCTAGTTGTTTTGGGACATTGTTGTAGGCAGTTATTGGCATGACGGCACAAGCAAATCTAAATTGTAAAACAGATATGACAATATCCTTTATCAGACACTTTTTTGTTGGTGAAGACATATGCAAGATTTCAGGTATACATGTAGAGCAGCTTCTGCAAATCCCTTGAGAGGAATAGGGGAGTTCATACTGCTTACTGTGAATATTCTGCAGTATTGCAATTACAATTCTGAACAGAATGCATTAGCAAAAAGGGGTTGAGGACAGACTTCTTTCCAATCCTTTACAACTATCTCTGCAACCTATTAAACCTCTAGACATTTTAATGCATGGGCTTACCCCCCAAAGGAGAAAAGATTTACTGTTACTTCATGTACTTATATGTTAATAACTAATGAATATTTAAAAGGTTAATTAATTTTGCTTTGAATACTGTAAATATTTATAATCTAACTATTGAATTAGTTCAATTCTATTTCTCATTTAAAAAGGGAGGGGCTTTTAGGATGCAGGTCTAAAAAGGTTTAGGAAACAAATGAATTGAGAAAAATAGTCAACATTTCACAACAAACCTTTAAACAAGAGCCATAGTTGAAGCACAGGACATTTCTACTTGGTGCATATCACTCTATTCAGAAATATTTGTTGGAATAGGGTATGCAGTCCATTATAAAAGTATAATAAGCTTGTAGACTGCAGGAAAGACACAGATCCCCCAACCCCTATAGGTTCTGCTCTCCCTCCTGCTGCTGCTGGTCTTATGTTTCTCACATTCATTTCAACAGGGCTTAAGCAGGTCACAGAAGAACTTTACAGTGGATTGTACTCATTCATATTAAAACCATTCTACAGTGCTTAGAGAAAACAAAGTTCCCAAGTTCCCATTCAGAACAAAAGAGTGCAGGCTATCGTGTTCTGTATTTACTGCACCAGCATTCATTTCTAGAAAGATTGGTTAGATTTGTTGTCACCATTGTTTAGTTCAAAGAATGGACTGAAAAGGACAAAAATGTAGTAGTTATAAACAAAACGTTAAGTTCTGAATTCTGATCCCTTAATTGCTGATCATAACTGAAAGGAGATCTCCCCCCCCCCTTAATTGTCTTGTTAAATCTTTTGAAATGCGCTTCAACAAACGCAAAAATATAGCTTTGAATAGGTTCTTTAATTTGGGTCATTCTACCTTGCCTGCAGTACTGATGGGTGCTTAGCAACCCTTCTCTTGTGAATCTTCTAAAGAACTGAATACCTGGAGTAAAGCGTCTAATCTGTCATACAGCATTAATTATCCAGCTCACTATTACCCGACTTCATAAGAAAAAATTAGTCCGCATTATACTGAAATTATTTAAACCTTGCGTGTCCAAATTTTACTAGAGAAACAATTCCTTGCAAAATGATTATTCACAAACACCAAAGAAGCAAAATGTTTACAAAAACTTTCCCCCCTGAGTAATACTTATAGAGATTTGTAGTGTGAATTATTTGTTTTCCTGGAAGTATTTGACAAAGAAAACTGTTATGCAACAAATAGCCCTATCATCATAGCCCTATCATTCGGACACAGGAAAAGTGTATAAATATATAATTACTATAGATTTTTCATAAATGTCAAAACTGTAAAAATAATATCTTCAGAGTGTTTCTTATATTTTTATTATCTAAATTTGTAATAGGTTTGCAATGATTTCAAAAATTGAAGAAGACAGGCCGCCCAATGGTTTTTAGAAGCAATTACATTAGCATTAGGAGTAATACAAAAATTTATTGACTCACCTTAATAGTAGTTTGTAAAAAGATGAAAAGCTAACACTGACTCATTCCATCAGTTAATCAGTACAAGGGATACAGTATGTATACTCTACACAGACTCAATGCAGGAACTTCTAATCCTTGGCAACTTTTCCCACGTAATTTTAGCCCATTTAATTTGCTGCTTAAAAGTCCTACAATAGCAAGGCAGTCCCACACTTTAGCTCCATTGTTCTCCACCTTCCAAATTCCTAAACAGGTCAGTTGCAGATTAGTCTTTGCCTGAAGGTCCAAAAACTGTATCTCCTACCCAGCTATTCCTGATCTGACTGAAAACATTCTTGAAAAGATTTTTCTTTCTGATGATGATGCCCAGAAAACAGAAACAAAGTTAAGTAAGAGCAGCTGTCCAGGTTTGTTTGGTGAGATAGACCAGTGCTATCAAAGTTTTACAATACTCCCATCCCCCTATTCTGAAATCAGCTTGTAGTATCAAATGTATTAGGGAGGGGTTGAGGACGTGAGAACAACCACTACTTTAAACTTACATACAAACAGAAAGTTGTTTGTTTAATGTAAAAGTCAGAATCTGTAAAACACACAATTCTGTAGTTGGATAGGATTATCACATATTTGAGACAAACACAATGACTGTCCAAAATAAGTTGAAGCCTGATATACCTTTTCTTGCAAGTATTTCTAACAGGTCTTAAAGACTACATTAAACAATAAGCAAATGGTGGTCTCTGGATGTTTAATTCAAACATTTAAAGTTGGAGAACAAAAGGTTTATTTTTGAAAATGAAAACCTTGGCTTGTACAGCTCCAGACATGAATCTGCTTTCAATTACTGAAAGTATTTCCACTTCAGTGGAAAGGGATCAAATCTTCAACTACACCATCTTTAGGCAATGAATTTGATTATATTAAGCTTTAAGAATACAGAATGACTTTATAACCCAGCCATCTATTCTGTATATATCATGTATTAAGTATACAAGGGGAAAGGAGCTAGAATTATAAATAAAAAGTACAGGAATTTGCAACTGTTTACAGCAACTGTGATATGTTTTATTTTTTCCAGATACCGTAATAAATGTCAAAGAGTAATCCTGAGTTTACAGGCAACATTTAACAATTATTTCTAAATCAATCCAGTCTGCTTTCATACTGTTTTAAGCTACACTACATTAGCAGTTATAAAGTTGGCTCTGCCTTTATGGGCTTTTTCTCAAAAAACAAAAACACAGTCTGCTAACTAATGCCATACACAAGGTTTGTTATTCTCACAAGCGGGCGATTCCATAATTAGAAATATTTTATACACTGCCCTTTAAGAACGCCACGGTAGATTTGCACTAATCAAGTCCCAAAGCCTGGAGGAACACTGTAAAATCTCAGCCACATCAAAAAGAAATGATGGCAAAACGTGGTACTCGAAAGGCTTGAAAGGAAATATGGTGAATTCCAATTTAAATCTAAAAACAGACTCACATCCTCGCTGAGGAATACATTGGATTTTAAAGTGTTAGGGGGACAATAGCTCCGCTTGGAACAGAGCAGCTACTTGTAACAGCATCTGGCATGTCCACTGATGTGCAAAGTTAAGCCTGTGCCTTTGCGAGTTCTCCATTCGGCCCTTCAGGGGTTAAAAAGCCATCTCATTTCAAACGCTAATATTGCCTCTGCACCGATTCAAAGAGAAGAGCAGCCTCCTCCTAGTCCAACACCGCACCGGAGCAAGCATACAGAAAAGGAGGAGGAGGAGGAGGAAAGAAAAAGAAGAGGGGGGGGGGGAAAGGGGGGGACCCTTCTACATTTACCTATAGCAGCGCCAGCAGTCCTGCTCGAAATGTTCTAAGTGGCTCCACTCGAGGTGAGAAATCGCACTTTATCCTGGCTGAGCTGCGAGGTCAGAAAGGGTCGCTTCGCAGTCACCCACCTTTCCGTGGCGATTCCACTGTCTGGATGTGACGAGGCGAGCGCAGCGCTTCCAAGTTGAATCAGTCTATAATGTATCATGTTACAGAGCCTGGCTTTCTCTTCAGGCACAGCACAGCAATCAGACATGATAGGCTGAGGCTCCTCTGTTTACACCCAGGCAAGGGAGGGGGCGGGCTAGGCAGCGCTTAACTCTTGCCAGCCCACGGCGCGCCAGACCCTCGCCGTTCCTCGGGCGGTTCTGCCATCCCCCCAGGTCTGGTCATGGCCACAAATGGCTTGAAGCTCTGTCGCCAGTCCCCGCACGTAGTACCTCGCTCGACGGAGTGCCTTTAAAGCACACACACGTGTGTACGCGCGCACACGCACACACACACACGCACGGTGCACCCCTCCCCAACATAAGCCGTGACGCTGACGGACTGCATCAAAACAGCAGCTCTTCCAAAAGCACCGTCCGCAGCAAAAGCCTTAAAAGATTTCGAAGGGACACAGAGTGATGTGTTATTTATGGCAGTGAGAGATAAAATGATTTTTTTTTAAAAAAAGCAGCGCACATGAAATCCGTCTGATAATGATGGGTGCGGGTTGGTTTGGTTTTTTTGACGCTCGAGTTTGCCGATGGAAAGATTTACTCAGAGGCGCTTCGTTCGTCAACTGCCAGGAAAGAATCTTTATCGTGACAGATTGAAATTGTAGGAGCCAGTTCTTCCCTTCACATTGCGTGTCTTGTAGAACTCCTTTAAATGGGGGCTACAGAACATGTCACGCAAATTTCATTTCTTAAAAAAGTGTCTCTTCTGCGCAGCTTTCTAGCAGAGATGGAGACAGCCTTAACGAGATGTGATTAACAAAAACAAACAAGTCGAAATCATCTATCTGATCTTGCAGCATTTTTTTTTTTTTTTTTTTTACTGGTCCAGCTGCTATGAAATGCTCCTAAATTCTGCATAGCAATGGAACACGGAATGAAGAAAAGAAGGGATCCATTTGCCTTTTTGACATCTATACTCAATTCTCATTCTCATGCATGACATCAATCTATCCATGCGAAGAAAATAGAACTTTTGGGCTAGAATTCGCAGATTGATCCAGGCTATGATCCAGACACAATAGGTTGTATCCAATGTTAGTCCAACTTAGAGTAGACCTATTGAAATGAATGACTTAAGCTCGATTAATATTGGATGCATGCAGGTCAGCTGTTTTTCTCATGCAAGTACCATCACAGGACTCTGGACTGAGGAAATTCAAGCTTCGTCTACAAATTTGTTCTGCATAAAGGGGGCCTGTTTCATACAACTCATTGTGCATAAGCACAATTGTAAACGGATTAGTGCATTCACATATGGAACTGCACCTTTGTCCCTTTCCATTCTTTATTTCTAAAATTTATAACCTGCACCATAAATGCCAATCAGCATTGCTTACAAACAAAAGCAAATTGTACAAAAATCCACATCTCAAGCAGTATAAATAAAAACAGTGCGTCAGCTAAAAACAGAAACGTGTGGCAGCTTAAAGGGGCTTAAACATTTCCAAAGACTTGCGCCCCTCTCTCTTACAGCCATAGAATCCACAATTACATTACTCATACACTATTCCCAGATGCATTTTGTTTAGTTTTTTTAAAAAAATATCCCTTAGCTGTACTGCACCGTTTGGATGAATATTCCCTGGACAATTTGGATAAACCCCAGCTTTATTAAAATTAGTTCAAGTTTGGGCATTGACTTTGGTATGAATTGCACCCTACATATGTGCAGAGTGCTCAACTTTTCCAGATTTTCCACGAGTCTAATCAGCAGACAGTGGTCTTAGTGAAGGCTGGGTAGCCTGTGTGGCTGACTTGCTGCTTGGAGCACAGGAACGACCAGGGACTTGCTTTTTCCCAGGCCATTTCTCCCACCAAGGCTTCAGGCAGCTGCCATCTGGACATACCCTCATAACTGGATTAAAGGATTGCCAACACTCAGACAATTATAAATTTATAATCTTTATCCTCTTCTTCACGCAACAATAATCTCATCTCCACTGCTGCAACCTTCTTTCTGCCTGTTAGGCTTGTGTCCTCTCAATTCAGAATGTCCCCACTACATTCATATTTTCCCACCAATTGCTATGATCAGGTCACTACATCATTTTCAAGGTCCATATTTATATATCTATGGCTCAACACTACTCTGCTCTTTTTTGAAGAGCTTTTTAAAAAAAAAATTCAGAGTTTTACATTCTAGAATATACAGAATGTTGGTTTTAGTTCTTTATTCCGAGAAATATAGACATGAAAAATAGTTAAACAATAGCACAATAATTCACAAATATTTCAAAATACCACTAACTAGTTAAAATATCTTCTATATGAAAAGTATTGAAGAAATACTTCTGACTTCATGTTACATATCTACAAGTCCCCTTAAGATCCTGGCTCCTAGAGATCTCTGCATAATTGTCCAGTGAGCCTAGACTTCCCTCATATCTTCCATAACAACTCACTGCCACCACCTACTTATTTGTAAGGAACAGTAGAACTCTCTTTGTATACCTGGCTGTGTACTTCAAAAACAACATGTGTGGCGAGATATGCCAGCCTTAGAATAAATCCTGACTAGAACACAGGCTGGCAAAACATTAAATATAACATCATCCACAACAATTACTCATCTGATAAATGTGGTGCTCTGCAGATGTTTTGGACTTCAGTGCCCATCAGCCCAAGCAAGCATAGACAATGGTCAGGAATACTGTGGCCTGTAGTCCAAAACATCTGGAGGGCACCAAATTGGGTAAGGCATACCTAACTTATTTCTGATTTCACTAATTCCTTTCCATGTCTTCTAAACCACTAACTCTGTCAGCTCCCATTTCTCATTCTCTCTCTGTCTTTTAATCAAACTAACTTTATACCTAACTGTTGCCCTTAATTCCTCTCAATAACTCTTTTCATTCTAATTCAACTGATTCTGATCTGTTACCAACTGTCTCTGATGTTACTTCCCAACTTACATTTCCAACTGATATTAACTTCACCCATCATTCCATTCTGGTCCATGCTGTCAGTCATGCCTTCACTTATTCTTCTGTTACACTCCACTTAAAAAACAAAAATGTATGTCACCTTTCTTTTCACTTATAAAAGACTGATAATGCACAATAATAGTGCATCAAAGTTAGCGCTTGCTCCAGCCTGCCAAACAGTTGTTTCCCAGAAGAATTGCTGGGATTTTGGTAGTGGCAGCAGCAGTAGGGGAGACCTGGGGTGGGTGGGGAACACATATGGCTATGGTGGGTTACCTAGAGTCCCTGGGTTGCCCATACCTGATTGAAAGGCTAATCTTAAAGACATCATGACTGCAGCATGATAATCACTATACTTATTATTGTTTCCAAATAATCGGGAGTGTTAACAAAATGTACTAGTCAATCATAATCATAAAATATGCATAGGCAAAAATAAAATGACCCAATTACTTTAAATTGGCTTTCAAGCACAAGGAAATATAACTTTCTCTCAAAGAAAGCATGAAATTTTAATTATAAATAATGAGGATCATTTCAGTTATTATGTATGAGCTTTGAATCATGCAAATAGATATTATTGTTGTTGTTATTACTATTATTTTATTATTGTTCTCTATTATTTATCTGGAATGTAGATAAAATTCTGGAATAAACATATAGTTCCATGCTAAGACTACACCATAATTTTGATGAACTTCATTTTGTGTCAACACCCTGCAGTGGGCAATACTTGTTAGAATACTTGTAACATCTGTCTTGTAACCCAGCCTTTCCCAGCCTGGTGCACTCCAAATGTTTTAGACTTCAATTCCCATCAGCCCTCGCCAACAGTCAGGAATACTAGAAGTTTTAGTCCAAAATACCTGAAGAGCAACAGGATGGGGAAGGCTGTTGTTACCATCAAGGGCAAATGATAAAGCCTCTGCCAATGATTGGCTGAGCTGCTCCAATGTCACAGAGAGACAGGGCAGGCAAAAGACTCTAGACTATATGCTATTGGCCAAACTATTTTGACCCTAGAGAGAAGCAGGCCAAGCTCAAAGAGCTAGAAAGGTGGAGTAAAAGAAGCAGGGTCCCATGAAAGGATTCTGAGAAGAAAGAAAACTAAAGGAATCAGGGAGTTATAATGGTAGCAAGGAGCTACAATAGAGGAAGAAAGAGTGGGACAGTAAAATGAAGAAAAAAGGAGAAGAGCGAAAGGAAAAATTCTTAGAAAGGAAAGAAATGGGAGAAGAAATAAGCAGAGAAGAGAGGTGCACATGGCAAGAGCATCAGAAATACTGATTTTAAGTAACCAGTCATATTTTGGCTGCCTATTAGTTTACATTTTATGATGAATTCAAAAACTACCCTGGAGAAGCTGCAAATGCAATCACAGATGCTGCTGTCAACTCTTCACATGTGCCTTACCTTTCACATGCACTTTCCACATCCATGAGAAATGGCAATTTTTAATTCAGTAAGGTGATTGCTAGGGAATGCAGAAGAGTCACAATTATATGGGTTGGATGAATAGATTTGTGAATATTGCCTGCTACACATACAGAAATTGATCACCAATGTGAATAAATATGAATGATATAAACTTTATGATCATTTTATATTTACAATGGATTGGCTGTTTACTGAGACACAACGTAGGCACAGCTCTTTCAGCCTCTTCCTCCTTTTTTTGTAGTATAACATGTCTGGGTCTCTGAATTCAGTCAACTAGGTAGAAAGCTTGATCTCAAGGTGTTGGTATGTTTCAGGAAATTGTATGGGCAGAGATCCACAAACCTTGGTTTGGCTTACTAGTCAAGCCGTAAATAGTGGTCACCACCGACTCCTCATCTTCTGCATGTCCCCTGTGCATGGCAGAGAACTTGAGAAAAGGGGGTTCGTATGTAGCACTGACTTTGAAATAGGAAGAGGTAGTGAGCTTTTTACACTGCTTCTATCTACTCTAAAGCTGAGCAGTGTGACATCAGATATGCCACCTTCCCAAAACGCCACCTTCACTAGTTCCCATAGTGAACTAGACTCTAGAGGTGGCAAAAGCACTTCTGCTTACTCCAAAGTTCAGCACAGCATATTTATTCTCTCTTCTGATGAGGGAGAAGGGAGGAAGAGGCTCTTGTGGCACGGAGCCGGGACACCTCTGTAAGGATCAGAATGGTGACGACTTCCACATGGGAAAACTCCTATTCAGAAATACTTAGGGTGGTTTCTAGTTTGTAGTCCCAGGGAAACTGATGCAAAGTCAGCCCCAATTTTTTTTTTTTTAAAAAAAGCCACATCGCCTTCACTAGATATTGTAACAAAATCAGTTTATGCTTCACATATCTTTAGCATAAGCAGAGAGCTATCTGTAGAGAGGCAGGCCAGGAACACAAGAGAGAGTTCTGTAAGTAAGAAGGCCTGTTTCAAGAAGGGACACCTAGGACTCATCCACACCAAGCTTGATATTCCACTATAAAAGCACTATGAAAGCGGTATATAAAAGGCAGGAGCCATACTACTGCTTTATAGTGATATTGAAGTGCACTGACAACTGTTGGGGCCCATTGACACATCTACACGACGCAGGATATAACACTATGAAAGTGGTATGAAAGCAGTATATGGTATGTGTCAACGGGCCCCAACAGTTGTCAGTGCACTTCAATATTGCTGTAAAGCAGTAGTGTAGCTCCTGCCTTTTATGTACTGCTTTCATACCGCTTTCATAGTGGTATAGATGTGCCCCTAGTTTTGCCTTCCAGAAGATGAACAAATAAAGCACTTGTTGTGTTCCTAACTAGATCATTGTCCTTTCTGAAAAATAACTTGTCTGGCTAAGCTGCTGGAGTAGGCCAAAAAGCTACATAACAATATTCACACTTATGCTTTAGTGACAGCTACTATTGAAGAACACCATTTGAAATGTGCAAGTGTGCCTGCATGTTTGCACTATATCAGCATTTTCTTCGCACAAATCAACCATGTAAGTACCACCTCTGGACACAGCAAAATCACTTATTCACTGCTCTTAAGTTGTGCCCTTCCAGTAAACAAAACAAAGCACTAGAATATCTGCCTCTGCTGTCACTATACAGACTATCTCTCTTTTGCTACACTAATTGCTCCAGAAAGTTCACAGTTTGTAATTCAGAATTATTCTTCCTGGAAGAAGAGAAACAACCCATAGCTATTCTACTCAAACCTGCCTTGGTCTGTGTGCAGATGGCAGAAGTTGCTTCCAGATGGTGGTGGCTCAAAGTGGGAGCCATAACTTTTTGTAACTTGATTAGTAAGTGGACTGGATCAATACAGTGGAGAATCTTCTACACCAGTGCCACATATTCAGCTCTGAGACAGGCTTAGTAGGGGATATATTTAAGACCCATAGCTGGTTTATCAAAAACAATGAACTGCCTATCATGTGAACACTATCAGGATCTTCCTTAATTAGTAGGACATTACCATGATGTAGAATTGAAGGCATCCAGAAAGATTGTGGGACACTTTTGTCAGTCCTGAGTTTTTTTGGCATTGTCTGGAAACAGATACAAGTGTATTAAGTAGCACATTATTTTCCTGTCGCTACTGGAATTATCATGCCTAACACATTGTAGAATTGTATTTGTTGTTTCTTTGCAATGGCATAACATTAGTGGCTTATAATCATCTTGTGATTAACCAAGACCCTAGGTCTCTCTTTCTCCTGTTGCTTCCAGTTCCCAGTTCCCAGCAGATAACAAAAATGCTCATTATTAGCTCCCAAGGGCCTCTGAAGACTTGCTTTAATATTCTTCTAATTCGTACTATTAAATCTCATTTCATTTCTATTACTTTAGCCCATAAGACTATCAGTTTATCCCACAAACCTTCCCAATTATTATCTGTATTGATGTTTTCACCCCAAATGGGTAATCACCCTCCCAACCAGCTATTTTAATCAGCATGCTCCTATTTCTATTTTTAATGCTAAGCTAAGAAAAATATGGAATATAAACAGTGCTAGCAGTGGATAATTTTGGGAATACTATGTTCCCCCCATTTGGATAATTTTTGTACTCCTTTGTGAAAGGGTTCAAAAGCTTTTGCAAGGGGATTGGTATCAAAGTTAAGACAAAGACATCCCTAATGCCACGTCAGTCAGAATAAACCCTTGCCCTGATCTAGTTCTGTGTAGTTGACTAGTCACAACTGAATGGAGAAGTGTATTTGGATACACAACCCTTTGAATGTAATATAGGATGCTGACATAACTGAATCCATCCACTGTTCTGTCTGGCAATAGCTTTCCTGGGTTTCAAATAGGAATCTTTCCCAGTCCAGACTAGAGACGCCACAATCTTTTGTCCAAAAAGCAGGTTCTATATCACAGAGTTAGGGCTCTTCCCAAAAGCTGGTTTCCAGCATCTGCTGAGCACAAATGGACATATGAACCTCCCTTATATTGAGCCAAACCATTAGTCCATCCAGCCCTGTATTGATTTCTCTGACTAGTAACACCTCTCCAAGATTTCTGACAACAATCTTTCCCATCATCTACTACCTGATCCTTTAAAACTGGAGATGCCAAGGATCCACCAATTATCCATAGTCTCCCAAGAGAAAAATAAGTGCAGGAGACACTTCTTGGCAGAAGTGACTACCACACATGTGCAGCCTCTTATAGTAAGCTGGAGCAAACTGAAGGAAATAATTAGAAGATGATTTTTCAGCTTGGCTTGTTATTGAACAACTCAGCTTCTCCCTTTACCATTCCTAAAGTGAAAGAACAGATATCTCAGATCCAGAACCTCCTAGCTTCTGACTTGTATTTCATCTCTCTAGACTGAAGATTATTGAACCCTATTCTTGTTTGTATATATCTGAAAGTTTGCCTAACTTTTTAATGTGAGTTTTCTTCTCAGACCCCTCTAATGCATAATAGCGAAGATATAGTTCAGAAATGTCAAAACTGTACCAAAAATAAATTCTAAACAGGGATTCCCAAATTTCTGGATTTGAAGTGACCAAAATTTCCTGTGCTTCTATCCAATTATGAATTAGGCCAGTATCTCTTGAAAGAATTAATCAGAATATGCCATGCTTAATAAGCAATTATTTAAAATTTCAGTAGATTATATTGGCTTGTGTTAGACTGAGCTTCTTCCCAAGATTTTATATAGATTTTCATTAACTAAGGAAATAGAGCCTTACTGCCTTTTGTCTTCAAGGTAACCAGGAGATGGGCAGGCCACAGTTTTGATCACCTTCAGTTTCTCTACTAGAGAATTCAATAAACTGTATTCCTACCCTAAAGGAAGCTTGTTCCTCAAACTGTGGCCCAGATGCTTCAGCAAATTCTAATTCATAAAGATAACCTATCTCATATCCCTAGAAACTCTCTGCCTGAGATAGGTTCAAAAGTTTTATCAGGTGAGGACGTACTAACTTTAGAACAACCTTATTAGTGCTCTATCTATAGTATACTTGCTAACTCTAAAGAAGAGTAAACCCAATACATAGATCAAGAAACTCAAGAGCAATACTATCATCACGTCCTTCAAACATTTTCCATCCTCATATCACCAAAGATGATTCCAATTTCAAAAACCTTTCCAGAATCCCTAATTCACAAAGTCCCCAAGGCTGATCAACTTGAGTTTTTTGTCTACAAATCCTGCCTATGGAAGGCCAGAGAAACCAACAGGAAACACGTACAAAAAGTTTATCCTTCCAGAGATTAATATGGTTGCATGATCAACTTGAGCAAATTGCCTGATTTAGAATATTTGGACAATATTAAGAAACTAGCTCAGTAACTTTAGTAAAGTACTACACAATGATGAAAGAGAAGAATTGGAATTTGATAGAAATGGAGACTAAAGAAGATGGAAGAGAAATGTTCCACTGATTCTCAAATATTCCATGAACAGCATGTAAAAGTGTTATCTGAAAAAATATAACCAATTCCTAGAAAGCAAGCGGCTGGAAGGAAAAAATGTCCAAAAAGAAAGCAAAGACTCTACAAGCAGGAGGATGCAAGAGTACAAGACATTGTGCTTGTTCAGATGACATGCTAAGCCATGATTGGACCATTAACACTTTTGCAGCAAATGGTTAGTGAGCATGTTTAAACCGTGGTTATATAACCACCATGGAGGAATGGTTCACACAACACGCTAAGACATAATTTTTAGCTCAAAATGCTTAACCACCATGGCTTAGTGTACCATCTGAACAGGGTCACAAAATTTGAAGACAAAGAGAGATCAGGTGAGATAACAACAACAACAGCCAATAATCAAGTGGGATTAATTGTATTCGGCTTTCAAGTTGAGCTTCTTCAGCAACAGGAGGAAGTAGCTGCTCTACTGCAAATGAGATTGAAGATACAGATGGATTTTGAAGAAGCAGGGAAAGTGTCATCATGAAAGACAGTGATGAGTGACATAGAACTGGACATTATTAGGCAAATTTACGTGTTATGAAAAGTGTGCAGGCACAGCTGAAAAAGACTAAAAAGCATCTGTCTGAGTTTGGTAAGTAGATTAAATGGGTAGGAAGACCAATAGATTTGCTGATATTTAATTTGATCTTTTATATTTTTGAAATAACAAGAATATTAATAAAAATCAAAACTGCTTTAATTTAGTTTCGTTAATTGCGAGAGTCAACAAATGCTTGTGTCTTAAAACCAAAATATAACTTTAACTATTAATAAACTTTAATTCTTTTTTTAAAGTAAGAAAAGCAAGTGGCACATTCCTTTGAGAAAAGTGGCAGTCTTTATAGCCCTGGTAGCTCCTTAGTATAATTATAAGTAGTATTATAGCTCCTTAGTATTATAGTCCTGGTAGCTCCTTAGCAGTACTACAAAGGAAGGGAGGTTGTAGGCAATCCCACACTGGAGGCCTTCAAGA
Source organism: Elgaria multicarinata webbii (assembly GCF_023053635.1). Lineage (NCBI taxonomy): Eukaryota > Metazoa > Chordata > Lepidosauria > Squamata > Anguidae > Elgaria > Elgaria multicarinata. The sequence goes on from NC_086180.1 coordinate 65,839,895, forward strand.
GGCAGCTGAACAGCCATCTGTCAGGGATGCTTTAGGGTAGATTCCTGCATAGAGCAGGGGTTGGACTCGATGGCCTTATAGGCCCCTTCCAACTCTACTATTCTATGATTCTATGATCCATAGGGCTGGTGGCAATTCTCAGACACAACTTTGCTACATACATTCATTAGGATAGGCAGATGTAAAGGAATACATGCTTCCTTTATCTTTAATATTTGTGTAATCTCAGTAGGTGCTGCTTTTTTCCTTATTTATTTTTTCTTTTACTAAGGATGACAAGCTACATCTGCCAAAATGCCTTCTTCTACACAACTATTAAGGCTGCAGGAGTCCTGCCTTTGTTTGTCTCTGGTCACTGTAATATTCATAGTTACACACCAACTCCCACATAATTTTGAGACACATATAATATTGAAATGATAAGGTGATAAGTATTAATCCAGATTTTTATTGGCGTTATTCAGAACTGATATTTTAACATGCAAAAACACAGGAGGGAAATCACACACTACGTATGATACAAGGAAACTCACTCAGTTCAGATCCCAAATTTATTTATTTTTTCAAGGGAAACCTGAACAGTCATGGTTTTCATGGTCAGAAAACAGTTTTAATTAGTTAATTGCCTCTAGGCTTTGAGCACAAGTGAGATATCATCAGTTAATCAGTAGGCTTCAGAGAAAAAGGGCATACAGGCAATCAGATGTTTAATACAAGAGACAGTTCTTGTACAAATGAAGCACACATACTTTTGTTATCATATTTGAACATGAAACAGTACTGCTGGTTAAGTGCTTAAGAACAAAGTCTGTACATTAGGCTCTTAGATCAACAAACACTCTTGACTAGAAAGATTCAAACTGTATGACGTTCCCTTGCTTTTAAAACATTAAGAGAGAAATGTGATTCTTTAATGTTTCAAGATTAACACAGTTCTTTGCAATCAAGAATCCATTTATATCAACCAAAAATAAAATTATGATAGGTTAAAATATGTTTGCTTCTTTTAACAAACACCCTCCCCCCAAGTAATATTACCTTGGAAGAAATGGGCCATTTTAAATCCTTCCCAGATGAAAAAGCAGAGCAGCTTTTCCAAACACATAATTCTAGATCTTTCCTTTTCGGGAAGAGGCAACAGCAGCTGCAGTCTCAGTCCTGAAGAAATCTCATTGACTAGTGCTGAGCTACTGCAAAGTAAGTTGGATTCAGAATCTGCAGTCCAAACATATTCTCCAACGACATACAGAGGAAAACTTTCTGAAATGTCGCTGTTTATTGAGTTCCATATGTTTACTTGCTTTCTCTTTCATAAACTTCCATTTTCTCACATTCCTTTCTGCTGGCAGCTGCTACAATCATGTTGGCTTTTATCTGGCACGGAACCAGTTGCCTACACAACTATTGCCAGCACTCCTTCCATACAGGAGACTGGCTGTCTAATCTCCATAATACAACCACCACCAACTGACCAGGAGGCTTGGATTTAGGATTTTGGCTCTTGCATCTATGGTGCTTGCTCCTTCTTCTTAAGAAGCACATTCTTTAATTAGAAATTAATGCTTATGTAGCAATAAAGGGTTATTTGAAAAAAAGAGGGGGAATAAAGAAAAGTAGAGAAAGAAGAGGCAGCCTAACATGCCTGCACAAAACAAGTAATCCCAAGGTATTTGCAGTCATCCTTTAGTAATATATGGTTTAGTATAGTTGTCTGGCACAGAGAATTGGCTTTCCTTAAGAAACAACGTTATAATTAACCAACAAGAATTGGTAAAGAGCACCAATGGAGCAGTCCTATCAGTAAAAGTGTACATGTTCTCATGGAGGACAAAAATCCACCCTGTTCTCTGTAATGGTGAAATAGGAATCTCACGCATCTCCTACCATTAGAAATGCTGGGACAGAATTCCGATGGAACAGTGTTTTTCAGATGGCAAAACACTTACAGAGGTGTGTTTTTTTTTTTTTCAGATAGAGGAAAGCACAAACTTGTTTCCTTATGATTTCCATGTAAAATCCTTCACATTTTATTCTACACAAGTGTTCTTTCCACTGAACACTACAGAAACTGTGTTCTGGATCTAGGAGTTCAGCTGCTTCTGTCCTTCAAACCTATCTTTAGTCTGTACACAGATGATAATTGAAAGGTCATTAAATCATTTTGGTCACCAGTTTTCACTTTTTTAAACTGTGAATATCTACCCTCTGCTCCACCTCTATATAGGTTCAATATCACTTTAATAACATCAACTATTTAGCTACTACTTCTTGAACTTATTCCTGGGCTAGTGCTTTTCCTAAGACGCTTGCCACCATTATGACAAAAGCACTTTCCTAGATTCCATATTTCACACTATTCTGAAACACTTTGACTCAACTGTCCATTGTCATGTAAAACCTCACTATCTCACCATCTTTTTAGCCCCCAACTCATACATTTTCCATCCACTTTTCTAAAACCTTGAGCATTCATGGAGATCTCCTGATTTCCACTCCACTTCCTGTGTCTTAATGATGAATCGTATTTCCTTCCTGGCACTCCTCAGTCCATTTCCCCTCAGTTCCTGCATCCTTAGAAACTCTTAATTTGTTGGCTTTCATTCGTAGAGGCCCTGAAATTATTTGGAAACTTGCTTATATGATGTCCCATAGCATCCACTACTTAAAACTTCACAATATTTGATTATCTAACCTGACATTCTCAGAAAACAGTCCAGTTGCCATAGTCTACTCACCCATTTTTCCTCCTCCACCATTACAGAAAGTTCATGTCCTACATACTCATTAAAATTATAATTTTAATGTATAAAAAAAGCAGAAACAAGCTTACCTAAAATAAATACTCCTGGTTCATATTTGTAAAGAAAGAGAGAAATATAACATGAATTGCTGTGAAATGTGTAATTCAGTCCTACTTCTAAGGAAAAGAGTTTTGTAACTCAAGGAAATGTATTCCATATTTCATAGCTACTACTTCTTGAACAACCAGAATGATCTACATTAAACTTACATTCAATGGGTATGTTTTCAGCTTAATGATAAATGTGTTTTAGGCAGGCTGTTAGGTACAAGCCTGAGTGCTGTAATGCATTTACAACATACCTTGAAGTGTTTTATTGCATGTTAATGCACATACAGACCTGCTCCTTCAAACTAGCTTTATACTATAACTTCTAGTAGGAGACTTAACTCACTGGCAATAACAGCCAAAGCCACGAGCAGAAAGCAACATCACAGGGAAATGAAGGGAATGGATATGCCTAGGTTGCCTAGTACAGACATGTGGCTAAACTGGAATTACTTCCATTACTTGCTCACTGTACGTGTGCCTTCAGAAGGTATAACAGGATAAATATGTGATTTTAAAACGAAGTTTGGGGGATCTGGCTGCTGATACAACACCCTGTCAAAATAATTCTGGGTATATATGTGCATTTGGCTGCTCTGAATTATATTGTACATATCCTTACTCAGGGTGTATGGCGAAGATAACAGCTCGCACTGAGATCATGTTGCATTTGCTTCCATGAATTACTTCAGCAATATAAACAAAGCACATATTTCCTGAATTATCTTGGTTAGAAGTAGTCTGATCACACTAAAGGAAGAAAGATGGAGACACACAACTTAAAAGACTTGCCTCTCTAGATCTCACTAACAGAATACCAAAATGCAATGGGGAGAAACTAGTTTCAGATCCGCTCTTATTAAAATAGGACAGGATGAGTAGAATTTCTTTTAAAAATGTTCTGCATCTGCCAAAAGATAATCTATGGCACCCATGATGTTCTGAAAACCTTTCAGATACATTTAGCGACAAATGTATAACTCCCTCTAATGGAGGCCTAGTTTAATCCATTTTAGAAAACTTTCAATATGCAAAGCTATACTAGAGCCTTTTCACTTAGCTGAAGATAAACTTTCTATTAAATTCTCCAAAATCATATCTAGCATGCACTACACACACACACACACACACACACACACTTTATTTTCTTGCTGGAATCCTATCCCTGACTTTTGCAAACTGATTTTGGAAAGGATACCAACAACAGAGGGGAAACGTAGTATATAAAATATAGCTAATAATAAGTAAATAAAATAAATTACCCTTGTACTGCATTACCTAAAGATATGTCTACATTCATGATGTACGCTGATGCAGTATCATAGTATTATTATGCCAGCATAACTATGATAGTAGCAGCTATACAGCCTAGGGGCCAAAAAAGGGTGGTAGCAGGACTCAGAAGAGGGTCTGGGCACAATTCGAATCTTATGCTCATGCCCATATCAGCCTCATCCCTGATGATGGCATAATGTTACACCAGTGAAAATAGATGGTATAAGTTAAAACATTGTCATTAAAATGAACAGACTGCACCCACACCCACAATCTGGGGTGCATAAAGCACCGCCCTAAGGCTGGTCCTGCAACCACCTCCCCCAACTTCCACTATCACCAAAAAACCCTGTGATGGCACTCCCCTCCCTGAAAAGGGGGGGGGAAACCCTGTCTCTTCCTTCTAGAGAAACTCTAGGAAGTGGGCTTCTATGGCAGGAAACATAGAGCTCTCTGATATCATCCCTCAGATCATCTCCTGGAAGACAGTTTGCCATAGACAGGTAGGGAAGGATCTATGCAATCAGATAGGAGTGGCAGGGTAGGAAAGAGGCTTCAGCCTCCTCCTTTCCCCAGCAACCCCCATGCACGCCGGATCGTTACTTTACCACCACCAATAGCAGCCATTGGGTCGGGGGGGGGGCGAAAGCGAGTGACCTTGATACAGGTCTCCCAGTGAACCCAGGTATATGAATGACTGTGTATATGAGTATGTATGGTGTGTGATTGGCCAAAAAGGTTGGGCACTCCTGATCTAAACGAAGCCACTGGGAAAGCTCATCCAGAATTTTGGGGTTGAGTCTCATCACTATGCTGAACTAATGTCAATGGAGTGTGGGACTGGATGTGGGTGAATAAAGTGTCAGGTCTCCTGGTCCCTCAGGCATGAACACTTTCTGGCAAACTGACACGAGAAATCCAAATCAGTGGTTTCCCTGTTGTCTTTTCCATAGTTCTGAACATAAGGGAAAGACAATTCATACATTAGTTCCAAACACGGACAAGGGAGGGGATGATTCCTGACATGATCCCTCAGGCAATCAAAAGAGCAAATTTTTGAAAGGCCTAATAAACCACCCAAGGAGAGAAAGTCCAACCTCAGATCATATGCTGGCAACTCAAATTCAACATGGTCAAGGCTTAAACAAGATCATGGGGAATGTGGCTCCTCAGATGCAAGGAGTCCAGGCAGAGGAAAGGAGGTCCAACAATCAATGATCAAGCCCAGTCTGCTGGTGTACTGAGCTGACAACAAAGATACACAATCCACAGCAAACGAGAGTGCAATCCTATGAAAAGCTTCAAGGTATTTTCATGGCAAGTTCTTAGTAATCCAAAGTTCCACTTAGGAGGGAGCATGTGCAGAGTGCCCCCCAGAATCTCAGATGTTGATGGATCCAAACAGGGAGGTTTTCTGGAAATGCTAAGCAGATGTTCCTAGCAAAGGCTCCTCACTTTTACACCAGCTTAAAAAGAGAAGTGTAGGACTCTTCCAGACCACTTGACAGACAGGGGCTTTGGCCTTTCAGCAATGCCCCTGTCCAAACAGGGCAGCACTGCTAAGCGCATCAAGATGATGCTTCAATCTGAGCAAACCCCCACCCTTTCTCTATCAGTTTATCACAGACAGCTTCTCTACCAAGGCTAAAAAAAGTGTGTGGCTGTGGGAGAAGAACCACTCCCCCATCCCTTCTCTGAAAATGCTGACAGAGATCAATTCACACAGATTCTAACATTCCAGGAGCCAAACAAGCCTAAAGTTTTCCAAACTACTTCTAATTAAACCTTAGCTAAAAAAAAACCTTACAAAACCCCACTGCTAGTGCCTTAACTATCCCTAACATAAAGTGAGGCTCAGTGCAGACAAGATGGAGGTCATGTCGCTCAGTAGGCAGTTCACTTAGTTTGAGAGTACAGCCTTTTCTGGATGTGGTACAACTCACTCTGAAGTATCAGGTGTGAAGCTCGAGAGTGCTCTTGGATCCAGCGCTGCTCCTGGATGAAAATGATTTATAGGCTGCCTTTAAAGGTAAAACCTTTAAGTTTTTTAAACATTAGGCTAGCCCTCTCTTTATAGTCCTTTAGACGGCTGGTGAAGACATTATTATTCCACTGAGATTTTAATAGTTAAAAGCACTCTCTGATTTTGCTATTAATCCTTTATTGAACTTTTAAATATAGCTTTTTGTAGTTAATGATGTTTTTATTTGTACATAGCCTGAAGCATTCACCGAGCAGAGGGGTGATTCAAACATATTCTAAGTAAGTAAAAATAATAAACACATTGTAAACTTTTGTCCTCTCAGAACATTTTACGTAATACACTTGAAGATTCCAAATACAAATGCCCAACTTCATTGCTACAACTGGAGATGTCAGGACAAAACACAGAAGTAAGCAAGGAAGGAGGAATCTATGCTTCCAAGAATGATGTCTACACATGTATTCCATACTCCCCCTAATAACGGATAAAGAATGCTCCCTCACTTCAGACATCGTAGAAGTATCTCCCATATAGGGAACACTATGAAGAAAGGACCACAAATATCCAAATGCAGGTAAACACCCACCATGCAATGGTGATGGCACTGTGAACACAATCACTTTTTTGGTAATATTTATATTCCACCTTTCCACAAATGTCACCAAGGCAATTCAAAGAATAAAAAATATATATGTAAAAAACATAAAAGGAATAAAACCATAGTAAAATGCTGAAAAGCAATAAAACCATACTTGAAACACTGAAATGACATTAAAACCACTTTATGGACAAATACAAGCCACTTCACTCCAGTTATTGGAATTACTGGCTAAACTGTCATGTCTCTTCCCCCCCTCTTTCCCCCCCCCCCCAGGATGACAGTCAGTGCAAATGGAGCAGACCAAACAGTAACTGCAGCCAGAGTTCCACTACAGCTCCCTACGTGGGATACTGTCGTGATTTCAAGCCTGCCTGTGTAATTCATAAAGCTTTATTCAACAATCAAACATATCTTCTCACCTGAAGGTGTGTGAATGCTAGGAGCTATGCTCTAAGCTGAATTTGACTAACAAAGCTAGAAAGTTGCTTTCAACTCAAGCAGGGCTGTTCCCAATATTCCAACAGACACTTTTCATTAGAGAGACTATTTTTCAAGAAGCCTCTTGTGAGCTGCTAACCCGAGACTGCCTCCCACCTCCTCTCAGCTCCACCTTCCAGGAGGGGGGGATGGTTTCTGGGCCATCTACATTCTCACAGATAAGTTTTGAGGAAGATTCATCCTTGATTCCTGAAGAGGCTTGGAGAATCTCCTCTCCCGCTTCTTGTGTTGGCTGGTAAACTTCTTCTTCTTCTTCTTCTTCTTCTTCTTCTTCTTCTTCTTCTTCGACCCTCCACAACCCCTTCCCCCACACTAGGGAGAACAGGCCTGATCCTGACAGACCCATTACTGTCATGTATTTGTTGCTGAGGGATTACATGTATGTTATTCTACCAATTTTGCTCCATGGAATGGGAGATATTGGTTCTAATCTTGCTTCTTCTATCTTTTTTGCATCTAATTATTGTTGCTGACCAGTGAACCAAAAAACAAATGTTGCTCATCTAGATTATTTTTTTACATCCAATGATTTTCTTGATGGGCTACTATGCAGGTTGTGGTGTTGACCCACATGAGTTTTCTGTTGTGGTTCCCACACTCAGTTATGAATCTGATCTCTCCCTTACATGGACAATGATACAACTGTCTTGTTTGCAGGGCCTGTATCGGAGCATTGTTCCCTCAGTGGGGCTTAACAATGAGCTCTCCATGCATTCTTCTGCACATCCATTGCGATAGGAATGTCAGTCTTTCCTTTTTTTGTATGCATGTGTATTTGTCTATCAAAATGCTGGTTGTCTGCAGGTGTCTGTGCTACTAGGGGATTCAAACCCCCATGTGCAGGGATTCTTGGAGTTATGTCAATTGCTGGGCTTCTGTTGGCTGTGTTATAGTGGTGTGCACTGGAGAGGGCAGCATAATGATTTTATGGTTGCTACTGCATTTTGCACATCTACTAAGTAAGATAAATGTCATGGGGCCGTTCTGTTGTCATCATGCATTGATTGGGATTTTTTTTATATATGCATGATTAAAGTGGCAACACTGCTGGTATACAACACTATGATAAATAAATGGTGGTGGTACCAAAGGATACTGTTTGTATCGCTACATTAACTCTCGCTTAATCTGATATCCTTGGTTGTTTGCTTCTGGGTGTGTACAGAATCCAGACTACATCATGCCAATGTTACATTGGTGTTAGTAGCTGCCAGCATGGTGGGACAACTGGATTGCATCACCAATGAAACGTTAAATGCACACATTTAAACAATGAGTATTTAAGAACAATTCTACAGCATCAGTTCCTTAACACCATTTTTTACTAAATAGTTAACCTATTATTTTACATGTGCTTTGTGCACATTGTTTTTGAGGCTTTAAAAAGGTCAGGAAATTGGCATAAAAATGGCAGTGCTGTGCCTTATTGGATTTGGTAGGTGGGATAAAGAATGGTTTCTCACACACACAGCTGCTTGTAATGAATGCAATATGTTTAAGGACTATTCTTGGATGTTTCCCATTGCTTTCAGACTCAAATTTTCTTGCCAAACAGGTCTTCAGTATATCTGTTCCATTTATTTTAGCCAAACTATTCCAGTATGGAAATTCAGCAGTGTGGTATGAAAGTCCTTTTACTAACATGGCAAATGTGAAAATCAATGAGTTTATAACTCACTATAATTTACAAATACAAATGATGCCTAGAAGTGATTTAATAATGGTTGGAAACAGAACTAATGGAAGAGAAATACAGGCTCTATCAAACTAATAAAATGTTAAAGAATACTTCTGTACAGCATCATTTGACCCAACGTTAACTAATTAGATAAATTAATTTTCTTAACTAAGAAGGCTGGCAGATTCCATTGTTCTTCAACTTGTTAAAATTAAAAAAGTTTCCCATTTTAAGGCATCTCTGAAAGAATTGCCCCTCTCCCATGCCTGAAATTAATTAAGGAAAAACAAGACACATAGCTTCATGCTAAGTATTAAGCAAGTGTCTTGTTTGGCCCAGAATCCCAAAGAAACCAGAGGGAACCTTGTATTTCCTAACTGTTTCAGGTTGGCAGCCGAATTACACAAACAGTGATAAATGCTTTTGGTTTGGTTTTCCCACTAAACTGTGAAGCTTGACATGCTCAGTTTACCTACATAGCACACTAGAAAAGATTAAATTACATTAACAGCAATATAGTTATCTGCCTTGGTCCTTTAGGATCCTTGATCCTGTAGGTTGGGCCAGGACAGGTAAAATAAGCAAGTATAGATAAACTGCAAATTAAAAAGTAGTTCCAGCACAGGAAATATGAGGAGAAAAAGTGGGAGAGCATTTATTAATTTTTTAAAAAAATGCTCTAGGAATGATATTTAAGTCATTCATACATTGCTAAGCATGTTTACAGTTCTTTATAAACTTGACTTTATAAACTTGCTGACAGTCCTAAATGCATTTATCTATTTAGAGTAGTCTTCCCCCAGCCAAAAGGGCTCCCAGAGTAAAAGAAGACAGCCTGCAAGATTACAATCTAAAAAGACATGATATTCAAGGAAAGAGGAACAGGGAGGGAAAGGAATGGCCCTACTTCTCCCTCTCATCTCCCTCAGGAGGAAAGAGAATGACCCTGGTGGAATGGCCCTACTTCCCCTCTCATTTCCCTCAAGCACAGCCTGCTAGAATGGCTGGTGGTGGTGACAATTGAGGGAGAAGTAACTTTCTTGATGGAGGCTTTCAGCAGGGCTTATGGAATGGCAACGTTTCACTGAAACACACGTACTATGAATGAGCTGTTTATGAGTAAACATATTCAGGACCAGGCTGTATGTCAGAGTTAGGCTGTTATTTAGAACACAAAATTAAAAATTCCAGATGATAGAGGGAAGCAGCCAGGCAAAGACCAACTCAATATTCTGCATTGGATGGATTATCCTTCCCTTTCCCCACAAGGCCTCCTACCATCAGCTGCCCTGTGAAATAGATCCTACGACCTTTTTTTCATTGTTTATAGTGATTTTAGTAACGTAACTTTATTTTGATTGTAAGCCATGTTGGAAGGATTCCTGAAAGGCAGGATATAAATAATTGTAATGAATAAATAATAAATTAACGATGCAACAAAAATGACATGCATATGTTCAAACAGAAATCCATTTTTTTAGTGAAGAATCATGAATAATTTTGACAAATCCAAACGCTCTGTGAGAATCACAAAGACTATCACTCCCCTGCCTACCCAGTGATTACTTTGGAGGACAAGATGTTGAAAGCTTAGCCTCCCTCAACTTCTGAAGCAGTTATGAGGACACAGGATTTGGGGTGAGAGAACATGCTAAAGGGTGTGCTGCCTCCAAGCATATTCCCTGTGTTTCCTGCTGTTTCTTGAGAGGGGATGGGAGGCCTCAGACTTCCTTCAGATCCAAACCACAGACTGGAGGAGAAATGCAAGTTCCAAAACAACACATCAAAGCATGCACTGTTTGTACAAATTTCCCTCCCACCACAGTCATCTCAGGTAGAAGAGAGGACTCCTGCTCCCTCTATCCCTCAAATGAACACTGGCAATGTAGTTGGGTTCTTCCAAGACAAAGCAAGGAGTGCTGCCTGTATACTGTGGTAACTTTGGAAATGAAGGCAATTTCAGTGTCCTTCTGCCCCAAGTTGACCACTGACTAAATACTGCGGTATATTGAAGCCTGTGCTTCTAGACAGCAGGTGTTTGTTAACAATTAGAAAGCATTGTACAACTATTCTGCCTTTTTCTCCTTAAAGGATTTTCTATGGTAAGAAAAAGACAGAAGAAAGTGTGGGAAAATATGGGAGCATCACAAGTGGAACATTCATCGTCTGGATACCCCATAAAATTCTGTGAATCAGGCAGGACGATGGTGGGATAAAAGCTACATCTGGAAGCCCTTTCACTCAACCCCTGCAGTTATTTGACCTCCCTGTGCTTCTGGCACAACTGCACTGGGCAGTATCTGAGGCTCAGAAAGCATGTACCAAAGTGTATTGTCTGCGGCATGGTCACAGCTAGTGCTTGTAAAATGCCAGAGATATTCTTCAGGAGCAGATGCAAGTGGGTATGTATCATGTCTTCCTTGAACTTTTTGAGGTTTGAAGAGTAGGGGTGGGTAATTTCCTGTGTACTACAGGGGTCCAGGTACACCCAGAGACTCGCTGTGGCTCTCGTGTTCTTACTATTTGGGTCTCCAGCACATCTACCTGCAAGGGGCCCACTTCACTATTAGGAAGTCTGAAACTAACCACTCTTCACTTTTAAAACAATTACAGTACTATCGTATCTGCGTTTCATCAGCACATGCAGAAAATTCACACAGGGCATACTATTATGAAACTAAACAAAAAATACCGACCAGCTCCAAACTCCTTAAATGGAATTTTTTAACTGAGATTTTCCTACATGTTTGACAGCAAGTAAATTGCAATGATATAGGAGATCCTCTGAAGATCTGTGATCCTTACAGAATAGGTTAATATAAGTCACAGGATATCAGAGTTGAGGATATATAAGTAATACATATGCTGTCAGTCATCAATTTAAGATGATGGTAGAATTTTGTTTATTGTACTATTGAATTGTTATACAGTCACTACAGTTGGAACTATAGCCCAAATTCAACTGACAATGTTGAAGAACTGGAGGTTTAGAACATTTTCTAAAATATAGCTGATAAGACAAATACACAGTAACAATTCAAGACAAAACTGGTAGAAAACAGATACAAGTACGTAGAAAATGTGAGTGAGTAGTCACTGACAAGCTTTCTCTCTTTGTAAAAATAACTCCAACTCCAGGCAAAGTGTGAAGTATCAAGTATGTACTGTATAACTTTAATTAACACTGCTTGAAAGCCTTTGAGCATACAAACACCTAATTGTTCCTAGCTAAAATCTTACAGTTTGGGGGGAGCATGGGTCTGAGTAACTATATATAAATTGTTGGCAACAGGTGCCTTGTGCATGTGGAAAGCTGTAGCTGCACAGATTTACATTGTACAGGACAACTCCGTCTCCCCACCCCAAGTTGTTGTTGCAGTGTGGTATTCAACTGGTGGGTCGTGATCCAAAGCGGGTCACGAGATCAGTCCAGATGGGTTGCAGCAAAGCTGCTGCTGACATGTTGGTCAACTGGGAAATTGTTAAAGTGTGTCCCATGTTGCAGGTTGGGAGTCTGAGGTGGGTCTCAGGTCTGCACTAGTTGAAGACCACTGCCATGCTGACAAACCAACCCACCAACTTTGTTTGGTCTACAAATTCAATAACCATCAATGTGCTCCATTCAATAGGGCCCAAACACAACATCCATTGCCAATTGTCTCTTGGTGCAGAAATGAATGTATGTTTTACCTGCAATACCTTCTTGTGGTTCAAGCATCTGTAGATCAGTTTGCAATTACAGATACAGAACCTAGATAACTAGTGCAAGTATGGCTTTCTGCACCCTAACTGCAAAACTCTTTTACGTTTGAAGGAGGGCAGAGGAAGAAATTTGTTGGCTGAATGTTTGGAAGGAAAAGAATTCATAGCCATTTGTCTACAACACTACCCATCATTTTTATTTACTTGGATTGTCTTCTTTTCTATTTGTTCTGCAAATCACCTTCAGGAAGATCAGATTTTAAGCTCAACTCTTTTGTTCTAAGTAAAGTAGTTCTATTAACAAGAAAATCTCAAGTCTTATTTTTCTGATCACAAAGTCAGAGATATGATTCGAAGAGCAAGTTCCCTCCTCTATGTTATATGACTCATTGAAGTAGAGCACACTTGTGCAAGCAGTTATCGAAGCACATCAGGCAGAAGTAGTAAAGTCTGAATTGTTTAAGTCATAACTCACTGTAATTAATTAATAACCATGGTAAGTTTACACTCACCCAACCCTTTATCATCTTCATATGGTGGAGTGGGCATGCATGTTCCTTTCACCACACACAGAAGGAAATTGCTGCATTCAGATGTAACAATAAACCATGGCAATGAGCCACAGCATGCCATGGGCTCACATGTGTCCTTCTCCTCTGACATGGCTGTGAGAAAGAGTTCAGAAGTGTTTGCTTCCATTTTTTTGTTTATTAACCACAGCTTGTTGAATCGTCTGAATCAGACAAACTGTTGTTAATCTTAACTGTGTTTTCTTTGAAACAAGCCAACTTCAAACACATATTATAAATCTGGCTTGTTTCAAATCATTAAGATTAATCACAGTTAAAGATTCAGATGTAATGCTAAACAACAGTTAATCAATAACGGAAGTGAAAACATCTAATCTTCTTGTTGTGGCCACACTGGAGGAATGGGAGAAAAGAACATAAGAGCCCAGGACTCGATGTGGATTATTATTTTCACAATAAATCATGGCTTATCATGATGTCCAAACATAGGCAATGTATGATGCAAGGGGTTTACATTTACAAATATACATATTCAGGATAATTAGCCAATTTTCCTTCCCTCTTTTTCATAGAATCATAGAAAAGTAGAGTTGGAAGGGGCCTATAAATCCATCGAGTCCAACCCCCTGCTCAATGCAGGAATCCACCCTAAAGCATACCTGACAGATGGCTGTCCAGCTGCCTCTTGAATGTCTCTAGTGAGGGAGAGCCCACAACCTCCCTAGGTAACTGATTCCATTGTCGTACTGCTCTAACACTCAGGAAGTTTTTCATGATGTCCAGCCGGAATCGGGCTTCCTGTAACTTCAGCCCGTTATTCCGTGTCCTGCACTCTGTGTGACAACCTTTCCAAGTATTTGTAGGGGGAAGAATTGTAGACCTATGCACACATGTCTTTATGTATTCTTGCATCACTTGGGGCCTTGTGTGCATGGTGGAGAGTACTATATGGTCTCTACAGTGCCTTTGATTTAAATCTGATAATAAAACCTAGTACTGAAATAATTCCAATATGATGTATGAGAGTATTGTTTTATAGCTATTTTCATGGATGCTTTCATCTCACCACAAGCAGGGATGGATTTCATAGCACTATTATGTTCAGGCTGCTTTTCCATTTCTTACTCAGGTTTTCAAACTTTTTTTAGTTTAAATTTTAGTCATCTATTGTTTTTCAATCAAATATAGCACAAGAAAACATCTATACAACCACATGAAGCATACTGGAATTAATATTCTTAGCTTGTTTACCTAGATGTGTTTTTTCATTCCCATATGGTTTCTTTTAGTGTTCACATGCTTTTATAAATGGAAACAATTTTTAAACATATTTGTGGTTCATTGATAATCCTGCTGTATTCTTCCTTAGGGTCATAGAATACAGCAAGATAAAGTAACTCATAGAAATAAAATTTGCTATTTAATGCATTCCAGTCCAATAAAATCCTGGACAAAGACATTTTGTTGACAGTACAATAGTTGCTGAATTAAAGGAACTGTTCAAATAAATCTATAATTTCTTCTTTGTTCCCGTTAAACTTCTACTAGATAAAATGTATTCACAATCTGGAATTAAATAAAAGACTATAATGTTGGTCTGTATAAAAATAGATAGTAATATCAAATGCGTAAGAGTAAAGTGACCATCAGAATCTTGAAAGACAATTTTTAAAATTCTGCCTGATAAGCATCCAGTCATAAGTTAAAATTTTAAAACTGTTTTGCTAAATTAGAGTAAAGCAAAAACAAAGGCCATTTCTGATATAATGTTTGGTTCTTAAAGCATCACTTTTTGAAGTGATCCTGTGAGCACATTCACATGGAAATGCTGCACTGAAATTGATTATCCAAATATCTTTTATGGTTCGGAATGTGCAGGACTTGGAAAAAAATTAAATTAGTTTTCATTGCTTTTTCTCCCATAAAAGTGATGTCATAACATCCAAAATTTCAGAGATGCCTATTCTCATACCAAGGATATCACTGCCTGAACCCCATATACCACCACTATCTATTACTACATCTTGAAAACTCTTCACCACCTTTTGTATGTACTGAGTTACTTTGCTACAATTTGACCAGCACTAGATTAAAAGGAGAAAGCAGTATTTGATTGATAAAATTATACTAGAAAAATCATTATTACCCTATACATTATTTATCAATCAATCAAAATAAACCTCAGCAGCTGCTCTTTGTGAAAATCAGGAATGTCCATAGTAAAACACATGATTTGGAGAGTATATGATCGGTGAGGAAAACCAATTACAAAGCAGTGTGAATACATTGCTTCAAAAAAACATCTTCTCATTGTCAGTTAATATGGGAAGAGTCACCATAGTTATATTAATGACACTGACAACTTCCACTTTGTTTGGTTAAAAGACGAGTAACTACGTGGGTAAGTAAGTGCAACACATGCAATCCTTCAGCCTGATCTTACAGAACTCTTATCTATATAAATAAAGGGAAATGTTTGTTTGCATATCCTCAATGGTGTCGAAACCACACATCTGATTGTTATGTGACTTTTAGGATTTGTTCTACTCTGTCTGGAATGGTTTTAGGCATAGTGAAAATTTTGAGAGTGATCTTGAACCAAAAAGGCAACAAATCAAACATCTGAAAGATATACTACTTCAATGCCATTTGATTGATTTCAACCAGACTTCCCATCATGATTCAGCGCTGCAGCGAGCAGATTTTAAGTATACAAAATTCATGTTTTTCTTGCTTTTTAGACATTAAAAAAAAAACCAAGCACCAAATATTGAAAAACAACCCCCCAAAATGTAAAAGTATATAAAAAAGAACAAGCACAGTTTGAAGCCAGAGACAGATTAGAAGGCAGAGTTATCAGCCTGCCTCCTCTACTCTGCTGTGGGGCAGCTCCATCTAAGGGGGATGGATTGGACAGACCCTTCCCCCCAGGGGCTAAGGCTGGACCACGGCAGGGGCCATGCCTACAGGTGCCAGCAGGCGTGCCTTCACTCAGACAAGGCAGGCACAACGTGTCCAACTGTGACAGCTGTGTACGTTTTCTTGACGGCTTCTCTGTATCAAACTAAAGGCAATTCTAATCTGTGGGAAGCTGAGTCTGTTTGCTAGTAATACAAATAAAATAGTGGTTTAAATAGAAACCACGACCTAATGCTGAGAGGGACCACCTCTACAGCAGTTATTTAGAGAGGAATTTTGCAGTTAACAGTGAGAGTTGCCATATGGAGTTGCATTTGCATTCTACTGATAATTTAGATCTAGCTTTAGAGTTATCCTTTCTATTTTTCCTCTTAAATCCATCTTGTTCTGGTACTTAGGAAACCTTAAAGTGGGTAATGTCCTACCCATTTTGCTCTACCTGCAAAGCTGTTTTTCAGTGGCATGGTTTTGGCTACAAGCTTATGTGCAACCAAATCTACACAATCCATATATAGCTCAGTTGCACTTAGTTGATCCATAACGATGCACAACCGATCTATATAATCCCTACTAAAGACTTGTGTGGTTGTTGTTTAAGATCTGGGCAGTATAAAGACCACTATCATTACAAGATTGCACTATGTAGCCAGACAGAAGAATTACCTACTTGTCTGGATTGAGTCTATTTATTGGCCCTCATCCAGTCCATTATCATGCCCAGCTACTGATTCAGAACAGACGGTGCCTCACCTGGATTTGATGAAAAACAGAGATAGAGCTGCATATTAATGATATCTCACTCCACACCTCCGGATAACCTCCCCCAGCAGTTTCATGTAGATGTTAAACAGCATGGAGGATAGAGCCCTGTGGAACTCCATAGCATAGTTGCCAAGGCACATAGCAATTATCACTCAGCACCACCTTCTGGAATCAACCATCCAATTAGGAGCAGAACCACCACCACATAGTGCCTCTAACTCCCAGTCCAGTCAACCTATCCAGAAGGATACCATGGTTGATGGTATCAAAAGCCAGTGAGAGTTCCAAGAGATTCAACAGGCTCGCACTCCTCCTTTTCCTCTCCTGGCAAAGGTAATCTCACAGTAAGACCAAGGCAGTTTCTATTTCAAAACCAGGCCTGAATCCCTAAACACGTAGACCTTCAGTCTCAATGCAATATGGTGGGCACAAGCAAACTTTTGGAGAGTAGCTAAGCCTGTACAAAACAGATGAATTAGGCAACATGAACCAAAATGGAACCAGAATGCAGGTGAATCTAAAATTTGTGGGGAAAGCTGAAACCCCCCGAGAAGCATCTAATTCTGAATTCTCAACACCCTCAAAATGACAATAGGTGACAATGAGCACGAAGAGTTAATGAAATACTGGAGAGTCATCAGAACCTCAAAGTTATCAAAGGAAAAATCACATGTAAAAGAACTATATGAAGTACAAAATATATAGCTGTTTGGATCCTAATTCTGGAAGCCTCAAAGCCAAGGCAGATGAGTTAGAGTGCCTGACTTAAAAGGTAACATAGATATAGCACTTATAAAGTATTAGCAACTTCATGGACAAATGATCATCGATGGGATACTGTTATTTAGGATATCAAATTAGCAGAAATGACAAAATAGGCACCAATTCAGAAGTATTTCCCTATATGTCATGCTGCACTTTAAGTTAATAATTTTTTCAAACTTTCAATAAACAGCTTTTAATAGTTGCTTCTTCATTATTTCTCCATTTGGTGGTTATTAATATTTGGTCTGCCGTAAATAAATGCCAAGCTAACTCCTGGTGTTGAGCATTGTTTGAGCATTGTGATAAAATTGGACCTTTAGTAAAGATATACCACCATTTTTGTTATATCTCATTTTCAGTCATTTCCCCCCTAGAAATCAGCAAATTTGCATTATATATTCTAGATAACAATATTTTTATTAGACTCCTTCACCATTAATTCTTCATCAACAACTTAAGGTTTCTCTCAGAATTCCTTGATAGTGTTTTCTTTCTATAACTAAAGAGTTGCAAATATTGAAACCCATGTATTGATTTTATATGCTCCTTAGCAGCTAATCTGCTGTACATTCTGGACCAACTGAAGGTTCTGAATAATTTCTAAGGGCAGTTGCACAAACAGCGCATTACAGTGTTCCAGCTGGGAGGTAACTAAGGAATACACCACAGTAGAGCACTGGCTCTTCTTCAAAGAGTGTTGTAGCTGGCATATCAGCAAAAGCTAATTGAAAAAACTCAGCCACAGTTCTGAGTTTCAGGGCTGCCCCAAGACACTGATGCCTGAGATGAAGGACAAGATGGTGCTCCCCCCACATAATTTAACTACAGAATCTGTCTGGACTGGCAGGTGAGCCTTACTTCAGCACTGGTTATATGATAGTACCCCACCTGATGGCAACAGGCTAGTTTAGGGGCACAGGGCGTATCAAGTGAAACACACAACTCTGTCCTCCAACAGAGGTGAATGGGATGCCACTGCTGCTTTTTTCATTCCACCCATTATCTGCCACCTGGGACAATTGCTTCACTCTGTCAACTGGTAGGGCTGTCTCTGTCTCTATCCAAAAGGAAGCCTGGATCCAGAAGCATACCCAAACTGTGCATCTGCTCTTTTAGGGAAAGTGTAATCCCATTCAAAACAGGCAATTCTACCTCTCCTCTAGTTCTAAGGACATATTAAGCTTCACTTTACTTACTCCCATCCTGCCACATAGTCATTTATGAATTATACTGCCACACGTGGTGCAGACGGAAAGGAGACATACACCTGAGTGTCATCAGCATACTTATGAAAACACACTCCAAAACCTGGCTGCGTTTCCCAACAGTTTCACGTAGATATTAAAAACACAAGAATTGATCCCCACATGTTAGGAAACAATGACAGTCTATAGGGAACAATGACAGCCTTCCGGCATCATTTCCTGGCATCTCCCAAGGAAGTAGGTGTGGAACCTCTGCAAAGCAGTGTCCATATCCCCCAACCCAGAAGTATATAATGACCAATGGTAATGAAAGAAACAATGGTCCAGGAGAACCAAGAGACGTACTTTTCCCTTGTATTTTTTCTGGATGATAGTTCCAGGGGACCAAGGCAATCTCAGTCCAGAACCCTAATCAGATCCCAGACTAAAATAGGTGTCGATAAGCTGGAAGTGCCCACCCAAGCACTTTGGCTAGAAAAGGAAGATTACACACTGACCTGTAATTCCCCAGCTCATGATGATCAAGGGACAGTTGTTATGTTTCCCACTATTGCTTCTTTCAGTATAGATAAAATGAAGGCCTCCATCAACAAGATACAGGTATTTGTAGTGTAAACAATAATACGATTGAACAGGCAAATATCAATAATGCTAGGCATCCATTTTATGCAATTGTAGATTATAAACTGAAGATAATTGAAAAAAGCACATTCTTCAGACCATTTTCTTCGTAACTTTTACAGAAGGGGAATTGTTAAAATGTAAGATAATGCTAGGGCTTGATACTCAGTTTGTACCCCTTTATACTTTTATTAACCATCACATTGTTTGAGTTTTGAGGTGGCCAAAATGGCTCTTTTACACCAGGTCTCAAGATGGACTAGCTGGTAGTGATTTACAAAAGAATAGAGAAGCTTTCATGTTTACAAGGATATTGCTCCTATGAACATTCTCAATTTCTTTCATTTATACACAAAACATGGACTAATGACAGACCTCAAGGACCTAGGCAGGAAATGAATATTATTATTTTTATTTTACTTTATGCTCTTTCCAGTCTCTTTTTCCTCCCTTCAGCCAATACTTCCTAGTACAAAAAGATGAATATCTGGGGCATGATCCATTCACTCTGCATAAACTCCAGAGATTGGGATGAAGATTTATCTGCACAGCAAGTCACTAGTTGCTTCGTTAGGGTTCGATAATACAGAACTGTCTGGCAAGCTGGCAAGACAAGAATCGTCTAGTGAGACCTTACATGCATGGGCTGGTGATGAAAATTTTATTACATGGTTGATTACAAGCTTTTAACATCAATCTGTACAGGCAGGGACTTAATGTACTATGTGAAATATACATATGATGATGTATTTGTGGCAAGCTTTCCTTTTCTTTCTTTTAAACTTCATTTTAGCAAAAAATATTATTTTCGCTCAGTTCTTCAACACAAAACTCAACAAAAATGTTACTGGTATGCAGGCTAAACGATAACAAATCTTCCCTCAATATTAATGGATTTTAAAAATGAGTATTTCATTTTCACAGCTTTCTTTCAGCATTAAGATTCTTTAAAACTCAGAAATGTTGTATGAAAACATGAAACAATTACCCACAAAACTGATGTGAAACTGACATAGTATTGTAAAACCACATTTGGATAACTGTATCAAACCAAACTATAGGAATGTTCAATTAGAACCATATGCATTGTTCTACAGAACCTATTATTTATGGCCTCCTTTTTCCATCAAGGAAGTCAGAAAACAGGATAATTATCTTCTAACTGAAGGAAGCCTTTTCCTAACAAATGAAGATGAAGCAACCTAATTTCACCAAATTACTTTATACTACTTAAAGGGAAAAAGAAGAAGGAATTGTTTGGGACAATTTTTATCAGTAGTATTCAAACATTCTGTGACTTTAAACATTGTTTCTACTTTTGTTACATTCATTTACTCTAACTATAATAGGTCATTTAAATCACATTTTATTAAACACTGCTTTTTTCTGGATTTAAAGTCCATAAACACAAATAATCTATTGAATTAAAGAAACCTTAAATTGAACTTTAAAAAAATCCTTAAAACAGCTGGATCATGATGAATTGCTCAAGATAACATTAGAGTTCTATTGTAGGATTACAGGAATTTAAAAGCCGAAGAGAAAAAAGGCCGATACAGTAACAGGTTTTTCTTTTCTTTTATTCTTTTCATTTTTCCTCTATGAGGTTACAATTTTTGCAGCTGGTCAAAAATATCATGTTCCCTACTGTCTCAAAAGGCTTTACATGACTAATCTTAACCATGCTTAAAACTGAACATATAAGCAGCTGTTAAAAATAAAGCAAGCATTATGGAAACGTTTACCAATGTGCCAACAAGAATAAAGCACCTTCTTGTTCAATGCCTACCAAATATTTTTGAAGCTGCAAACTTCATCACTGATTGCAGCATCATGTAGAACATTTATATTCTATTGTTTGACACTACTTGTGATTTTGCATTAGGCCTATCTAATGGGCAAATCAATTACTGGTTTGAAGGATAACCATTCTACAGAACATTTAACATGCCTAAATAACATTTAACATACGAAGGATCTACTGAGTCAGACTCAAAATTTATTTATTTAAAATATTTGTATCCTGCCCTATATCATTAGGATCTCAAGCCAGCACACAGATTAATTAAAATTAATTAGGTTAACCCTAGAGGTTTGGCAGGACATCCACAAATGGTACGTGGAACATAGTTGTTGGTAAGTTAATGTATCCTTGGATAATAATAGGTTTCTTATGTTCACAATTATTTGTCAATAATAAGTAGTTCATTCATTTTTATTATACCTATCTTTCAAATTATCATGCATTTATCTCAGTTAGTTACAGCACAATATTTCTATTACCTTATGATGTTCTATCTTAATTCTACAAAAAAACTACTTTTGATATATAGATCTGAATCCTGTGTCACCTTTAAGCATGAGCATATTGCTGTGGCAGGGGCAACTGTTAGTCAGAGTAGGCAACACTGTGCTAGATGGACCGTAGATTGCATAAGCCTTTGCACTTGCAGGTGCTATGCTTTTTACTGAACACTGTATTGCAACCACTAAACCCGATCCACTGATTTTCTCCAAGCACAGGTTCTCCGTGTATCATTTTTCTTGGTCGAAAGGCAGGGTATAAAACAAATCACATAAATAAATAAATAAATAAATTCCCTCCTTCAAAGGTCTTGCCTTCAGTGGATGAAGTAGGTACAAATACACACAGAGCTACCCTTGCTACTGAAGTGAACAGGGAGCTCTACTCATACAGAAGCTCTGAGTAGTACAGCAAATAGCAGGCTGTGGACCACTATATGCTGTGTTACTATATTTTTAAACCAAACTTAAAAGATAAGAAGCTGCTAGGAATGATTAGATAATATTTCAAAACATCTCTATTGAACTTCAGATATTTGAAATCTTACATTCCTTATTGGCTTCAAATTCAGCAGTGCCAGAGTGACGAGACAACCCAGCAATCAAGTGTGCCATCAAGCTTGAGATGCTTTGTGGTAAGCATGCTTTCTTGGGCCCATCCTTTAACTTTTGAATTAAAAAGAACTGAAATCCATAAATTAAAACAAAGTTGAAGTTCATTACTTCATAAAAGCAAGCAGACTTGATGAGCTTTAGAGTATTTGGGGGGAAACATGCTGACATATAGCATGTCACCAATTAGTGTTGAAAGGGACAGAATGTAACTCAAATGTGGAGGATGACAAAAAGAGTTATAATTAGAACGGCCATCAATGAAAAAGCGTAGAAGTTGGCAAAGTTTTTTCCACATGATTTCTATTACAAATGGATTTTAAAGGAAGGTTTGTATTTGGTACACCAGCTATGTCCATTCCTGGATAGGGATAGCCTAGCCACGGTCATTCATGCACTGGTAACCTCACGATTAGACTACTGTAACGCACTCTATGTGGGGCTACTCATGTGTGTGGTTCGGAAGCTACAGCTTGTACAGAACGCAGCAGCTAGGGTGCTCAAGAGGACACCTAGCTCTGCCCGCATAAAACCTGTGCTAAAAGAACTCCACTGGGTGCCTGTTAGCTACCGAGCCACATACAAGCTTGTTCTATTATCATATAAAGCCCTAAAAAACTTGGTACCAGGATACCTAGCAGACAGCCTTTCTTTATATACATCCCAATGACATTTACGATCGTCAGAGGAGGTCCTGTTCATCATTTCAAGACAAACAGACTGTCATCATGAAGAACTTCGATGGCGGGCCTTCTCTGTAGTGGCACCCACCCTATGGAAAACCCTCCTTCATGCAGTTTGTAACATACTTCAAATGCCTCCTGAAAACTTATCTTTTTAGATAAGCTTTCCCTGGACTATAACTTATTCTGGCATTATCTGATCTTTTTAATTTTTTAAAGTTTTAAATCTTTATTTTTGTATATTATGGTTTTGATTGTAAACTGCCCAGAGAGCCTTGGCTGTTGGGTAGCACAAATATGTAATAAATAAATAATAAATAATTGCCTTAAAATTAAACATACAGTATGACTTTGGAGAAGAACTAAAAAGTAGTCAGTATCCTATGTTCACTGAGAAGACCACTCTTCTCCCACAATGGGGTAACTTTACATCTGCAAAAGAGGTGACATAAGTTTAAACACTCTGATAGGAGTTAGTGGGGAGCTCAAGATGACAGTCCCTACCTTCTCTACCCACAGCTGCAATGGAGAGAATATTCTGACTAACTCTGCAGTCCGTCATGGCCTAGCACCAGGTGGATACAAGCCCTAGCAAGGGAACACAGCTTACATATCAAGTCACAAGACATAGAACTATATCATTCTGTTTCATGTCTAAAGAACTATGGGTGCACAAGTGGCAACTCTGACAACGTGGAATTAATGCAAACAACAGCTAGCCAAGGCTAACAACAAACTAGGAAGAGTAATTGAACAGCAAAATATTGGGCTATATGGCTAGGATCCCTGGGTGTGATGGATTGGCCCTATGGTCCCTGGGAAACAACAAAGGCACCATTATTAAAATCCCCTTCTGCCTGATCCTGTGGCTGAAATGCCTATATTTTGATACTGCTGTGTCCCCCCCTCCATTTTCTGACTTAACAGCAATTTTTTTTTGGGGGGGGGTATCCAGAAACTGCCTCTCCCTGCAGTGCTGTTTCCCACCAAGCTATCAGCCAGATGATAGTATTGCCCACCATTTCAATGCATTCCCCATCCCTCTTCTGGCAAAAGTGTGTTAAATATGTGAAGTGAGGATCGTATCTACATTTGAATGAAAATTTGACACACTTGCTGATGGATTTGGTCTTTCCCCCCTTATAGAATAGTACCAATATTTGGATTAAAGATATGTGATGGTTGTTATGAATGAAATAGCATCTCTTGCTTTTTAAAACCCTTGGTATTTGTCAATAGGGTTGTTTTTGGTAGGCTAATCCTGGTTGTGTTTTGCTGCCAGGAGTTCAAATCTTAGCCTGCGGCCACAGGCATCAATAGCTGACATCCTAATTGCTAGGCTTGATTGGTGCTATTCCTGCAAGGGTATTGTTGGGTATTCTCAGTACACAATTCCAGTTGTGCTGCCTTGAACACTGTAGAAGTGGTTTATTTCTCTATGTTATATCTTGTTCATACTTGTATTCTTTTGCCTTTGACCTTGCTGCTAGGATTGTACAGGATTGTTACTACATTATGCCAACATAATATAACCACAAGATTGGTCTCTAATTGATGTTTATTACATCACAATAAAAACGTCTGATAGGAGACAGACACCCACTCAAGAGAAGAGTCAAGTCCTATCTTAGTGCCAATGATTACGCAAACTATATGCACTTAGTTACACACAACATCCTTTTTATTGGTGTCTGTGTGCGAATAGCATTATGTTCTTAATATATTATTAACAAAGTGTGCTGTTAAATATGTGAACTGAGCATTGTATCTACATTTGAGTAAAACATTTGATACACTTGTTGATGGATTTGGTCTTTGTTTCTATTTTTATAGGTGACAAAGATATTAAATGAGAGAAAAGTAGCTAACTGAAAGTTTCTGCTACATTCTGGCATTTATAATAATAAAAGAGGATATGTGCCTGTCAGCCTATCAGCACCATAGCTCGAGGACCATGAAACATAGACACCTGAAATCTGGCATGCACACTAAGGAGACCCTAGAGCTGTGCACCTCAAGGTATTTGGTTATTAAATGCAATAATTTTAATTAATTTAAATGTGTCCATGTGTTTGAAGGAAGCAGTGCCATCATCAGTCTCTAGGAGGCAGACTTCCTAACCAGTGCATAGTTTTGCAGTCAAGAATGTTTGAACTGGAGTGGGTTAGTCTGAGACACAGAATTATATGGCTGTCCACTACTGTGCCATGTCTTAAGTGTTAGAGTAGGCTGTGGCGTTACTGAGACAATATGTCTAACTCTGACTGCTGTGTAACTTTGATTGAAGGATTCACTGTATCAAACTAAAAAATATTCCAACCCATACAAAGCTGGGCCTGTTTGGGAGTATAAAATAAAACACACAACCTGATCAGATTTGTTCTGCTATATTTCTATATTTCTCATGTACAGGTGTGGAAATATTGCATGAGTTGTTGTCCCACATAAAAACTGGTCTTCCTGAGCACCTCTATTGTTATATAAATAAATATTCAAACTTGCATCAGAAACCCAGATCTTTCAGTGAGCAATGCCTAGGCAGCATGGAAGTAAGGATACTGGAATGTTGAGGCTACTGCTAGTTTTCTCTGTTCTTTTCAATGTCCTTCTGATAATTAGAAACAGAGCTCAAAAGTAGCACTCATTGTTATGGACTGTTTTCATCTTTCCAAGCCTGCAATGTTTCTCCTCTTAGCGTTTCAAAGTTCTGCTTTGTCATACCTGTCAAGCCCCTTAATCTCTCAACACTTGAAGAGCAAACTGGAAAGGAATGCATTCATACAAGATGCACTTCATAATGAAAGGCAATTTTAAAATGATGCAATTCTGTGGGAGCAAAAAGGAAGAAGAAATGTAAATGGTTAAGGGCTCAGTCAGAAGATATCTATTTTCCAATAAGCAACTTTATCTTCTAAGTATCATTGTATACTAGCAGGTGAAGAAAAAAACAGTATCTGGTGTGAAAAGATAGTTGAGGTTAAAAGAGCACTCTTCCCAGCTCTGTGTGTGTGGCCGTTTCTACACCTGCCTTTTTTCCTGGGATCATCCCGGGATCATCCATGTGCACGCAAATGATACACAGGGGATCCCGGGAGCAGGCAAGGACGATCCCTCCATTTTCCTGGGATAATCCTTAAGTGTAGAAAGGGACTCTGTATATGTGTGTGTGTGTGTGTGTGTATTTCTCTTTGGCAATAAGGCCTAAGTGTAGTGGTTCGTGAAGGTAAGTGATGAGGCAGCTGCTTGCAGCTGCTTTGGAGTCTCATCAAGGTATTGTAATCATGGATTACACAAAAAAAGTGCCAGTGAATTGTTCAAAAGTGTATTCGTTCTTGCAAAGAAGCTTCATGAGACAAATGTGTCCAAAGCAAGAAATGAAATTGAAAGGAATTTTTTTGCATGTCCAGGCAACAAATTAGGTGGTGACTAATCACCTTGGTGTTCTGTTCTCAGAACAAAGGAGAAGTCTAGGCAATCTAATCAAAGTTGGTTTGGGCTTGTCCAGAGCAACAAAGCAAAGAAAATATAATCAATGCTGAGTTAGTTGTTAATCCATCTTTGAATCCCACTCAGATTTTAGAGATCCCTTGTATAGAACTCAAGGCAAAATGAAAACAGACTTATTAACTTGCAGAATTCACTATAGCTACAATTTCCGGTCTCACAGCTGAGTGGCTGTAATGAAGAGTATAGGAATACTGTGTTGTCCTAGTTTCATTATAAGAAACAAACTAGATTAATGGCAAAGAGGAACAAGAGAGAAGGGAAGGTAATTAGAACCACTAGTGAATTACTTTTTCTTCTTTCCCATTCTTCCCTAGTCCCCTTTATTTTTCAATGCTACTTATGCCAATATCAAATCTATCTCTCTAATCAATTATTGCTCCTTTTGCCTTTAAACGATAGATGGAAAAATGAACACAGGAACTGTAGTGGACATAGTTGATTAAACAAGAGCCTCAATGGGAAAGGACTTTTCATAGTAATGCTGAGACTGTCCAAGAAATTATGCTTTTAGACACAAAGAAACAAATTCCAAATTCTGTCTTTGACAGAAACTGCTTAATAGGGCAATTCTTACCTGTTCCCAATTGAACTCAATGGGATTTATTTTTGAATAGAAATGTATAGGAGTGAATAGTAAGACTGCAGACCTATACCCACTTACGGGGTGTAAGCCCCATTGAATTCAGTGGTATTTACTGCTGTGTAAACATGTATGGGGTTACACTATTAATCCTTAAATTTAAGCTGCTAGAAATGTTTTCACATATTTGTCTGCATATAGTAGATTACAGATGATAAAATGTTAATGTTCTTTCATCCTGTGAAATTTAGTAATTCTAAATCTGCTTTGCAAATATGTCCACAAAACCTACTAGTCCACATGAAGTTTTACTAGTCTGCCTAGCCACAAATATCTATGTTAGTCATTTGCGACCCAGAAATAAAAGAGGACAAACTTTTGTACACCATTTGACATGTTTCATATTCATTATGGGTAACCTGATGCATGATTTGTTCTAGACAGTATATTACCATTATTTTATTTTAGAGTTGGTATAACATAGTGGCTAAGAGTGTTTGCTGGGCAGCTTCCAAGTTGAAATCTATTTTCAGTCACAAAATCACTACGGGGATGTCTACACCAGCCCTATATCCTGGGATTGTCCTGGGATCGTTTCTGTGCATCCAAATGTCACACAGGGGATCCCGGGAGCAAGCAGGGATGATCCCTCCATTTTCCTGGGTTAACCCTTAGGTGTAGAAAGGGCCTAGGTCTAGCTAGGACTGATGAGAGTTTCAGTTCACCAGCTTTTACAGGGACGTATGTTCCTCACCTCTGCACTAGGTGAGTATCTCTCAGCCTTTGTCCCCACCTTCAATATGGTAATAATATTCAATGATTGGATTATTGTAGGGTGACCATATTTTGGAAACCAAAAAGGAGGACAACATGGTCGCCCCCGAGGGGGCGTGTCCAGCACCTGAACATAGCCTTGGTCACATGTCTGATTTTACAGCACACATTTAAGACAAATCTTAATGTTAAAATCACTGAAATAAAGAACAAGTGAGAGATTCAATGTATCTGAAATTAACTTCACTCACTCCTACTTTTGTAGGTTTTGCTGTTCTTTGAAGCTTTTGCTATACTCCGTGTGTTACATTCTCCCCTTCCCTCAAATATCTTTTCTGACTGTATCTTCACTAATTGCAAGCTGCTGTTGTTGTTAACAGGGTTTGCTACTGGCCCCAGATCTGTTTCAAATTTGGTATGGCTAAAGCTCTACCTAAAAGCTATCATGGTGCCAACTTTCAGCTCTTTATCTTTAAAAGTGACAGTTTAAAAATAATAATTTTAAAACCTCATTTTTAAAAAAAGTCCTAAAATATCAATGGATGAACGGATCTGTTTCAAATTTGATGTGGCTAGAGCTCTACCTAAATCCTATCATGGTACAAAGTTTCATCTCTTTATCTTTAAAAATGACAATTTTAAAAATGATAATTTTAAAACCTCAATTTTAAAAAAATCCCTAAAAAAATCAATGGATAAACGGATCTGTTTCAAATTTGGTGTGGCTAAAGCTCTACCTAAATGCTATCATGGTACAAAGTTTCATCTCTTTAACTTTAAAAATGACAATTTTAAAAATAATAATTTTAAAACCTCAATTTTTAAAAAATTCCTAAAAAATCAATGGATGAACGGATCTGTTTCAAATTGGGTGTGGCTAAAGCTCTACCTAAATGCTATCATGGTACAAAGTTTTATCTCTTTATTTTTAAAAATGACAATTTAAAAAATAATAATTTTAAAACCTCAATTTTTAAAAAATTCCTAAAAAATCAATGGATGAACGGATCTGTTTTAAATTTGGTATGACTAAGCCCTTCCTAAGAGCTACTATTGTGCCAAGTTTCATGTCTTTATCTTAAAAAATGATGAAGTTATAAGCATTTTTGTTAATTCCCATTAGAGCTGATCTTTGGGGTGGAAATCCGTATTTCCCCTCCCTCTCCCGGATTTGCCATCAAAAACCCGGGCAAATCCGGTCATATGGTCATCCTAATTATTGTAAAGATAACTGAAGTGTTTGGGACACTCTAAGGCACAACTATAAATGTAAGGTTTTTTTTTAATATTAAAAATGTATAATTATTGTAGCGTTAAAAAATAAATGTTATTTACATGTTCTCCTTGTAGTCCTAGACTGTGACATATTGAAAGCTTTGGAACTGCTATTCTTTAGGAACAGGTACAGCCATAAAACATTTATCATTTAAATTTGATGGAAAGAAAAAGTTTGAAAAATAAGCATAGAGGGGTTTTCCCCAGCAGCCTTTAAAAGATAATGTGGGGACTCCTCCCCTCAGGGGATGGGACTTGGAGCAGATTAGGCCTGGGAGCCAGAGGTTGCCCTCTCCTGTGTTAAATGCTTAACCCTCTCTGTTCTGTGAGCCAAGAAAGAGATCAACGTTGACGTAGTTTCCCATCCCCACTCCAAATACAACTAGCTATCTTCTAAACTGTTATTTTAGTACAGACCTCTGCAGAAAAAGGAAGTAAAATCCACATATATAATAATAACAACTCTCCAATCAACTTTCACTCTCCTTCCCAAGAAATCTACACAGGACAAAATATCTGAAAAGTAACAGAGATAACAGAAATACAGGACTAATACAGCACAAATAAATCATGAGGTTCATTCAAGATTGAAAGATGAGGCATGAAATTTTAAACAAATACTTAAATAAATCATAAATCATAAATCAATTCATACTTATTCAGAACATAATATATCATACTGGCGAGCAATAAAGTTTAGAAAAGGTGTCCGCTTAATAGAAACGTTGCTGGGCTAGCCTGACTTTTACCTAGTCTCAACTGATTAATTACGTTTTTCCCATTACTGTAATATTCCATATTTTATCCATTTTTTCTAGATGACGGAAAAACTAAACAATGAGTTAGAATCAATAAATGTTGCCCTTTGCTTAGAAGATAATAGACTTTTAACTGAAAATGAGCAATGCAGCTATTTTCCATCTGCGCCCAGTGCTTGTTCTGTGGTTCACTAATATGACTAATCTCATAATGTAGCTGAGAATTATGTAAATATAGGTATCTGCTGCTAAATTGACTGAGATGAATAACTTGCTTCCTATAAATAACTACTTACATATATATACATCCCCCCAGGAAGTAACCTAGTACGGCAAATGAACCTCCTAGAGTGAAAAAGCCAGATTGTTGTATGTACATTACTGTTTTCCCCATATTCGATGACTGTTCTCCTTTTATGCAGAGTCTGGGGAAACAAGTTGAGAAGCACAACATTCATTTTTTAATTAAAAAATCAATGCCCACCACTAAGAGGGAGAATAATTGATACATAATTGTTAAATAGCACTCCCACTTGTGCTACAACAATTGGCTCAAGGAAATGGAAATGGAGTTTAAGGAAGATATTGTTGTAGGAATAAATTCTGAAATCTTAATGCCTTGTAATTGATTAGTCATCAAACTGGTCATGATTTACAACACCTATACTAATACAGAGATAAGTTTATCCATCTTAATTTTTTAGAAACTAGCAGTTACCCTCCCCACCTTTTCAATACATATAAGCAGCAGATTCTAATTGATCAACTTTTGACAATTATTTTACTTTTTGGAAACTTGTAGAGGATAACTTCACTATGTACCATCAAGCTTGCATTCACCAGGCTGTCAGGATGGACTTATTAATAACCATCTCCCATTTGCAGACAGGATTATGGGAATACACGAACGCCTATTTTTTTTACAGAAAATTCTCCTGATACTTCACTGGTAGCTATGTTTCTGCAACTGTAATCGGTTATCTATTCTTTATCAATAGGAATTATGGAACTTCATTTTGGCAACATTTAAATTGTCTGAAACCCATTTATTGTATCCATTCTTAATTTGAAAGCCCCAGTTCTTCCAAATTTTCAGATTTGTATCTGAATTCTTTGCTTTTCATTTTTATCTTCCTTTTTTTAAATAATAAAATAAAAATGTGATAGTTAAGAACTCAGTAGTAATAAATGCAGCAAGACCATTTCCCTAATCCATTGCCTTTTGACTGGACACCAGAGCTATTTCCTTCCTGTTTACAAGAACTTGATCATTCATTTCAGTAGATAAGGCAGCTCTATGAGTCCATTCCTTTTGTTCACAGACCTCCCAACTCCCACACTCTACTTAAATGAAGGAATAGGAAGACTGACTTTAGGAGGATGGTTGAAACAAAAACTGTCCACTCTTACAAAAATAAGAAGAGCCATGCTGGATCAGACCAAGGATCCATCTAGTTCAGCATTCTGTTCACACAATGGCCAACCAGCTGCCTGTGGGAAATCCAAAGTGGGACATGAGCGCAAAAGCACCCTCCTGCTCATGTTCACTAGCATCTGATCATGGAGGTACTGCACTGTTTTGGGCAATGGCCTGGTTCAGACAACACACTAAACCATGCTGCTTAACCACAAGCAGCATGGTTTAGCGGGTTGTCTGAACCAGGCCATTTAGTACACAGTGATTTATGATGAGGGCATGCCTGATTTAGGGCAGGGATAGGGAAACTCAGCCCCAGGTGCCAAATCTAGCCATCCTGTGTTCCTCCTGGGTTTCCCTTTTACCCAACAACCAATCATTTGGAGGTTTTCCAGCTTTTGTGCAGTTTTATCCCAATTCTAAAAGGTTGACATACCACTCCCAAGGCTTTGTTTCTGGCAGTGAGGGTGTTAAGCTCCTACATGTTGCAATTTTTGTGGGGTGGAGGTTGGATTTGTAACTTTGGCCCCACTCGCCACTGGAATGTGGCCCCTGCAAGCTTCTCCGAAACTGAATCCCCCTGGATTAAGACTCCCTCTCTTGAGGAATTTATAATAAATAAATATATGATTAATTGTGTCTCTTGAATACTGAAGTCACATTATCATATTGACCAGGAGATTGAAGAGAAAATTTGGATTGCTGAACCTTACGCCTGGCACCGAATCTTACAACACAAGGCAACAGTATTATATCCTTTTAATACAAGTTCCTGCCAAGAGGAATGCGTGAAATATGTAATCATTGTAAAAGCAGTATTTAATGATACATCTGTGTCCAGAAATCCATTTTTGCCATAAAGACAATTTGAGTTTATCAAATTGTAGTAAACCTGTGAAGCAGCATTTTACTGTTATTTATTTGTATGTATTATATAATCATCTTTGCTCTTATTTACTTGTATTTTGGTGGCATTCAGTATCTCCAATCAGGATCAGATCCTCATCATGATATGCAGCATTCCAACATAGGGTGGGCTGAGCAGTAGTGCCTGTTGAGAAAATCATAACATCAAAGTTGCATTTAGAGGACTGGACCTTCCTGGAAACTGAAGGCATTTTAAAAATGGCAAAAGGGATCCACTTTCCTGTGGCATTCTTGCAAATCATGTCATAATCCCATTTTCTCATTTATTCCATATTTACACAGACAGACACACACACACACACACACACCAAGTGTTGCGAAATATAGGCCAACACGTTAGATTTTGGTTCTAACATTATTATGTTTGATACACAGCATATTGTTTGTGCCCTTAGTATTAACAAATAAAAAGAGATTTGCTACAATGCAATATGCCGGAGGCGAACTATACGTTGCAGCAGAAACAGATATTCTGAAACAGATGCACAATATTTTATTCATTGCAAATCTACTCCTACGTTCCCATACCCTTTATGCAAGGAAGACCATAACTATATTCAGAAAGGATTTATGATTAACTCCATCGCTTTAACAAACTCTTAGAATAAGTCCTTGTCTATACTTAAATGTACTAGTAAAATTCTCTTCAGTTGATTAAAACTTGTTCAGTATCTAAATAAAAGTAGCATGAAAACATAGTCTTGTAATAAATAATGCAGGACTAGTAAAAAATTGTAAATTGATGAGGAGTGAATTGGTGGAGCACATCCCATTCACAGGCAGCTTCTAGCAGTCCTCCTAGCTTTGTGGGCTTCCATAAGATTCCATAAAGCTACCTGGCATTATTAATCCACTTCCATGCTCCTCTTAAACATCTATCAAGGCATGGACATAGTTCAGGCAACAGAAAGTGGATAGTGGCTCCTGATGTTCAGCTGATACATAGGACACACTGTCCTCCTCAGGTGATAGGAACTAGTTCCCTCATGATTCTCTTCTCCAAACAGTTCAGAATCCCCCACTATTCTTCCAGCATCCACATGTCATCTTCCTTAAGAATCTGCCTTGGCCCACTTCTTGCTTTTTATAATCACCTGAGTTGGATTTCTTTATATCTGATAAAAGAGTCCCACTAGCTTTGAGGGTCATCCCGCAAACTGTCCGTGGGCGTTTCTGGTCACTAGATCCTAGCTAGGAACTGACACTCTTTGGTCAGCCCTGTAAGTTACTTCCAACCCCTCATTTTCAAACCTTCCAGGTGGCTTAAAAGAGCATGCACTAAAACAGGCATTTCTTTAAATCTGTGTCTAGCATCTATGTCCCCCCCACCGTCTAACACATTTGTTACTTAAGAGTAATATCAGGATCTTAGCACAGAGGGGCTTTTAAAATCCAAATCTGGGGCCCTGCATCTACTCCAGAGTAAAAATAGGGTGGATGGAGATGTAGGTGCTAGATAAAGATTTAAAGTAATCTCTGTTTTGGCCCTTAGAATACAAAAGGCTATGTCAATAAATTGAAGCTGAAGCTGCTGCAAATGCTTGCTGTTAAACAGAAAATGCCTTCTGTGAACTGTGGCGTGAAGTTTTAACCTTTTCTCTTCAGTACACTTAAACTTACAGCGTATGTTTACAGTTGTTTCTAAGCACAAGTGACTTAAACTAACTTAACTCTGTAGCCTTGTTGGCAGGCTGCAAAGTTGCACTTCAACTTTTGTCAGTACTTCAGAGGGGGCATGAGGTTCATCCATTGCACAATGGGGCCCCTGAGGTTCATCCTCTGCTTCAGCAGTGGAAGACAGGAAAGTGTCTTCACATTGCCTAGGCAACCAGACAACTCTTCAGATATACCAGCAAAATGATAGTGATTATTGTGGCTGCACACAGCAGCCAAGGTGCGGGGCGGGGGAAGGCAGATGTGAAGGTAAAGTAAATAGTTTCCCCTACAAAGACCTAATTTCATCCCCATATTTTTACTGGATGATATTGTGGCTCAGTCCTTGTTTTAAGACCTTAAGGAATTCTATCTTACCTGGGAACTGCCTTAACTTCACATCCACACACAACCAGGGAAGTTCATATAAAAGATCAAAAAAATAAGCATTTCTGTTGTAATTCATCCAAACAGTTATTAGTAAAGTGAATATCCATGTGGATAAGTCCCAGTGGCACATCTACATTACTTTGAAGTTTAGAGACATAGTCAATATTAAGTATCATCAAAGCACTTCCAGATTTGTCCTAACAGCAAAGGGGCCACAAATGGATCACTGATTCAGCAAGTCCAACACTAAGAAATCTCTCATTTTATAAGTGTCTTCTGAAATAATATTTTTCCTCAATTCACAAAACTGCGTGACTCATCATCAGTGATTTGCTAACTGGGGAACGCAATAGTAAGAAAACATGAGAGAGATTGAGAGAAGGAGCATAATTTCTAGGGATATAAATATTGGGAAACACAACCAAAGATATACTGCAAGAGCCAGATTAGAGGGAAAGTATGTTACTAATATAAAAAGTCACAAGTAATCTTTAGCCTAAAAACATTTGTAGTAAGGAAAGTAGCTTTAACCCAGAATCCAACATTTGGCAAATGTCGACACAGAAGCAGGGTAGAGGTTAAGTATAGATCTCTTACTTCATGACATCAATGTGACTCCAAAGGTGACTAAACTGACTGTGATTAAATTGCTTCAGTAGAAATAACTGATTGACCTACCATAGACAACGCCTTACCAAAAAATGTTCAGTTGATCCAAACCCCAATTTCCCTTATTCCCCCCCCTCCAGATGTTCATATTTAGTTTTCAGCTTTTGGTAGTCATGCATTATTTTTACAGCTGTGTGATCATATTTTGATAGTATTCCTAGTGCTCCCTTTTCTTGAACTGTGTTTTATATATTCCTCTTTATGTGCAATCTGGAGGAATCATCTTCTCAACTAAGCAACAAAGGATGTGCATGGTGTACTTTTATTCCACAATATTATGCTGGCAGCTATAATGTATTGCTATTATTGCACATATAAAGTTTAAATGTCAATCCTATACATGTTTAGATAGAAAAATGTCCTACAGCTCCCAGCATTGCCAAGCCAGCCATGCTGGCTGGAGAATGCTGGGAGTTGTAGGACGTTTCCTGTCTAAACATATATAGGAATGCACCCATACTGACCTAGCTTGCAGCCCATTGCCTTAAAGTGTTGGGCACTTTAAGCTGCATCTACTTGGGTTAAGGAAGGAAGGCTACAAGCGTTTACTGTTTCAAGTATGTTGTGCACATTGATACTAAAATGGTATTAGTACAAGGAAGATTCAATATGAAACTGCAGAGAACTAGATAAAAAATGAGCCAAGTTTACATGGGGAGGGGAGAAAGAATTATGTGGTTTGCTAATGAGTACAGATCTAAAGTTTTGTTTTATGATATCACTGATAACCTGATTTATCAACCAGAAAATGGAGCTGTAGATGGTTTAGTTCCTTTGACAGAGTTTCATTTTCACTTAATAAGGTCATATAATTTTGCCTCATTGTATTAGAATATTATAATTAACCATGATATCATCCATGCCTGGATATTTTGTATATTAGGGATTTGCCTAGTTGCTGATTTAATAAGGCTGAAGGGCTCACTTAACCAAAGCAGATTTATGTTAAATCTTTATATACTGACCTCATAGTGACAAAGTAAACTCTTCCACACGAAACAGTTTAGATGAACCAAATCAGGAAGCAAGTTCATGAGGAAAAAATTAAGAATCCGCAACATGATACTTTATTTAGTCAATTGCTTTTCAGTTGGGGACCTTTTGTCCAATTAGTCTTGATTTTTAGTCTAATGATGAATAGTCTAATATAATTAATCAGTTAATTACACTGGAAAGCAAAATCCAAACAATTTGAAGGATACTCATAATATACTATCAGGTATATCCCATCTTTCACCTTCTGTTACTCCTTTCCTCCATTGTTACAAATAGTACTGTTAGGGTACTATTCTGTAGATCGTGTGTCTGTCTCTGCATCTATTTCCCTTGGAGTGACACAGACGAAGAGAAGCTCAGACTTTCACTCAACTAGAAAGAAATCTTGATCAATAATCGATGCCTCTTAATTTTGCTGTTGCATGCAGGCTATGAAGGAAAAACATGTACCCACTCACTGTACGACTATTGTTGGCTCCTACTATTCTAATTCCATTACACTGGGAGCACATAATAGGTATTTATACAGAGGGCTCTGGATTTCAAAATTTTACCTTTGCTGTTAAATTCCACATTAACAGTGGAAGTGTCAGCTTTATATCAGATAGATCTTTGAGCTACAAGGATAAGAAAGAGTTGTCCATTGTATAGTTGGTTGTCCAGCTATCATATGCATTGCAATCCTGAATTTCTTTTAGTGAAAGTGCTTCATACCCATTCAAAAGAGCAAATTCCCCATAGCTCTTCCTAACTTGCAGTGGAAAATGCACTCATATGAATCTTCTATCCTTCTGCAATCTTCTATCCTTCTGCAATCACACTTTCATTTACTGACTTCCATTTCAGAACATTTAAAACATGTAGAATATGAAAATTGGTATAGCTTCAAGGTAGGATTTCAAATGTTTCCAGAGAATAGGAAAGTCTTCTTTCATCGGCGAAAAGAAACTTCATCATTTACAAATCATCTTTCCATTCATAAAAGGGTCACAAATGAATCCTGGAATAACTGTGCATATAAATTTATCTGTAATCCATCAGGAGAAAAACAAGTCCAAGCTGATAAAGAGATAATCTATTGTAAATCCAGTGGAGCAGAAGCCAGAATACTCTAGCTGTGATAGATCCTTCCATCATAACAGCAAGCAAGCTGCCCATCATGGGTGAGATACAATCAGCTCAGTGTTGCTTGGCATTTCTATTTATCAGAAGTCAAAACTCAGGAAGCACCAATGAAATACTTCGCAACAAACACCAACATGGCACACAAATTATGCGTAGAAGAAAACTCCATATGAACCTTTCAAAAATAATTCTAGCTAAGAGACTGATTTTGTGAAGTGTTGAACATTTCTATGTACTATAGAAAGCCTGGAAAAACAAAGCCTATCTGCAAGAGAATACAAAACCTGACAAAATTAATCCCAAGTGATAACAGTGAACTATAAATAGTATAAGCTAAAAGAAAAAACAGAATGTATTGTAAAAGAAAAAAGAATCATCAAACCTATCTCAATGAAACAATATATTTATTAACATTTTAGTAGCAGCTATTGAGTAGTAAAGAACAGACAAAATGGAATTCATTTCCGAAAATTCCATTTACTAACTGAACAATTTTTTAGGTCAACCTACTGCCTTAATAGGTGCTTGCAAAAATCCAGTGGTTCAGCTAGAAAACTTTACACCCTGTGCTTAATGGACTTATTTGGGTGGGTGGCACACAACTAAGACTTGTCTTTCCCCAACCCAAACACGATTCCATGTTTTTACAAATACTACTACATTCCCTATATATCAGAATGTTTGCCAAACCTACTTTAAAAAAAATACTTTGGGCAGATGCAGTTTTGCATTTTCAGCTCACTGAAATCATAGTATCATAGTGAGTATAGGAATAAAATTGAGTTTGCTTCTTCTACTCTGATGCCCTCATCATTTGCTGCTCTCTGGGTGATCAGTGGGGTGCTGGTGGCTGGGTTGCAGAGCCCTGGGCAGGATCTACACTATAAAGCTCTTTAAAAGCAGTAGTGTAGATCCGGCCCTGGACTTTGGCCTCAAGGACCAGCCCCAGCCACGCTACTGCACCCTGGTGTTGCTAGGTCCCACCCTCTCTGCCCTTTCCTCTCTAGCACTGGTGCCCCACTTTTTTCAGCCAGTTTGCACCTGCCCCCCTCCCTCCCCCTTCCTGTAACACTGGGAAAGGTATTCCTTTTTCTTCTTTGGTTTTTTTATTTTTAAAAAAATCTGTCCTGTAGCAGGAATCACACATGCTGCCCAACTAAGCAAGGGGCATGTCTGGCTGGTGGAGCTGGCTGAGCAGGTGTTTCACTGAACCCGCGACTCCGTAACTGTGTTTTAAAAAGAATAAGAATAAGAAAGGATCCCTTCCGGATGTTGCTTGGTAAAGGAGAGGAAATGGTAAGTGCGGGGACTGCCCTGGTCATACTTTTCTCCCCACCCACCCCACTTTACCAGGCGATACTAGGAAAGGGAGAGTTTTCATTTTCTACTTTATCAAAACACTTGTGCAATGGTAAATGTGCTGCTCAGTCAATTGCTGGAGCAAGCTCAGCTGGTGCTTGGCAAAACAGCCCATCTATTGCCATGTGACAATTTTTTTAAGAAGGAAAAAGATCCTCTTTCTGTCCCAATGCCACCTGGTGTGTGCGTGTGTGTGTGTGCATGGGTGGGTGGTGGGGGAAGAAAAGGTAAGGTGAATGCCAAGGCGACCTTGTCATTTGGTTCTTCTCACACACAAGCACCCAGTTAGCTACATCTAGAATGGAAAAGGGTTCCTTTTCTTCCCCTTCTTCCTTTAAAAAAGAACAGCCGTTCAGCAGTGACAGGCACTCTGTTCAGCAAACCACCTGTCAGCTGGCTGCAGCCATGTGTCTCCACCACTACCTTCATTTCCCTGAGTGCCTCTCTGGCCCAGGGGCACTTTGGGAAATGAATGGGGTAGCAGCCATGGCTGCAGTTGGCTCAGCAGTATGCCTGCTGCCATTGAACTGCGGTGTGGGTGTGGGTGGGTGTTGCTTCCCCAAGTGGGATGCTGTCACCTTTCTCTAGGGGACACCTGCACTGCAGGGCTTCAGACTTTTACCTAGAGGTCTGGAGGTAGCAGCACTGATGGCGGTACTAAACCTAAAACTCAAGGATTAACAGAAAAGTCTGAAAATGAACCATTGCTACTATTACTAGTGGTAGTAATTTTCGTAGTGCTTTTTAATGTTGAAAGCACTCATATACATTGTCCTGTAATCAGTGGAGGCTGGTGGGTGTAATTTCAGTGAGGCTGTGAATCCATTCTGGGTATCAGCCAGAACCAGCCAGAACTCTAAAGGATCTATCCAAGGTGCTGAATTCTAGCAGCACAATAAGTTCAGGACCCTGGATAGCTCTTTTAGACCTCTGGATGGTTTTGACTGAAACCCAGAATGGATTCCCAGCCCCACCAAAATTGAGGCCATCAGCCTCCACTCTTGCAATGCTTATAACAATCCTATAAATTATGTCCGCATTATTATGACTTTCTGATTTGTAGCTCAGCCTCGTAACCACTATAGTACATTATATGAGCTGTCACAACCAGCCAACCAGAATATTCAAGATGTAGCATTTAATAGAGATCAGCTCTCCAGCACATGTCAGCCAGAATATGTTGGATTGTGGGAGTTCCAATGCCCTTTCACACATTTCCATCAGCCTTGCACTGGGAGATGGGGCATTTTGATCAGGGACGGGGCATGTATAACTACACTTACAGAATGCAAGCTGTGTGTGTGTGTGCATGCTATTTATAACAAAAAAATGGTGGGCTGGGAGAAAGAAAATACATTATTCTGGTTATAGCTGCATATGAGATCTGCCTTCTATAAAATAGATGGCCAACTATGCTTTCATTAAATTAAGACAAGATGACAAATATAAAAGCTGCTAACATGCACAGCAGACAAATATTAAACATTATAGAAGGTTTCTACTGCACAAAATGGATTTGAGCACTAGGGAAGAAAATATATTGAATGCACTTTCTAATGAGTTTCATTCATTCCTCCCTCCCACACAGTGAGGCTTATAATGGCAGTACAATTGACATCCGATTGTGGAACGGGAAGCACACACTTCACAGAATGTAAGAAAGAATCAGTGAAAAGCAGACATAGAGCCAAGGCTGATGGGGCTTTGAGTTTGAACTGCAATGGTAGCTAGCAAAATGAATGACCAATGACACCACTCAATGCCTGCTTAATGCACGGCCTTAAAACACACACACACACACACACACACACACACACACACACACACACATCTAAACCATAAATGGTCCCTGCTGAATCTGAACAGAATATTGCAGAAATCAATGTGAATGTCAAAGGAGTCTTGAATAGTTAGTGGAAAAACATGATGATGGCCAACCTCTCCAACAATAACTAAGGAACAAACAAACTGAAGGACTCTCTAGAAGGACATTAATTAGCTGAGTAAAAGATATCACACTTAACCAAATATTATTGGTACTGACTGGTAACAGAGATATGTGGGGAAACTGAAGCATTATTCTACTGACTCCATGTCAACAAATGTTTCTGCAATCCAAGCAGCCATCTATAACAGCCTCTGTTGTACAGAAAACCCAAATAGGTAATAAAACTATCATATTATTCAATCAGATGAAACTAGGAACTAGATAGTTCCATTATTATAAGTATTATAAAACAACAACCACAATACAAGTTACTTAATATAGATAAATCTCAGTTAGATAGAAGTACAGTTGGGGTTTGAGCAGCATGAAGCAATTCAAATCAATCTATTGGAACATGGCTGTCCAGATGTCTTTTTCCCAGTCTCTGCGTGGAACAACCCTGTGAAATTTATTATTATTATTTTATTTATTTATTTATTTAGCACCATCAGTGTACATGGTGCTGTACAGAGGCACAAATTTACCCAGAATTGTGAAACATTCCTCATAGAGCTCTCAAGTTGATTAATTTTTGATGGTGCATTTCAGAACAGGCTCCGTTCACAATCCCATTTCTAAAAAGCTTGGTACATCCATTCATTTTAAAAGTGTCAAATCAGGGATGAATCAATGTGTTAAGAATTGCCTGGTAATATTGTTGGAGGATTAATCTTACAGAATAGATCATCAGCACGATTACCTTTGGCATTCTATGTTCACAGAGTTCCAGTCTAAGCATGAAAAGCCGTCTAATGCCAGCATAGGAGAACTATATATTGAATGATCTGCCACCATTCAATATTTAATCCTGCAATTGAAGCCACTAAAGGGATACAACAAAGTAACAAGATGAATGAATTGTGACCTCCAACTTGCAAAATGACATCCTGAACAATTTATCTTTCGGGCGTGTAGTGCGTCCCATGGCTAATATTTCTATCGCTTCTTCGGAGTTTGGGATTTGTAGATTTGATCAATGCTACATTAGCAAAGTACCTAAGGTGACAGACTGGGGATCCATCGCTTGAACAATATGCTAGGTCAATCTGGCATATCTGGAGTCTAAAACAAAGGCCTATTAATGAAAAATCAATTTTATCTCAACAACTGCATGACTAAGCAAATCATGCAAGGTGACTAGAAATTAAACACTGTGAATTATTTGAGTTATTTTAGCCAAATAAGCCACCATGGGTTTTTTTTAAAAAAAGCTCCTGACAACACAATAGCCCCAAACCTAGTCATTATCTCTCCATGAACAGAGGGAGTCGGATGTGACGAAGAAGAAGCCTGGGGCTGGAGTGCTCTTGCTCCTCACATGTTTGATCTACCCAGGTAAGAGAGTGCCCGAAAAGGCTAGGATTTGAATGAAAACTCCAAGAGTAGAAATGAGGACTTACAAATGGAAATGCACAACAATTCTGGTGTTTTTAAAAACTACCCTCTGAACCCATTTGTCTTCTTCTCCACACTACTCTCTAACATACTTAAGAGTAGTGGATGCCATATTCCCATCTCCTGACCAAAGGCTAAATGAGGCTGTTGAACAATTCAGCCTCCTCATGACTCAGAACCATCTCAGCAATTGCAATGTCTGTCCTCACATCACAATGTGTATGTGCTGTTGAAGTGTTGCATTTTTAAAAGACATCTCCCTTCTTCCTTCAAAGCTATTTTCTGGCAAAATTACATGTAGCACATTTTCCTCTGACAACCTCCCCCAAACCATCTGTCTTAAGACAGAAGTAAGTGCCTCAACATCGCTACTGCAAGGGACCCTGAGCTCAATATTAGATAGATAGATTTCCTTCTGTTATTGTGACTGATTGACAAGCTATCATCTAAGAGATGGTTTTAACAATAAGTACAGCAATTCCAGTTCTCAGTTCTGGTGCTTCGAGTACTTTGAGGATCAAGTCTTGGTTTCAGGTAGCTTTTCATTATCTAAGAGATACAGTTCTTTCTCTTCTTTTTAAAAATTTAATTATATACTGGTTATTATAGAAGTATAAGAAACACTAGCAACAGTAACGTTCAGCTAGCAAACTTTCTGTTGCTTCATAAATCCAAGAATTAACCATGGAAGATTTGTCCAGGCAGTTGATACCTCCAACTGAAGTTCACATGACACTTATACATAAAAGTGTAAATCAACTAAGGCCTTTTCAAGACCAGCGGTTATCCAGGGCTGATACCCAGGATCGCCCCTGTGCGTCCAGATAACGCACAGGGGATCCCAGGCTCAGGGAAGGATCATCCCTCCATGGCCCCGGGATAAAGCCCTACACTTTGGGCCCAGTTTTCCCCGTGGTCTCGGGCTGAGCCCGAGACTGCGAGCGTGTTGTCCGTTTCCGCGGCAGAGCCGGGAGCCGCGCATTGGGGCTAGGGTGGGGGGAGAGGGGAAATCAATTTGGTTTTTTTAAAATCCCTACCTTTAGGCACTCCAGAGTTCGTGCACAACCAGCCCTTTAAAAATTAAAAAAAAATGGCAGGCGCGATGCCTCTTCTTGAGGCCATTGTGCCTTATGTGTAAACTAGGGCGAGATCTCGCGTTATTCACAATGCGAGGTCTCCCCTCCTCTCCCCTGGATTATCAGGTAGGTCTAGCAAAGGCCTGAGTCTCTTTTACATGGCATTTTGAATTAACTAATGCATTAAGAGAGAAAGCGAGAGTGCAACATGGGAGCCACTTCTTCATGGGTGGATCTTATACTGTTCTACTAGCATCTATAAAGAGGAACCAATAAAAGTCTGGCAGATTACAAAGTTCATTCCACAACCCAAAATTGCTTGCCTCTGCATGCTGGGCATGGGAAGGAACCACTTCCTTCACCTGAACCAGGCAGTTCGTCTTTGCAGATGTTACAGGATGACGTAGGATACAACTAAACAAAAGCAAGTTCCCACACCTATTTGACAACATATGAGCTGGGCCCTTAAAATGCCTATTTTATGGCAAATCTATAATATTTATTTATTATTTTAGTTTATATGTGAGCCACTCTTCAGCCAAAGTGCTGTGGTATACAAAGTAAAAACAATGACATACAATAAAATAATATACAAAACCAAACACAGCAAAGAACAATTCTAATACAAAGCAAGACGCATACAGACTAATAGACATGCAATGCAATCTTAAGCATGGTTTTTCAGTAGTCCTATTGAGCTCAATGGGGCTTACTCCCAACTAAGTGTTCTTAACTCTAAAAGGTTTTCACCTTGCATTGAAAAGAAAACAAGGGTAGCATCAGGCGAACCTCTTTTAGAAGGTCATTCTAGAGCTAGGGTGTCATAACTGAAAACGTTCTCTCTCCAGGCACCACCTGAAGTACTTGAGGAAGTACAGTGCACAAGGATAAGATCAAGGCAGATTGAGAAGGGAGAAGATGGGTTTTCAGGTACCCTGGTCCGAAACTATTTAGGGCTTTATTGGTTAAAACCAGCATTTTGGATTAAATGGACCAAAAAGCCACTGAAGCTGTTTACCGAACTGTAAAATATGTTCCACAAGTCCAGCCCCAGTTAATAAACATGCTTCTGTAATTTCTGAATAGTCTTAAAAGGTGCCCCACATTCAATGCTTCGCAATAGTCCAATACAGAACTATTTGTATTTATTTATTTAGATATACCAGAGATGTACATAGTTTCTTTTCTGAGAAGGAAAGTGGGGAGCAATTTATGACATCTCCTTCCCCTAGAAAGCCCCTATATACTGAACCTTATATTTTTCATATATGGGAATAAAAAAAGTCAGTAAACTGAGAATGACCTATTTGGCACATATCGAAACAAGGCACCGTGGCTTATGCCACGGTGGCTTGTTTAAATCAATGGTGCCATTAGCCTTATTACCTAACTAGGTGTGGCTTGTTGTATCATCTAATACATGGTTTGAGGGGGAAACAAAGTTCAAATAACCCATGGCCTTTTGTTGGGTTGATTTGCATGATCAAACATGCCACCTTGGCATGCCAGCACTGCGGATTTAAACAACCTTGTTTGATCATGCAAACTGGAGCAATGTGTACATTGAACCAATTAATCAGTGGCCATATGCTTTTTATACCCTATTAATAGCTTTTGAAATGATAAAAACGAGCTAAGAATAGGAATAAGAGAGATGAGTCACATCAGAAACTAAAAATGTGATTATATGAAAAATTGTCCCATCATGAACTGAATATTATTGAGTTTAATATTTGTTGTCATAATTCACGTCATTATATAATTCTAGAATTGTTTAAAAAACACTACGCTCATCTTAGCTGCCCAAG
The DNA here is from genome assembly GCF_023053635.1 of Elgaria multicarinata webbii. Classification (NCBI taxonomy): domain Eukaryota; kingdom Metazoa; phylum Chordata; class Lepidosauria; order Squamata; family Anguidae; genus Elgaria; species Elgaria multicarinata. The sequence goes on from NC_086180.1 coordinate 65,884,578, forward strand.
GCCACAAAGCCACTCGAGTACTGATGGCATTTTTTTCTCTGTCATGAAAAATGGTTTAGAAAACCCACTGCATCATGCCCTTTATTTATATCGTATTCTTTTGCCTCCCGAGTTCCACCTCATCCATACTTGCACAATTCTAATATTAACTAGCATGAAAATGTAATTTTGGGCTGAAAACGTAACATTTAACATTATTGATTTGGAATCTCTATTGTGCAGCAACCACTTTTCAATATGATCTCAACCAATAGGATTCATAATGAATCTCTGTACATGATTCCCTGCATAAGTAAAGTGGCTGTTGCTTTGTGTAAGAATTGTGTTAAGATGTGTAGAGTGTTAAAATTGGTAGAAAGATAGGGCAAGAGTGGGTAGCTTGTAGATATGCAGCAAAAGCCTTGTTGTTGTTTCAAAGCAAAGCCCCATATTCCTCTAAGCCATGGAAAACATCAGGCAGCGCACACACACCCCTGAAGATTTTAATGAGAAGGCGGAGGGCAGTCAGAAGAAATGCACAGGAGTAAGATGAGGGACTAAAGAGATGGCTAAAATATCCCAGGCTGACCCTACTGTTAGGCAGAATGAGGTGACCTCCTCTGGCAGCAGATAAATACAAGGTTGTCATGCAGGGGCAGCAAATTAATAGTTGTGTATTGTATTTTTACTGCCAAAGCCTTGGGGGATTTTGCTTCAGGAGGCAAAATAGTTTGATCACGCCTTGGCCTATGCACTTGAACCTGAGGGAGGGAGGCACCATTTGCTGCTTTTCCTCAGGCAGCAAAACGTTTAAGGGCTTGCCCGAGTCTGGGCTCCTGGAAAATGAGCACTGTGAGCTTTCCACTCAGCTTCAATACATGAAGGAAAGGGGTGACCTGAACAGAAAGGCAACATAGCAAGGTTTCTTCTTCTCAACCAATTTCAGGAGCTACAGTATATCCTGTGCAAGCCAAGATATTTTTTTAAAACAACAACAGCAGCAGCACCAGCAGCAGCAGCAACACACCAAGCATTTAAAGGAATGGCAGAAATGCATCAGTGTTCACCAAAGCTTGAAAATGTTGCTGGCAGATATCTGATCACTAGCCCAATAAGCCAAATCTTACTTCTCTGATGACTGGCAATGGCTCCCTAAATTCTCTGGTAGGGGCCATTTCTCACTCTTGCTATTGGAAATTATTTAAATGTCAGAGACTGAACTATGGCTATGGGGCATAATAATAATAATAATAATAATAATAATAATAATAATAATAATAATAATAATAATAATATACATGCAAGTCAAATGTCCTGCCACTGAATTGTGAACCCTATTTTTAAACACTTATTGTTGTATTTTTCACAGCTTTAAATAAATCCAGAATAGACGACCTGAGAAAACTATGTATTTTAATTTATTACACTAATTTAAGGCATTTCAATCATTAGAAGTCAAGTCATTTGACACACATAATTTACATAAATCATATAAATTGCATAAACGAATGATATTTTGGCTAAGATGTTGTTAGAACAGCCATAGATTAAAAATATGTATTCCCTGCAAGTGTCATAGTGTCATTACGGTACATTCATACTATATGGACAAGGACGCTTCAAACTCCAAAGTGAAGCAACATCAAAAAAGATAGAGGTGAAATGTTTCACCCACACTCAAATAGTCCATGGACAGCATGTAAAAGTGTTATTTGAAAAATATAACCAGTTGTTATTAAATAATTCCAAGAAAGTAAGTAGCTGGAAGGAAATAAATGTCCAAAACGAAAGCTTTCAGATGGCAAAGACTCTGCAAGATGGAGGAGGATGCAGGAGTGTAAGACACTGGGCTTGTTCAGGCAACACATTAAGTCACGGTTAGGCCACTAAACCATTTGCAGCAAGTGGTTTGTGAACATGTGGTTATATAGCCGTCATGATTAGGAATGGTCACACAACATGCTAAGTCATGGTTCATACGACATGCTAAGTTACAATGTTTAGTTCAAAATGCTTAACCATCTTGGTTTAGCATGTGGTCAGAACAGGGTCAATGTGGGCATTTTCCTCTGGCACCAAACAAGGCAACTAAAATTACCTCTCAAAGGTCCTTAGTGACAAGGCCTTAGCTAGACCTAAGGATTATCCCAGGCAAATGGAGGGGTCGTCCCTGCCTGCTCTCAGGATCCCCTGTGTGTCATTTGGATGCACAGGGATGATCTTGGGACGATTCTGGGATATAGGCTTGGTCTAGCCATGGCCAAAGAGAGAGAGGATGGGGAGAAGAATATACTCACTTAAAAAGGAATACGTAGCATTGAACTCAATAGAGTTTAGTTCTGTGTATAGGATTGCACCAAATAATAATCTATTAACTTTAGTGGGGTGGATCCAATGGTGTCCTTCTGCAGGTGGCCCAGGCCCTCCGGCAGTGGTGTGCTGGTAGTGGCCCCTACCACTGGCAGCTGTGATATAATGTTTCTGGGGGGAAGTGCCACCCATGGAAGGTCACTGTTTGATCCAGCTCTATGTGTTTACAATGATCAATAGTGAAGACAATGATACAAATAACAAGATCACCTAAGGTCCATGATGCAAATAACAAGATCACCGCAATTAATGCTAATACACACAATGACAAAGTATGTGGTTTGTCCAGAATGTGAGAAATTTAGGGCTCATCTACACCAAGCAGGATATTCCACTATGAAAGCAGTATGAAAGTGGTATATGAAAGGCAGGAGCCACACTACTGCTGTACAGAGATACTGAAGTGCACTGACAACTGTTGGGGCCCATGACACATACCATATACTGCTTTCATCCCACTTTCAGAGTGTTATATCCTACTTGGTGAAGATGTAAAGCAGCAGTGTGGCTCCTGCCTTTTAGATACCACTTTCATAACGCTTTCATAGCGGAATATCCTGCTTGGTATAGATTAGCCCATAGTCAACTCTCAGCCTAAAGGTTTGAATTATTTCTTGTGGATCTGCAAAACCTATTAATTGAGATGTGTGACTGGGTTGTAATATAGCATGTGATTAAATGAAATCTGCTTTAGCAAATTCCCTGGTAAATGTTTAGATTTCAGATTTCAAGGCTGAAGCAACTGCCATCCACCATACAAAACTAATTTTAAAGTTATTACAGTTGGCGCTCATACAATAGGAATCTCAAGTTTGAAAATCGCTGTGTTTTCTTTTGAAATCAAATTTCCACTGGCTGGAAGCAGCTCCCTAATCCTCTTTGTCTCACACGTTAAAAATTTGAAACTGGCTCATTCTACTAAGCTTTCACCAAAAAGGGTCTGGCTTTTATAAGTGCTCTTTAAACACACATTTTTGGGAACGCTTTATTCACAGGGCAGGTGGAAAGGGCAGCTGGCTGAATGGATCAGGTTTGTGGAAACACAAAACCAGTACTTTCATCTGCCATCTCCTCTTCGAAACTGTCCTGTACCTCTCGCATCTATTTTTAGCATCAACCGTTAACATTAATTCTGTAACCTAGATGAGAATAATATGTTGTAAATAAAGGTTTCAGTGGTTATATTCATATTCACACGCACACACGCACACACATCATCATTGTGTTCAATTTGTAATGAAAATTAAGAACCTCTATTTATCAACAGTTGCTGGATCCTAAAAGTACTTGCGGTACAAATCACACTAGAACCATGTCAATCAGCACACTTCTGTGCCACCGCTTCATCACAAAAGATTACATTATGCTGGGATTACAGAGATGTTTCTCTGGAAAGCGATTATAATAGCATAAATGTTAAGATCAACAACTGGCCTTTAAGAGTGCCTTTTACATGAATAGTTTGGGGTAGTCATGTGTCATCTGACACAACAATCATCTCTAATCCATGGTGTGATGATCCATGACCAATGAACCTGAGTCAACTCTAGTCAAGGCAGCATAAGTGACACTAGCCTGTACATCACCAACAACAGTGCTCCCCATTATATACTAGTCTGACTATTCGGACACACTTCTAGTACGCTATCTTTTCCTGGAATATGGCACATTTATTTATTTAGAAATTTATATGCACTTTTCCTTATAAAACACACTAATAAAGTTGATTAAATATGCAGTACAGAGTAAAAACAGACAGAACTACTAAAATCAATTTCACATAATAAAACCAAGAACAGATGTTTGGTGTCAGGTGAAGGCCTTTTTATTTACCTAAGCATTTTAGATCTTTTGTCTGACTTTTTAGTTTCTACTTTTAATTGCTGCTGCTTGGCTGTTTTCCTATTGTGTTTTAAAATGATCTATACATTTTATCGTTCAAGCTTATTTGTAAGCAATTCTAGAAGCCCAATGGACTAAAGAAGCAGGCTGTAAATGCTACAAACAAACAAACAAACAAAATACCCTCTCCTGAAGTAGGAAGTGTGGGAGACACAGATCAAATTCTGCATGTAAGACTGATGCTTACATGCATTTTTGAACTGGTACAACCTTGAGAGGGCGGGGGATTACTTTGCAATATCAGAAGGAATGGTAGGGGTGTTTTAAAGTGCAGAAGCTTAGTGCGATTTTTTAAACTCCCCCCCCCCTTTAAATTCTGGCTACCAGATGCAAATTGCAGGTTGAAGTAACATGCATATGGAAGTCTGTAAATCATATGGGAGCTATCCCCAATGTGAATTTTTCAAATTTGACTTACCATAATAGTACTTTCAATGCAGTTCCTATGCCTTAAACCCCCCAATTACCTTTCTTATAATAGTTTTTGTTCACATGCTGACAACAGCCACCTTTTGAACTTCTAGTAACAAAGTTGTTGAACTGTACATCCAGAGGCATCTAGTATCATAGGGTGACCATATGAAAATGAGGACAGGGATCCTGTATTTTTAACAGTTGTATTGAAAAGGGGATTTTAGCAGGTGTAATTTGTATATATGGAGAACCTGGTGAAATTTCCTCTTCATTACAATAGTTAAAGCTGCAGGTGCCTTGCCCTCTTTTAAATCTGGTCACAGTACAGCTGCAGTATAGCTCCTGCAGCTTTAACTGTTGTGATGAAGAGGAAATTTCACCAGGTGCGACATGCATACAAATGACACCTGCTGAAATTCCCTTTTCTATGCAACTGTTAAAGATACAGGAGCCCAGTCCTCCTTTTCATATGGTCACGCTAAGTAACAGTAAGATGGATATGGAGTTTTAAATGTTAATTTAAAACACTGAATGCTCTTGAAGTTTAAGGGTCAAATAGCTATATCAAAAATAAGAAATCCAACAAAATTCACAAAAAATAAAGAGGTTTTCAACTTCCTAGTGAAGAATCTCAGTTGGCAGCCAACAAGAATGCAAATGTTCTATCCCTACAGGGATAAATTAATAGCTTTTGCCTATTTGTCACAAAACAGCAGATAAGTTGTTTAACCTGTTTTGACCATGCCACTTAAGGGTGCAGGTTCACATAAATAAATGTACAAAACACACCACACATTCTGCACATAGAAAACCAGCATGTCAGGGGAAATGCTAGGCCAGAGTCCTTATCCTAGACATCTAGCTTTGCGTTCAGGAATATAAGTGATATCCTACTTATATTAAGACTGTTGCAATGTAATCCTATACATGTCTACTCAGAAGTAAGCTCCACTGAGTTCAATGGGGCTTACTCCCAAGTATATGGCTATAGGATTGCAGTCTTAGGGCATGGCTAGATGGGGTGATATCCCAGGGATCGTCCCTGTGCGTCCACATGACGCACAGGGGATCCTGGGAGCAGGGAAGGGTGATCCCTGCATTTCTCTGGGATCTCGCCCTACACATTTTTCATGGTTTTCCCCGCAGTTCTGGGATGATCCTGAGACCGTGGGATGTATCGGCGCCTCCTGAAAACATCTTTATTCCAAGAAGCCTTTCTTTAACATGCAGCCTTAGATTTCTGTGTTGTTGTTTTTTTGCTTCTTTTTAAATTTTGTTTTAACTGTTTTATTCTGTTTTTATTTTCATTTTACCTTGTACACCGCTCCGAAATTTTTTCAATGAGGAGCGGTATATAAATATTCTAAATAAATAAATAATAAATAAATCTCAGTATAGACCCAGCTCCTCGCGAGTAAACACGAGGAGCCAGGAACCGGGCACAGAGCATGGAGCTCTGAAAGCGCTCGTGCCCATCGGAGGGGGGGGGAGCGGGGTCAGGACTTATTTTTTTTAAAAAAAAACACTTACCTTTGCACTGGAGCACTCCATCTCCTATTTCTTAAAAAAAATGGCGGGCACATCATCTTCCTCCTGGGACGTAACGCGCTGCATGTAGACTGAGGGGGACGATCTCGCGAACATCATATCGCGAGATCATCGCCCTCCACCCCCCTTGTCTAATCATGGCCTTAGGGCTCATCTACACCAAGCAGGATATTCCACTATGAAAGTGGTACGAAAGCAATATATAAGAGGCAGGAGCCACACTACTGCTTTATAGTGGTATTGAAGTGCACTGACAATTGTTGGGGCCCACTGACACATATCATATACCGCTTTCATACAGCTATATCCTGCCTGGTGTGGCTCCTGCCTTTTACATACCACTTTCATAGTGCAATATTCTGCTTGGTGTAGATGAGGCCACAGTCTATCTAGTCTATCATTGTCTACTGTGACAGGCAGTAACCCTCCAAGGTCCAGACATGCTGCTTGTTATCTATTTAACCGGATATGCCAGGGATTAAGCCTGGAATGTTCTACATGCAAAGTATATCCTCTCAGCTACAGCTCTTCCTACTTTTTCACTGGATTTCTGAGAGATGCAAGTTACTTTTTTGCATGTTGAATACCCAGTGATAAAGCATGATTCATATGAGCCCTAAGCTCTGTTTGATTTCATTTCAAACCATTTCTGGGCCCTGTCAACAAAGGCATATGTGATTGAAATCATTCAAATATCATGGAGTAGAGCCACACATTTTTAAATGTAATCATTTTGGGGAGTGGGAGAGTTTGCACCATTTGATGACATTTATGTGGCAATATTGAATAACTGCTGACAATTAGCTGGAAGATAGAGCAGAGGTCTTGTAAGAAAATTATTCCCTTGTGACAAAAGATTGAAAATTCAATTATATTCTGTTTATTACATGCCTACTTCAGTAACCATATTCATAAACAGGTCCTTGATAATATACAAATTAATGGGAGCACGGGGGAATGCCTTAGTAACTTTTTTCTCCTGATAGTCTTCTCCAATATTAAATTTTTAAAGATGTCCTTAGCTTTGTCTAAACTGTTCTGCATGATATTCTCAAAAGAAATTGCCTTTAAATACCAAGTATAGTAACAAAGAAACACTAACCTTTAAAAATCTCCTAATGTAATAAAAGTAAAGTTCAGGAATTTCTTTTTTAATGTAACTTTTTTTGTTTGTCTCACAGGAGAGAAGGTTTATAAAAAAAAATCTTTAAAAAAGAGGACCTAATGTTGCCAGTGGAATGGATTAAAACAGTTTTAAGAATGCAACTGAAAATTCCATAATTATATTTCATTATACCTTAGTGTAGTAGGAAAAATGTTAAAACTACTCCAGACAAAGGGAGCAGGGATAAGAAACAGAATTGAAGAGGAACTTCTCCACAAAATCCAAAACTCTGTTCTGCATTGCTTAATTTTAATAAATACCACGCTACACACCACAGCTGACAGGAAGAGCCCGCAAACCTGATGTTTAAGACAACCTCCCAGAAAATGGGAAAACAACTTTGTGCTCTTTTAGTAATCTATCTGCCTTTGACTTCTAAAGGGAAGGATTCTCTCTTCTGCTGGAGAAATAAAAAATCCTGTTATCTTTTTCCAACATTGGGCTCTGTTTCTGGGTCCAGAGAAGTTCAGTGTCATGAAGATGTAGAAGTGTTTCTGGTAAGGTATTTTTTTTAAAAAAATAATCTGGGCATACACTTGTGCCCTCATGTATGCACAGAACAAAAGGGCAGAGAATGGAACTGAAGTACATTAGGTATTTGGGGGTCTTTTTTTTTTCCTATGCCAGGTCACAAACTGCTTCTATGACTCAGTGATCTCTAGCACTAATTTATTTAATGTGCTAGAATTTACTGAATTACCATCTTAATGTATCATACTGCAGACTAGGCTTCCACAATGCCCTTTACCAGGAACATATGTTTATTCCCAATCCTTGTCCCTCTTTTTGTTTAACATCGATTCTGAGAAAGAACTCTGGGACACTTGAAAGCTAACTTGTGATTTTTATGGCAGATCTTAATAAAGATATTGTGCCACAATACGATGTTTTATATGCTCCATTATGGATCACCATAACAAAAGGGGAAAAGCCGTGTGACCATAATCACACAATTGCTTCCCTAACTTTAAGGAGGGTGCTTTATAATGGAAACTTAAAATGCTAAAGTTGTTACTTTTCCACTAAGATTGATAACATACATTTGCCATGTGATCTATGCTGAGCTTGTTAACATTTTTTTTTTAAAAGAATTGTGGCCCTGTTCAGAAGGCACCTTAAACCATGGATTTAACCACAGTGGTTAAGCCAGGAAGCCACGCTGTGTTCAGAAGACACCTTAAACCACGGTTTTAACCACAGTGAATAAAGCAAAAAGCCTTATTCACTGTGGTTAAAGCTGTGGTTTAAGGTGTCTTCTGAACAGGGCCTGTGTGTGTGTGTGTGTGTGTGTGTGTGTGTATGTGGCAATCTGGATTAGGACCACAGCGTGTTGCAAGTAGGGGTATGACTCCTCCCCCCTGCCATTTTCCAGTTGAAAATCACTTCTCAAGCTACAGTTTGCTACAGATGCTGCCGTATCAAATGGCACCATTGGGGGCAAAATGCAAATGAAGTAATGACATGGGAGCAAGGAATCAAATATGGGATAGATATTTACATATTATCTATTCTGGGTCTAAAACATTTATTTATTTATTTATTTATTTAAGGGTTTTTATGCCGCCATTCAGCCAAAAAAGGCTCTCACAGCGGCTTACAAAAGTATTTCTTGGAAGTCCCTGCCCACAGGCTTACAATCTAAAAGACATGAAACAAAAGGAAAGGGGATTGGGAGGGAGGAGGAGGGGGGGGGAAAGGAAAGCAAATTCAGGCACTACAATCTTAGTTGCAAAGTTCAGCAGTTAAACATCTACCAGATATACAAATTACAAATGAGCTTTATAGTAATTACTAAGGTACTTAAGCACTTTTGTTTTTAACTTTTGTTACCACTCTTTATTTTCATCTATAAAATGGTTAAAGACACGCACAGACTTGTCAGGTATTTCCTGGAGCAAGAAGAGTAGCAAGCATTGAGAGCTGTGGTTTTTCATATATTAGGGCATATTTTTGTTTTATTTTAGAAGATTAAGTGGAATAAGAAGAAACATTCCAACTTATATGTGTCACTTTAAAAAGTATCATCAATTACATGTGCCGATTGTGCATAATCTTTTCAGTCAATAAAACCTTTCTGGTATAGCATATTAATGCAACAGTCAGCACTGCTATGCCAGGTACATATATTCTCATTGCAGGAAATTTAACATATAATACGGGATGCATTTATTTTATTTATTTAATTAAAATATTTATATACCGCTCCCCATTGAAAATTTTGGAGCGGTGTACAAGATAAAATAAAAACAGAATAAAACACTTTAAAATAGATTTTAAAAGATGCAAAAGATGTATGAAGTTGTCTTATGCCACCTGCAGCAGCTCTCCAGTGATTTAGGGTCAACTAGACATCATGGCAGTAAACATATTTGTTTACTTACATGTGCCCAGTTTACATATAAAAGAAGGCTGGGGAGGGGGTCCAGTTTGAACATCAAAGGGATGATGCACATGAGCAGAGCTAACCTTCCCTCACCTTACTACAACATGATCCATCGCCCCGATGTGGTCCTCCAGATGTTATAGCCTATACTCTCATCATCCCTCAAGGGCAAGGGCTGTTCAAGTATAGTACAAAACATCTTGCAGTGCCACAGCTTAGCTACCCCTGCTGTAGATGTTTGCCAAAACTCTACACATTTTGCAAGGTTTGCAATTGCCATTTTGAATAGCAATTTCCTATCAAAATTTGCTATGCAAACTACCCCCTATGTTATGTAGTACTGGAGTGACAAAAGTCCAAAACATCTGGAGGGCACCTGGCTGGGGAAGGCTGCCATATAGGATGGGGCATGCAAAGTGCAGGAGCAGTACTCACAAGACTTTCCTCTTGCTGCTAACTGCAGGATTCTGCTCCTCTTCAGGATACTTCTACACTGGCAGGAAAGAGATCTGACAGTAAGAACTGAATGGAGTAGATAGAATGACTAAAGGAAATACTATGGGCAGTGCTGAATGGTGTCCCTCTGCAAATTCAAATAGCACTATTGAAGCTCTACTGAATCTTTTGAGTTGTGCAAACTGGTTGTGCAAATGGTTGCACAAAAGTTATGTGCAAATAGTTGAGCAGTGAGCTGTGCAAGCATAATGCTAGCACAACTGCACTTGCACAAATGTAACTTTAGATGGATTCTCCTCTTCCACATAGTTTGGAACCTATTTTCCGCTAGGGCTACATCATTTGTTCTAACAGAATGACAAAGTTGGATACTGCCCTCTTGAATAGAGTTTTTCCCCACTGCACTTCAGATTCCAGGGCCCTTTCTACACCTAAGGGTTATCCATGGAAAATGGAGGGATCGTCCCTGCCTGCTCCCGGAATCCCCTGTGTGGCATTTGGATGCACAGGAATGATCCCAGGACAATCCCTGGATATAGGGCTGGTGTAGACATTTCCCAGGTTTACTCATATTCACCATATCTACACAGTAGTACTGTTGTAAAACATATCCAAGTAAAATGCAAATTTCATTTTTACATTTTTAATTATGCATTGTGATGTCAACAGATCTATACTATTATCTCAAAGGGAACACTAAATTGGTTCATGTGTTTCTCCATGAGATAATAAACCTGTTGCTAAACTCTACATCCACCATTGTGTTCTTCTGTCATTTATAACACTGCTGTGATTTTTTTAAAAAAAGTTTATTACCTGGATAAAATGGCAAAACCCTTTATTGTTCAAATACTACACAATAGTCAACAAAAATACTTTCACTTTGTGTTTATAAGGTTGGATTATATTCAACCATCAAAAGACAGCAATTCCCAAAATAGTATTATTGAAGGCCACAAAATAAGTGCACTGAAGTTTTTTAAATGAAATTTATAACAAAAAAATAAAAATATGTAACATGCATACTGGTGGGGTAATTTTAAAAATAAATTATAATAACTAGACTTTGTACATTTCTGATTATTACAAAACAAATCCCAAATATATGTAGAAGTCTCCCCATCACCGTGAACTATCCATTCAACTCTGTTCTTTCACAAACTTTGTTCAACATATATATGCAGCCCTTCAAAATTCCCATGTTTAAAAGACTGTTGAACATAGCCTGTATGAGAACCACATATTCTCTAGCTCTCTTGATTCCTGAAGCCTTTCTCCCTGCCCTCAAGAAATGCCAGAGCAATATAGCCAGCTGAATTGACATGGTGCTTGAACAGGTTCATGCAGCTGCTCTTGCATTGGATCCTTGGCTTATAAAAACTGGCAGGGAGGGAACAGTCGGCTGGGCCAGGGAGGTGATCAAGGCCTCTAGAAAGAGGTGGTGTGGTGAGACCACTCCTTAAGAAACCTTCCCTGGACCTTGACGTTATTGAAGCACTGATAAATTTAGGCCAGTGACAAATGTTCCTTTCCTGGGCAATGTCCTTGAGCAAGTTGTTGCCAACCAGCTCCAAACTCTCTTGGATGAGATTGATTATCTGCATCCATTTCAGTTGGGGTTTTGGCATGCAAACAGCCTTGGTGTTGGTCACCCTGGTCACCCTGTATGGTGACCTATGTCAGAAAAATGATGGGGGAGTGTGACCTTGTTGATTTCTCAGCGGATCTCATTGACCTTCTGGATGATTGTCTGAGTTGGGAGTGGAAGGTGCTGCATTGCAGTAGTTTTACTCCTACTTGGATGGTCAGCTCCAGAAGGCAGAGCTTGGGAAATACTGCTCGGACCTGAGGATTCTACAGTATGGGGTTCTGCAGGGGTTGGTTTTGTTTCCCATGCTATTTAACATCCATATGAAACCATTGAGTTGGGTCATCTGGAGTTTTGGAGCAGGTTGTCACCAGTACGCTGATGACATGTGGCTCTATTTCTCCTTTTCATCTTCATCAGGTGAGTCTGTGGATGTATGTGCTAGATCAGTGACTGACTGAAGCAACGGACTGGATGAGGGATAATAAACTGAAAACTCAATCCAGACAAGAGTAAGATGCTGTTAGTGTGCGAGTCTTCTGACCAAATGGAGGGTGCTCAACCTGTTCTGGATAGTGTTGCACTCTCCCTGAAGGAGCAGGTTCATAGCTTGGGGTTTTCCTGGAGCTACCTCTTTGTGACTTGAGGCTCAGGTGGCCTCAGTGGCTCAGAGTGTCAGTTGGTGGCCCAGCTTTACATGGCTTGGGACCACGATACCTGATAAAGTGCCTCTCCCGGCGTGAATCTATCCATACACAACACTCATAAGCTAAGGACCTCCTACAGGTGCCTCCTCTGAGAGAGACTTGTAAGTAAAATGCAGTTGCCAGATTGGTAACAGGGACAGGAAGTTCCAAACATATAACACTAATTCTGGTCTGCTTGTAGTGGCTGCCTGTACGGTTCCTCTCCCAGCATGAATCTTGATTTTGTTCTGACTTTATACTGCTAGTTTTACCCTACCCTGTGCCTGTTGGTGCATTCTCTTCCCCTCCTTATTGTTTTATTATGATTTTATTAGAATGTAAGCCTATGCGGCAGGGTCTTGCTATTTACTGTTTTACTCTGTACAGCACCATGTACATTGATGGTGCTATATAAATAAATAAATAAATAATAATAATAATCTACACATACACTACACTCATAATTTAATGGCCTCCTCCAGGTGCCTCCTATGATGGAGGCTTAGAAGGTGGCAACAAGGGAGAGAGCCTTCTTGGTGGTGGCCCCAAATTACCGAATAGTTTCCCCAGCAAGGACCAGATGTTGCCAATATTGTTATTTATTTTTGGCATCAAGTTATGACCCTCTTCTACTCTCAGGCATTTGGCAGGATATGATAAGGTTTTAAATTTGTGTCCTGTATTTCTTATGGTTGATTGTTAAAATTGTTAGATGTGCATGTGTGTGCTGCCTATTTATATGTTTCTATATGAATGATTTTTATATTATGTACAGTATTGTATTTTTAACGTTTTTAATCTTTGTAAACCGCAATAAGCTTCGGCTGTTGGGCAGTATAGAAATGAAATACAAGAATTAATGAATGAAATGAATGTCTCAAAGCTACTTTGTACTTAAGCCAGTGCTACAAATGGACAGTTAGCATGCCTTCTCCTCCCCTGGGAGAAGGACCAAGTAGAGTCAGTGGGGCAGATAAAGGACTAGATTTCATCTTGGATTATGCCTCCCCTATTAAGTCTCTGGTATCAAATGTATTTGGGGAGGTAATTCAACTACAGTTAAAAGGATCAGGTAGAAGGTGATGTGAAAGATCTCTGCCTGAGAACATGGAGAGCTGCTGCCAGTCTTTCATGGGCTTCCAGCAGTGACTTCTTTGCAGCTTGTTAAGAACATAGCAGCACAATTCTTTATTGATTTAAGCAACTGTGATCATATTATACCTACCCTGCACTCTGACTGCCTGTGGAGTAGGGATGTACAGATTTTGTTAAATTTGTTCCGTCTGCGTTTCACAGAGATTGTCAGGTATCTTCATTCTGTCATCCACTCATTGTCAGAACTGGATTTGTTTAACCAGGATTTCATTCTACTAATGCACACTTGCGCAAATGCACTAATGCGAATTAGCGCAATTCCTCCCTAAAAGTGAAAAACCAGTCTGCAAGTCTACAGAATTTACGTAACTCAGAAAAAGCTGGTCTTCTTAAGAATCTGTAGGCCAGATTCACAGAAGTCTGAACTGATTTGAATCTGTTGCAGAATTCTCCAACATCCCTACTGTGGAATGATAGATTAAATCCTAGAAAGCATTGTTCATATGCAGGGTCCTAAATTGAGTCAGCCCTGGCTACACTTAAATCAGTTCCAAGAGCTTCTTAATTGCAATGATCAGTAGTCAGATACCAAAGGCAAATGAGCCTACACTACAGTGAGGTTGCCAGTGTGAAGTTTGATCCAGATCTCCATTTCCGTTCCAATGTCCACACCTTTAAAAAGCATCTGGACTGTTAGTATCCATTTTAGTATTCTTTGTGCCTTTCTAGATAAGCCAACTTTTTAAAAATCTTAACCACTATCCAAGAGCTACAACTAACAGCACACTATTTTGTCTCCATGCATTGTACTATGAGGAGGGATGAGGTGGGGGGAGACAAGAGGAGCCTTTTTGTAAGAAGGGTAGCCATGCTATTTTTTGAGGGGTAGCACTGGAGAAAGACTATTAAAAAAAACCCAATATCTAGATTTAAAGAAAAATATTAAAGTGTTCCATGAATGAAGGAGCTTTGGGAGAGTGGTAATGAGAGTTAGCCTTGCTACTTGTGTTTGCCAGTTGTTGTTCTTTTAAGAAAGCTAAATGAATACTCTCCTGAAGCATCATGGCAAGGATGCTCAGTCCCTAAAAACCAGACAGGATTAAAAAAATGAAATCCTTTAAAATGAAACTGAAAGCATGAAAGCATATATGAAAAATACATAGGGCAGTATCCAATGGTGTCATTCCACAAACTCAAATAAAGCTAGAAGAGCTCCACTGAATCTTTCAGTTGCACAACAGGTTTTGCAAGCATAATGCACAACCATCTGCACAACTGTGTTTGCACAAACGTAACTTTTGTTTGATTCTCCTTATTCACATAGTTTGGAACCCAGGGCTCATCTACACCAAGCAGGATATTCCACTATGAAAGCGGTATATAAAAGGCAGGAGCGACACTACTGCTTTATAGCGGTATTGAAGTGCACTGTGGGATCTACACTATTGCTTTATAGTGGTACTGAAGTGCACTGACAACTGTTGGGGCCCATGAAACATCTACACCAAACAGGATATAACACTATGAAAGCAGTATATGGTATGTATCAATGGGCGCCAACAGTTGTCAGTGCACTTCAATATCGCTATAAAGCCGTAGAGTGGCTCCTACCTTTTATATACCGCTTCCATGCTGCTTTCAAAGTGCAATATCCTGCTTGGTGTAGATGAGCCCCTAGTTTCCACTACTGCAACATCATTTGCGTTAATGGAAAAACACAGTTGGATACCGCCCACAATGATGACACATGTACCACCAATAGCACCTGAAAACAGATAGCAAAAAGGAAGGAATTTCTTCAGGGGCAAAATGTTGCTATTTAAATGCTGAGAAACTCTGCAGTGAATACACACTTAGATGAAAGTCAAAACAGTTATCTGGCAAGAACTTTAATGTATTCTTTGCATCCTCCTATTTTCCGTTCTAAAAATAGCTTTTTATATTTGTGTTATGGTAATATTGTAGCTGAAATTTCATACAAACCACCCTGACTGACATTAGGTTACTGTGTGCTATATAAATAAAAATCTATCATTAGTGTTCAACACACACATAATGCACATATAATTTAAAATATGTAAAGTAGAAATAGTCAGACGATAAGCAACAGGTCATCCGAATTACTGAAAATAATTTAGGGTGCCAGGGATAGTGGCTAGGCCATGCTGGGAATTGTAGGGTTTTTCCCTGTCTAAACATGCATAGAATTTCACCCTTCAACAATGAACTCAAAAACGTGCAGCAGACTGATTTTAAAAATTGTATCAATTATGGCTCCATAGAGCCACTTTTCTCAAAGTTAGATATAATGGCTTTCTAAAAAGAAGTAAGAGCAGTTGTTGGAGGAAGCGTGAATGCATCACTCATGCCTCCAATACGTATTTCTACATGCTTCTTGATTTAACTATAAAGCACACTGTCTCCATCAGTACATTCTGGGTATTTATTTGTAGTATCTGTTGAGAGGATAAGGAATCAAATGTTTACAGGCTTTCCTTGTGGCCTTTCATTATAGCCCTTGACTAGAAAGCATTATCCAGCTTTTATTTGTTTGTTTACCTTCCTTCGTCTTTTGCCCTTTGATTTCTTTACATATAAGGGTCAAACTAGAGGAGTCATTAATTGCATGAATGCAAATAATTTTGTTTTCCTTT
Organism: Elgaria multicarinata webbii; assembly: GCF_023053635.1. Classification (NCBI taxonomy): domain Eukaryota; kingdom Metazoa; phylum Chordata; class Lepidosauria; order Squamata; family Anguidae; genus Elgaria; species Elgaria multicarinata. The sequence goes on from NC_086180.1 coordinate 65,900,818, forward strand.
TTTGTTATGTAAACAACAACCACAGAGGAGCTTGAGCAGCCTCAAGACTGTGGGGAAGAGGGAAGTTTTATTCTCTTTCATTCTCTCCCTCTTCCCCATGCCATGTCTGGACTAATTCACCTCTCTAAAGCTGCTACTTGCATTTCAAGGGAAGCTTCCATAGGCGACAACAGAAGCTTTCCTTGAAAAGCAGATACTAGATTTAGAGTTACTTGCTGCCCTTTTCTGACCCCCAAACTTAGTTGGCAGTAGCAAGGAGCGTTCACAGCAAGGCCTCCATTCAGCTCTACATTTCTCATGATTTCTGATGGTCCTGGATGCTGTGAGACATGAGCCCAGCAGTCTGTAAGCCTAAGTAGGGCTCTGCCATGATCCTTCTTCCTGTTATTGCCAGGGAACAAAAGTTAGAAGGCAGCAGCAGGGAAGGCTTATGGTGGGATGAGCCTATTACAAACCGTGCCTGAAACTCAAAGGGAACTGGGCACAATTTGCAATGAAATAGGCAATCCCCCGAGTTCATCATTCTAACCATCCGCCCAGTTCTGACTTAGCCCTTAGCTAGATCTAAGGATTGTCCCAGGCAAATGGAGGGGTCATCCCTGCCTGCTTCCGGGATCCCCTGTGTGTCATTTGGATGCACAGGGATGATCCCGGAACGATCCCAGGATATAGGGCTAGTCAAGCCATGGCCTGAGTTGCAGTGCCACTATTCACCAATATTTAAGTAAATTTTACAACAGGAAGACTAATATCCCAGCAAACACTGACCATACAAACCCAGTATGGCCACAAAAGTCTTAACTTTAATCCAAAGACTCATAATCTTAACTTTCATCTACTAAGTAACATGATTCAATTTTAGTACATCATGTAATTAATATATTTAACATTTCTAACATACTACTTCTTTACTTTTCTTCTTTTGTAGTTTGTTGTGCCCAAAGGAGAACTACTGAATTGTTGTTATTTACTGTCTTACTTAAGCATCTCTAAATTCGGTTTAGTTCAACTGCTTAATGAGGATGGCAAATTTATAACAGATGACAAAGAAAAGGCTGAAGTGCTCAATTCCTACTTTGCCTCAGTCTTCTCCCAAAAGCGGGTCTATGACCCCCCTGGAAAAAGTGAAACAGAAGTTGAGGGGGCAGGATTGCAATTTGAGATTGATAAACAAATGGTCAAAGAACACCTAATTTCCTTGAATGAGTTCAAATCTCCAGGGCCCGATGAACTGCATCCTAGAGTAATGAAGGAGCTAGCAGAAGAACTCTCAGAACCGTTGTCTATTACCTTTGCAAAATCATGGAAGACGGGTGAGGTGCCAGATGACTGGAGGAGGGCTAACGTTGTCCTTATCTTCAAAAAGGGCAAAAAGGAGGAACCTGGGAACTACAGACCGGTCAGTCTGACATCCATCCCTGGGAAAATTCTGGAGCAGATTATAAAGAAGTCAATCTGTAAACACCTTGAATTCAATTACTAGAAGCCAACATGGATTTGTCAGGAACAAATCCTGTCAGACTAATTTGATCTCATTTTTTGATCGGGTAACCTCCCTTGTGGACTGTGGGAATGCTATGGACATCATATATCTTGACTTCAGCAAAGCTTTTGACAAAGTTCCACATGACATTCTGATTAACAAACTAGCTAAAAGTGGGCTAGATGGAACAACTATTAGGTGGATTCACAGTTGGATACAGAATCGGACTCAAAGAGTACTCATCAATGGAACCTTCTCAAACTGGGGAGAGGCAACGAGTGGGGTACCGCAGGGCTCAGTCCTGGGCCCAGTGCTCTTCAACATTTTTATTAATGATTTGGACGAAGAGGTGCAGGGAACGCTTATCAGATTTGCAGATGACACAAAATTGGCTGGGATAGCTAATACCCTGGAAGACATAAACAAACTTCAAAGTGATCTTGATAGGCTGGAGTGCTGGGCTGAAAACAACAAAATGAAATTTAATAGGGATAGATGCCAAGTTCTACATTTAGGAAATAGAAACCAAATGCACAGTTACAAGATGGGGGATACTTGGCTCAGCAATACTACAAACGAAAAGGATCTTGGAATTGTTGTAGATCACAAGCTGAATATGAGCCAACAGTGCAATATGTCTGCAAGAAAGGCAAATGCTATTTGGGGCTGCATTAATAGAAGTATAGCTTCCAAATCATGTGAGGTACTGGTTCCTCTCTATTCAGCCCTGGTTAGGCCTCATCTAGAGTATTGCGTCCAGTTCTGGGCTACACAATTCAAGAAGGATGCAGACAAGCTGGAGCGTGTTCAGAGGAGGGCAACCAGGATGATCAGGGGTCTGAAAACAAAGCCCTATGAAGAGAGACTGAAAGAACTGGGCATGTTTAGCCTGGAGAAGAGAAGATTGAGGGGAGACTTGATAGCACACTTCAGATACTAAAAAGGTTGTCACACAGAGGAGGGCCAGGATCTCTTCTCGATCCTCCCAGAGTGCAGGACACGGAATAATGGGCTCAAGTTAAAGGAATCCAGATTCCAGTTGGACATCAGGAAAAACATCCTGACTGTTAGAGCAGTGCGACGGTGGAATCAGCTACCTAGGGAGGTTGTGGGTTCTCCCACACTAGAGGCATTCAAGAGGCAGCTAGACAACCATCTGTCAGGGATGCCTTAGGGTGGATTCCTGCATTGAGCAGGGGTTTGGACTCGATGGCCTTGTAGGTCCCTTCCAACTCTGCTATTCTATGATTCTATGAATTTCAGAGAGACAGAAATAAAAGTGGCCATTTTATCTATACTCATTCAACGCCTCCTCCCATATGTACCTACCCGGACCTTAAGATCATCTACAGGGGCCCTTCTCCGTGAGCCCCTGCCAAAGGAAGTGAGGCAGGTGGCTACTAGGAGGAGGGCTTTCTCCGCTGTGGCACCCCGGTTGTGGAACGAGCTCCCCAGAGAGGTCCGCCTGGCGCCTACACTGTACTGCTTTCGTCGCCAGCTGAAGACCTTTTTATTCACTCAGTATTTTAACACTTAATTTTAACTTAAATTTAAATTTTACTGTTTTAACTCTGTATTTTAATCTTATATCAACTTTGCTGTGTGGTTTTATCCTGGTTGCGCTTTTTATACTGTATTTCGTAATTGTGTTTTTAACCTGTTGGGTGTTTTACTGTGGTTTTAATTTTTGTGAACCGCCCAGAGAGCTTCGGCTATTGGGCGGTATAAAAATGTAATAAATAAATAAATAAATAAATAAATAAATTTAGTGTCAGAATCAGGCTTGTTCTCCCTAGTGTGTGGGAAGGGCTTTCACGGGGGTCCAACCAGACTCAGAATCTGGAGGAGGAGGAGGAGGAGGAGGAATTTTCCAGCCATCACAGGAAGTGAGGAGATTCTCCAAGACTCTTCAGGAATCAAGGCTGAATCTTCCCTGAGCTTATGGGTGAGAATGCTGACGGCTCAGAGACCATTCCCTCCCCCACTCCTGAGAACTCAGCCTCTGTCTGAGGGAGAGGGGACATTGGAGTTGACAGATCCCAGAGTCCGCCACAGGGTCAAGCAGGCAGAGTTAAGAGGAGGTAGGAGGTGTTCCCTTAGGGTAGCCGCTCACAAGAGGCTCCTCCCAAAAGACCCTCCCTGAGCTAAACTGCCTGTTGAACTGTAGGAAACACTCCTGCTTTAATTGAAGGCTTTGTTAGCCAAATTAAGCTTAGAGGATAGCTACTAGCATTCACACTTCCTAAAGGTGTGAAGAGATGTTTATTTGTGGTATAAATTTGTGGATTATGTAGCCAACGTCTTTATTGTCTCACATAAGTGGGAGGGCTTGGAATCATGACATTTCCATTTCATTCATTTTGTAATAAATAATAAATGAAATGAATGGAATTGAAAAACCACTTTGAGAGGTGATTTGCCTTTTCACAATACGTCTGATATAACAATAGTTTTTAAAAATGGATAGAGCAAACAGAAAGTTGCTCCAACCTGTCAGCTGAAAGTTAGTCATCTCTAGTACACTGCATTCAAGTTGTGGTAGATTTCCCTAATCTTGATTTTTGTCTAAACCACTTAAGCCTTGAAGCTGTGTTTATACTCACAGTTTTTCATGTGAACTTACTACCATGATTGGCTTTTTGCTGAATTGTTGCCCTGTTTCAATTATTCCCATAACTTCAGACTTCCTTTTGTCATTTGTAGCTTCTATTTGAACAGGTACTATGGGTAACAGAGTACAAGCTTACCCACATACTAGATGCTTTACTGAGAGTCAAACAGAAATCTAGTCTTTGTAAGAACACATTCCAGTAATATTTCTAAAAAGAAAGAATGATCAGGGCTTCTTTTGAATGTACTTTGTTATTACATTTAGATATCTCCCACAAGGGGATGAAACAATTCAATTGTAAAAAGTTAATCACAGGAAAAAGGCACTCTGCACAAAGGAAACCCTATTAGCTATTTCATAAAATCAATACATCTGATACAGTAAAGAACAAAGAACTTTGAAAATAGCAAATGAGAAAATGAAATTTATTTATCGAGCACTATTAGTTAAAAACAACTGGACCTTAAATCCACACATGTGTTACCATGTTTGTTGTATATCAACAAGTAGCTAAATGTGTTTCCATAAAGAACACTTACAAGTATTATTCTGACAATTGAGAACAATGAGGCAGGAGTTGTCCTTCCCCCGACTCAATAAAATATGATTTTAAAAATTGCCTAAGTGGTACTGCTGGAGGGGGGAATGATGTTCTGGAGGCTTATTGGCATAAGCATTTGATCCCTAGGATCCAAAGCTCACTCATTCTTCTGACAAACCCTTGTAGGATACACAATTGTGGTGGGGGGAGAGGCCAACCAGGAAGGAAGGGGAGCCCATATTTTCTGTCCTGGGTTTAGGAAGGGGGGGCATAGCTCAGTAGTAGAGCAGATGTTTTGCATGCAGAAGGTCCCGGGTTCAATTTCTGGCGTCTCCAGGAAGGAAAAATTCCTACCTAAAACTCTGGAAACCTGCTGCTAGTGACAATGATACTGGGCAAGATGGACCAGTGGTCTGACTCAGTATAAGACAGATTCCTATGCTCCTAAAGTTACTTCCCTCTCGCGTCTTTATTAACCTTATCCCTGCTATCCTCCCTTCCTTGCTTCATATTATTAATTTTTCTCTGTCCTCTGGTTCATTTCCTTCTGCTTTTAAACATGCTACAGTCTCTCCTATTCTCAAGAAACCTACTCTTGATAGGCTATCTCTGTCTAACTACAGACCTGTCTCTTTGTTGCCGTTTGTTTCAAAGATCCTGGAGCGTGTGGTCTACTCTCGTTGTCTTGATTTTCTTTCTAGTAACTCTGCTTTGGATCCTTTTCGATCTGGATTCCGTCCTTTGCATTCCACTGAAACAGCCCTTACTAAGATTACCAATGATCTTCTTACTGCCAAGTCTAAAGGCCATTATTCCGTTCTTATTCTCCTTGATCTAACTGCAGCCTTTGACATGGTTGATCATGATCTTCTTTTAGATTCCCTTCATGACCTTGGATTTTGTGGCTCTGTCTATAACTGGTTTGCCTCCTATCTAGCGGGTCGCTCTTTCAGCGTGTTGGCTAATGGCAGCTCGTCTTCTTCTTTTCCCCTTTCTGTAGGGGTTCCGCAAGGCTCGGTGCTTGGTCCGCTGTTGTTTTCTTTATACATGTTGCCCTTGGATAATCTTATTCAATCTCATGGCCTCCAATATCATCTGTATGCCGATGATACACAATTATATCTTTCTTCTCCGGATCTTTCTCCTGATGTTCACGATCGTATCTCGGCATGTCTTTCAGATATCTCAGCTTGGTTGCTTCATCGTCGTTTGAAACTTAATATGGCAAAGACCGAATTGCTTGTTTTTCCTCCTAAACCTTCTCCTCATCTCTCATTCTCTCTTACTGTCAATGATGTTACACTTACTCCAGTCAAGGAAGCTCGTAGTCTTGGCTTTATATTTGATTCCTCGTTCTCCTTTATTCCTCATATTGAGGCAGTAGCTAAATCCTGTCGTTTTTCCTGTATAATATTGCCAGGATTCGATCATTTTTGTCTGTCTCTTCTGCCAAGACTCTTGTTCATGCATTGGTTATTTCTCGGTTGGACTACTGCAACCTTCTTCTCACTGGCCTTCCTTCTTCTCACATCAGTCCGTTGGTTTCTGTTCGCCACTCTGCTGCTAAGATCATCTTCTTGCCTCGCCGCTCTGACCATGTTACTCCACTGCTGAAATCTCTTCATTGGCTTCCAATTCACTTCAGAATCCAATATAAACTTCTCCTGTTGACCTACAAAGCTTTTCACTGTCTAGCTCCTTCCTATCTCTCCTCTCTCATCTCACACTATTGCCCCGCTCGTGCTCTTCGCTCCTCTGATGTCATGTTTCTCGCCTGCCCAAGGGTCTCTACTTCCCTTGCTCGGCTTCGTCCATTTTCTTCTGCTGCCCTTTATGCCAGGAACGCTCTTCCAGAACATTTGAGAACTACAAGTTCAACCGCAGCTTTTAAAGCTCAGCTAAAAACTTTTCTTTTTCCTATAGCTTTTAAAACTTGATTTTGTTCTGACTTTATACTGTTAGTTTTACCCTACCCAGTGCCTGTTTACCCTACCCTGTGCCTGTTTGCATTCTCTCCCCCTCCTTATTGTTTTATTATGATTTTATTAGAATGTAAGCCTATGCGGCAGGGTCTTGCTATTTACTGTTTTACTCTGTACAGTACCATGTACACTGATGGTGCTATATAAATAAATAAATAAATAAATAATAATAATAATAATAATAATAATAATAATAATAATAATACTGTTTGTGGTATTAAATTTATCCTTAAGGGGCCTGTAAGGAGGGGATGTTGGTTTCTCCTCTGATACTTGCCTGGAGTAGTTCAGTCTCACTACTTCTGGCTCTGGATTTGTTTCATCTCTCTGTGTGTATAAGGGAGCATGCAGAAATTTGCATAAGCCACTTTGCTATCTGAAGGTTGTTTCCATGTGTTTTTTTCTTAATAAAAAGAGCCACAGAAACCTGAGTAAGTACTCCATCCTGAAACCTATAGGAAAAAAGGAATTATTATACTCCCCCCTTCCCCTAGGACTGCTCTGTTCAGTAATACATTCTTTTATGAGCTGAGAATAATGTCTATTAACTTCAAGGAATGACGCTGTAATATTTGATTATAAAAGTCATACCTTCTCTACTCCTAATGATAAAAGATGGAACTAGAATCTCTGTGAGACAATTTTCTCATGTCTGGTAAATCTGGAATCTAACACTTATCAGAGAAACTGCCACATCCATATACCTGACAATTACTTCAGTGGCCGAGATTGGGCAGAGGGAACTAATGTTTTCGAACACTATCACAAAACTAAACACACCCTTTCTTCCATGTGTATTTTAACAGGATATAGATATTTTGTTGTTCAGCTACATCTATTATAAATGTAACTGTATTTTTCATGTATGATTTATTAGTGCTTTGAAAACTTGTATTGAAGAACAACACAACAACAACAACAACAATAATAATCCTACGCATTTTTCTCATTAAGCATAAAGTAAGGAAAGAGTGTCTTCACTGACATACTTTCTTAATTTATTTAAGCAGTTATTAGTGATGAGATACAGCTGATTGTTCAGGCAAAGGCAAGATGTTGCAGAAAAAAGAGGAAGTCAGTCCTAAAAAACTAAAAAGTTTCAATCCTTATGTTCTGTAAAGAGAGGCTATTCCTTTGCAGTTTGCTGTTCTATCTCCAGTGGAACAAATAACATTTTTGCTTATTCCTTATCAAACAAGCACTAAGAACAGCAGAAAGAAGTTTTATCCTTAAAGGAAGCCTAAAAATGTTTTAATAAAATAAATAAATAAATAAATACATTTTGGAGAATGATGCAATATAAACAGAACAAAATGATCTAATCCCTTCTATGGTTGTTTCTCGCATATGGAAAAACCACAATTTAACAATACTTACAGAGAAACACTGCAGCATTACAGTGCAACAGAGGAGGAGAGGAGGGGCGAGAGCCAATATATAGGCTTGGATTTCCCCCTCTGGTGGCACCATGGGGAGGCTGTCTATGGCATGCCTCCCCGCCTAGTCTCCCACTCCCACCCACAATAGTCTCCCTACGCACAGGCTGTGCCAGGCGTTAACATAAGGCATTTCTCTAATTAGTGTGGACAGGATTGCAGCCATAGGTTGTATGCCTATGCATATTTAGCCCACTGAACAAAGTTAACTAACTTCTACAAGAACATGGACAGGATAGGGGTTTTAGACTTCCCTCTCTCTTTCAGGGCAATGGAGATTTTCCATTCAAATAAATACAGGATCTTCCTAGTTGACTCAGGCCACAGCTAGACCTAAGGTTTATCCTGGGATCATCCAGGGTTCACCCCTGCCTGAGCACTGGATCCCCTGTGTGTCACCTAGATGAACAGGTTTGACCCCTGGACGATCCAGGGATAAACCTTAGGTCTAGCTATGGCCATAGTCTTTCTCCCTGAGATAAACAGAGCAAGGCTGGGAGAGTAACATATAAGCCTAAGGCTTATATCTACATGTATAATTAAGCACTATGAAATGCTTAAAGTGACTTTTTTTTTTTGTAAAAACAACAACCACTGGTTGGTGGGGCAGTGGGTGCTGCATGTGGCCCACAGGCTGTGTGTTGCCCACCACTGCCCTGATGAATTAGCAGCAAAGTTAATCACCTGTTCTTACAAACAATATTTCACATGTGTGGCATAGATTCTACTCAGTATGTTCATTTATGTCTGCTGTGTTACCCAAGGAATAATGATCAACACTAAACCCTTCAAATGACTTAATCCAACATTATGCAATTTGAATAAAAAAGGCCACTTCATAGTAAATGACAGATGACATACTCACACATGTGATCATGTGATAGATGTTTTACTTGTAAAATAGAAAGCAAAAATGAGATTTACTTGCCATTGTTACAGTGTAACTGTATATGAAAAATATTATGGTAATCAGGTCTGAAATAATTTTGTTAACAAATGAAAAGAAAGAAAAGAAAACAGAATATATGAAATATAATGTAGGCACTTAACTATTTCTCAGTTGACCACAAACGAAAGATTAGCACTCCTGCCAGATTTTGCTTCCTTTCTGTGCCAGTGATAATTACATCAATAAGCCTGAGTCAGCAGATCTGTTGCTCTCTGATTCATTAATTAAAGCAATTTTACTGCTACCCCTATGATTTTTCAAGGACATCAAAAACACATTCAAAATCAAAACAGCACACATCATCAGTTCTGATATGTGCACAGCATGGATTGCTTTCATTGCAATCTCAAAAATTAGAAGAATATTTATAATTTAAAAAAGAATAAGATATTGTGTTAAGATTTCTTTATTGGACTACACACACAAAATACTTTTTAGCTAGTGAAACTGAGTAGCAATATATTTGCAGCATGCTAAAAAAAAAAGGCAAAATCGACAAAAAGTTCTCTGGAAGCATTTTATGATTGCTTTAGAATGAATCTAAATGTAAATGCTCATATTAAAGTAACTTTCAAGGCAATAGTCCCATAGCTTCTATTTTCCTCAATGTATAACATGCAATTCTTTTTCCAGTTAAAGCATTTTTAAGAATTCTCTGTAAGCATCATCTTGCATAAAACGTGTTATACATATATTTCAATCTCAAATGATTTTTGCTGTAAAAAAGTATTTATAAGCAATTCAATTAGTGTCTTTGCTATTTTCTGCAAGGCAGCAGTTTGATTTCGAATCAGTAAATGCCAGAAGATTACCTTTGGCATTTTGTCATCTTGCAGCACATTGTACAAAACCTAAATATAAAATAGTATCCACACATATGCATTCTAGAAATAACACTGACATTACAAAAGGCTCATAAATAAGTAATAGATTCAACTCCAAGCTAGTTTGATTGTTACATAGAGAATCTTATTTGAATTAATGTAGAAAAACTGCATGTGAAGTAGGTAGTTTTGGTACACAGATGACATAGGCGATATAACCCTCCAAAACAACCAAGAGATGAAAATATGCCATGAAATCCCTTTGCACACACCCTTTAACTAATCTGCCGTAACCTACAGGCCAGTTTAGACACTTGCTCAGGCAGCAACAGTCTTAGCATGATGAATGAACAGATGCTCACCCTTTTCTTCCATCATTCACATCACTTCACATCGGATATGGGCACTCCACATGGACATGCAGCAACCAAATTCATATTGTTCTTGCCAAATCTGTGTGTATATGTTGGAGATTGGAGGAATCAGGATGTGATGGAGAAAGGGGCATATGCTTGTTCCTCCATATTTATACACAGACCATTACCACCCAGATAAGTATCAGAACCAGGCCTAAGACATTCATGCACATCTGGCTCACGCCCCTGGATTGTTTCATGATTCTGTCCTAAGAGTTGTAAAAGCCTTAGGAATGGCTGGCTGCTCCTTATGGCAAGTTGCCTTTCCTCTTCCATTCCCTCTCCAGCCTCCTCCTGAAGTTATCTTGCCCTTCCTCCACTCTACATGCTGCTCAAATCTTCTATCCCAGATCTGTTCCAAATATCCAGCATACACTCTCAGATTCCCTTATTCCTTCCAGGATCACATGGTTGACTAAACACTATTGCCTTTTGGCAGTCCTTTCTTAGTTCCCATATGCTTTTTAACGAGCCTGGCGATACCACTAGCATAATTCTAACATAATTCCTGGAACAAAACTAGGCTTTCTAACTGCAGTGTCAGGGAAAGAACTGCACAACAAATACAGTTATCAATGATCTTTCAAGCAAATCTTTATTTTTATTTTGGCAACTTCAAGGCAAATATTTATTCTAAAAATTAGAACCAATCTAGGATAACATACACTTACAAATTACTCATGGAACTATAATAAAAAATCCTGCTTTTAAAAGAAAAAATAACTTACCTTTATAAGGCACTATTGATTCACCCATAACCTGAGATGGCGAAGCGAGCATTCACCTAACTGCTTAGCAAAGCACTTAAAATGTTTACAAGAAGAATGTTGTTACTCATAAGGTATGCTACTCGTAGATGTAAAAGTCCACCAATTTAGTACCATTGCTTTATGGATAAAGCCTTAAATTCTTCCATATTATGCAATAATTACTTTGGCATTAGTGAGGTCTTAGAAAAAGGTACATTGCTAAAATCCCAATAGGTAAAAAGAATGACTTCAAAGAATTACTTGTTCTGTTGTATAAGCCACTCTGCAATATTTACATTATGTCCTAATGGGATTGGTATTTGAGTAATATAACACCATCTTTGATGAGCTGCTGTTTGGTATTATTGTTAGCTAGAATCTACAGAAAACACACTAAAAAAGGACAAATGGAGCCAAATTAATAACAACAATATCAGGGGCGATTTTCCTTGTTTCACAGAAGTGAGAAATTCAAGCTTTCACATTGTTGCATCCACAGTGGAACACTCAGTCCTGAGTTTGCATTTACTATCAAGTGCAAACAGCAAAATCGGCACTACAAAATTATGATACAAATACTATCCATGCCCAAACACTTTTCATGGTTTACAGTTTAATCCTTATTTGCTGTTACAGAGACTACATTTCAATGAATTGGAAGCTGACTATAGGCATTAAGTCAAAGTAGGCATTAACTCGGGTTAATTCCGGCAATAAGTCAAAGAAGTAGAAACAACATGCAAGTGAGGCTATGGCCACGCTGAGTGTTCACATAGCTCTACCCTTAGATGTCCACATGTACAGTATGGACATCTGTAGGGGCATGCTTTCACACATACAGCTGTACACACAGAGGCTTGCACACAATTCAGAACCCCGATACCACAGCGTTCCAAAGAGGTCTCCATGTGTACAGCTATCCTGACACCTGAGGGTGGACAAACATGAACATCAAGGGTGGGCCTACTTGGCACAGCCAAGGCCCCACTCATGTGTTGTGTTTACTACTTTTAGTTAACACCTGAGTAGGGCGTCTTTAAGATCTTTCACCAGAGAGGTACCCAAACATACTAATCTTTGTGCAACCTACCTTAAATGCTGGAATAATAGTAGTGCAGATCAGTAGGGAATTATAGCTTGCATCAAAGATCTGCACGGTTGATATCTTTGTGATAGTTGACCTAGAGGAGGATATTCACTGCAGTAGGAGGTTGACTGGGAAAGGATGCTGTTAATAGGAAGCACCCTTCTTTATCATCAAGAGGAATAACATATCAAATTATTCTAGATTAATAGGATAAGACAAAAACAGCACTGCAGACAGAAGCTGTTTGTGGGTACCTGGGAGAGATATTTGTAATAGTGTTGCCTTACTCAAACTGGAGCCCCATGTATAAGGAAGGCTCATGTTTTGCCTTAAAGACACTGGTATCTGTGGAACAAAGAGTGCAACACATCCCTCATGCTCTAACAAAACAAAAAAGGAGGTTCTGGGTGTCTTTGTAGCCTCTGACAACCATACTGATGACTAAAACAGAATGAATAGTCTTGTGGGTCTATGGTTATAAGTACAAACAGAAGATAAGCAGTTTCAGATAGGACTATATCTCTCCGGATATTTACAGAAATCCTGAGAACTGTGGCTTGGATCAGGAATTTGTCTCCTATGAATAGAAGGGCTTCTTCCCCCTGCGGTAGGCTTCTGATCCAGTAGAGGAATCCCACTGGAGAAACTGATTTCTTGATTCCTCCTCTCCCCGCAGCTCCCTATGGTCCTTGTAAATCTACTTCAATAGGTTGTGGGATCCTCCACCAGGGTGAAAAGTGGAACTAGAAGCTCTGGGGAGCAGGGCCGGTGCTACCATAGAGGACACTCAGGCGGCCGCCTAGAGCGCCAAGCTAAGGGGGGCACCGGGTGCTGCGCAGCACTCACGCGCATTGTTGGCTGTGAACCGGGCCAGCCCAGCCCAAGGATTCAGCTGGGCCTGGGCGGGCGAGGTGGCGCCCCACGCCCGCCCAGCCAAAGCGAAGCCAGGGACACTGGGGTGTGGTGGGGGTTCCGCGTTCGTACTTCCGCTTGGAAGCCGCCCTCCCAGAGCTGGGAGGCCGCCGCCAGAAGAAGAAAAAGCACGTGGCAAGCTCGACCCTGGCCCATGCCAGCCTCTGCCTTACTCCCGAGGAAAGGGCACCAGGTCGCCTCACCTCTCTCCTCAAACAGGCTGCGATGTCCAGGCAGGCGGGCAAGCAGGACTCCCTCTCCCTTCCCCCAGGAAAGCTAGGGACTTGTGGACTCCTCGCAAGGCAAACTCTCCTGCTTCCCGATCCTGCACGCGTGGATCAACAGGACTTGCATCCAGGAGGCACCAGTGCAGCCCAATCCGCCTATGCCTCCTTACTCAGAAGCCTTATTCCCCTGAGTAAACGTGCGGGGGGGGGATCGGGATGCCAGGCTGCATAGTGCGTTGCGTTCGCACGGAAGTAAGTCCCGGTGAATTCCAGACGGCTCGGTCCCAAATCAAAGTGAGACAGTCCCAGCTCTCCACTTGGCGCACACATTCGGACTTCCGCACAATTTGGGGGGGGGGGGGTTGCAAATAGCTTGCCTTGTCTAGGGCGCAAAATAGTCTGGCACTGGCCCTGCTGGGGAGGAAAGTAAATCACCTTTCTTTTTCAACCAGCAGGAGTATTCTGAGCAGAACTCCACTCAAAGGATGCTGCTGGGAGCAAAGTGTGGATCTCATCCTAGGAGATTACAAAGTTCTTTGACAAGAGGACTGTAAAGTATATTAATGTATGTGCAACTTACCTTAAGCACTGGAATACTGATGGAAGAACCATATATTTTGTAAGAGATGTAACTATCTTTTGCGTATAGATGTGGAAAACTGACTTTTGAGCAATCTGAGATAGAGATGATTCATTTCCTTTTTTCTTAATATTTGAATTTTTTATCAACCTTAATTTACATCAAAAGTGCCCCTTAAACTTAGACATATTTAGATTTTATAGTATGAAAGCATTATAGTATGTCAGATTCTGGATTGTCATATAAATTTGTTAACATGACTCTTACTCAGCCTGTGCAACAATAATTGCAATTCAGTTTCAGATAAGATAAATCTATAGAACAATCTGCTTTGCATCTCCAATACTAAGAACTATAGGATGCCCTAGTTTTACCCAGATGTGATATATTCTTATGCTCTACTGCTTGCCTCCTAATAAATAAATGAAGTTAAATATTTTTAGTAGCCAAACTTCTTAACTTCGTATCAGAAATATCAGACAGTCTGCTGCATAATCTCACTAATACTAAATAATGTTTAATTAATTTATTCATACTCTTGCTAAAGTCTATACTTGAATTCAAGAAAAATTAGTTGAGACCTGATATTTCATTTATGGAATTATCTATAAACATCACAGATAAAATCTGTACAGTCTGTGTTTGGAATAATACACGAGTGATGGTGATTTCTATCTTGGGAAACATTTACTTCTGTTTGCTAAAACTTTACACTGACATCTAATCAAAATATTGACTACTTAGAGGAAGTTTACAAATCAAAGAGAAAGCTGAAATAAGCACCTGATTTCAGATTTGATGATGTTAGAGAGGTGTATCACAAGGCACAGTGTTTCATAATTTTGAAATTGATCCTTTATCATGTCAGCTGTAGAGAGCCAAACTAGACTTAATTGTGTGAATTCAGAGAGTAAGGTATATTTCTCCCTCCCCAACCACTGTGGTCCAACCAAAAATTATCCTCCCCACCCCCACATAAAAAGTTTCATTAGTTCCAATAGAATCTCCCCCCTCCCAAGGCAAATGGCAGTGTGGAGGTGGTGGTTTTCACTGGAGTCATTATAGAGAAGGAGAGAGTTGAATACCCTTACCCCACCCCCTGTGGTCCCAATGTTGCTGAGGCTGCTTCCTGACTACTATTTACGTAACAAAAAATGAGTACATTAATTGCATTTGCACAAATAATGCCATGTCTATTTTGGCTCAAAGTTCCAACATGAAGAACACAACTATTCTGCCTGAGGTATCAGCCCTTCATAGATACCAATCGTTCATGCTTGTACCTTCCTTCTCAACTTTTATAACAAGGAAGTATAAGAAAAATCTTCCTTGGCTTCATTTCAAATAGTCGTCGTCCCCTAAAGGCTTTTTCAGATAACAAGAAAACATATATATATTTGTATTGCTAAACAAGTGCTACCTTTATCCAGCAGTTGGTTTCAAGGATGGGAAAGAGCACCCTTAAAATGGATACTGGGGAGGGGGGTTAGGTGTACTGCTGTGTCAGGGAGATAAGAAGATTGTTTGTGGCTAATAAATTAGAGGTGGTTACTTATGTCATATAATTACATTCTGTACACCATCCAAGCCAGAAAAGACACTAAACTAAGGCAGAGGAACAGAGATTTACATTTTTTTCCAGTGACAAATCTTTCTCTTTGAATATTGCAATAAAATAATATTTTCCTGTCAGAGGAACTAACTTGGGGAAAGACAGAGCCCTGGATTACAAAACCCATTTGGTCATGAAGCTCACTGGGAGACTTTGGGGCAGTCACTGACTCACATCCTAGCCTATCTCACAGGGTTTTTGAAGGATAAAATAGAAGATGTGGGGTGGGGTAGGTCATGTATGCCACCTTGGGCTTCCTGGAGGAAAGGTGGCATATAAATGTAACAAATAAACAAATACATTTTAAAAATGTAAATTCTTTGAAACAACTGAATAGGAACTGTGCATTTGTAAAATATAGCTATCTGTAAAGACCTTAGACCCATGATCCCCATAACAAACTGGAAGAACTGAAGACAGTCACCTCAAGCTTAAATTGATTTATTTTGGAGGAAGTTTTATCTAAACCAGTGCAAATTATTTCCAACTAATATTTTATGAGTTAATTGTCATTGCGAATAAAAGCAAAACTTTTTTTTTAAAAAAAAAAATCATGACAAAATCTATCTTTCCTTATGAAATGGGTCCGCTTCCCTGGGTATTTCAAAAGACTCTGAATCATGCACAAAATCAGGGTAAATTCACACATTTGGTTTTGATGAGGAACACGTTGAATTTACGAATTCACAACGTGCAGAAAATCAGAAGTGACTATCTCAAAGAAAACATTTTCGTTACTTTTTTGTCTGTCATGTAAGAACTGAATTATATAAACATATCTTTGCATGAAAATGAGTTGCTAAAGTCACTTCAAGAAGACTTTTACCTCTTCCAAAACATGTGTTAAGATATAAGAAACAAGCATGAGTTCCAGGTTTGGACGTCATGCTGACCAAGCCAGGGACAAAGGGTCCCTGACTCATTTAGCTGCTCCCACTGGCAGGCAGAGCCAAGCAAGAGCAATTGAGCCGCCTGCACTAGCATGCTGGTTACCTCACGGTAATCCAGAATTAAACAAATCGCTAGGTTGCTGTGACCTGCAAACCAAGCCATAAAGTTAGCTTCCTTTGTCTTGCCTGCTTGTTCCTGAGTCTAATTTCATAGACAGTATGACAAAGAGTTGTATTGAGGTCTACCAGGACCAGAGAAATGGACTCTTCGTTGCTTTGCCCTGCTGTTGGTATCTGCCTCCAGTCCATGTACTATGTTTGATATATCAGAAGCAGCCAGAAATTGTTTTGCTCTACCATTCTTGTCTCTCACATAATACTACACACTTGTGAAGTAAAATCCTCTACTTGTGTCAGAACAATTACATTCTGGGATATAATCAGACTGCAAATATATTTTGAATAATTCCCCGCCCCAACCACCAAATGCATCTCAGCCTCCTACAATGGTTACATTCTTGAGCACTTATATTCTTAGACATACTGAATTACTTGATTTGAGATAATAATTGCCCATTTTTGTTATTGGCTCTGTTCCTTTGTGTTTAATAAGCAGCCTGATAAGAGAAATATAGGTGATTAACTTTTACCCTTCACCTAATCTCCATGCTAGGAAAACCTGTACCTGTTTCATTCCTGCTGCTGTTTAAAACACAAGAGCATATCTAATTTAAATGTTGGCGATCTTAACTTATTATATCAGGAATAGGCAAGCTTTTAGTGATAGCACAAGTTTATGTTAGTAGTTGTTTTGAAAAGAAATCTAAAAGACATAAATTTAAGCTTGTTTTTCTCTAGGAACAAAAGTCTGAAAGTTGCACAATGATGATTCAGTTCATCATGGAAGTTCTGCTGCACAACGACAATTCAAGCTGTATGAATGTATGGAACTTATGAAGTTGCCTTAGGCTGCCATACATAACTAGTTGATCTAACCCAGTATTGTCTACATGGGGATCTCAATGAAAACAAATTATGCACAATACTTAGGAGGCTGCATGCAGCCTGTGAGCAGTATGTTATTCAGAACTAACCTGCTTCATTAACAATTAACTTAACAAAAAACCATAAAAGAGTTTTGTTTATCTGTTTGTGGGTTTTAACTGCATAATAATCTAGTCTCCAGGGCACAAAGGGCACTCTTCCCAATTTACTATAATTTCAAGTACTCTCATCAAATAGCAATGGTCAAATTCCCCCCCCCCCCAGTCAATTAAACCTTCTTTATAAACTATTCTGTGAACTCACACATCCATTCTCAATTTCAGAAAATTCTTTTACATTTTTAAAGGAAAGTACAAAGAATCCAAGTTAGCCTTGGAAATAAACTTCGGTACTTCCTTTCTTTGCTCTTCTTTGGAGGACAACAGATGACATAGGCCAAATAAGTCTTATGTAGCTAACGTTTCTCTCACACAATTTTGCAAAATGGTTGATAAAATATTTTACAGATTGCTTGTGTAACTTTTGTAACTTGCTTGTGCAATCCTATACCCACTTATCTGGGAGTAAGCTGCACTGAACTCAGTGGAACATACTTCTGAGGAGACATGTAAAGGATTGCAGAATTAAGTGATCAATACTAGGTACTGGCTTTTCCTGGAAAACTGGCATTAATTGAAGTTGTTCAGAAAGTACTGTCACATTTAAAAAATAAGACTTGTATAAATATAAACGTTGAAATAGGTGGGGTTGTTTTTCATTTCACACATACAGAAAGACTTACCATTCTCACTGTCGGACTTGTTTTCGTGCTCGGTATCAGTTAAAGTGAGGGCTGAGTTGGAACGGCTTGAGAGACAGGAACTGCGGCCTGATTTGACCCCCCTGCCCCAAAGTCTCATGGCATGCTCTGGAGACATCACTCCTTCATTTTCTGTATCAGCATCTGACCCTGCACTGATAGAGTAACCTCTGTGGGGGAGCCCCATTTCAGCACAAAATGCCAGTCCTCTTCGAGTTGCTGGTTCACAAACTCCTAACTGCCTTAGGGTAAAATTCTGTCCTGATTAGGGAAGAAAAAGATAACAAAATATGAGAAACAATGTTGGTGGGTTTTTTTTTAGAAAACAGAATCCTTAAAATAAACACACAATAGCTATACAAGTTTTTCTAGGTATATCACATCATCTTTTGTTAAGCTCTCGCTATGGTCAAGTATATCCTTTTTGTATCTGCAGTGACCCCTTTCATTCTCTCCGTCTAAGCCATTCTTTATCAACTACTTAAGCACATCAGGAGTTCTCTAAGGTAGAAAAGAAATATAGAAAGACCTGTAAACGAAGAAGAGCTAGTTCAGCATATAGGATTAACCTTATGAAAGTGTGAAAGTAATAACAAGTGTGTATCGAGATTATCTGTCTCTGTCCTGGCTAAACTCCTAAACAGCATATTTTTCCATCCAGATGCCACCTGTCATAAGAAAATGTTGCTTCCCTAAAGAATAAAGCATTCATTAGATTAGAATAAGGGCTCAGTTTATCTTTATTAAATCTTCCTGCTTTAGCTGAATGCCTAAAAGCAAATAAGTACATTACTTTTTTTCCTGAAAAAGAACATGCAAGACTAGCAACCGATGATTGCTATTCCTAGATTTTCAATTTTGGGTTTGATGGTTTAATCTAGTCAAATGCAAATCAGATATATTATTTTAAAATTTAAAGTTTGATATTTTCCAGAGAAAGTGGGGGCCACTTCTGTGTCATGTTTTGGAGGATCAGAATTTATTTTATTATTATTTAATTAATTATGTTCTATATTTGTATGCTACTATTAAGGGAAAACCCTCTCAAAGTAGCTTACAAAATGTGATACAAACACAATAATAAAACAATAATTAAAAATCAGCTAAAAACTAAATATACTATCTAGTAAAATACCCAACTCCAATAAACTGAAGAGACATACAACTGAATATTAAATGATTAGATGAATAAATCAGGTGTAATACATTTGAAACTTCTAAGTATATTTAAATTACGGTATTTACAAAATATTGCTTTAGTAAAGACTGTATTTTCATTTTACTTTTATTTGTCTCAAATCCTCTCTCTCTTTGGGCCTTATCCCGGGGATGGCCCCAGAAACATACCTGTACGTCCCCATGATGCACAGGGTATCCCGGGGGGCAGGGAGGAAAGATCCCTCCATTTCCCCAGGATAACTGGATGGCTTTTAGCCCAATTTTTCCTGCGGCCTCAGGATCATCCTGAGACCACGGGATGTGTGGGCAGCCATCCCAGTTTCGTCCCAGATCGTCGCGAGTAAATGCGAGGAGCTGGGAACCGGACATGGGACACGGAGCTCTTCAGGTGCTCTGTGCCCATCAGGGGTGCGGAGGGGAGTTGGAGAGGGCCTTTTTTTACCTTTTATTTTTTGCTGGAGTGCGAGTGCGCTCCAGCTCCTGTTTGTAAAAAAAAATAAAAAAAATGGCTGCCACAATGGGCGCAATGCCTGGGAAGTTGTGCGGCCCAAGTGGACTGAGGGGGAGGATCTCACGATCAGCATATTGTGAGATCCTCCCCCTCCCCTCCCCTGGTGTAGACAAGCTCCTCTCTCTCTCACACACACACACATCACTGATCATTCAAGATCAGTGGTTCTCAACCTTTTATGCTCCATTCCCCCCTTTCACCATTGTTCAGAATTTGTTGATTTTGCTGGTCTGTGACTGTAATAAATAACAATGTAACAATGTAATGTAATATAATTCCCCCTTCCCAAGATAGTCTAACTCAAAAGGTGAATTCCAAATAATATGCATATAATATTGAAAATCTTTTAATTTTTTCTATATTAGTCCCATTTAAAGGGGCAACGCAAAGCATGGCCCCTTTTACATTCTCAGCTCCCATGCTTTGCGTTGCCCCTTTAAATGGGAAACTTGAAACTTCTAGGATTGCAAGGGAGGGAGGGAAAAGAGAGCAAAGGCCTGGCTTTTGCAGACGATATGACACTTTTCTGGGACATTTTTAATAACGTGTAGGAAGACATAATCTACGGGACATCATACTTTGCTGAATAGTGGTCCCAATTCCCATATCCTGGAACCCTAAAATTCCCCCCAGGGGGGAATTCTCCCCTTGTTGAGAACCCATGTTCTAGCTCTTTCAATTATAATCTGTAACAGCCTTCCCCAACCTGGTGCCCTCCACATATTTTAGACTCTCTCCCATCAACTCCAGCCAGCATGCCCATGATGGGAGAATTCTGGGGCAATGCTGGGAGAACACTGAAGAACGTAGGGAGTTGGGAGGCAAAAATATCTAGAGGGCACCAGATGTGGGAATGTTGATCTATATTATGAATCATTATACTACTGGAATTGTAATGTTAACTGTGCTGTCGGACCTGCTCCTATGTATGATGAGACAAGTGGGTATGTGAGACAGGGCCTTTTCAGTGGTGGTCCTAAGGGATACCCTCCTTATAGAGAACTGCTGAACCCCTTCTGTTTTACTCTGCTGAAGATATTTTCATTTTAACATGATTTTAATGTTTGATTTTAGTTTGTCAATTTGCTGTTTTCTGCTTTAATCCGGTTGCAGATTTCTCTACTTTTATTATTGCTTTATACTTATTTTTATTATTTGCTTATTTTGTTTTTTGAAAGCTGTTTTGTTTGTTTTAACAGGAAAGAGGTGTATACACTAATATTTTTCTAAAGCTATTTTCTAGCAAGAACTCTAGTGATTGTCCTAAATACATTGTTGTGTGTAAATGTGTATTAATCTCAGAAGTACAGAATCAAACACAATAAAAAAGAACAACCGGAATATGAAGACCTAGATACACAGAAGAATGAATGGTCCATGAAAAGCACAAGGAGTTAATGCCCCAGACCTTGACAGCTTTCAAGTGTGCCAGTTAATTACTTTATTGCTGTGGTCATATCAGTTGTTGCAATCAGTTTTATCCCAGTCAGAATTGTAAATGGATTCTGACTACGACATTCATAAATAATGAAAAACAGTTGCTGCAATTAGCTACAAATCAAATAGTACTTATCACTGAGTTGTGAATAAATAACAGAACAAAAATGCATGCAGGGAGGAAAGGCAACTGTCACAGCAGTAAATAGCCATACTGGTGAGTAAATTGTGTGAAGGCTATTCGAGAAGATGAATCAGTAAACAATCAACTGTTTAAATAAGAACCATGCTATGTAACTTATCAAAGTTTGTGCAAATGCTGAAATGTACGATTTCCAGCACATTTACTGAACATTTGCACATCATCAGTACTATTTAGCGTCTGTACAATATTCCTATGTTTAGAACTACTAAGAATTATTCCAACGTTTGTTTGTAGTGGAGTGAATAGGAAAATGTTTCTATACATGCAGAGCCTAAATTTTGTATCAGAACTTAAAATCCAAAATAAAGAAAACATTATTTGTCTAGGAGGTAACCTACAGGGCCCGAACAATTAGCTGTCACTATTATTTATTTTATTTTATTGGTTTAAAATTATTTTCAGGTTGCCTTTAAGGGTAAAACCCGCTCAAGGTGGCATATAAGATAAAAACCATACAAACAATTTTAAACCAGCCTTTGTTTTTAATGAACTTTTAATGAATATATTTATTTATTTATTTATTTATTTATTGCACTTATATACCACTTCCATAGCCAGGGCTCTCTGGGCGGTTTACAGAAATTTTAAAATTAAGATTAAAAACGAGTATACAAAATTTAAAATTCTAAAACACAGACCATACACACATAAAGCATTAAAAACCGTTAAAAAACTAAACACGTGGGTAATTAAGATGTGCTGCCATATGCTTGGGCAAAGAGGAAAGTCTTAACCTGGCGCCGGAAAGATAGCAGCGTTGGCACTAGGCGAGCTTCGTCAGGGGTCATTCCATAGTCTGGGGGCCACCACCGAAAAGGCCCTGTCCCTCGTTGCCACACTCCGAGCCTTTCTCGGAGTAGGCACCCGGAGGAGGACCTTAGATGTTGAACGTAGTGACTGGGTATATTCACGTCGGGAGAGGCGTTCCGTCAGGTATTATGGTCCCAAGCCGTGTATTAATTTTGTAATATCTATTTTCAGGTCGCCTTTAAGGGTAAAACCCTCTCAAGGTGGCATATAAGATAAAAAACCATACAAAACAAATATAACAAAATTAAATAGCTATCTATTCATTAAAAGTCCATTAAAAACAAAGGTTGCTGATTGAAAATAATAATAAAAACAGCAGAACACTAGTGTAACTATACCATGGTGGTCTACTTTCATTGAAACATATAGGGATGAATTTGCTTCAAAAATAATTTGGCTTGCTTTTAAGCGCAGAAGCCCTCCTAACAGTAAAATTCACATAATAAAAACTGATGTGATAAAACAACAGATATTCTAAAGAATAACAAACGGCATCTTTAGCCCATGCATACAACACACAACTACAGCTAGAACCCAGTCCGATAAAACATAATCAGGGGAAGGTCAAGGTACACAAGTAGGTTTTCAGGGCCCGCCTTAAAGCCTGCAACGATGGGGCCGGGCAGTCTTCCGATGGCAACCCATTCCTGTGGTGAAAGACCAAAGCAGAAACAGCTCTTTCTTGTGTACTCACCCACCTAACTGCCCCCAATGGTGAGAAGAGCCACTCTTGCTGTTATTAAAGTGCAGGTTGGTTGATATGGGTCTAGGTGGTCCTTAAGAAATTTGGCCCCAAACTGTTTAAAAATTTAAAGTCAAAACCAGCACTTTAAACTGGGCTCAGAAACACACTAGTGCAAATAGTGCAGCTGACACAGGAACTGTTGCATCAGGAAGCACATCTTTAGTAAACTGAAAGAGGTAAAGGTTCACCTAAAATCTACCATATGGCAAGAAAGACTTAACCATCCTAGTATGCTCTCAGCAAACAGTAAGCTTTCCTTTTCAATTCAGTTGAAAAGAAAGCAAGTATTATATGACTTGCTAATTATATTATATTAAAGCACTTTTTGTTTGTATTATGAAAATATTTGGTAATTTCCGCTCTTAATATTAATAATAATAAATAATGTTTATAGAGACTATGATGATTTGTAATTTTCTGAAACTCTCTGATATTCTTTTTGTATTACTTTGAAATAGATTAAATAAGATAAATAAAACCATTAAAAAACATGCAAGTGTATTCACCAGATAGGTAAACCGCCTGTCTAATTAATTGGCATTCAAAGTTACTAATGAATTCATCATAATTAAATATTATATATTAAACTATGTAATGCATGTATTATGTTGGTATTCCACATACTTAAATATGTTATGTTATCTGCCAACAACATTTGCGGGAAGGTACCTGAGAGGGCTTGAAGGCTATGTTTTAAGCCCAGATTCTGGGTTACATCTCTGTGGCCCAGGGGATATATAGGTGATAAGGAATGGTTTATTCAAAATATCTGAGGTTCAGACTACAGCACATCTTTCAGAGAAAAGTGAATAAGTGAGGAGAGCTGTGGAAAAAGCTAGTGGAAAGAAAAAAGGCCATTAGGTAAGATGGCAGGATCTAACTTCTGCAGAATCTACACTATTGAAGCACAATGACAACTATTGGGGCCCATGACACATTCCATATACCATTTTCAAACTGCTTTCAAAGTGTTATATCTTGCTTGATGTAGAACTGAAATATCCCAACTCATCCCAAATTCCTAGAAAATAGCCTAGGAAAAGTTCATATGGCCAAAGTGTGACCCAAGAAGGACATGAACAAATGTCACACTTTGGATTGCATGCATGTTTCACCCTGAATCACAACAGCTAGTTTATTGCTCTGACACTTTTCCAAATCACTATTCAATACTTTAAGAGAGTGGATGCTATACAGAGATTTGGATGAGTGCTGAACAGTTCACCAGGCACTCAGCTGCAATAAGTTGTGTTTTTAGAATTCTAATTTTGTTTTTTATTTGATTCTGTACATCGCATAGAGAATATGTACATACGACTTGCCGTTCAACCTCAAAGTTTAGGCAAGACATGGCAAAGCAAGTTTATCAAAGAAAAGAGAAAACAGGCAAGACACAAAGCTATCATATTATGCAACTGTAGAATAACCTTTCACTTATAGGATGAGCTACACCACATCAACTGTGCATGCATATGATCATTACAGCACTTGGTCTAATCCTTGAAGTCAAACTCGTAAAGAATACTGTATTATTAAACTTTGCATTATATACACACCTGTTATCAGAGTTAACATACTTTTCTACCTTCTTTTGCTAGTGTATTTTTTCTACTCCTGTTCATAAAGCCATTTTCGGATTATAGCCATAACCTTCTACCCCAGTTTGTAAAAATGTACTTCGGGAACGAAAAATGGAAAGGATGGATTGAGAAACAAAGAGATGAAGGAAAAGGTAGATATGATCAAGGTTAACAATATGGGTAGACCAATGGATGAATATATATTATGGATTCAGGAAGAAAAGACAAATGACAGATGAAAAAGGGGAGCGTAGAGCTAAGGGAGTGTAGAGTAGAGGTATAGATGTTGTGACTATGCAAGATGAATATGTGCATGCATGGAATGTGTATGGGGCATCGAGGCTGGAGAATCACTGAAAGGCCACCACCAAGAAACAACTAAAATCTAGATTCAAGACCGAATTTCATTAGAAGCAGGTAATCTAGTAGCCTTCTGCAAAGGCACTAGCCGTCCAAGATTTTCTTGTTATCCAAAGAGGTGGAAGATTTGTGTGGCATAATAATGCCTAATATGTTTGTTTAAAAATTTCCCTAACCTATGGGTTTTTAAAGATATTAATTTATTCATTGTTTACAAAGTAGTTTAGGATGATATTCCTCCTACAGCCAGCACTGGATTTTTTTTCCAAACAGGAAGAGGAGACACCAGTCCTCCTCCTTCCCAATACATAGATAATCAAACTAAAAATATTGAACTCTTAATAAAGCCACCATCTGTAACATGGGATACAATATAAGTGATATCAATTCCCAAAATGAATAATCCTAGAAAGGTCAGGAAAAATGGAAGTCCTAACCTAGGGAATACCTACTTTAAATATCCCACTTAAATAATATGAGTGGGTTAACTGTTTTCTCACCAACAATAGCTTCGTGGTAAGCCCAATTTTCTTTCACTTAGTCATAAGAGCAACTCAGTTTAGAATCCCTAAGAACTATTACATGTGTAATTCCAGATGGGAGACTTACAGCCAAACTACCCTTTACCTTAAGAGATAGCTACATAGCTTTAATACAAATCTTAATTTTTCTTACTCAGAAATATGGGGTATGTAACCTTACCCTGCCATAGTCTAGATGGGAGGGGGGGAGGCACCTGCAATTGCAGAAGAAAAAAGGCCTCCATGAAGTAAATGGAGGCTTTCCCTAAATTGCAGCAATGGCCCCACACATAGTTGGCACATTATTTTAACTGTTTTAATAGTTTTACTGCTTTTAAATTATATATTGTTTTAACTTGGTTTATGGTTTAATTTGTTTTTAGATGTGTATATTTACTGTTTTATATTGTATGCTTTTATCTGTGCGCCGCCCTGAGATCTTATTGATAAAGGGCAGGATATAAATGTTTTAAATAAATAAATAAATAAATAAATAAATAAATAGTATGATCCCTGTCTGGACTAGGCACTTACTCACTTTTGAGTAAGACAGAATAGACATAAACTGCATGCTACATATTAAAAGGAATATGTAGTTTGGCCGTTATATTGCTCCAGAATATTTTGCAACACCAAAGGTTGCATTTGAAGAAGATTAAGCTTCAAATTTTATGTCAAGAGAATGTGTCAACTAATTACCAAGTGGTGGATTTGTAAAATTTATTGATGGTGGCATGCCCTGAAGGGCCACTGAGTTTGCCATTTTCATAATGGACTGCTCTATAATCCTCTGTGAGATTGCATGGAGTCTCTCATCCACTTTGCTAAAGTGGATTTGGTTGTAATATTCTCTATGAAAGACTCTTTAAAGGAAACAAAGAGGGCCTCCATCTTTCTGATGTGGACCATACTGCATGGTAAAACTGTAAGATCCTTCTAAGAATTTCTGTGCCATTCTTTTTTCTTTAGGATGTACAGGTTTTGGACACAAAGAAATTAGTGTCTGGCATAAGAAAGTAGTTGACCTTATGAGTAACTGTGGAATTTGTACTGAGGACTACCTTTCTCCAATGAAAGATACATTTTTTTTGTTAACTAATAGAAGTGTTTGTTTGTTTTGGAAACACTGCATGCTAAGGATCCTGCCACTAGGAACAGAATCTTAAATGAAATTTTCCTTAAGGGAACTTTGAGTTTCAATGGAGGTCCTATAAAGGACACTAGTACATTCAGCTACAATGTTGAGCCAGTGAATCGTACGGTGTCAATTTGTTCAGTCCTCGTAAGGAACCTTTTAATGTAAGGAAGGGGAAGAAAAGGTTTTGCACAAGCACAGTCAAGCATGAGGGCAGAGACTTGTTCGTTTGTTTCTAATAATAATGGTACTCAGGATGTTCTCCACTGCTCTTGGAAGGGCTCTGGCTATTGCAATAGTGCTTATGCTGCTTTCTCTTTCTCATTTTTGCTAAACATTCTTCTCTGTTGGCTCCCTAGCTATGACTCTTTGAAGATAAGAACCTGAGTTGGCATTGACAGTGGGCTTCATGTTATCATTCGGTGCTTCTATGGTGTAAAAGGGGTCTCATCCACATAGTGTGAGGCCAGGTGTTGGGGAGAAGTTGCAGGGGTGTACAAGGGGTGTGCTTTTCCCTCTCCATTTTTTCCTAAGGTGAAGCTCCCTTCCCAGATCTAGAGGTGGGGAGTGGTCATTCCCTGTGCCCAAAAGGGGAGAGAAGTCTCAAGATGCTGTAGAAATGTTTATTATACCAAATTCCAACGTATTTTGGCCTCTTGTTTTTTAGGCCTTCTTCAGGGAGTTGTTATGTCTGCAGAAATTATTGACAAGTTGTCTTGTGATGGTGACAAGAGGCCGAAACACATTGGGCTTTTGTATTATAAACGTTTCTTTAGGACCATGATGCTTCTTTCTCTTTTTTTCATGTACATCTGGGATGGTCACCCGCCTTGCACCCCCATTCACTGTACCAGTCTTCAAGATTGGTCCTCCATTTCATGTTATTGCCTGGAGGGAAAAATAGCTCTATCTACAGTAATGCAAATAGCTTTATACTAAAGTAAAATGCTCCCCACAAACACACACACTGAGAATATTATGCCCTCGATGTTTGCATGTAAGTATTAAGTCACCTAGTTTTCTCACTGTGGGTGAAAATGCATGAAATGCTGCCCTTAGTTTCTGATAGTAACTCACTTTCCAAAAAGAAAACAACTAAGGAAGAAGCTTAAGTTACATGAACAGAATACCATGAAACTAATGAAATATACAACATTTCCAAATTTAGGATATATTGGCAAAAATACATTAAAATGGGAAAGATTAAGCGAAGACCATGGTGCCAATCCACTATCACCTTATGATGTAATCATATTGATAATACTGCTTAGCACTTATATAGATAACACCATCAACACAATAAGCTTATAACACTTTACAAACATTAGCTGATTAAGACTCTGAGGTATCTTCATACCACAGGGAACGCTCCCATTTTAGAAATAAAGAAAATGAGTTAGGGAAGTCTGCCAATTGCCTAGTAGGGTGTCAGTTGAAAAACCATAACTAACATTTTAGCCTTAGCTAGACCTAAGGTTTATCCCGGGGTCGTCCCTGCCTGCTCCCGGGATATCCTGTGTGTCATTTACATGAACAGGGATGACCCCGAGATGATCCCGGGCTAAACCTTAGGTCTAGCTAAGGCCAAAGTCTCATGCTTAAGTCTTGAAAATGGTGTTTCTACAGCTCTTTAAAAAAAAACCTCTCTCAGTGAGACTGAATATCCCTACCTCCTTCCACTATCAAATTTATTTATTGATTTGTATCCTGCTTTCTTACCTAGAAAATGGTATTCAAGGCAGCTTACAATCATAGATAAATAAATAAAAACTCAAAACAATAATAAAACAATTACATTAAAAGCACAATTGAAATGCAACAATAACAGAATAAAAACATGCAACCCAACAGACTTGCTTACATGCCAAAGACCTGCTTGAATAAAAATGTCACTGCCTGCTGGAGGAAGGACAAAAGAGAGGGAGTCAACCTAGCCTCCATCAGCTGGGACTTCTAAGTCATTGAGAAGGCCCTCTCTGGCGGTACAAATTGAGAAGTATCCATTATAACCAGACAAGAAAGAGTCAAAGCTACATCCGCTGGACTTCTATCAACTATGGCATCCACGTCAGCAAGGATAGAATTGATTTAATCTCCTAAATCTCATGCAAATTAGACACAAATGGCCATCAAGTGGTCCAGTGGGCCAGAGCATAGTGTGCTTTTCACCACCCAAAAAAGCTCTATTGGGTGACTCTGTGCAGACGTAACAGTGGAGGAGGAGTACAATTTTTTTTGCTACTCTCATGACCATGGAGTAGGTTTTCAAATGAGTTCTAAGCTGTGTTTGATCAGAGTTGTTCTGAGTTTTGTCACCAGTGTTGCTCTATTTGATGTACCACTTCTTTAATTGCCCACAGTTTTCCCATAACTTTAGCAACACAAGCCTTCTGCAAAATTTCTCTCAGAAATTAAACCCAAAGTACTACTACTTTTAGTAATATTTTGGCCTATCTCATAGGGGTTTACTTAGGATTATTTAGGGTCTTTGAAGTTGAAGCGCAGTCTAAGTACTAAATAATATTTATTGTATTTTCTTCCATTTTGGAAACCCTTTTGAGAATGCGTGGGCAGCTTGAGCCCCTCCAGATGTTTTCACCTACAACTCTCATCAGCGCTAGCCAGCATAGCCAACAGTGTGTAATCATGGGAGCTGTAAATCAAAACATTTGTAGGGCTACAAATTGTCCACCCCTGCTCTAAAGCAACAATAAGAAATTAACTGATGTTCAAGTTGAAGGCAATAACAATCCATTGATCTTTTGGAGGAAGTTATTTGATTAACTACAGAATTCTAAAAACATGGTTATCAGTATAAAATAAAACACTAACTCGGTCATGTTCAAATTTCTTCTAGGGCTTTAATCCAGTCCAGATTAACCTGCTGAAGCTTTGCGTACAGGTGCTAATGTGAAGACAGCAAAGGGAGGAATAGTACTTTCAATAAATAGAATGAAACACAGAGATGTACATTCTGCAATTTCTATTCTTACGTTGTATCTGACTGCAGGAAGGAATGGCAATGACTAATATCCTAAGTATGACTGTATCCTGACTAAGATAATGATTTGAAGAAACCTGCCACATGAAGTCCACCCCTCACTCCCACCCTACTGGTAAAAGCAATGAGAAAGCCAGGTTGCGACGGTAGATAGGAATGAATTTACCAGCTCTATTGGAGGAGAAAGCAATTTCATCTTTTGCTCTCTTAAGATCTAGCTACTTTCATTCATGGCTTTCTTAACCTCAAAGCTATATTACTCTAATGTCTTTTAAGGCTGCTTCAACAGTAGAGCATGTGCTCTAAATGGCAGGGTTGAATAGGAGTACTTTATTTCGGTGTTCCAAGTTCTGCACTCTCTTCCAACCAAAATCAAAGTGCTAAACACCTTAGAGTACCCCTTATGACTACATCCTATTACAATCACTAAAATTCAACCAGGCTGCTCTCTTAAAAATGTCATCAACAGATAAAATTATTGGTAACTGCCCCACAACTATGAAGCTTCTCCAGAAGTTCTGTTCACCAGTACATCTGACTATCTTCACAAAGTAAGTAAGGCCTGTCTATTTCAGCTGGCATTTTGTGACTGTGAATTAAACCAGAAAGGGACTGTTTTCATCTCAACTTTTTATGAATTTTTGCTGTTGCTAACTCCCCAGCCCTAATACCCAAAAAAATCTGCAAACCTAAATGCTTTTATGTGGAAGTCAGTTTTCTTGAAATCAACAGGGTTTGCTTTCAAGTAAAGTGGTTAAAAGCAGGCTGTAAATCATTAGTCAGGCAATTTAAAAGATGGTGGGGGCAGAGCAAGATTTTGTATGTAAGAATGATAAGACAGATTTGTTTAACTGGTGTGTTTAAATACAGGCATTTAAAGTTTAAAAGAAAGAAAACTATGACCATTTAAATCTTTTCATGCTGTAACTGACATTTATAGCAGCTGAATAAGATTAATCATTTTGTTCTCTGAATGAATCATGTTCCGTAGCTAATACTTAAAAAGTAATAAACTTTGGATTCACATTAATTAAAGACTGAAGTCATGATTAATGTTTAGGTTTCTGCAGTCCTTAAAAGTGACAGTCTTACAGTCCAGTTGTTGTTTTTACATGTTGTTGTTTTTTTAAAAAACACAATCCAAAGGG
Organism: Elgaria multicarinata webbii; assembly: GCF_023053635.1. Classification (NCBI taxonomy): domain Eukaryota; kingdom Metazoa; phylum Chordata; class Lepidosauria; order Squamata; family Anguidae; genus Elgaria; species Elgaria multicarinata. The sequence continues at coordinate 65,931,553 of NC_086180.1, forward strand.
AGAGGCGGGTAAGAAATAAATAAATTATTGTTGTTGTTGTTGTTATTATTATTATTATTATTATTATTATTATTATTAACTTTTAGCTGGGTAGGTTGAATTTGGCAATGATAATGATGAAGGGTTTGTTTTCAAATATATCAGTTGGCACTATGTTTGCTGTCAGTCACTCTGTGCTTACTGTAACCCTAAGTGTAAACTCTATGGAAATTCAAATGCTGGTATTAGAATTTATATGCAAAATAAATCTGCATAAATGCAAGTCGCTTTGCAGAATTTATCCTTGATATAAAGACATTATAGTCCCACACTTTACTAGTGGAACATAACTGTATTTCAATGCATGGACATCATCAAATGCTTTCTCTGTAATACTTTTTAAATGCACTACAAAAATGATAAAATCTTGAACCCAGAAAAGTTTCATAATGCCAAATCTCCATCCCCAATCAGATACTGAAGGGAGGTTCTAAATGAGAATAGTTAATCAGAGTTACTTTTTCCAGCTCTTATTTTATCTGGAGACAAAGTACAGTAGCACCCTGGATACCAACTTGTTTTCTAATTTATATCACATTATGTCAAATTATATGTATAGGTTTTATAATAATTTCAACAATTAACTATTAAATTTAGTCATTAAACCTTCAGCATACCATATTTGTTTTCTACAATATACCAAATGCATTTTTTTCTGAACAGGTTAGTATGACTTATACTTTTATTCTCATTCAAATGTGTGCCACGACCTTGGACAAAATAAATACCAGACAAAGTGAAGCAAACTCTCTTGAATTCACAATGAGTCATTATCCAAGAATGCATAATCAACCAAGGATAATCTGAATTTTATCAAACCTATAGGTAATCACGGCTGCTAAAACAGCAAGCATTAGAAGAAGCCAATAGGCCATACCAAACACTTTTAAAAGACCATCCAGATAACCAGATAGCCCCATATGTCACTACAGAAAACATTCCAGAAACTGGCATTTCAGTTCTTCAACTGCCAAAATCCCATGTATACTGATTGACTAATAGCTAAAGGTATACTGCACTTTTGTGAAAAGAACATTAGTAACACTGCAGTTTTGTGAAAGCAGAATATAACTGGAAAATTAGAATGGAATTAGTGTTGTTGTTTTTCAGTACAAAAAGATTAAATATATTTCACTAGTACAATACTCTAAATCTGGTTAAGAAAAGAGTCAGACAGAAATCTGTAGGTTCGGTAGGGCTATCATTCACTTTTTCCAAAGAGCACCCCACACTATACAGAAAATTTCCTCTGATTCAAATTCAGAATCATTGTTTGAGGTCAGCAATGGACTGGATGGGGCTAATGCATCAAAACTGACAAAATATGACAAAGGTACAATCGTACAGTAGTATCTGGTTCATCTGAACAGAGAAGTGGTATTCAACCAGTTCAAGATTGATTGTACTCCACCAGAAAGATCAGGTTAGACATATTGACAGATCCAATGTTGTCACTGAGGCCCAAGCAGCATCCACACCAGGTAGCATGGTGTGCCAGAAGCAACCTTTCCTGAACAGAGTCTAACCCTGTCCGCACATAATGGTGGCAAATCATGAGTTAATTCATTCCAAATTGAAGATGTAACCTCTGATCGTAGGTTACTTCATGACATGAGAACCTGGACACTATGGATTATTTTTGGGTTAAAAAACTTAAGATCACCTAAAAACTAATCACAGGTTAATAAGCCTACATTTTGCCTCCATTACATGTAAACAAGGTCATAGTATGGCTGTAGTTATCCATACTCTGATATTAACTAGACTAGACTAATGCAATGCATTGTATATGGCACTGCCTTTGAAGAGTTCTTAAAGAACAATGCTGATTTTTATTCTTGTTTCCAGGCACAATTCAAAGTACAGTACAGGTCATTACTCTTAAATGGCTTGGGATCTAGCCACATATTCTGGTTGCTTGTTCAAGAAGACCAATGCTTTCAGCCAGAATACCTGGAAGGCTGAGAAAGAGCATTTAACACCATGGCACTCCCCAGCATTTCTGTTTGCTGCTAGAAGTGCCTCTATGCAGGAGATATGAAGGACCCAGCTCTGCATGGTGCCTGATAAAGATCTTGCATCAAAGAACCCACATTTATTTAAACTTAGCTGCTCTGGCCCTTTTCTGTACTGCTGAAATAGCATTAGCAACAAAGATTGGGTTAGCTATTTTTTTAACTGACAATTTTTCTTCATTTTATATTTGATATGTTTTAAGTGTGATAGTATTATTTCCTTGTAATGTTTGATCAATGCTATGAAATATTTACTGAATTGTTGTAAATAACTTTTTTGAATTTGATATGTTTTGTAATGAATTGGTTTTCATTTATTGGGCACCATTATGCACATATACCACTGTGCAAAATTTGTACATAAATCAAATAAATTAACTATATGAAGAACCCCGTTCTACTTCAGGAGCCAATCTGAACTTTATGCCCTTCATTGGAATTCCTCTCTGAATCCTACCACCATGGAAGATTGGCAGATTGTGTCTGGGGAAGGACATTCTCAGCCATGGTGACTCTAATTTGGAGTACCCTACTCAGTGATTACCTGGCAATCAATCTGACTTCATGATCCCAGAAAATTCTTTTTAAAACATTGCCCAGGCATTCCAATCTATTGAATAGTTGAGTTTAACATTTTATGGTTTGGCTAATGTATTAAACAGTGGCAATGCTATTTCTGTATTTTTTTCATTGTTGCATTATTTTATCTGTAGCCACTGTGAGACCTTATATTGAGGAGCAGCTCATACATTCTCCAAATAAATATATAGTAACCATTTTTAGATTAAATTAATGAAACTATTCAAGGCAATATTTGTTTCATTTTGAAAAGGAGAACTAGACTATGCAATCCCAATTCTCTTATGCTTCTTACAATGAAATATTGGTTACAACTTCTTTGTTAAAAACATTACTGATGTTCTGCTCTGTTCTGATCAAATTGCGTACGGCAAATAATCAGCAAATAATCTGGAATAGCTGGAGACCATCCAAGGGAACGGTGGTAATTTACTGGGACTTGCCATGCTTATATGTCTTCTCAAGTGAACAGCAGAGAACTGCAGATAGATCCAGGTCACAATGGATGAATCTGAATGTACCCTGAGGTAAGGCCACATCAATCCTAATTAGAGTTTTAAATCATTTATTTAGAGGACAGGCATATTCTGAAGAAAGGCAATTTCAAGTCTTATGTACTTTCCCTCTCAAGCTAATGCCCTGTGCCTTTCATAGTCTAGGCAGGCAGTGCAAAACCATCACAATTTCAACCATATGTCAGCAAATTAGTGTCTGCAGGAAAATCCTGAAGCAGGGAGGAAGATATGCTTCCAAATCCCTCATAGTCAGTTGTTACTAAGGTTGCTTTGGTATGCATGGGGTCATTGACACCTCTTCCTTTGGCCTCATCTACACAAAGCAGGATATTGCACTATGAAAGTGGCATGAAAGCGTTATATAAAACGCAGGAGCTACACTACTGCTTTATAGTGGTATGGAAGTGCACTGACAACTGCTGGGGCCCATTGACACATACCATAGACCACTTTCATACCACTATATCCTGTTTCGTGTGGCTCCTGCCTTTTATATACCGCTTTCATACCACTTTCACAGTGTAGTATCCTGCTTGGTGTAGATGAGGCCTTTCCCTCTGGATCATGCACTGCAGGGCAGCCTTGAGCCAGGCTGAGGGGGTGGGGTTGGTGAGGGAGAGAGGCATTATTTTTTCAGGGAACATACACTTGATCCTCTTTTCCACAATCCTAGTTTAGTACACAGGCATTAAACTAAGAGTATAGAAAGTTTGTTAGTTCTTTTTCACTGGCTAAAACGCCCTTTCAACAGATCCTCATTGGATAAGCTTTGCATGGTAGGATCTATACTACTGCCCCTTTCGTGTGCGAGGTAGTACCGTACTGGGATATATATTTTTCTTTCCAAAAGGCAATCGCTGCTCTGGGGTCACATACTAATGAATACAGTACAGTATCCACTGGGTTTTACAACGTGGTTGAATGCATAGTGTTATGATTATGCATAGTGTTGTAATTATGGGAGAAGTAGGTGGTGTTTGAAAAGTCACATGTATTTTATCATTTGTGTTTATAGTACACACAAACGGCTCAAGTCTCAGTATAGTACTGTAGTTGCAGGAGAAAAAGGGAGGGGAGGCTACCATTTCAGTTTGCACTTTTTGAGACTGCTAAATGCATGCCTACCTTCAATGATGCATAGGAATGGAGGTTTAAAAATAGTGTGTTTATTCACAGCTGCACAGCTCCATAGGTGCACAGTCAAAGATAGACACAATAAAAATCACAGGGGAAGAGAAAGACAGGGGAGGGGAAAGAATATGGGGAGGTCATGGTGCTGGTTTTTGTGGTGCTGGGGTGTCCTGCCTGCTAATCCCATGGAAATTGGTGTGATGAAAGAGTAGGGAATGAAATATGGAGAAGAAAGACATGGCAGGGTAAAAGAATGCATGGGGAAATGTTACAAAACAGGTTCTACAGCTTTAAGGTCATTACTACCATTAACAGTCATAATACCGCTAGATTAGAATACACACTTTTGTAGCACACAGGAACCACAAGCACCAGAAAAGTTTTCATAAAAGTACTCTGGGGAACAACAGAATATTGAGGGAGAAGTAGTGCCAGCGTAACAAGTTGGGGTGTGCATTGTTTGTCCCATAATGCTCATAATAAAATGCTCATGCAGATTGGCCCCATATATCATAATAAAATGCTCATGCAGATTGGCTCCATATCAGAAAAAGGACATACATATAAGGATGCTTCCAGAAGAGGCTTTTATCCTGGAATCATCAAACACATTGCTTTCTTAATAGAACGTCATCTTCCATTTGTAATCCTCCAATGTTTTTTGAGTGCTTCTGCCATCTTTTTTCTTTCCAGAAAAATTCCATTAAGAATGTTGATTGATTTGTAGCACTAGAAGCCCTTCATCTGAAAGCTCTGTAAGGGCTCAGTCCTATGTATGTTTGGGGGGGGGGGTAGTCCTATAACTCCCAGCATGGATGGCTGGGGCATGCTGGGAGCTGAAGGGCCTTTTTTTCCTCTAAACATGCATAGGATTGTGCACTATGACTCTCTTAGCAGATTCTGAGCTCAGTTGAACTGATCTTTGAGAGGGCAATCAGTTCTTTCCTGATACTGACCAGAATATCATGATTTCTTGGGGCTAACATGTGGCTGAAAAGACCTTTGGAACCAACCTAACAAGTGGATGAAAAGACCTTTGGAAAACATATATGTTTGGGACCCTGCCCAGGCAAAACACCATGTCAGGTAGTGAAAAAATGCTTCTTAAATGAAGCCTTTATATTCATACCTTTTGTGTGTCTGCATTTGCCAATTTTATTATTTATTTATTTAAACATTTTTATTTATTTATTTATTTATTTATTTAGAATATTTATATACCGCTCCCCATTGAAAAATTTCGGAGCAGTGTACAAGGTAAAATGAAAATAATAAAAAAAGAAAAAACAGTTAAAACAAAATTTAAAAGAAGCAATAACAGTAATCCAAGGCTGCATGTTAAAGAAAGGCTTCTTGGAATAAAGATGTTTTCAGGAGGCGCCGAAAGGAGTACAAGGTTGGCACCTGCCTGACCTCCAGAGGCAGGGAATTCCACAGGAGGGGCGCCACCATGCTGAAGGCTCTTCCCCTGGTGGATTCCAATCGGAGGATGGATCTATGTGGAACCACCAGGAGCAGGCCCTCGGATGACCTCAGTGACTGGGCAGGTTGGTAAGGGAGAAGGTGCTCTCTCAGGTATCCTGGTCCCAAGTTGTTTAGGGCTTTGTACACAAGTACAAGAACCTTAAACCTGGCCCGGTAGCGAATAGGCAGCCAGTGCAGTTCCCTCAGCAGAGGAGTTACATGCTGGAAAGGGGCAGCTCCAGACAACAGCCGAGCTGCAGCATTCTGCACTAGCTCCAGCTTCCGGAGTAGCTTCAAGGGCAGCGCCACATAGAGCGCGTTGCAGTAATCCAATCTTGACGTTACCAATGCCTGTACCACCGTGGTCAAGCTATCCCTGTCCAGGAGAGGCCGTAGTTGGTGAACCAACTGAAGATGGTAGAAGGCACTCCGAGCCGTGGCGGCTACTTGAGCCTCCAATGACAGAAATGGGTCTAAGAGTACCCCCAAATTACGAACCTGGTCTTTCAGAGGCAGTGCAACCCCATCCAGAACAGGCAATGAGCCTGTCTCCCGGACTCGGGAACCTCTCACCCACAGGGCTTCTGTCTTGCCAGGATTCAGTCTCAGTTTATTGGCCCTCATCCAGCCCATTACTGAGTCTAGGCACTGGTCCAGGACCTGCACAGCCTCACCTGATTCAGTTGTCACAGGGAGATAGAGCTGCGTGTCATCAGCGTATTGATGGCATTTCGCTCCAAATCCCCTAATGACCGCTCCCAACGGCTTCATATAGATGTTAAATAACATTGGGGACAAGATGGTGCCCTGCAGCATTCCATAGATGTTTTTTGGCTCTATAAGGGCCCCCTCAAGCAGCTCACAATAGAATAATTAAAATACAATAAACTCAAGTAAAATTTTCAATTTTTCCTTTTACTTTCATGTAAATTCTTATTGCCATTATAATAATACATAGTTACTAACCCTAACTGTATACTGTTGCCATGAGGATGTTCAAACCTACCCAATCTTACTTCTGGATCGATGAGATTTTGTTTCATAAATAGAAACTATCTAGAGTCCTGATGGGCAATCTACCACAAGTTTTTATAAGTTTTGGTCCAGGGATGAGGGTTGTCAGATAATCAGAAAGGTAGGAGCTTAAAGAAATAAGTCTGTATAATCCAATCCATTACATAGGAATAGTATTTTCATAGTATAAATAAGTATGTGTAATCCAATCCATTACACAGAAATAGTATTTTCATGCTGTATAATGACATAGCACCTTAAAGTGGTCACAAATGAACCATATAGTCATGTCTGTAGTTGTACAATAAAAGAAATCATATCAAGTAGTAGTCAGGTAAGGTGACTTGTCAAATGACTTCACACCTGACTAGCCCATAAAAAAGTTTACTAATCAGCCTGCCCATGCATACCAATGTAAGTAATTTGTAGTACATTGGTGGCCTGAAGGAAAAGAACTACCCACTGATTTCTAGCTTATTGATTTGTTTATACTTCAGACACTATCCTACTCCTCCAACATCCTAAGATACTTTAAAAAAATCTTCCCTGCTTGGTTGTGTGAATTTATTCTCACTCTTTACTAGAGTGTTCATACGGAAGAGAGAACTGGTCTTCTGCACCTTTAATAGTTGTGAAGAAGAGAGAATTTTCGTAGGTGTCACTTGTTAGGCAAGCCACACCGGCTTGGATTGCCTCTTTTACGTTACTGTTAAAGGGGCTAGAGTTGTCCTCTTTCTTATGTGCCCACCCTAATTCTTACAATTTGTGAGCATGAGACAAGTTCAGTGCAATTACAATACATTTGTTTAGCCATTTTGACTTATTTCAGACCCTGAACCAACGACGTCAATGTTTAAGTAATGACAAGTCTCCTGGGGAAAGACATTTCATAGAAGAACAGCAGTCATGAAGAGTTTGTCTGTACAGCCTGCCCACACTCCCAGAAGGGCACTGCAGCACACAATGGAAGTGGCAAAATGCCATGGAAAGTGCAGTAATGTTGTTTCTTTGCAAGAACTCCACAACAATATGGGAAGCCAAAATAGTTCTGCAGTTGTCTTACCAGCTGTGTCAGCTGGCAAGGGATCAGGGTTGAAGCCCCTGTTATATGTGGCTTTCAGGGACTGGATGCATTGCATTTCTGGGTTATATCTAACCCCAGAAACAAGCATTGTAGAAATGTTCCTAAAAGTGCCTCTTGAAATGCCTTTGTATTCACTTGGCACATCTGACCGCCCGGTGAGACTAAACAGAATAAATAAGATGAATTCAGCAAATTGTTGGAGAGGATGTGGAGGGAAAGGAACGTATTTACATATGTGGTAGGAATGCGAATTTGTGCAAAAATTGTGGAAAATGGTGTTTATTGAGATAAAAAAAATTGTGGGAATAGAGATAGAAGAGACACCTACAGTGGCACCTACAGTGGCATTACTATCACTATATGGCAATTTAAAGTGTAACAAAGAGATTAAAGAATTGATAACAAATTTGTTGACAGCAGCAAGGTTAATCATATCTAGGAACTGGAAGGTGCAGGGAAATTATCATATAGAAGAGGGGTATAAGGAAATATGGGATATAGCTATTAATGATAAACTGACATGTAATATAAGGTTAAGAAAAGGTATAACAAATGTAAACGAATTTGAGGGAATTTGGAAACAGTTCCTAGAATATGTATTCTCTAAAGGGGGTGGAAAATCACCACCAGAAGAAACAATGAGATTTTGGAAGCAGGAATAGATCCCGAAGGTGGTGGGGTGCATTTATGATATGTTATGTGATTATGGAAAATTAGATAAGTATAATTTGGAATTATAAGCAATTTATGTTTGTTTATTTTTTCTTATGTGTTAACTGTATTATGTGGTTGTATTTTAAGATGTGAAATTACTAATAAAAATTATTTTTTTAAAAATGTATTCACTTGGCACATGAATAGGAAAGACACATTCTCAGCAAACCTTAGAGATTGTATCAGGTCATTTTTTAAACCAGGAATGATCGATCATGTTTAGAGTTAAAAGTGTGAAGCCAATATGGTAGTAGTATGACAGAAATTTCAACCATTCCTGAATCATTTACAAGAATGACATGAAGGCATGGGATCTCCCAGAGTGCTGCATATTTGTATAAAAATATGTATGCTATTTGCATTAGAACATTATGCTTACCTTGTCTGCTATACTCATCTGATTCCCTGTGAACCAATTCTTTTACCCGGTTTCCATACAACAATCTGGAGGAATCATGATCAAAAGCTTTCAAGGTTTCACTTGAGCTGTAGGACTTCTGTGTAGGCACTCTGCAGTCCTCGTTTTCTGCTGAAGAATTTGTGTAACGCCGTTCCTTGTCTCTTCTGCTCTTTGTCAGGGAGCAATATGGTCTGCGTTCTTTCACATCCATGCTTCATTCCTTCTGTATGCGCCTCAGACCAGATTGCTTGAAATTCTGCTCTACATTCAATTTTTCACCTGTAAGAGGATTAAATAGATTATATATAATTTATGTACATATTTACATAATAGCATATATGCATCGGCAGTTATGTAATTACTAAGGGTAAAAGCCCAACTCAAACAACATAGAGCTTACTTTCAGCTACAATTGAACTGTATTTGAAAGAGACCAAAATAGAGTAATTATTTGGTAGATTAGATGAGAAATCTCTGCCAAGGAAGAGAAGTAAAATATATACCGCTAAGGATGCAATCTATCGTAAATTGCTAGTATGCTCTATTCATTTCACCAGGGAGTCAAACCATTAAATCTTTGAGTATAGTTCGAGTTCAGATTCAGCTGCAATTGAAGTTGTTCTGGTTTGGTTCCGGATCAGGCCAATAAAAATTCAGTAACTAGTTCAGAACACATAATCAACCAGTTCAATTCTGACTTACAGGAGAAAGTTTTATTTCCTGTTTTCCTGCCCCAACTTTGAGTTCACAGATTAATCCCAATTTCAAACATATTTCTACTCGGTTTTTCATTTACATATATGTTCTCATTGTACTATTTGATAGACACTGATCTTTTCTGGTTCAGTTTCAACAAAGTACAAAGATAACGGTTCAGGTTTTGTTCCAATTCAGGAAAAAACAGAGGTTCATCCTAGATTGCTGTTCAGATTCAGCTTGACTCCCTGATGTCAGCAAGCACATATATGAAGGGAAATTGCACAAGATCAGTTGTTGGTGTATTTCATCTTCAGTGAATAAAAATGTCACTAAGAAGTCTTGCTCAAAAACCAAGCAAACATTTCCAGAGAAGGAAACATATGACATACTGTTCTTTTCCTGCCTAAAATAACTGCACTGGCTACCAATAAGTTACGGGACCATGTTTAAGGTATTGTTGTTAACAAATAAATCCCTAAACAACTTCGGGTCCAGGTTACCAGAACACCTCATCCCTTATGTCTGATATCTGTGATCATCAGAGGGAGCATTTCTGAAGGTGCCACAAGCTCCTCAGTTTCACTTCAGAAGCACTTGCAGTAGACCATTTAGTGCTGAGGTACCCACCCGCTGGAAAGCTTTAATAACTGGCATTAGACAGCCCCCCCTCTCTCATACACACAATTCTGTTATTTAAAGGTGTTCTTAAAACTCATCTCATCACACAGGCTTTCCCTGAAGTGTGACCCAGCAAGTTATCATTTATATTAAAGTGTTTTACTCCTGATTAATTCTGTATTGTGTTGTTTTATTGTTATATTTATTGTTGTTTTGATGCCATTGTCTTTTATGTTTAGTGCTTTGATACCTCTGTGGAAAGCAGTATATAAATCTGAATAATAAATAAAATAAATAAGCACCAAACATATTTTATATCAGTTAAACACATTGGCCCCATTCAGACAACACGCTAGCGTGTTGTCTGAATGGGGCCTTAGTCAGGTTGATCCTATGTGTTAAGCAAGCACTTCAAAATTGGGGAAAGCTTATTGTGCATAATAGCATTGATACAGTACACAACTGCACTGCCATTACACAGAACAGAACGTGCTGCTTGCACAAAACTCCAGATGAGCATCAGAACCTTGTTGAGCTTTTGTACTCAAGCAAAAAGTGTTTGGGTTGGAAAAGCAAAATTATGAACTGTATAGATAGAGGGAATTTCCCACCCCCTCTCAGAATACCAGAATTCGGTAAGTTCAAAACTAACAGTAAGTTCTTCTCACAATTTATTAATTTATTTAAAGTATTTCTTGGCTGTCTTTCAGGGCAGGACATCTCCCAAGGCAGCAAACATCAATAAAACACATAATAAAAGAAGATACAGTAGTAAAAACACAGTTAAAAACAGCAGCAGCAGCAAACATTCTAAAAAACAGCAAACACCAGCAGGAAATCAACATTACAAAAGACAGCTGGAGCTACAACTTAGTCTGATAAAACATAAGCAGGAGAAGGCCAGAGTGAAATCGTAAGTTTTCAGGGCCTTCTTAAAATGATGGGGCATGGCGGACCCCTGATGGCAACTTATTCCAGAGGTTTGGGGCCACTGCAGAAAAGGCAAATGAGAAGGCACTCTCTTTTAGGCTGGTATGGGTGAAAGCAATTCTTTCAATAATTGAATCCCAAACCATTTAAGGCTTCAAAGGTCAAAATGAGCACTTCAGATTGGACTCAGAAACAAACTGCTAATCAGTGCAGTTGCTGCGATATAGGTTTTATATGATCTAATCACCTCGCTCCCTCCAACACTCAGATAGCCGCATTCTGCACCAGTTGAAGTTTCTGGACTGTATTCAAATGCAGTCCCACATATAGCACATTACTGTAGTCCAGCCTGGATGTCACTACTGCATGGATAACTGAGACAAGCTCTGACCTCTCCAGATATGGCCACCACAACTAACATACCAGCCTAAGTTGGTAAAATACACTCCTGGACACTGCCGCCACTTGGCTTCCCCAGTTAGCGCAGAGTCAAGGTGGACTCCCAGACTACACACTTGGTTTTTTAGGAGAAGTGCAACCCCATCTGAGGCCAGTTGTAGACCTTCAACTTTCCCAAACCACAATACCTCCGTCTTTTTCGGATTACGTTTCAGCGTGTATTCAGCGTGTATTCATCCACCCCCAAAACAGTCTCCAGACACTGGTTCATGAGTTCAACAGCCTCCCTGGGATGTGTAGATGGAAATGAGAGGTACAGCTGAGTGTCATCCACATACTAATGACGCTTCACCCCAAATCTCCTGATAACTTCCCCCAGCAGTTTCATGTAGATGTTAAAAATATGGGGGAACAGGATGGAACCACCAGACTGCTCCTCCAGGAAGGACCAGAATCATTAAAAGCAAGGTGTAATTAATTAAGTAACAGTATTCTCTGCTACATCTACAGAGATGGCCACTAGCTTAGATAGCTTAAAAAAAAACAGATTAACACAAACAAGTCAGAGCTACCACAAAATGTTGTACTGCAAAGTCCGCCTGTAGATTTCAGCCAATACATCTGCTTCCGTCCTATTTTTTTTACTCAATACCTAAAACATCTTATCTATGAAAGAAACCTGTACCGAACTGTTTTTGTGTATGTTTATTGTTCTGTTTTTTATACAACTGAGACTGAAAAATAATTGTTTAAAAAATCAGAACTATTTTTGCCACTTATCAAAGTTACACTAAATAAAGTTCTTCCTGATCAAACCCTATATGCATTCCACTAAAAATAGACCACTTTCAAGATGCTTAAGCAGTAACTGAATTTTCAACAATCTTTCCAAAGCAACTTATTATTACAACTTTTGTAATTTTATCATGGCCTTGTGATTTGTTTAGCACTTTACGTTACAAATTCAGAGACTGTGAAACCAATCAGTTTTCATGGCTATATAGATACACACATGTACACATAAATGAATATAACAGAGAAAATAATTACCATGCACATATTCTTTTAATTGGTAGAAAGCAATTTTAAAGACACAAAAAAAATATTGCATATTTAAAATCTATTTAGCCAGTTCAACGTAAGGGGCATTGCCACAATTTTGTCTTGATGCATAAACAAACTCCAAGATCTGAGAACTTAAATGCTTTATAGTGGCTCATTAACAGAAATGCTATTTCTTGTACTAACATTTCATAGTTTTTTCTTTTGTCTTTAGGAAGAAGAGCATAATGAGATCTTTCTCCTCGATATAGTATATATAAAATATGACACTTAATTAACATACACAGCTTAAGCAATGGAAACCTCCAATTTCTTTGAAAAAGATTATTAAAACAAAGAACAGAATTCATCACTATGCAATATCAAGCTGCACTTCTTTCCTGTCCAACAAAAGTTAACCAAGATTGTGTTAGATCTGTTCAAGATTGTGTTAACCTGCATTTAATTTACAATCATATTGTAATTTAAAATTCTAAACGGACAGGTCTTTAATCATCATGCCAGACCTGAAATATTCTGGAGGGCCAAGATACTTTTCCTGTATAAATTCAGTTTCTACATATATATATTTGTATATGTGGAATGCATAAGCTGAATACAGAAACCATTATTATTATTAAGGCCATTTCAAACCTACTAGGGAAAATACCTTCTTTTAATGACAGAGAATATAAAGCCTCCACTATCAGTTCATAGGTACTGATGCAATAGCATTTCTAATATGAACCATAAGGGCATATACTTTTCTAGTGCTTTTGTATAACTTGCATTATGTGTCTTATTGATAACTTCCAGTTTGGCACATAGCTGTTCTTAGATTTGATTTTAAAAAAATTTAATATGCCTTTTGCTACCAGTAATCAGCTACATTAAGGATTTCTATAGCTCTACATAAAAACTTATGAGTCTTCTACAGTTATTTGAAAACTACAATTTAAAAGCCTACTTGTAACATATATAATATTCTACTGTTATAATATTCTACTGTTTACTTATCAACTATAACAAAATTTAATATGAATCATCAAGGTACAGATTATCTTCAAAGTTATCCAGCCTCCCCCCTTTTTCCCTTTTTGCAAACAGCCCTTTGTACTATTTTTCTGTGTAAATTTTATTTTACTATCCACAGTTGAAAGTCCTCAATGATTTAATCTATGCTCTGGTGTTAGCAAGTACTGATCTCCTTCTCAGAAGTCAATGAATTCAATATACTTCAAAAGACAGTTTTCTAGGTTATCTGTTGCCTCTCTAGACTAAGAATGAGACAGTTAGAAATTCCAAGCTGTTTAATAGCACTGTATTATTGGCATTCTCTATTATCATTGTAGTTATATGGAGATGCAATAGATGCTATGCTTACTTTTTGCATAACATATATGGAAGAACGCTATTTTCCTGAAAAACTTGATTGAGACTAAGCACTTTACAAAACATGTTAACTTGTAGAATTGCACCCTTACTAATTTCGCCTGTGTTTGTGCTGTAGAATAAATGAACTCTGTTTCTTTCTCCTTATATTGTACATCAGGTACGAAGAACCTCAAACTCAATTATTCGTGGGTCCCATTTCTATCTTTCCTATCAACCAAGAGACATTGAAAGGTCTTGGATAAAAGGGATTTACTTTATACACAAGGAAACCCAGAAGATGGCAGCAAGCTCTGGAGCTGCTGAGTTAGCTCTGTTGCCATGGCAAAGCCCAAATTACAAAGACCCCTTCATGAATGCTTCCTCAGGCAACTCATACCAAGGAATAAGCTATTGTTAATGCTGGGTGCAGAAATGAAGGGATGGCTTTTGATCACTTTTAATGCTGATTTTGCCCATGTGAGATATGAAAAAGGAGGGTTTCCCTCTACCTTCACTGCTCATTGGAGAAACTTGTCAATGATGAGTGACAAAGAATGTGCATACTTACATGTGTGCATATGAGCAAGAATACATATATGTTAAGGTAAATGTCAAAAGCCTAGTGAATACTAACACTTACTGACAATTATATTCTTTATTTAGAAAGCCAGTGGCAGGTATCCAGATAAATTAAGGACAACCACATGTCTTTGAAAATTACTAAGCTTAACCCTAAATATCAACATTTATCATGCTAATTGTACAAAACAGTTTTGTACAAAACAAACCTCGTGACATAAACATTACTGATATTGACCTGCAAAATAAAAAAACAACCCTTTATGAACATACAAAAATATATATTCCATTTCATCCTTTTTCCATAACATACTTATAAATATTGGAATTTAATAGCACAGGTTAGGAAATATCTGAAATTGTGGATGGATAAATAACTTGTTTTCAGATTTTCAGTTCTCTTCCTTAAACAGAAAATCTTGCATTGACTATTGTCCTCTCCCCAAAACTGAAAATATCCAGGGGACTCAATTGACCTACATTTCCACTCACTGGAAGCTAGAGCTGACCAATACAGCCTCCCTTGCTTTTTAAACAAATCCCTCTAATCAGGGAAACTTCGGGGGCCAATCACTGAGTGACAGCTCCTCTGCTGTCGCAGAGAATGGAGGTTTCAGAGAAGGAGGGCAACATTCTTCGGAAGAGAGAAATTATCCCTTAAAAGGGACCCATTCTTCAGAAGATGAACATATATCCTCTTGCATCAAGGATGTGTTTTTTTGGGGGGGTGGGCAGGTTGCATTAGTGAGAGATTTGATCGTTAGATACCTAGACAGCTGTAGGGATTGGGTCCAGCACTTCTGCAGAGGCACTTCAAAAAGAAGTGATTCTAAATCAGAAGGGGAGGCAGTGGAAGGGTTTGCTGAAGCACCAAGTTTGCAGGACACTAACAGTCTCAGAGTGGACATTGTCCTGGTGCAAACTAATCAGATGGAAAGTAGCCAGCCAGGGCCCTCTTCATCGATGGGAATGACAGAGGAGAGGGGGAATTTCATGGTAAACTGTCAAGTGCCTAGAAGATCAGAGAAGTTGCAAGTTCAAAACAATTGCTTTATTATACAAACTACAGTCCGATTAGTAGTGTTTGGGGTTACAATTGGAATCCACGAACATTGGCAAAGCACCAAGTCTCTAGACAGCTTTGTATGATACAAAACCACCTAGACTACAAGCAACTCCCTTTGGTTAATACACTATGTTAGACAGTTGCAACAAAAACTGTTGCTGGCCAGAATGAGTCTTTCCAAAGGGACCAGCCTTTTGAAATTCATTAGTAGTTGACATTGCTCCTCTCATCTAGCCTGATGTTTTACCCTGAGATCTTGTATTTCTAACTCCACTTTGGGACTGTTAATCTCCTACACTAATGCCAGAAGATGACAAGCCTGCCAATACAATAGTCTTGATGTTGAGAAACTATAATACTTCAATTTTTCCCTTTTAATCCCCATTAATATTCTTGAGGTTTCATATTTGAAAGTTGGTGTTCATCTTTCTGGCACAAAGGTTTGTAATCCTACTCCTAGCTTTGACCAAATATTATTTCAGCACCCAGCTCCAGTAGTTTATTCTCTCTAAAGTTTCTCCCCTCATATAAGCTCACTACTCTTCCTAAGGGCATCATAAACTACTCCTTTCCCTTTCCATTCACTTCTCCAGTGCCATTAATATTGTGATCTGATAGTAAGAAATTAAAAGTATGCAACCAGGGTATGCAGAGAAAGTCTTTTTCAGGGGAAAATAAAGGGTTCTGCAAGGAAGATAAAAAGAGACAACAGTCAATGGAAACCTTTCTAACTGTTACGCTCATTCATTTCCCCTACCAAATTGATGACCAGTGGGAGTGGGGCAGGTGGCATCTGGACATTCCCCACCCCAAACTGAGAGAAGTGCCTCAGCTCTCTCTTTTAATTTATTTTTTATTTACTTATTTACATATGACTTAACTTACCTGCAGGTATGGGCCACATGAAAGGTTAGATGCAGGACCTTATTGTATGTACTTGTATGAATGTTTCAGAGAAAATGAGAAAGAAGTATGCAAATATTATCAACATTTCATAGCCTAGCAAAGTTAATGTAATGCATGTAAAAGATAATTAAAATGATATAATAGCAAAATACAGTATTTTGCAAATATGGTCATTTTTGTGTGTAAATCAAGCTGGAGTCACAAAATTACCTAGTACCAAATTTGCCACCTGAAAAGGAAACCAATTGAGTGCTTTCCGATGTGGAAAGACAAATATCTAATAGGTATTTAGAAATGCAGCCAATCTGATCTAGGAGACACTAGTAAAAAGCTTTCTGCAGTGTACTACAAACACTCATCTAGAAAGCTGCAGAAAAAGAGTTCAACAATAAAACATGCATTTCTGCTAAATTTAGAAAGGTATTTAATGTTGAAACTTAGAGATCATCAGTCAGAAATGCTAGTCAACAAAAATAAAATGTGCTTCTGGCTTTTCAGTATTTGACTTTTCTGAAACAGTTGGGTTTTTATAAGATAAAATATACTTTTCCTACTGCAATGCTATCTCATTATTGTATGACATTTTCACCTTGTCATACTATGAAGAACTTCAAAACGATGGCCTTTCTTTCTCCGATCAAGAAATCAAAGTAGTTTCATCATCAGAGCAAACCAATGACAAATAACATGCAACTTTTTAGAATAGAGCTTATAACTTTCTAAATCTCTGATCATTTTCATAGCAAAACAAACAAACAAACAAAAAAACCTAAAAGGTAATTTTACGTGTCAACAAATTTGCTAACTTGAAGCATAAATGATCCCTTGGTCAAACTTCAGCATGTTTTCATTTTCTTTCTTATCTCTGTCATGAGAACCACATCCCAAAGGGAGTTACCCAAATGCTTTATTGTCTTTTCCTTGCTATGCTTTAAAGACACTAGTTTTAATAATATGTGCAACATATAAACTCAGGGGAATTGAGTGACCAGTGTTTTGACAAATCAGATTAATATTTTTACTGTAATGGAATTAAAACTACTTTATGACATATTTATCTCTATAGCATATTATTGGTTAAGTAGATGTTTCAGAACTCTATACAGTTACCCGCCTATTTTCCCCCTACAACTCTACTTACTTGTATAGAATATGCCAGAGAAAAGACAATACTGTATTGGTTCTATATGCCATAAACATATGTTGTAGCATATATTTTAATTATTCTTATGTAAACTAGGCTTTAGGGCCATGTTACATAGTGTTAACATCCAGCTAGGTCTTTAGCATGCCTACAGGCCTTTTAAAGTGCTGTAGAAAATTGCTACATTCACTTCAGAACAGTAGTTCCACCCACAAGTTCCCTTATTCCCTGATTATTAAGGTTTGGAAACATGGTGTCCATTGCACCTAATGCATGTAGTACTTTGCACGCTTCATATGTTCTTTTTAGTTTTAATAAAGCCATCTGGTTTAGAATGTAAAAGAACAGTTAATTTTGGAAGGCAATACTAACAGTAATTTACAGACCTGCTGCCTAAAAACAAAGCTTTCACACACAGAAAAATAAGCACAACATGTTAATAACTATCGTCATATGGATAAAATCAAATGTGATTATAGCTATGGTTTGCAAACTGAAGTTGGTTTTGCATGGTAAACTTGGAAGTGGAGTAGAGAACTGACAGCAAAGATCTAAGATGTTTTGCAATGAGGGGCAAGTAATTTGCTGACCCTTTTAGGGCTAAATCACCTCTTTCCAAACACTGAAATATAGGATGCTATCTGCCTCATACCTTCTGTTAATTGCCAGGAGCTAGAATTGGTGAGGTAAGTCACTTTTCAAAAACAAACAAAATCCTGGTTTCTGGGATTTTGTATTCTGTTGTGGGTTCACAAAATCCCTTATTGTTTGGGTGTCTCTCCTCAGCCCCCAAACCTTTTGTTTCAATGTCTGAAGATAGGGATTAATACTGCAAGATAAACTATCCCTTTCACATTTTTGTAGAGAAAACAAAAAGCAGGAGGTTGGAACAGAGGAGTCATGAATGGTGGTGTTGTGACAGCTCACTCACATCCATGGCTACAACTATGATTGTGTTACATTATGAGCATTTAAACTTCAGAGATTAAAATTAAACAAAGAACGTAAACAGAAATAAAAAAATATTGTGTTTTATTGCTGGATTGAGTAATATTTTAAAACAATTATTTTAGGATAAAAAAAATCTTTTCTTAAAAATAAAGAATATTTGCTGTCCATACTAGAGGTTATTTTTAATCAAAATAGAATTATACTATCAGAAACAAACAATTAATTAAACTATGGAACACATTTACAGGCAAGTTGTTTAATGCAAAATAGTCACGAACAAATAAGAGATGCAATATCTTGCATCTTCCTATTAAAAAAAGGAAGTGAACTTTAT
This sequence comes from Elgaria multicarinata webbii, assembly GCF_023053635.1. NCBI lineage: Eukaryota > Metazoa > Chordata > Lepidosauria > Squamata > Anguidae > Elgaria > Elgaria multicarinata. The sequence continues at coordinate 65,950,549 of NC_086180.1, forward strand.
AATGTGTATTTATACTGCCCTCTAATAGCTATTCCATCTTTTGTAGGAATGTGGAGTGTGGGAAATAAAGAGGCGGACACAAAAGTTGGGATTTAAATAGGGCCAGATTCATTAATAGATCTGCAGGAAGGGTAAACCTAAGTGGGCATCTTCTCTAATCTGGCCTTATGCCGTTGTTTTATTGGGTGAGACATTCACAACCGGAGAGTGGTACCTCAACGTTCGCCAGCTCCCTGGCTTTCCCTTTTGGGGTAGGGAGGCCTTCCGTGTCACACACATCCCTTGTGCTGTGGGGCTCTGAGTGGGTGAGGAAGGTTGGCCTCAAAGCTAACCTTATCACCGCCAGCTGGGCTGCGGGGCTCGCAGCTGGGAAGCCTCAGCCATTACCCATCACCGCAGCGGTGCCACTGAATGCTCACCAACCCTAACGCGCTCAGGATGCCCGCACATAGCTGCCTATCAGCGACTGAGACCAAATTGTTAACACTGCAAATCAACGTAATTATTTCTCCCTGCCTGTCTTACAGTGTGAAGTAGGCAAAAAACTTATAACCAATGAAAGATTATGAGCCAAAAAATTCCTACTCAGCCTCTGAAAGAACAACCAGCGAGATCATACTGCCTACAGGGAAGGAGCTGCGCTTCAAAGACGAGGAGGGGAGGGGCGAGAGCCTATATATGGGCAAGGTTCCACCCTCCCCTCTCCAGTGGCACCACAGGAAGGTCGCCTATGGCATGCCTCCCCGCCTCATCTCCCACCCCACCTGCAATAGCTTCCCCATGCCCAAGCTGCGCTGGGGGATGGAAGTAAGGCATTTCTTCCAAAACAGTGTCTTCCAAGGGGGGGGAATAGAAAGAGCAGTAGGAAAAAGTTGAGAGGTTTTATGAGTGGAAGACAATGATGTCTGAACCCCATAAAATTCCATGAATAGCGTCAGCATGATAAAAGCCTCAGAGTCTCATTCCTGCTTTCTATAAGAAGAGATCCATGACACATCCATTAAAACGGTTAATTAATTAAATAATCAGAAATATTACTAGTCCTAGGAACTGAAGTTTACAAGGCAGTTCACTGACCATTTTGGAAGGAAAGCATAATATTAGATACTTTTAATCTCTTGAGGTTATTCTTTTGTGCAGTTATTGAATATTAACTAGTAATATTTTTAACGGGAAAACATTCCCCCAGTGACAGATAGCTATTTTCAAAATGTAAGAAATGCAAAACAAAAATAAACAAAATAAATAATACAACTACTCTAACATGAAAAGCCTAAATACAAATTGGAGTTTATAAAAAAAAAATTAAGAACTGTCCAGTCCCACAAAACAATGACAGAATTCACATAACTAATCATCCATAAAACCTATTACAAATAAACACTCACAAAAATTCAAAACACATAGAAGAGTGATGGAATTTCCACTTCAGTGGCTGATAAAGTGAGATATGTCAGAAATCAACTGAGCTGGAAAAATGACGCTCTGAAGAGGTGCTTAAAATGATCTGTAGCTATGGTCTACCATTACTCAAACTGATGACTCTTAATACATGGATATTTCAGGTCATCATATCTAGAATCTTAATTTCAGAAGCCTGTCTTCTTGTACAAAACTACGAAGTATATTCTGAAGTTGGCATTCTGAATAAAAAAGCCCTGTCATGAGTGCAACCCTAAAAAAAAACCACCTCTCCAAAGCCAACAGCTACCCCTATATTTTAGAATTAATCAAATACAAAATAGCACATGATGTTTTCCTACAAGTTACATATTAGTGGCATGCACTTAATCTTGTTTTCCAATGCTACAAAATGTATAGCTGGTTAGAGTGTAAAGACGAATGAGCTTCCTATCGCTCACCTTAAAGGAGCTGAGCTTTCTTGAGTGCTCAGTTGAAGTACTCACAGAAGGCTTGCAGATGTTTGAGAAATATAATTCCCTTCTCTTTCTCCTACCCAAAGCACTTAACTTTTGTGCCAGGGGAACACGAAGGCAGCAGAGGGCACCCCAGAGGCCTGGCAGAGGTCATCTACCCTCCCTGGATTTGATAATCCCATAATCCCCAGAGAGAAAGTGATGCACTCACATTATTTCTACCCTGAGGAAATTGGAGCCTTTAGAACACCCACTGCCAGTACCTCAGGCCAGCGGAAAGAATGGCAGCGGTGCTTGCAGTGCCAGCTCACAACAGGCTGTGAATATTGTTTATTTATTTATTGCATCTCTATACCACAATAAATAGTCAGAGCTCTCTGGGAGGTTCACAAACTGGAATAGGTTCCAGTTTGCGTCAAACATACATGCAAGAATTCAAGCAGGGGCACTCCCTTTTGCAAGCATCCTTATTTGAATTCTCGCAACATAACTAAGTCCAATTGAGTTCATTGGCCCAAGTAAGTGAGTACACAATGTTGCAGCTAAATCTGTAATCCGATACACAACTATTTGGGAATATGTCTTATTGAGCTCAATTGAGCACAATGGGATTTATTTTTGAATAGATATGTATAGGAATGTGTTTTTATTGCTAAATCATATGTTCCAAAATATAATGTGGTACAACCCTACTGGGACTGTTGTGCTTGTGAGGGAGAAGGATTCTAACCTACCATTCTGATTGATGTGCATGGGTTTTTTTTTTTTTAATGTTCAAGCAGTCTCTTTCTGCATGAAAAACCACATGAAATGTGGTGGGGAAACCACATGAAATATGATTTCCTATTCAGAATTTCAAGTGGCAGAGTTGTGATTAGTTGGTGGGACTGAAAAGATCATGCCAGAAAAGATTTGGATGGTTTTGTACTGCTACTGTTGTGGATTAGAAGACTGGTACAGTAAATTTGCGTCAACTACTTATATAGTGGAAGTAGACATAGGGCTCATCTACACAAGCACTACACAAACTCATCTACACATACCACTATGAAAGTGGTATGAAAGCAGTATATAAAATACAGGAGCCACACTACTGCTTTATAGCAGTATTGAAGTGCACTGACAACTGTTGGGGCCCACGACACATACCATATACTGCTTTCATACACTATCACAGTGTTATATCCTGCTTGGTGTAGATGTGTCATGGGCTCCAACAGTTGTCAGTGCACTTCATTACAACTATAAAGCAGTAGTGTAGATCCTGCAGTGCACTTCAATATCACTAGAAAGCAGTAGTGTGGCTCCTGCCTTTTTATATACCACTTTCATAGTGGAATATCCTGCTTGGTGTAGATGAGCCCATAGTTCAGTGGTTGTGGAAAACATTCTTTCTACTTACACAAAAACTATAATATTGTTTCTGTAAGAAAAATATTGTTTTGATATCTTATGGAAGTTAGTTGGAATTTGTTTTAAAAGAAAAGATTGTACCCACACATTAATTTTAAAACTTTAACCTAAAAAATTCCAGTAAATCTCAATTAATCCAGCCAATACATACACCTGAATGTTATCTATTTTTCAGTTGATATGACTAGCGCGCCTGTCAATGCCCTGGTCATTGTATGGGACACAGAGTTAACACAATCCTATCCACATGCCCTCTCCCCTTCTGCAGAGCCACAAAAGCTCCTTGGTGCACATTGGACTTGAGGGCAATGAAGGATGTTGTCTGGAACACAAGTGGAGAAAGATTTGTGCTAACCCTGATAAAATACAGGTTAGAGCTCATTATTGGCCCTACTCTATGGTGGCAAAGGTGGAGTTCTTTTCCAATTCCATTGAATATTCAGTGTGTCCCAGCAGAGCTGATTCAGATGATGATTATGAGCTGCACCTGAAAGGGAATTGATCACAAATCCCTCAATGTGATAAATTTGAAGTAAAATTACTCATAGCTGCCATCACTTGGACTCCATTGTTAGTGAAGTTCTATTAACAAGGTTATCCTGAACACCACCTGGTATAGATCTATTGGATGAGTTTTAACTGTTGAAGCACAAAGACGCAGACAAGGCAACTGAGTAAGTTTGACTGACCACTTGTATGTTCAACCTTTATTCTTCCAGGAAGTTATACATTTTTCCTTGGAAGGGGGGAGTGGTACCAGTCTCTCTGAAAGATGCAGTAATCAGCCACTCCTGAAGAATCCTAAACTGGAACTAAAAGTGGAGAACAGCTGTACACTTCTCCCTTTTTGAGCACAGTGATCAAGTGGTTGCCGATCAACTCTAGGCATTCATGATTTTCTAGATCCATTTTAGTCTGGCTTTAAGCCGAGTTTTGGTCATGCTGTGGGATGACCTTTGCTAAGAGAGAGAATGGGGGGTTGGGAGTGTGAGCTTTTGGTTCTTTTGGCCCTCCCAGTAGCTATCAATACTATCATCTACGGCCTCCTTCTGGACCAGCTCACTGGATTGGAAGTTTGGACATTGTTTTACACAGTGCTTGTATTTCTATTGGATGGTCATTTCCAAAAGGTGGTGCGGGGGATTTTGTTGCTCTCTTCTGTGGCAATTTTGTCACAAGTTCCCTCAGGTGTCAATTTTTATCCCCCATGCCATTTAACATCTACATGAAACTATTAGGGAAGATTAACAGGGAATGTGGGCTGAGGTGTCATTAATATCCAGCTTTACTTCTCCTTTTCATCTAACCCAGGTGATGTAGTAGATGTTCTGAAACAGTGCCAAGCAGGATAATGGACTATATGAGGGCCAACGAACTGAAGCTCAGTCCAGACAAAATGGAAGTACTGTTCGTGGGGGCATTCATTTGCCCAGTTGAGAGCTGTTCAGCTGCTCTAAAGGGAATTGTACTCTCCCTGAAAGGAGACCCCCCCAGTTCTGCAGCTTGGGGAAGCTTGAAATCCATCACTGCCACATGAGACTGAGATGGCCTCAATGGCTAGGAATGCCTTTTATCAGCTTAGGTTGATATACCAGCTGCAACCTCTTTGGAAACAGATAGCCTGGCAATGGTTATCTACATTATGGTAACCTCCTGCTTGGATTACTGTGATGTATTATAAATGTGAGGTAACATTTGAAGAAAGCTTGGAAACTTCAGTTAGTTCAAACAGAGCTGCTTGGTTACTAACTGGAATTGATTGTTGTGATCATGTGATGCCTGTGCTTTATCAACCACACTGGCTTCCAATCCATTTCCAAGCTCAATTCAAATGTTGGTGGTGACCTTTAAAGTTCTAAATGGGCTGAGACCACAGTATCTAAACAAATGTCTCCTGTCATAAGTACCTGCTGAGGCCCTTAGGTAATCATCGAAGGTCTTCCACCAGGTACTCCTACTGAAGGCAGTTAGGCAGTTGGCTACAAGAGTTAGGGCCTTTTCAGTTGTGGCACGCCATGCATGGAACACTCTCCCAAAAGAGGCTTGCCTGAACTCTTTTCAACACCAAGCAAGGACCTTTCTTTTCTCGTAGATGTTTTGGAATTTAAGGATTTTTTAAAAAAGATTTTTGGCTGTCTTTATATATTTATATTTAATTCTGCCCTGGCTGCTGATTTGTATTGTATATTTTTCTTTTAGGTTTTGTAATCTACCCAACGAGCATCTGTTATTGGGCAGATTAAAATACAATATAAATAAATAAAATACGTGTTAAGCATAATTCAAATAGTAGGTTTTCTTGTTATTTATTCAAACTGGTTTGACTGAAATATGCCATTTCAGAAAATTATGAAGCTATTGAAAAGTTTAAATATGCAATGCAGTAAACCTTCAACAAACAAAACCATGCAAAACCACACTGATTGATATTTAGCATCATGATCATTTCACTTTCTTTTCCCACTCCCTTGCTTTTGCAGGGTTACAGCTTTGAGAATTAGTCTGTAAAGTAATCTGGACTCTCAATGAAACTGACTGTCAACTAATTTGCTTAGAAACACCAACTTGAGAAACTACAGCCTAACAAATAAAAGAACAGGTTAGGGATCTCTGTGGTAGGCGGATTTGGAAGAGCAACATCCAGGAAGACATTAAGAACTGATCGTTTGATTTGACATTGGGGGATTATTTGATAATAGCTCGGGGTGGATTGGAAGGGATTTAGTCAAGAGGATTTGATTGCTAGGTTATTGTGGCATACTTTTGTGGAGAGGGGAAATGAAATCTGACTTCAATTTTAACAAGGGAGATTTGTCTAAGAAGGAGAGAATCTTTTTGCTTAAAGAAGAGGGCAAATTGAAAGACAGAGGTAGGGCTGCTTGAGTAGCAGCACTGCAGCAGCGAAAGGACTCATTTGATAGAGGATCATATTTATGAGAGTTCAAAAGAATATGCATGAAGAAATGTGGGTAAGGAGGGGTAGTGAAGGATAAAGATGTTGAAATGCTATAGCATAACAAAGGAATTCATTTTTTAATTTTTTTTATTTATTAAATTTATATACCGCCCCATAGCTGAAGCTCTCTGGGCGGTTTACAAAAGTAAAAAACAGTGAACATTAAAAGTATACAAAATTTAAAACCATTAAAAACATTAAAAACAACAGTATAAAAACAACAGTATCCATTTAAAAACAACAGTTCTGGGGGCTGTTAAAAAACAAATTAAAACAATATCAAGAAAAGAGAAAAAAATACTGTTCCCTGTAGAAAATTAAGAATGGAAGAAAATGAACAATAAGATAGACAAGCAAATATTTAACAAAGGCAGGATCTACACTACTGCTTATAATGGTTTATAATGGTTTTGACAACTGTTCATGCCCAGGACACATTACATATACCGTTTTCAAACCGTTTTTAAAGTGTTGTATCCTGCTTGGTGTAGATCTGGCCAAAGGAAAAAAAAATGAAGACAAGGTAGAACAAGAGACATTTCAAGAAAGCACTTACTCCTTGGCAGATTTTGATGAAGGTTACTTAGATTTTAACTGGTCACCTGTGGTTCTTACAAAAAAAATACTTATTGACAGCTTGCCTTTGGTATCTTCCCCAACATAGCCCCCTCCATAACCTCTAATTCCCTGCACTATGAGGAAAATCTTAGAGTGTGCCTAGAAAAGAAATCCCCAAACTTGCGGAATAAAAGACAAAATAAGTGGTATTTGGATCTTCTGGTATAGTCTGTAATCCATATATATGAAGCTTTAGCCTCTTTTATCAGAATAAGAAATCTCATAATGAAACCTTGAAAACAGGGGTGGGCAACAGGAACAAATTAAGCACTGCCTCACCTTTTCTCCCACAGCGCAAGCTTATTAGCGATGGTGAGTTTTCGTTCGTTTAGCTGGTATTTATATTACCCTTTTGCAAGTGGAGAAGGAAGCAAAGAATAAAGACACAGACACCAGAGCTTGGGAATACTCACCCCAAATCCAAAATGGTGATACACCCATCCCAAATCCAAATGGTGATACTGTGGCTGTGAGCTCTGCAAAAAGACCTTAAAATGCCTCTCTGCTGTGTGGCATTTCTTTCTTCTATGGTCATCTAACTATCCCATTACTTTGTTTAACTGGAGAAAATTAGTAGAAAGTGACACAAAGAGTTCCCTCCTGCTGCTTCCCCCCCCCTTTCCCTCATAATCTCCTCACTGCAGGTGCATTTCTCCCCCTTCCAGCAGATGTGGTTTGCTCCCAAGCCCTGATAGAATTTTTGCCTCTGCCCAGAGAGCTCCGGCTATTGGGCGGTATAGAAATGTAATAAATAAATAAATAAATAAATAAACTCAGAAGTACTTAGGCCTTTCGGTTTTTCTCATACACAGGCACCTTAAGACCACTGTAAAATAAGCGAGGTTTGGATATGTGTAAGAGTAACTATTGGATCTCCATTTTATTCCAAAGCTATGTGTGAACCCTCCAGAATCTTGTATACCACATTCCACATGATGTTTGTAAGCAAACAGACAAAAGTTACAATGGGTCAGCTCTTTCAAAGCATCCAAGGTCAGCACCCACAGAACATAAATGGAAATATATTGGAACTATAATTTTTAAAGCTGACGTGCAACCAAATTCACAGCTTATACTTTCAAGGCTATTTAGATAGTGAATAATGTTGGTGCTTGTGTGAAGTAGTTTAATGCAGTTTCTTTTTCATTCAATTGTGATTTTTTTCCTTTATAATTTATTTTTCTATATTCTTGTAACCATTTGTTAAAGTGATTTTAAGATAAAATATCTTCACTCTCACTGTATGGAAGATTCTTGATAAAATGGACGGAAAAATAGTCTCAAAATAATGTACAGCTAATTATACATGTTACAATTTTTCAATCCAAATATTCATCTTTTATCTAATGATCAAAGCCCTCTGTTTATCCAATACCCTGCTGGCAAGAGCCAGGCAGGACCAGAGAAGGACAGAGGCGATTTCACCTCCTGTTCCTCCTTTAAAAACAACAACAACAACAACAACAACAACAACAGTTTCAGCTAGATGGGCATCTAAGCCGATCTAGGTGACTCACCAGTGGTGGTTGGGGATGGAGAGGCCATAGGACCCTGGCCTCTCCTCAGCCACTGTTTGCCCCATTTTCACCCTTCCTTATCTCCTGAGAGGTCAATGTTGTAACCTTGAAGGAACAGCTACTGTGGTGCTTTCTGCAGCAATTATGAAAGTGCCAGGAGAGGGGGAATAGCCTAATATTGGATTCCCTCTCCCAAGGTTGATGGAGTGCCTACGACCTTGGGAGGGGAATGTGGCATCTCCCAGGGACCAAAGGATCACTCTGCTCATTGACTAAGCCTTTAAAGAAGTAAAGACAGTCGTATTACCTCTGTTAAATCATGGAATAGATAAATAGTTGCATTCATTTCTTTCAGCAACCTATATCAGTCTGTAAAAACAACAACCTGACACCTGTTTCTAAATTTGTTTTCGCAACATCTCAGAAAGATGCCAAGTTTCCCTACTTTATCCAAATGAAACAACCCTCAAAAGAAGAGAGGGGAATGAAAGCAAAGATTTCTGAGTTATTTCAAGTTTGATATTGACACGTTATGTAATTTTTCTACATTTGTTTTATGATTTTTACATTTTTATATAACATATTTTATACCACCTCTCAGTAAAGATTCCTAGAATGGTTTACATTAAAATAAAACCCAAACCAATTAAAATACAAACAAAACAGCCCCAAACAGTCATTAAAAACACAAGGCAGACAGATTTTAAAAGCCAGATAAAAACAATCCACAGTACTTTCTAATTAAATAGAAAGGTCTTTGTCTGGCACCAAGAAGGACTAAATAGTACCAGGTATACCTCTTTCGGGGGGGGGGAGGAATAACTGGGGTGCCACCACTTGAAAGGGCCCTCTCCCTGGTAGTCACTCTTCTGGCCTCAGATGGTACGGACACATGCAGAAGGCCCTTTACTGAAATCTTAACATTAAACTGCTGTATATTCTGGATGTCAAAGTTATATTACAATTGTAGCTGTAGTAATCAATGCAAGTAAAACAAATGTAATCTACTGGCCTCACAAGATGGTTTCAATGTTCTGTTTTTAGGACTGAAAGCTAAGCTGTTGTCCCTTCACAGATGGGAGACAATCCCCGAGAAATCTGTCCTGCATAACTCCAATGAAATGAATGGGGCATGCACAAAAGCACGAATAGGTATAAAGCTGATGATTCAAAATTCCTCTTGATTTATATTTTAATAGTAGGATTTAGAGGGGTTGAAACTGGGGAATGATCATAATACTTTCTTTTAAAAAAATAATAATAGGAGAATAGCAGCAGGCTATGAAGAAAAGTGCTCAAATAATGAAGGAAAAGCCATTGGTGTGGTGTAACTTTTAAATTAAAATACAAAACTCAAATTAATCTAAAATGTGTAGACAGTAAACTACTGCATCATTCAGTATTTATCCCTCTGAATAACACAAAAACCTAATCAGGTAAAATTCTCATTCTTACCATTTTAAGTTTTACTAGATAAAGCTTCTGGACACTTAAACATTCTAAATATTGGTTTTTATAAAACTGGCGCGGGGGGATGATTGGAAAATCAAGCTTGGTTCAAATATATCTTATTTTTACTTCTATGCTACAGAATTCTAAGAAATGCTTTATTTTTAAAAACACATTCTAAGCTATTAATAAAGGAGGAGAATCTTATATGACACTGCATTATGGATTTATAGGTTTAGTTTGTCGTATGCATTTGTACCTACCCTTGAAAAAATTACTTCTGAAGCAACAAATCCTTCAAAAATACCTCTTTTGTTCCATTATTGAGTTCCTGAAAAACAATACTAAATCTTAACTTGAACCTCTTTGACCCAGATTCATATACAGGAAACAAAAATGGGAATAATTCTACATATGAAACCTTTGGGGGAAAGGAAGTTAAATTCTAAAAGACAGTTTTGTGAAGGAAAGTCTTTGAAGTGTTACCAGGTCAGACATTTTGACACACACAAAAATCTGTCTCTATGCTTCGTTGCTGCCACCAATGCTAACAATTATAAGCTTTCAGCGTTGTGAATAATTCAGAATCTCATCTGTTCCATTCAGTGTAAAGGCAATGTTGAGAGAACAAGGTCAGTCTTCTCCACCCTCCCAGCAACTGACTTTTCCACCCTGACACCAGTCTGATTGCATGATACCCCTAGTGTTTGACATGCATTCCCTGACAGGTTCTTAACAGCAGTTAGTCTATTTAGCTTAACGTATGGGAAGTGAGGGCACAATAAGATGACAGATTTCAGTGGCCAGAAACACAGTATCAGCATTCAGGTTTCCAAAGATATTTCACATAATTAAAACATAATAGGGCCATATTTCACTGGGAAAAAAATGACAGATGTCAGTCCACACATTTAATCAATGGAAGACTGTCTGGCTTCATAGCAACAGCGTGACTTACATATGGTGCATTAAAATAAATATTAACACTACAATCACCTGGTTACCAGAAGCTAAACTTGATGAACAAGACTTTTTGAGCTTGTTTAGAAAAAAGCTATGAACTCCTGTCATTCAACCTTTAATTTTGTGATGGAAAGGAAACTAGCATTCAGCTATTCATTTTCTTCTAAGAATAAACAGGTTTTCATCAATCAAAAATAAAGAAATAAATAATGTACACTGGTGTTCAGTAATATTTTTACTTCATTAAAGGCTCCACAGATTTGTTGACATCTAGAATTATTTAGAAAAACTCAGCTAACATATATACTCTAATGTCTTTCAACTCATATTGTCTGCTTAAATTGATTTCAGCTGTTTACATTGTTTTAAATTTGTGTTAAATTTTTTAAACGGTTTTCATTATGTTGTATTTAGTAAACTGCTCAGAGCACTTCGGCTATAGGGCAGTACAGAAATGGATAGAATAGTAATAAGAGAGAGACAGGGGGAGTGCGACCCTGTTGATTCTCCTGGACCTCTCAGCGGCCTTCGATACCATCGACCATGGTATCCTTCTGGATAGGTTGTCTGAGCTGGAGTTGGAGGTGGTTCCGCTCCTACTTGGATGGCCGATTCCAGGTGGTGCTGGGGGATTATTGCTCTGTGCCATGGCTCCTAAGCCATGGGGTTCCACAGGGCTCTATCTTATCCCCTATGCTGTTTAACATATACATGAAGCCGCTGGGGGAGGTTATCCGGAGATGTGGACTGAGGTGTCATCAATATGCGGATGATACCCAGCTCTACCTTTCCTTTTCATCAAACCCAGGTGAGGCAGTGACTGTTCTGAACCAGTGCCTGAGCACGGTAATGGACTGGATGAGGGCTAACAAACTGAGACTCAATCCAGACAAGACGGAGGTACTGTTAGCGGGTGGTTCATCTGTCCGGCGAGGTGATGTTTTCCCTGTCCTGGACGGGGTTGCACTCTCCCTAAAGGATCAGGTCCGTAGTTTGGGGGTGCTCTTGGATCCAGAACTGTCACTTGAGGCACAGGTGAACTCAGTGGCAAAGAGCACCTTTTATCAGCTTAGGTTGATATACCAACTACGCCCTTATCTGGACAGAGATAGCCTAGCTACAGTTATCCATGCTCTGATAACCTCTCACTTGGATTACTGCAATGCGTTATACGTGGGGCTGCCTTTGAAAACGGTCCGGAAGCTTCAGCTGGTATAAAATAGGGCAGCCCGTTTACTAACAGGGACTGGCCGACGAGATCACATTACGCCAGTCCTTTTCCAGCTTCATTGGCTGCCAGTCCAGGTCCAGGCCCAATTGAAAGTGCTGGTATTGACATTTAAAGCCCTAAACGGTTTGGGGCCAGGTTATCTGAAGGAACACCTCCTCCCATATGTACCTACCCGGACCTTAAGATCATCTACAGGGGCCCTTCTCCATGAGCCCCTGCCAAAGGAAGTGAGGCAGGTGGCTACTAGGAGGAGGGCTTTTTCCGCTGTCGCACCCCGGTTGTGGAACGAGCTCCCCAGAGAGGTCCGCCTGTACTGCTTTCGTCGCCAGCTGAAGACCTTTTTATTCACTCAGTATTTTAACACTTAATTTTAACTTAAATTTAAATTTTACTGTTTTAACTCTGTATTTTAATCTTGTAATCAACTTTGCTGTGTGGTTTTATCCTGGTTGCGCTTTTTATACTGTATTTCGTAATTGTGTTTTTAACCTGTTGGATGTTTTTTGTGGTTTTAATTTTTGTGACCCGCCCAGAGAGCTTCGGCTATTGGGCGGTATAAAAATGTAATAAATAAATAAATAAATAAATAAAAATAATAATAACAACAACAACTATGGCATCACATCAAAAAACAATACAGAAAACCTTCAGAAACTGGGCCTACATCTGGGCCCACACCAACATCTAGAAAGCAGTCTTACTTCAAACATGCTTAATAGTCAGGAAATTCCTGAATCTGTAAAAGACAGCATGACTTAGCAAAGCCCTTCATGTAGAAAAACCACCACAACCGAGAAAAGAGAGATGATGATGATGATGATAATCTTGTATAAGTTATTATTAACAGTTTTTAGGAAGTTGATACAGCATATCTAGTTAATTGTACAAGGCATACCTGGAATATTTATAACAGGAGTGGTTAACTTGTTATAGCCAACATATTCAATGGTAAGGGAAGATGGGAGTTGTTGGCCAAAACACCTGGAGGCCCACAATTTACTTTATGATTTATGCTATCTTGCAAAACTGCCATTTTCCATAACATATAAGATATTCTAACATCACAATGTAATTTTTAGAAAACAACAATGTAATACTTATTCTACTTCCTGATTGATTAGACTGATTTTTCAGTAACAGCAAGGGGTTTATATTCTCAGTACAGCCCCTTCATGTCCTCTGACCAAATTTTGGTTCTCAGTCACTCACATGTAGACAGACCAAATCCATAAACAAATTAAGGCCACTGTGAATTTGCATTTTGTGTGTGAATGTATATTGTACAATATATATATAGCTTGAATTGAGTTGAAGAATGAGATCCTAAACTATTATCTTGAAAACTTTTTGTAAGAGTGGAATTAGATATTAACATAAACATTTGCTGCCACCAAACATGGCAGGTTAATGCAGATCTCACTGCATTTGTAATGTGTAATAAAACATATCTGTACCCTGATATTATCCCATGGTGTGCTTCCTTGCCTCACTAACAGTAGCCAATAAGGCTGTGCATGGTTCAAACCTCAGATATATGAATCCGAGGCTCAGAGTCCATTTTGTGGCAGACCCGCCATTTTAGGACAGGATCCGCCATTTTCCGGCACAGCCCTAAGCCCTGGTACAGCCCCCAGCATGAAGTGGCTGTGAAGGCTGGACTCGCTGGGGGCCAGGAGCAGAGGGCAGACGTGTACTTACTGTGTGCGATTGCCGGCATCGATCTTGTGAGAGGATGCCGTCGAGACGTGATCTCATGAGAGGAAGCCACCAATGGCGGCAGGAAAGCTAGTGACTGTGCCGAGGAGTGGCAATCGCATGCGGCAAGTACACATCTGCCCGCTGCTCCTGGGCCCTGGGAAGGCCAGCCCTCCCAGCCACGGGATGCTGGGGGCTGTAGACTGTACCGGGGCCTAGGGCTGTACCGAAAAATGGTGGATTGCCTCCTAAAATGGTGGGTCTGCCACAAAATGGCCTCAAAGCCTCGGATGTGAATATCCTGAGATTCGACTCTTGCACAGCCCTAGTAGCCAATTATGTAGATATGAGGTGGAGGAAAGCATAATAAGATGATGTTAGTACAATTGCTAAGTTTCCCAGGAGTATTGAACAAACTCACGGGGCTTCCATTGTTACTGTTAAGTCTAGACCCATCCTTAATAGTTATTGATTTCATTTTATCTATATGTCAATTTTGAAGTAGGAATTAGTTAATGGAACCATTCCATATTGTAAACACCTTTTTTGTGTTGTGCTTTAAATAAATGTCAATGTTTAAATGAATGATGTTCACCTTTACAGATATCTCCTTTCTTCCTGTTGTCCAAGCAATGTCTCATCGGTCATTCACTAGGTCATCAGGCAATTCTGATAAGCTCACTTGGTCCTTGGACTGGGAAACTTTACTTGACTGTAAGAGTGCCCTCTGCTCTTGTCAGTGCTGCAAAAAGTCCCAGAATAGGTCTAATTTCCCCTCACCTCCAGCACCTGCACAATGCACCACTGCAGCTAGTCAGTCATATTGTTGTTCTTCTCCCCCTCCACAGCTAATCAGCTGATTGCTCCTGCATTCTTCCTCCACCCTCACTGCACAGTTGAAACCCTGAAAGCATCCCCTGGTAAATCATGCAACCTGGTCCACCACTAAAGCAAACCACAAGGCAAAGCTAGAGAGCCACCGTTTAGTGTGACCAGCTACTATAAAAAGAGAGAGGGAGAGATTGGGGCTATTCTCACAACATGACAGCCCACCATGGGTCATTTAACCCACATGAGGCTGCAGGCCCATGTGGGGTCCATGTGGCCACCATTTTGAATATGCAACCCATGCCTGGGCGTTAAATAATCCTCACCTTATCTATGGACTGCTTTAGGGTTATGCAAAGGTTGTTTAACGGTCTTGTAATCCACGCTCACTGGGTTTGCATCACTAAACAGGGATTGCATATGCATATCATGGATTAAATAGCCCACAACGAGCTGCGGCAATGCTGTCCGAAACTGGATGATAAAGAAAGGGGTGGGAAGGTGGACAGCTGCACTTGAGGTGATTGGGAAACCCCTTGCAGTGAAAAACACTGATTTAAACAAGGGACATTTTTAGATACAATTGCCACAATCTGAAAAGCAGCTAGAAGATAAATTTGTTTGCAGTGCAATCAGTGGCCAAGTGTATCACAGCATTATTTTATCATTATATATTTTTTCAGGAGGAAAGCTGCCAAGATCACAGGGCTACCACCTGTTATTACCTTGATTCAAGATCCCTTCCTTTGACCAGAGTGTAAAAGTCATTTCTTCAATATTGCATTAGAAAGATACCAAAGTTTGGGCTGTATTACCTATTCTATTAAATTGTTGAGCAGTATAAAACATGCTGTATTTGAGAATAAACAGAGCATTGTGTAAAATTACATATAAAATCTTTCACATTTAATGAAATATGCTATAGGAGATGCCACTTCATCAAATATTAGGATGGCATATAGTCACAGCAGTGATCTACCAACAAAATGCTGCAGGCCATTATGCTACCATGGGACGGACATTGTGGCAGTATTGCAGGCACTTTGAAAACAATAATTAAGTACTGAGGTTATTAAGTCACTTAAATCAGAGAGCTTTGGCTATTGGGTGGTATAGAGAAGTAATAAAATAAAATAAAATTTAAAAAATTAATTAATTAATTAAAACGTGTCCATTTCTGATTGAACTAAAAATTTGCTGCTACTAAACTGGGATAATAGTTTAACAGCAATTTCAAAGAAGTGCAGTCTTGATTAATGGACCGAAGCTGTCCTCCCTCTTTTGTCAGATGTTTCTTAGTTGGACCCAGAGTTTTTGTCCCTTTGTTCTTTTTGTTTTAAACCCTATAAAAACTGTTTTCATGCCCGAGTAGTCCCTGGCTTTCAAAAGCAGACACCACTTTGCTGAAATTACCTGCTTAAACCACTTGGTTCTTTGTCATCCAAGGTAAGGTAAAACTCTGCTGTTGAAATCACTCCGTTTCTGGCCTTCCTGGTAAGTTCTGTAGTTCTCTGGCCTCCCAAGATCCTAATGCACATTCCTGGGTGCATCCACAGGCTGGCTTGCTCCCTCACCAAAACTACCTGAAGCTATGGAACCCAGGGTTCTGCCATACAGCCTCTTTCCCCTTTTCCGAAGACCATCCATTTCTGGCCACCTAGAGCTCATGACCCAATTAGCTCCCTTGGTTGAAGAACCACAGGGGGAGCACACAGGACTCCATGGGAGAAGAGTTCAGGACCATCAAAGAAAGAAAGGAGTCTCTTGCTGGGCAGGGAAAGGTGGGACCAGGACATGCAACAAGGAAAGCTGCAACCACACTCTAAGCACTCCAGCAGATTACTGAAGAGTGCCACATGACCGAACGGGGATTTCAGGAGGGAAGTGGCTGGGGTGGGAAGCATTAAACCTCTGCTTCCCATCTGCGGTGGTCTTGATCCAGATCAGGGCTTCACACACATACTTTCAAAAAAGCAAAAACAACTCAGGGAGCTGGATACCACACGATTAACATGACATGTAGTTTGACCACAAGAATTGTGTTTCTGTGCTCAGGCATTACTCTTTTGGTGGAAGGGGAGAGCAAAAACAAGGCTAGAACAAATTTCAGGAAGTGTCAATGCTGTATTCCCAGATCTCATTTGATCTCAAATGTTACTATAGAGCTTAGGAGTCAAATGTGCAGTTAGTTAGGTTCTTTGCAAACAGCACAACTGTAGACCATCTGTCAAATTAAACAGAATTTGTATTCAACCACAGGATAACCTATGCTTTTCAATTGTTAAAAAATACAAAATATAAAATTGCAAACAATTCATCTTGAAAGTCAAATTCAGTCCCAGCAACAACTTATTTCCGTAGTTAATTTGTGGTTTATTAAGGAAGTATTCTGTTACTTCTCACTAAATTACAAGTCTGTGTTAACTTGTAAAATGTTTAATACAGTTTATAGTCACTGGAATATTTAATTGGAAACATGTTTTTAAAACTAATAAATTAAAATTTTCAGTTTAACACGGCTCAGAAGGACTCTCTCTTGCTCCTATTTTTCAGGGCCATTTCTCTTCTATTTGAATACTTAAGTATTTTATAAGTGACTAGAGTCTGTAAGTCTTAACAACTTCAAGTTAAAAATTATGAGACCTCCATGTATGTTAGCAGATGTATCTGTCAAAAATAGAGATTATTTTGCCACTTGTAGAAAAATTAATGAACATTTACTAATTTTATTTTAGGAAACTCTCTGAAGTGACTATTTTTCATTTCACAAGTAAGCTTCACTTAAACATGAGAACCAAATTTTTGCTCCACAATAAACTTAAATACGGTTTTAAAGATAGTGAAATAGCCAGAGATCTATTGATCCATTTCAGTAGGATCTAATCAAACCCTGAGTGCAAAATTTACCTCCATTCAAAATCAAAAGGTTCTTCCAGGAACATTTGCCAAAGATATTTCATATATTAATAATTATGGCCACCCCTTAGTCCAGGGATGGGAAGTGCAACACTTTCTAAGGGTCTGTAGAATTTAAAGAAACTGAATTAAGTATTGCAGAAAACATGCTGGTCTATTTTAAGACAGATGTGCAAATGTTTTTTGTGTTTGTGGGATAAAATTAATGGAAAGATATTGGTTCAGTGCAGACATAAAAATCTTGGTTTGGTAATCCACTATTTAATGGACCAGAATCAATCCATGTGCCTGAACGCTTCACACAGACACCATCTGCTCCCTGTCTCGCCTGGCAGCTTCTTCCCTTAGTCCCACCCACTCTGCCATGGAGGGAAAAGCTTGAATTTACAATCAGCAGCTGATCAGTGACAAGAGGTTTCCCTGTGGGGCAGAGAGGATAAGGCCAGAGGTGGAAATGGCTGCTTACTTCTGAGTAGTCATGCTCATGCTTACTTGTGTTTAGCCATGCAGAGGCTTGCTGTTTGTTACTATTCGAAAGTGCTGTTGAGTGATTCATTCCTGTTTACTTCTGAGTAAATATGCAAAAGCTTATCCTGCTAATTGTGAACAAACATGATAATCATGCTTACTTCTGAGTAGACATCCAAAGGCCTGCACTGCTTATTTGTGAGTAGACATGCTGCTCATGTTTACTTCTGAGTAGACATACTTCCTGCTATAAACTTTTAACAATGGAAATGGGATATGTGGAACCCCAACCAATTTTGCCCCACTTGTTATATGGTCCTTGTGAGGTTCTTTGAAACAGAATCCTGTTTTAGTTCAAAACAGAATCCCAGGGCAGCTACTAAACAATCAAATTAAAGAAATAAGCCAAAACTAGGCCAATATAATTATAATGGCAATAAAACAAAACAATGTCCTAACAAATGAACAATAAACAGAAAAAGCAGGAATGGATTCATTCAAGCCTATAAATATAGGGAAATAAGATATAGTTCTCACCAAATGCCATAATACCATCAGAAGATAGATAACTGGACAAGATTCCAAGGGCAAGGATGGAGTTCCATAGGCTGGAATTGCTACTGAAAATGCCCTGTCCCAGCAACAACGATGATGTAATGTGCAACTGCCTCCAAAGGCTATTCGAGTGGGCAGGCAAGAACATGCAGGAAAAGTCAGTCCTTTAAATATCCTGTTTCCAATCTCGGATATTGTAACAGGATTTTTTCTGGTATTTCAGTTGTGGCCCACTGACTTCAAAAGAAGCCCACCTTCTTCTACTAGGATTTGCCCAACATAAAACAAAGTACTTTTATGGTGGGTGCAGGAATCAGAGAAACTTTGGTATAGATGAACAAGTTTGTACATTGGATCTCTGAATTTATTTATTTATTTATTTATTATATTTTTATACCGCCCAATAGCTAGAGCTCTCTGGGCGGTTCATGTCATAGTATCATGATTCTTCCTTTCTGGGCAGAAAGAGTAAAGACATGCACAGAAGTCAATGCTGTTTGACTATTTCCTATATGGTTAGCAAAAAGGACTATGTGCACATCAGAAATCCTAGACTATATATAAAATAAATTGCTTCATGAGTGGTCATAGGTCATTATGTGCACTCATAACCATGAATGAAAACAATGCAAGGTCCCTGCTTAAAAGCACCTGACAAATCATCATTCACCTAATTAATGAGAAATTCGTATGACTAACCAGAATAAAGAAAATACGGATAAAAGAGTTTCCTCAACCCAAGTAAGACCAATAATTCATCTACTTGGGTATTGTCAATCTTGATGGCCAGAAGATCTTTAATGTTTTAAAGCCGCAGGACTATACTAGAGTGACCAGATACAAAAGAGGACAGGGCTCCTACAGCTTTAACTGTTGTGATGAAGACAGCATTTCATCCGGTGCTGTATGCATACAAATGACACCTGCTGAAATTCCGTTTTCTGTACAGCTGTTAAAGATATAGGAGCACTGTCCTTCTTTCCATATGGTCACCCTAGCTTTGGGGAAGGGGATAAAACACTGGTTGCTTCATAGCTTAAAACAAATGGGGGCTGAAGTACATAAAACTTTATGTAACTGTAGGCTATTAAATTATATTTTATAGAAATGACATTTTAAAATTTTATTAACTAAGTCAACACTTCTATCAAAGAAGCAGATGTGAAAACCTCAGTGCAGGTGGTGGTATATTTAGCTTTTTAAATTATCTGACTTGCTGGATCTTTGCTACTTTGAAAATATCATATGCCATCACACATCATCAGTAACTGGTATTCCATGTGGCAAGATGTACCTAAAAAATACATTAATGTCTTTGATCAAAGAACAATTAAGTATGTGCCAAGTTCCTTCACATCCGAGTACTTAAATACTTCTCCAAACAATCCTCATCCAGCTTTCTGTCCATCAAATCAGTGCTCTGTGTTCTTTTCTGAAGTTAATTAACACTTTGGAACTAACGTGTTTAAGATGTTACAAAAATCGTTTTTGTGGATTTATCACGCTGAATCCTAGAAACATTCAGGCCATGGCTAGACCAGGCCTATATCCCGGGATCATCCTGGGATCATCCCTGTACATCCAAATGACACACAGGGGATACCGGGAGCAGGCAGGAACGACCCATCCATTTCATTTGCCTTGGATAAAGCTTAGGTCTAGCTGAGGCCTCAAACCTATTAAGATGAACTAATCAATTCTAATTGCCCACATTTTTGAGAAATAAAAGTTGTCAGGCAGAGAATTACTGTACAGCTACTATTTTTTTATGTGCCATGTGAAGGAATAGTCTGATGGCCATCAAGAAAACAATTCTTGGACCTGTGCACTTTAAACCTGCATGAATCACTAGCAGTGGTTTGTGCATTAGTGCACACTGAAATCTGATTGCTTGCATCAAGTGGAGGCTGAAAAATGGAAGGAGAGAAAATAGCTCAGTGCAGAAGGTCCCAAATTCAATCCCAGAATCTGAACCTGAAAGGATCAGGTATCTCCGCCTGAAACACTGAAGAGGCACTGCAAGTAAGAACAGACAACACTGAAGTAGAAAGTTTCCCCTTAGCTTATGTTCTTATGAAGTAGGGGAAGATATGTGCATATATTGGATGCTCCAATCCACATTCAAGCACAATATAGGCATGCCTGGACTGCACAGGCTGGAACCCTCCTCTTCTTAGCTGATGCTCCTCTGTACCATCTAGTACATGTACATACTCATCCCCCATCTGCCACTGCTTCTTTCTGATCACCCACCATAAAAATAAGAAATCCATATAAATTAATGTATTACTACAGATAGCTTAGTTACTACTATATTATTTATTTATTTATTTATTGCACTTATATACCGCTCCCATAGCCAGGGCTCTCTGGGCGGTTTACAGAAATTCTAAAATTAAGATTAAAACAAGTATACAAAAATCCACTATCCAGGTTATACAGTAGAATGAAACTGGTTGTCATTTTTCATTTTGAATATATGAATAATATAGGCAAAATTCAGTATTGAATTTTTGTATCACTGTTCTGTTGAAATAAAGTTACAGCTTGTGCTACTGGCAAGCAATGGTATTAAGAAATATCCCTCAGGAGTCAGATTAAATTTTAGATTCAGGCTCAGAGACGGTAGATGTTATACCTGGTGGTTAAAGGCTATAAAGCCTGAGGGTCAGAATCTCTCATGCAAGCTCCAGGGAACCAATCTGAAAAGGTCGCTAATCCAGGATGGATACTCTCAGAACATGTCCTGGAGTGAGCTGATTAACACTGATGAGTAGGGCGGGATATCTGTATATAGCAATTGAGTGAAGAGATGGAATTGTTTGAGGATACAATACTTCCATGACTGAGTGAAAGGAATGTGATTTATACCCAACATCACAACACTCTTCTATTCTACTTGCCATGAGAACAAAAGCCTGAAAACATTTCCTAAAAGTTTTGGAAGAAAGCAACAGTAACCACACAAAAAAAGTGATTACACCCAAGAGGGAATATATCTGTACATCTGTATTTGTATGTATCTGTATATACGTGCTGCTACAATATCTGGGTTTGTTGTTGTTTTCCTTTGCATTCTTGCTGCTACAAGAGAAAAAAAGGCCCCTAAAACACAACCAATATTTTCCCCAGAACTCTCCCCCAGCCACAGAAGGATGAACAGATGAGGTCTTAGTATCCCATGACAGATGGCTGCTTTCCACCAGTTGGTGAATGAAAAACATATGTAAATAAGAGCTCCAGCTGGATCAGACCAAAGACCTACCCTATTTCTTCAATTCTAAGACGCACTTTTTTCCCCATATAAACATCTCTAAAAATGGGGTGCGTCTTAGAATTGCGGGTGTGTCTTAGGTTTTTTTTTCTATTGGTGGTACTGAAATTAGTGTGCATCTTACAATCGATGGCATCTTACAATCGAAGAAATACGGTATCAAATCTAACATTCTCCTCTTAAAGCTGCTCATGTTGGTGGCCCTCACTACATCTTGTGATAGTAAATCCCATAGTTTAACTATGAGCTGTATGAAGAGAGAACACATCTCTAGCCACTGCTCATCCCTAATTCCAGATTATTTATGAAGAAGTTTAAAAGCACAGATCCCAATACATATTCTTGGTGGGACGCACTGATGAAAATATTTTTTAAGTGGTACCTAAGTATGGAGTCATTTTATGCTAAATGGTAAGAAGCAGATGCACTGGTACAGTATTCTGATCTCTGCTAGTTCAAATAGCAGACTGTGTGGTATCAGGTTCAGCATAGGTGACACACTAAAGAAAGAGCAGCTGCTGTGCTAAACAGCTTCATTAGTTGGTACCTGCTTTTTCTGTTCCTTTACTCTCAAATACAGTTCATTTCTACCATGCAAAATCATCTGTGAAGGAAGATGCAATCTGAACAACTCCTTAATCACAAAAAGCCTCCCAAGAAGCAACAACAAATCTTCACCAAAACAATACATCTTCCTAGAATTAAGGCTGTCAGGTGTATTTGTCCCTATCGTTTCAACACTTCCAGGAACTACAGGAATAAAACACAGAGCAGACAACAGCAGCAGAGAGATTTTCCCTTCCTAAAATCATCATTGCACATCATCATCTTCAGTTCAAGATAACTTAATAATGTGGGCTGTTTATTCTTGATGCAACCTACCAGCCATCTACTATAGACTTGCGGCTCTTGACAAACCCATTTTTGCAATACCAAGCAGGCAGCAAGAATAAATTTATTGAGCTCCCAGTGGGAACCAAACATGGCTGTAGTATTACATTCATATTGATTGGTCACAAGTTGTGAAGGCTTGAAGTAAGGGATTCTACAATCATCAAGAGGGGTCAACAATGTGAGTCACTGAGGGGTTAGCTGGGCATGAGATTTGTGTGGGTGAGCAACGTAAGCCAGCAAACAAGTCAGGATCTTGAATGCAGGGCACACAAGAGACAGAGTGCAACATAAATTCCCTCAGAGATAAGACGGCCGGCACAACTAGGGAAGGAAGGAAGGAACTCTCCCATCAGGGCTTGTCGACAGAGGAAAAAGTGGAATGAGTGAAGAGGATTTTCCATATCAGGTGTATGTGGGGAAGCACCAAAAAGCACCAGCTCCTCAAGGCTCCAAATGGGGGTAACAGTTGCAGGGAACAGATTGGTACAGCTCATCAGTCTGGCTGGCTGTGCAGAAAGGCTGCCGCTCAGCTTATCATACAGGGTGGGGCCAAGATAGAGCTGAAAAGCAAAACAGAAGCACAGCATGGGGAGAACAGAAGGATGATGGAAAAGCTGAGCCAGGAGTGATTGAAGAGACCAGAGGAAGAGGAGCCTGGCCTGAGAGGCAAGAGATAAAATGGCTGTTTAGTAGAGGGAAATAAGAACAGAAAGGCAACTGGAGAGGAGCAGAGGAAGGGTCTCTGGGTGAAGAGAAGCTAATACTACACCCCTTGGGACCAGAAATGTTATGCTGAACTTAATTTACTTACGATGGCAGGGCCCAGAAGGAGAGCAGGCACTGTCAAGCTTCCAGTTTTATAGCAGCTACAAGAGAAACGCAAGGTGAAGAAACCAGAACAGGGGAGGCTCTCAACTCCTAATCCTCCAGACTAAGGGCCATAACATATCTGATCCATTAACCAGGAGTGAGAGACATTATTCCTTGCCCTGAAAGGGAAGTACATTTGAGGGGAGGAGTTGACTTACTCAGGGCCGGTGTCAGACTATTTTGCACCCTAGGCAAAGCGAGCTACTTACACACACACACCCAATAATTGCCAACTTCAGTTCAGCTGTTCAAGAAGAGTTTCTGAATTATTATATTTTCCTTTTTGTTTTGTTTTTCTTAAAACAGCTAATTTGTATAAAACTGTGACCCTTAAAGGGCAGTACTGCGCCCCTCTGAGGTCTGCACCCTAGGCAGCTGCCTAGTTGGCCTAATGATAGCACCAGCCCTGGACTTATTTGTGATGCAACAATAGAGTGATCGTATGAAAAGGAGGACATGACTCTTGTATCTTTAACAGTTGTGTAGAAAAGGGAATTTCAGCAGGTGTCACTTGTATGCATGCAGCGCCTGGTGAAATTCCCTCTTCATCACAACACTTAAAGCTGCAGGAGCCCTGTTCTCTTTTGTATCTGGTCAAGAGGGCAGGGCTCCTACAGCTTTAACTGTTGTGATGAAGAGGGACATTCACCAGGTGCTGCATGCATACAAATAACACCTGCTGAAATTCCACTTTCAATGCAAGTGTAAAAGATACAGGAGCTCTGTCCTCCTTTTCATACAGCCACCCTATGCAACTCATAGTATTCAATAAACTAAATGTATTGCATCTAACCCTTACTTCAGCCTACTGTTTAAATGGAGATGATGGAAGATGTGTGTTGCAATCTGCCTCTTTCTGGGGAAGCGTGGACATTAGTGGGTGAGTCTGGAAATATTTGGGTGTTGAGTAGCGACTTTTTTTCCATTTTCCATTCAGTTGGTTCTGCTTATTGCTAGCCTTTTTTAAAAAACAAAACAAAACTATTATTGTTTTCTACAGGCTGCTTCACAACTTGCCACCAGGAAAACATAACTTTTCAGCACAATCCTATACACGTTTATTTAGAAGTAAGTCCAACTGTATTCAAAGGTTTTTACTGTCAATTAAGTAGGGCAACCATATTTTGGAAACCAAAAAAGGAGGACAACATGGCCACCCCCAAGGGGGCATACCCATCAACATGTCCAGCCCCCAAAGGGCTGTGCCCACCCAAACATGGCCTTGGTTACATGTCTGATTTCACAGCACACAATTAAGACAAACCTGTTCTACATAACATCTTAATTAACACAATTATCAGCCATTGTTACAAAATATACATCCTGACAATTATAGCAAACAAATTGGAGAGGAAGGTCTATGGGTCAAAATGCATTATTTAATAGGAATATCATGTCCAAATCATCCCCAACTCACACAGAAAACTACAACGCTCCACGCCCCCACACTGCAAACATGCACATGCATTCATTCATTCATAGTCAAACACCCCATGCACCCCATTCAGACATCAATACACACACTGCTAGCACGAGCGCGCGCGCACACACACACACACACACTCAGGATTTCCCACTCCAAAACACACGCATGCACACATCCATTCACTCAAACACCCCATGCAGACCTCAATACATACACTACCAGCACACCCCCACACCCACGCACACACACCCACACACCTTAGTCTTACCTGCTACTTGCTTATTCTCTTGCTGCTTGCTTCTTTCTCTTCTTTTCTTCATCTTATTCTTCTCCTCCTCCTCCTCCTCCCCCAGAGGATCTGTGCTGGCAGCACTGGCATAGGTCCTCCTCCAGATATCGTCGCCATGGCACTTGTTAACGCCAGGGCAACGAGAGGTAACGGGTGGGGCTCCGTTTTCGCTCCCTGCCCCAGGCGGCTGGGCCAGCCCTGGGGCAGGCAGCAAAAACTGAGCTGCCTAGATCAGTGCTGGGGTGTAGGGGCTGGGAGACACATTCCCGGAAGTCCGGAATGCATCTTCCATGTCCTCCTCCTAGTGCTGATGCAGGCCTTCTTCTGCGCGATGGCTCCAGCACTCAGGAGAAGCCTAGATCGGCAGTGGGGGGAGGAGCTGGAAGACGTGTTCCGGACTTCCAGCTCCTCCTCCTCCCAGCCCCGCCCCCAGTGCTGATCTAGGGCGGCTCTGGGAGGGCTGCCGCACACGGCAGCCCCCATCCCCTCGTTTTGCCCAGACATAACGGGGAAAACAGGGATTTCCCTGCTCAGACTGGGTTTGGCCCCCCCGATTCCGGACATGTCCTGGCAAAACTGGATGTATGGTCACCCTAAATTAAGTATTCATAGGCTTGCACAGTGTTGTTTTTAAGTATTGCCACTACTAAACAGAGAAATAGGCAAAACCATTATTTTTAAATTAAACAACAGCAAAGTAGTTTTGGGTAATTTAACAGATAGCTTGTAGGTGTTCTCTAGAGACTCCAGACATGATAAAGATCTTTGTGTGAAATCTGTACACAAATATCAGTAGCAGAATATGCTAAAGGTTCTTTATGCTTTAGAAGTGTGAGAACAAGAATGTCACAATTGAAGCTGGGGAAAACAGAAAAGAAAGTCCTCCATGGATATTGTTAAATAGTGCATATTATATTTTGCTCACAGACTATCAATAGATTCTGCCTAGCGCCCCCAAACGTAGTTCTTGAAATGTACTAAGCATAAATGTTAATGTTATGAAACAAGCAGATGGTCTGTTTAACCAGGCACATTATTGTCTGACATTTCTTATCAATTGTACTGATTCAATTCTAACAAGAGTAAATGGAGACAGATTTGCAGGAGTCTGTCTCTTAGGAAGCAGTATGTGTCTATACTTAAAGCATTCCAGAAATGTTAAAGCTAGCAAAGCAAGAAATACACTAATGTGCTTTTTGAGTAGCTTGCAGCATTTAACCTCAAGTAATACAAAGCTCAGCCAACTGTATGCCGCACTACCATAGTTTGCATCTAAACGTAAATGAAACTACCAGGTTTTACTATCTCTAAGCAAAAATAGGTTCCTCCTATCACAAGGTGGATATACCCTGAATAAATTGGGGCTAAGGAAGCTTGACTTTGCTGCTGGGTTACAGCTAGTACTATATTAGAATTACTCCAGTTACTATTACTTTTTCACTTTACCAGTGGCAGTAGTCTTGATGATATACTGGCAGTTTTGAATAATTTCAGGGTGACCAGACTTAATGGGACAGTATGGATGGTTCCAGGATTCAGAATAACATGTTATCTTCTATAAAACACACTGTAGTGTTTCAAATTTAGTACCTTCCACATTTTGCTATAGAATATGGGATAAGAGCAGTATTTTTCTGTATATAGAGAGCACCCTATGGATAAATTTGGCAAAACAAAAGTAATTAACACTGGGGCATGTAGGCAATGGAGAAGTAAAGCAAATAACACTAAAGATAGTATAGCATTAAAATACAGAGAAAAGGGATATATGCTAACTACACACAAATACAAATTTTTATTTTAATTGCAACTGAGAAGAGAATAAAAGTAAAAGAACTGTAAATACTCTAGGTCTGCTCAGAAACCTGAAAAGGAAGCAGCAAACTACACTTCCTAAACTTCTTCAGCTACAACTAAACTGCCTGTAAACAAGCTGCTGTAAAGGAATGGTTTTGCTCACAATTTCCCAGGAATATAGTACTTGGGCTTTTTTTAAATTCAAAACCCAGATCCATAACTTGAGAAACCTATTGATAACCATAACTTAGGCTGCAATATGGACTGCATAGCAAACAGAAATATCTTTTTTTAAATATATTATTTTAGAAGATTAAGCATCTACCTGCTCTACAAAAGTAAGTTTACAGAACCTGGATTCAAAAGGAAGACAGTATTTTATATATTTGTAAATACATGTGCATTTATTTACTTAAAAATATTAGACTGCCAGTGTAAGGCATACATTCTGAGCATGATCTAGCCAAAGTTTAGCACTCTTCAATCCGACAGTATTTAGTGGGAGTTAAAAGTGCGAAATGTTGGTGGATCATGCCCATTAATTGCACAAATTATTTTTAAAATTTGGAAAAACGTTTTCTTCTCGAAGATTGCTACATTAGCACATTGTAAAACATGGAGACTACTGTAGTTAAATTTGAAATAAAATGCCTCTAGTAATACGAAGTCTAGAAAATTTAAACTTAAGTCAGCAATATCTAGGATAGCACACTTTCTCTGAAGCTTCGACGTAGGAATACAAAACACAAATTAACTGTCATGTTTAAGCAATTATCCCTCATCAAAACGATCAAAAACCTAATTTACACACGAGATATAGTGGATGCATTTCCAATTCCCCCTCAAGCTTCTCCAAGACAGCGTAACTGATCTAAACTAATCCAGTTGCTCATTTTATACAGGTGGAAAAAAAGTCTAATGCTAAAGGGGCAAAAAGAAGATTCAGGTATATGAAAGTGTGGTGATTTGGGCTTCAAAAACTAGAATTTTTGTTGTGAAATATCCATTACTGCATCTTTTATTTTGTGTAGCTTTGAAATTGCCTTCTAGCTCAATAGTTCATTTTTAATTTTAAAATTTCATTTCTCACTCAGAATACTGATAATTTAAATTAAATTAAATGGGAAAAGTGGTCTGATTTTTTCAGAGAGAAAATCTGAGAAGTGAGACTCTAAGAAGCATGGGAGCAAAGAGTTACAATTCCATCTCAATTCATAAAGTGGAGATGAGAAGTAAAAATATAGGAATGTTGCTTAAATGGTGAAGAAAAGGGACACTACATACAAATAAAAGTTAAACAAATACTAAGTAAACTTCTGTAAGGAGACTACTTTTATTGAATGAATGTGCAACCTTTTGAATTACATCAAATCCTTCCACAGACAAAAAATAAAATAAAAAGTTAATTACCAATTACAATACAAAACTTATTTCCTAAAGACTACCTCACACATGCACTCAAAGGCAAATCAAAAACTTGCAGATCAATGTGTGGACTTCCTCACATCATCAAAATATGGAAGCTGTGGCAGTAGTGCTTGTTCTCATAAATATTTTAGACATGAAAATCATGTGATATTGATGACCAATCATGTGTCGACTCATGCCAAGCAAATACTTTTACCCACTCCAAGTAGAAGTGACTCAAGTTCCCTTAATACTACAGAACACATTTGCTAGCACAGGCGTTGAAGTATTCTAATTGTATGCTAACCAGTACCCCAGATGTGGAACGTGTACCCTAGAGAAGTTTTCCTGGCACCTACATTGTGCTCTTTCCAGTGCCACATTAAGACTTTTTTAATTTTCCCAGGCATTTTAGAATCCTAGACTTTTAGCTCTGTGTTTTGTTTTGTTTTTACTGTTCAAGTCTGCATTGCTGCAAGATTTTATTTTGGTTGGACTTTTATACTGTAGTTTTAAGCTTTTATATTTTATATGCTTTTATGCTATACTTAAGGTTTTAATTTTTGTGAACTGCCACAGAGCTTCGGTTATTGGGCACTATACAAATATTTGTATAATTTATTTTTTGTGAACTGCCACAGAGCTTCGGTTATTGGGCACTATACAAACATTTGTGTAAGAAAACACATATAACTTATTGTATATACTGCATTCTGTGGAATCACATGTTATACCAAAGCATCATTTTTCTATGTCATTGTTCCCAACAACTTAATATACACCTAATTTTACATTCCGTATCTAAGCTCAGAGTTTAGGATCAAGTTTCATTTGTAGAAATTGGCACATTGAATAGCTCTTCAGCCATGGACTGTGTGTACAAATAGAAATTTCAGGTATCTAGTTTCAAAGAAAAATCCTTACACATGCTTTGATAACTAATCCCCTGGAGACTACATTAAAAAATTTACCTGAGATATAGACACCATTGAAAATATTTGTTAAAAACAATATTCCTTTTCAATCGACTTCTTTCCCCAAATACACTACCTAATAACCATTACTATGGGTTACTATGAGTATTGTTGAGGTGGGCAGAAGGTTTGTGTCTAACATCCATATTTGGGCAAAACATTTGCATCGGTCCTTGCTGTGCTAACTTCCAATAAACATAGCTTCAAAATGTACAAGTGCTAATGCTACCAAAAATACAGTTTAAAATTGAATGGTTTGGGGACTACAAGGTATTTACAGGCCAAATGTAAACATTATATCCAATGTGTGATTGCAAGGGGCCTGAGGCCAGGACAGGTTTCTCTACGGGACAGGTACATGCTTCCCTCATTCCATGCATAGGTTCTACAGATTCCTCCAGGGTTCAGTAGTAAGAAATAGGATTAGAACTGAATACCTAATCTAACCACCAAGGGCTTTGCATCTGATCCCAGTTTGCCTCCTAGTCTGTCCTTTCTCCAAAGAGGCTCTTTAATCCTTCCCTCCAGCAACAGAGACTCTATCCAAGTTGTACCGTTATCATGCACCTCACCTATTCACACCTCCACATGAGCTGAAGTGCATAAAGGAATGCCTCTGCCAAAGCTTCTGCTCCACTGAGGGAATGGAGTTTCAAGGCTACTCTGTAAGAGAAAATCCTGCTCCTTTACCAGGGCTTGCTGCTTCCACATTCTTTGCAGGATTGAGACCAGCTCCATAACATAGGTGGACACGGGCAACTACATGGTTTGAATTGAAGCCTTCCCTTTCAATTCCCTCCTGTGTTTAACATTAGACAATATTATCTAGTGGCTGAAATACTGCACTATGCTGACATTACACACTACTGTTTGTGTGCATTTTATTTCAGTACTTGATTATCCCCAGAGTTTTTCTAAGCGAATAAACACTGAAAAGGCATGGGAGGGGCTCTGGATGCTGATGATGTCATGTAATGGACCTGCAAACTTCTATGAGTGGCCAATCACAAGTGTGCAATAAATCACTGTAGTAGATTCTTTTGCCTCTGTCTTTGTTAGCATAGGAATAAGGCCATAAGCACAGGCAGCGCTGATGACCCCTTGAACCATTCGGATTCTAGGTCTGGCTCCTGTTAAAGTTAGTTGCCACCAAGGCAACCATTAGTTAAAATTAGTTGCTAATTCCTTCTATATTTTGGCTAAAAAATAGATGAGGACTTCTAAAAAGATGATTATACTTATTTACATAAGATAATTGGACTACTAGAATGGTTACTATAATAGTGCTGATTTAGTGAGACTGAACATAATTTTCGTAGCTTGAGAAAGAAGCAATTTTGCGTTCACATTCTACATACATGGGCAGAACAATCACGTGACGGTTAGAGAGGGGAGACCGCTTCAGAGAAACTGCCACTTATTAAGTCGTGCTTGCACCGGCCAGGGCAGACTCTCTTCCCCATTATTCTTTAATTTTCCTTCCAAGGCTTGCAGTGTTTTTCCTCTGTACTAGGGGCATGTCCCCAATTCATCCCTGACCCAACCTCAGACTGCTCCCCCTACTTTTGTCCAAGCTACCCACAGAGCACTGCTGGCAGAGCTTTCCATACCAGTCAATGGAGACTCTCCACAACAGACTTTCCTCTCTGCCCATGGAGCAGGAGACCCACAGTATTCTAAGGCTCAGGGACCCCTTCCCAAGGGCCATAAAATTTGCATCCTAACACTGATGCCCTTGCCAAGTTAAAATATCCTAACCTTCAAGCTTCTTCTTCTAAACTACACAAATTTGTTAAATTTCTCTATATCTTGGTAAGATGGGGAATCCACAATTACAGTGTTCAAAAGCAGGGAGTCATCTACTATAATGTGCACTGCATCAGTGTTAGACTGTCCCTTTCCTAATTGTATGTAATTATTTATTTTCTTGATTGAGAATTGATATGAAATAACATTTCCAATGGTTTCTAAAGATACTTCACAATGACTTGGTTGTAACAATCTGTTGGTAAATTTATACCATTCATTTTGAAATTTGATCAATATTCATGCCATCTCACATGATAATTAATTTGGCAAATATGAAGAAGCAGAATCCCTGGAGCAATTCTGAGGAACAGCTTACATTTTGGTAGTTTACATGTATAATCTGCATGGAATAACTGATGGGGGTTAATGGAAGCTTTTCACTGCTACAAAGATTTCTAAGTGACTCAAGCGAGGGGGTTAACTATGATAGGAATCAAAACGAACAAATTAAAAATGAACCAATGAAAGCAATAATTTAAATAGAAAACAGTAAAGTCCACGAGGGAACTATAAAAAAAAAAAACTGTAAAGGAACCATAAAAATGTAGGATTTTAAAGAGCAGCAGCATTGATTGTATGCTGTTTTACAAAGCCAGAATTATATTACTGTAAAACAGTATTAACACTATACTGCATGTGTAGATATTACTCTCTCGTTCTCTTAGAGGAGTCATCTAATTTAATGTGCAACACAGTTGGAAAGGCAGCACTGGCAACCTCAAGGTACATGAATCATCTGGGTGAATGCCAAACAAATAAACCCAAAAGGCCAGACCACGACAATGATATTTTCAGTAATTCACTCTTTCTTCCGACATTTTTTTAAAAAATATATAACTACCAGCTGTATTATTCTTTTTCTTGACAAGCCAGACACTGCTCTGGGTTAGAGAGCAAATGGCATAACGCATGTCAATTATTGTGACATTTTCCAAGCTAGTAAACTGATAAATGTGTTTTTATGAACTGTCAGGATCATTGTGTAAATATGAGGTGGGCCTTAATCTCTTGGAATTTTGCTCCTCTGAAATCAAACATTTTTTTCAACCCAACATGACAGGGGCAATAGGTCTCTGGTTTATGGATGCCTTTTCCTCACCTTCATCCCCCTCTGTCCTGTTTCACCTGGTTGGGCAGAAAATAATGTCTTCGACCTGGAAACAATACTAGATTTATCTGTCTCTCAATCTCCATGAAACCTCTCTCAATCCCTGGACTGAAAGAAGCAGAAAAGGACAACAGAGAGAACCTAAATACAGATTGTGCCTAAACATATGTTATATTCTTCCTAGATATAATGGGACAGAGAAGAGAGGGTGAAGCACAGGATTCCATGACCAAGGCTGGATTAAGGCATTCAATATATAAGCTATAGGCCAGGAATAGGAATATATGAGAAATTTGGTTCAGTACATTTTTTAAAATCAGGATTTACTCAGTTTGCACATTCTGGACTGAACACTGACTCGGACACAATCTGCAGTCAAAGTCCATACATTTCCAAGCTTGCAATGTGCTTCGTGTATGCATACATCTGAAAAATATGCATGGAAAATGTGTACTTCTGAAAAAATGGTATGAAAAATATATACCTTTAAAAATTGCACAAATATTATTTAATGAATGGGAGAAGAATGCATACATTTCAAAGATGCACACAACTGATGGGCAAATTTGGAAAACGTACATAAAAATATGCATGTATTTTCATGCGGAACGGAAAAAACAAAAGCTTGCAATCTGATACCGACTTAAGCTTCGAGATGGAATTCGGAGAACTTTGGGGAGTTCTTGTTGATTTACGCCTCCATACCGAGGAACCACTGTTTCAAGGTGGCCCAACTGGGTTCTAGGCTCACCTCCTAAATATGGTGTATGTGTTGTCTACAGCACAGTACTTTTGTTTCTACCATGTCTTACCACATGCACTCCTTTGTCTGCGTTTACTGTTCAGGTGCACAAAGAGCATAAGAGAGAGGAGGAGTCTCCACTCACAGCCCACTTCCCAGAGATGGGCTGAATGACATCCCAGACCCTTTTAAATAAACAATTCCATTTAAACACTGTATTTTTGTTAATTAAAAAAAAGGTTGAGGCATTTCATGAATTTGAATGGAACTCTCTAGGTTTTTGTGTGGTGCCATAGAAATGAAAGACTGAAGTCCTAGAGAGGAAGCAAGTTGACAAAGTAATTCTATTTGATAATGTATTAAGCCCCCTTCATGTGTTAATCATGTGAAGAGGTCTCCATGAATACAAAAGGCTGTGGGATGCACAGTTAGCCTTTCTCTCTATGTTGCATGGCCAGGTTTAAAAAGGGGTTTAGAAAAATGAACAGAGGATAAGATTATAATGCCTTCTAGTTATTATGACTATATGCTACCTCCATGATCAGAGCACCATGCTTCTGAATACCAGTTGCTGGGAAATAATAGGAGGACTGGGCTATTTCCCTTATATCTTGCTCATGGGCATCTGGGCTGACCATTGTGGGAAACAGGATGTTGACTAGCATAGGCCTCTGGTCCTACCCAGCGAGACTTTCTTCTCTGTTCTTATAGTATATTGTTAAAATTGCATGCTTACATCTCTATAGGGGAGATTTAACCTATGCAGTGGTTCATGCTCAATTTGTGGATGCTGGGAGCAGGGAAACCCACATAATGTTGGGGGGGAAGATCCAGTAGTGCAGCCTCTTTATACTCAAGGAGCCCAATTAACAGAAGAAGATGGCTTTAGGAAAACAAAGGACATTATGTTGCGCTAAGATATGTGGGTTTTATCTTCTTCTCTGTGTTGTACATAACATAATTTTCATTGATGAATGTGTGCATAAATGAGTGTCAGCTCTTAGTTGGGGCAGAGAAAGGCCTACTATAACCCACTTGGCTCAGGGCCCATCATGGTCATGTTCCGGCCCTGTATTAATCTGAAACACACTTTCATCCATGCACTATCCATAGCAGACAGAAAAAAGTCCATGTCCAAGAAGGAGTTAAATACATTGACACATTCTCTCAACTAATTGTACTATTCCTGTGTGTATGTTTCTGTTATTAAGTAAAAGCAGAAAGCATAAAAGTGATATTCGGTTACAGTAGCATTGTTTGGAAGTCTGTGCTAGACTTCGTAATATTTAGTTATTTGTCTTTCTAAAATTACATTTGAAAATTAAATTGAAAATTAGCATTTATCCAACTTTCAATAGTGTGAGGCTATTTATGAAACTAATTGGTGCCACTGCATATACAGCAGATTTATCAAAGGTTGGAACACATACAGCCTAAGATAAGACACCCTGATTACTGAAACACAGCTGTTACATTTACCCTGAGATGCTTTTCCCTGACTTCTCCCAGAGTAGTTCCAAAGGTTAACCTCTGGCTACCCACTGATTGGCAGGACCTTTAAAATTTCAAAGAAAGCTTCAGCCCCTGCCTTCTTGGCTCCTCCTCTGGCTCAAGCTCCCCAGTCCAAGTACTTGCCAAGCCTGGAGGAAAAAACAGTCTAGAAGGGCAACAGCAAGACAAATTCGGAGCCACCCTCCCCCTCCCAAGTAACAGGGTCAGACCCCAGCAGGAGACAAGGATGACAAGCAAAGTAGATTGTAGAATGACATTTATTGAAGTACTCAACAACAGGTTGACAGCTTTCAGCCGAAAGTGTAATGCGGTAAGGCATGAGCTCAGAAGCTAGGAAAGTAACAAGCAATACAAGGACAGGCGGCAAAGAGACTTCTAGCAACTACCACCCTCCAACACATAAAAACGGATGGGATTAGAGCTACTCCAGAAGAAGTCAGGGGAAAACAGCTCATGGTAAGTGTAACAGCTGTGTTTTCCCTGACTTATTCCTACAAGCTCCAAAAGTATGGGATATACCAAAGCTCTAGTGATACAGGGTGGGGAACATCAGTGCTGAAGAGAGGTAAAAGTTCCTCCTATGAGTCATCGAGTAACAGCCTGGAGGCCACCTCGGCACTGATACACTCCTGAATACTATAATTATTTACAAAAGAGGGATCAGAGGCCCACGTGGCCACTCTACACACTTATGGACAGGGGGTCCATAGATTCTCCATCTATGGACCTCCTCCTTCTTTTGGGTGGGGTGGGGTGAGCCAAACATGTTTGGGGTTGCCAAGAGAGGCCCAATATCAGGCTGGGTCTTGTGTGGTGTCCCAGCCAGCACTAGGAGAGGTTCAAAAGAGACCAGGCCAGCCAGGATCAACAACATGTGAGAGGCGCCTGCCTGAAACTCCAACGACTCCACATGGAGCCAGGAAAATGTCAGCTAGGCAAAAGAGGGCTGGGAACAGCAAGGCATAAGCAGTAGCAGAGAGGGTGGCAAGAAAAGGCAAGGGCTGGATAGCGCAGGCTGCTGCTGCTGCTGCTGCCTTCTGACCATAAAAGAGGGGAAATGAGGATCGAGTCTCCTCTACGTGAGAGATGCAGCGTTGAGGCTCTGGCAGGCCAGGAGCCCAAAGAAGTGCAAGTGGGCCCTCCTGTCTGCTAGCAGGGTTAGTATTTTCCCTCTAAAGGAAGAGGCGCAACTCCGGGTCCCCTCTGAAATAGGGGGTGCAGGTGGCCAGAGCTGTCTGGGGCTCTGAATCTGTTTGAGCAGAGAGCACAGGATCAAAGGACAAGTACAACTTTGCACTCCAGCACCAGGTCCCTCTTTAATTGGGGACAGAAGTGAGGAAGGCTACCTTGCTCCATGTTCCTAGTCCCTGCTACGTTTCTCCTCCTGTAGCTTCCAAGCTCTGCAGAGAGTGTCTGCCTTTAGCAAGCAGAAGAGAGATACTGGGGGCTCATCTACAACAAGCAGGATATTCCACTATGAAAGCAGTATGAAAGCAGTATATAAAATGTAGGAGTCACACTATTGCTTTATAGTGATTTTGAAGTGCACTGACAACTCTTGGGGCCCATTCACATATAACACATACTGCTTTCATACCACTTTCATAGTGTTATATCCTGCTTGGTGTAGATGTGTCATGGGTCCCAACAGTTGTCTTTGCACTTCATTACCACTATAAAGCAGTAGTGTGGCTCCTGCCTTTTATATACCGCTTTCATAGTGGAATATCCTGCTTGGTGTAGATGAGCCCTGGGAGGCTTGAGCCGAAGGAGGAGCCAAGGAGGTGGGGATTGAAGCTTTCTTTGAAAATTGTAAGGTTCTGCCAATCAGCGGGTAGCCAGAGGCTGACACATACCTTTGGAGCTTGTGGGGAGAAGTCAGGGGAAAGCAGGAGAACTGGATGAGTGATTTACCTTTGAAATGGAAGGAAAATGTACTTGTCTCAATAAATGAAGTATTTCCATACTAGAAGAAAGCAGTAACATAATACACATGCAATCCCCAACAGTCCCCTCCCTGATTATAAGAAGCTGAAAATGGGACATTTAAAAGTCTTTCCCCTGAAATGTGGAACGTAAGGTTTATCCCAAAAGATACAAATACATGTTTTTTGTATGCATATGCAAAACGCACGCACACACACACACACACACAAGCTAAGGAGAAAGTTACAAATTACTCTAAAAACCCTAAACAAATATAATTTTGTTGGCTCATCTTGTAAATGGCTGTCCACTACCAGCCTTCAGAATAGCATAGAGAGGGAAAATGCTTTTCAATCACTGTCACCCATCAACTTGGTAAACAAGTAAAGTGTATAATCTGATATCTGCTAGCTGTTTGGTAATCATAAAATATCATGTAATGTAATCATAAAAACACTATTATTACTTTCCCCCCAATTTATAGGCAAATATGTCTACCTGTCAGATGATTTCATACTAGTAAGGTGCTTGAACCTCCTCTGCTTCTTACTATCAATCTAGCCATCAATCTAAGATGAGACTGTCTCCACTTCAGTCCTTCTGCATTTGGAAAATGCTCAGTATGGCAGTACTCTGTTTGATCCCTGAAGAGATTGCATGAAGAAAAGGGTCAGTAAGTGATCCAGCTGTCAAGACCCCAAGCAGTTCAACAGTCAATATATATGAGACTGAATGCTTTTGTTCATCAAACAGACTTCTTGTATGCCACCAAGACTGAACACAACTGTACATTCAAAAAGAAATCCTCTATGTCCTTTCTCATAGCACATTCAGTCAAATAAATGGTGGCCTGGAATACGAGGTATCATAATTTGTGAACCACGCAGAAAGCTTCGGCTATTGGGTGGCATAGAAATGCAATAAATAAATAAATAAAATTAATTAAAGAATTTTAAAAGAACTATAGCTGAAGGAGTTTAGAAAGAGCCTTATGTAAATTAAAGGTCTGAATTTTAACAAAAAGATTTCAGTATAGAGATGTTTAGAAATATAAAGAATAGGATCTGCTTGATGAGTGACAGCTGCGTTTGCAAAATATCACTGTGCCTAAGCTTGCTGGAACAACTATTCTTAAAACTATTAGCTATTATTAAGTTTTATGTCATCTACTTCCAAACCATTATACTGTTTGACAGAGGTTGCATTAAAGGGTCAATGCTTGATCAGCGAATATGGAACATGAGGCCAAATACCTTATATATTATGTATTTGAAATGCAAATTGCTTTTTGCAGTCACCCTTCCAACTAATTGTAGTATGCCCAATTCTCCAATTCTTGCAACGCAAGAACAAAAAATTCAAAACACACACTGCCAAAAAAATCAGTAAAAACAAAAAGGGGCTAAAGACCACGATTCACAGAAGCAGGTGTTAAAAGAGCCCATGATATTGCAAGATCTCTAGCCTTTGGGGTTGCAGAGAGTAGGTACAAAATCAATGACCCAACAGAAGGACCCAGTCAAAATGTTAACTTAATTTCACAGCTGTGTCTGTGGGCGGTACAGTTAGCGCTGTTGTGGAGGATGTGCACAGGTTCATCCACTCTGTGGATGGGACACATCACATCCCCACATTGCCAAGGCAACCCAACTGATGCGATTAAGTACAGAGTAAGAAGACATGGAGTGTAGATCAGTCGCTTGAGCAATGCAACATCCCTTTCCCCTCCAGTGGGGTTAATGTTATTTTATTTCCCTTAGTGGAAACACTATGTAGCCAAATTGGATTGGCTATGTAGAAACATTACAACGCTTACTACATGGTCCTTGACTGGCTAAGATCACACGGTGAAATGGCAGGGGAGGAACAGCATTAACAGCAAACTCCATGGGTCAGAATACTGATAAAAAATGTATTTTATGGAATTTTTTATTTTCAGGAACAGATTTTTGCACACACACACACACACTGCTGGTTTTAGGCCCAAACTGTTCACAGATGATCATACAGCCATATCTATGGAAGTTTCGGCTATTGGGCGGTATAAAAATGCAATTAATAATAATAATAATGATGATGATAATAATAATAATAATAATAATATCTAGGATTGAAGATATTTAGTGTATACATGAGGAATAGACAACTTCAGCACAGAGGGCGGGGGAGGGGAAACAATTCCTAAACACAATCTGTCACCTGCAAGTATTACAACAACAATAACAATCTTCCCCAATGTGGTGCCCTTCAGATGTGTGGGAGTGCAACTCCAATCATTGCCAGCCACCATGGCCTGCAAAGGCATCAGCTTGGGGAAGCCTGTACTAGAAAAGCCTTTCCTAATCTGGTGCATTCCATCAGACTCAGCCAGTGAAGTCAATGGTCAGGAATGCATAGGGTTATAGTCCAAAACATCTGGAAGGGATCTGGTTGGGGAAGGCTCTTCTAGAGCATCCTCTTTTCCAGAATTAGGACAGAACATATGTAATCCACCAAGGAATTCTTAAAAAAGTGCAACACTTTAAATGGACTGTCTTAGAACTCTCTTGATTAAGTCTTCATTGCCTCCCTCATTTTGTTTACAATAGCCTATTTAAATTGAGGGTGGTTGGAGAGGTCTGCTCTAAAAAAAAAGAGAGAGAAGTAGGTGGCTCTAAGTTGTTCATCATCAGATTTCCACAATCCTACAATCACCTCTGCGTATCATATTCTCCATCTTGTCCACATGGTTTATCTACTTTGGGAGAATGAGAATTTCACTCACACTTTTTGGACAGTATCCAGCTGTGTCATTCTGTTAATGGAAATGATATTGCTCAAGAGCAAACTAGGTTCTGAGCTATGTGCAAATGCTCACACAAATGGTTCCACAATCTTAATGGATAACCACTTGCGCAATGGAAAGATTCAATAGAACTCCACTAGCAATATTTGAGTTTGCGGAATGATACTGTTGGATACTGCCCTCTGCCTCCTTACAGCTAAGGCTCACAAGTTAAGACTTGTGAGCCTTAGCTCACAATTTCACAGCTTTTTGGTGCTGATTTGAAAACTGTATAGACTTAGCATTTTTTGTTGTAAACTGTATTTTTTTTGTTTATTGTATATAACTTTAAGCTGTGCATCAGTATTAAAATAAGCAACATTCTTCAACTTTTTAAGTACGAAGTACCAATATAGGTAGCAAGAAAATACTATTACAAATTATCTAGAAACATCCCAAGACCGCTCTCATCTCACATGTAAAACAAACATAAACAAGTTTACTATATAAAGCACTTTCAGGACAAGAAGTACTTTAGTCTAGGCAATTTGTGTTCAGTGAAATGGAGAAAAGTATAATGAAACCAATAATCCCAGGACAGTTCCATGGTCTCACTCAAGTGCGGTATCCAGAAAGAAGTTGCCATTTTGAGATGTTCCAAACTTCACCAAAAATCAACAAAGTATTGGCATTGCTGACACTCTTTTACATCGTCCATATGTCAGGTATGACCTTGTTCACAGAAGAACCTCAAGCATCTCATAATTTTAACTTAAATTTAAATTTTACTGTTCTAATTCTGTATTTTAATCTTATATCAATTTCTGCTGCGTGGTTTTATCCTGGTTGTGCTTTTTATACTGTATTTTGTATTTGTGTTTTTAGACTGTTGGTTGTTTTATTATGGTTTTAATTTTTGTGAACCGCCCAAAGAGCTTCGGCTATTGGGCGGTATAAAAATGTAATAAAATAAATAAATAAATTCATATTCTCTCTCTCTCTCTCTCTCATATATATACTGCTGGGTATATTTGTTTTCTGACACAAGGGCAGAATCTAAGGTTTAGTGGTATTTGATATAAAGATGCCAACTGAACTATTTTCTCATGTTGTTCTTCATTAAATATCACAAGAATACCCTGTAGTGACAGTTCTAGCTACTGCTTTTACTACACTCAGCCGATTTCTTCAAAGGATACTGATGGGTGCTATTTCTTAGAATAGTTCCATTTTCATAATCATGATCAGAACTGCAGGCAGCCTCCAGTGGGCCCTTGACAAAGTGGGGTTGATGGTCCTCCCATTTGCACACCACCCAGGCACCTCCATTACCCACAGCAGCCACTGCATCAGCCAGTGATCCCTCCCCCCCCCAATGTGGCTCCTTTTCCTAGCCCAGCCAGCCCCATCGGCAAAATGAAATACTATGGCAGTTGGCAGTCTGGTCTGTAGGAACTGTGCTGCACCACATTAAAACAGAAGATGTTAAGCTTAGGTTTCGAGTAGCAGCAATGTAACCTCCTGGCTGGAAATGCAGGGCAGCTGGAGAGCCGAGGCAAAGATCACTTCCGCTCTCCAGCCGCCCTCATTGGACACTCGGCAGCCTCCAAGTTCAGAGGTACTTTTTTAAAAGCTTTGTTGTTTATTTTATTTGTATTTAGAAAAACATGCTAATTTGGATCACTCTTTAATTATTTTCCTAAACAAACTGAAAATGTTCTGATGTAAACTGAAAATGTTGATGCACATTGGCTTAATTTGCATGAGACGAAAAATCCAATATAAAATTTTCCAGAAAACCCACATCGCTGGCAATCCTATCCAATACCACATATGAAACTGGCCTCAGCATCCTCAACTTAAGCATATTTTTTAGATCTGAAAATAATATGTACCTCACACAGCTAGCAACAAAGAAAGATAAATGAGTGTGCAATGGCACTACAACATTCATTTCCAGTAAAATAGAAGAAATCTCTGAAGCTCAGGGAAAATAAAAATACATATATAAGAAGACTTTACAGTGCACAGTCTTAAATATTCCAAAGACTTTTTTCAAAGCCATAATCACTGCATAGTGATTCACAGAACATCAAAACTTAATAACACAAGTAAAAGCCAAGCGCTGATTTAAAAGCAAGTGAAGTCAGTGGCTTGGGACTCCTAAGAGAATAATGTTTCACATTCCTGGACACAGTTGAAATCTCAGAATTTTAACTTATACTTTAATCTTCTATTGCAGTCTATCTCACACTATCAACAAAAGGCCCAAAACTGAAGCAGCTGGATAGAAGAGCAGGGTTACAAAACTGGATTTAAACGGTTTGCAACTTTTTTTATACAGCTTGCAATGGAGGATTAGCAATCAGAATTATAACATGAACAGTAATGTTCAGCTCAGTGGATGGCACTGGCAATCCTTGAACTTTATATCCCTTTCCCAGCCTCTTAACCCATTTGGAACTAAGCAGAGGATTGTACAAAATATGGTGTTTAAGCCAATCAGACTGTTTAAGTGACCTTATTATAGCTTTGTAATTTAATAATTTATATATTATTATATAATATATATATTAATAAATTAGGATGATTCTGACTTCTTTAACACTAATAACCTTTTTAAGGACACTGATCTACTTGCTGGTTCTGAATGATAATTATTTTGTCTTCTCTCAGATGTCGTACCCATTTTGCCATTTTCCCTTTCCCACTGCATTCTGGTCCTGGGGCAGTATCCAATGCAACACAGGCGCTCACGTAAATTATGTTGCGGTAGCTTTAGGGACTGCTAGTGCGATTCGAATCCGACACTGTTACCTGCCACTACAGGATTCTCTGGGGTAATGCAATTTACATTAACACTTTTGTCCCATTAGATACTACCCTCGATTTTAGCAAAGAATGCATTAACAAAATAGTCTAAGACAAATTACCTAAACCTCCTTGCATTTGGTAATTCTCAGAAACAACAGGAGTTCAGGCAAGGCAGGTTGGAAAAAATATATATCTTTGGAATTCTAGGTGGAGGGGAAATTAATTGCGCAAAAAATAAAAGCTAGGACAGGATTGTTTGTCTGTGGGGATGCAGGTGATCACTTTCTCAGTAAAACATTGCCTAGAGTATGAAGTGCAGCCTATCTGGGGACTGGTGTTCAATTGTCTCTCTGATATCATCTAATTCTCTTGGCCAAAAGATTTCCACCTTGTGCAACAGTCTCAAATGCAACTGCCCATTGTTTCCTGCTTTGGTCAGCCATCCTGTTAGCACAGACAGTCAATGGCTGTGTTCAGAAGACACCTTAAACCATGGCTTTAACCATGGTGAATAAAGCCAAAAGCCTTAATCACTGTGGTTAAAGCCATGTCTTAACGTGTCTTCTGAACATGGCCAATGTATGACACTCAAGGCTCCTGCTTCCACTTATCAACAAAAATTAGGAGATAAATTTGGAGAGCTTTTGAGCCTCTGAAATAGAACTGCATCACAGTGAGAATCTTGGCTGTCAATCAAGATTATATTACTGTGTAACCAAAT
Organism: Elgaria multicarinata webbii; assembly: GCF_023053635.1. Lineage (NCBI taxonomy): Eukaryota > Metazoa > Chordata > Lepidosauria > Squamata > Anguidae > Elgaria > Elgaria multicarinata. Next base: position 65,993,362 of record NC_086180.1, read on the forward strand.
TAAGATTATATTACCTGAGAGAGTTTGTTTGTCCCGCCCACTCCAACAGGTACAAAAGGGACCAGGGTGCCGGAGGCGTGAGCCTGCGGCGCGAGCTGAAGGGCAAGAGCAAAAGAGCTCTCAGCCGTGGGCAAGAAGCCGTGCAAAAGGAACTGCCTCGTCGCGAATAAAGACTCCAGAGTGTGCTTTGCGATCAGCAAATTTGGCTGTGAGGAGGAGAGAAGTGAACATCCCAAATATACAAACAAACAAGTCCCTGCTTGGAGGGAAGGAAATCAGTTCATGTTTTATGCTGCTCTAGCTTAATATTTTTATATTTTTAATATCTTAGCCAATATTTTAACATTTTTAATATCTTAGCTATTTTGACTATTACTTTTATTCTTTATTTTATCTTTTAACGGGGTACTCTTTCTCAGATTGCATATTGTTAGGGTGTGTGGCAGTTCAGGTGAAATGGCAATAAAAGGTAGGAAAAGATGCAGATCTCTGAGCGAGCTGGTGCCTCAACCATCTTTCAAGCAGTCCAAAATCGATGACTTTCTGCCTTCCCAAAAACCTCAACCAAAAGAGACAGTCTTTACTATTCCAGTCGCAAATAGGTACTCTGCATTAGCTGAGGATAATGAGCCTTCTCCTAGAGCTGAAGATGTTTGCCGTTCTCCCCCTAAGGCTGAGGCTACTAAACCTGAGCCTTTTCCTTTTGATATATCTTTTACGGAACTTTTGGCAAATCAGTGTTTTCTGGTGGCTAATACAACACAAAGTATTCATTCCCAATTAAGAGAAATACTGAGGTTATTAAACCATTTAGTCTCTCTTGCCTTAAGTTGAATGCAAAGCATGGATCGAGGCCTTTAAATGGTGGCTACGGCTACACTTCCTTGCAGCTCCTGGTAGCTATTTCTCTTTACTGTTCTCAGATTCCTATGTCACTCGTTGGATGAGAGAGATGGAGAAGAAGCTACTTAGGCTGGGCTTCTCTGTGGAAGCTGTGGGCAACTATGGGCTCCAGAAGGCCCAATCTCTTGTTGTTCAAAGACTAATAGATTTAGATCTACAGCATTTAAGAACTGCTGCTAACAAATCTTGCTCTCCGCTGCTCTACAATAATTTTAATAACTATGGGCTCACTGCAGCTTCATATCTGTATGCTTTAACCATTCCGAAGTATAGGAGAGCATTTACCCTTGCTTGTTTTAATGTGCTGCCATCAGCATTACTAGAAGGACGATTTAGTAAGATTCCGGTTAATGAACGGATTTGTCCCTGTGGTTCTGGAGCAATAGAATCTGTTGAACATGTCATTTTGCATTGTAACACGTATGAGGAATGTAGAAAAAAGTTAATCTTTCCCTTATTAACAGCCTTTTCTGGATATAGCCCCACAACGTTGGTATTAATTTGTTTAAGGGATGTGTCCTCCCATATTACTGAAAGGGTCTCTAAGTTTCTCATGACCTCAATGCAAACTAGAAAAATAACATTGCAATCCTTCTGAGTGAAGCAACTCACCGAGCTGTATTTTGTTTTTATGTCACCTTTTATCTATCCTTTGTATGTTTTGGTGTTGATTTTGCTGGTCTGTGACCGTAATAAAGAACAATGAATGAACTACCATTTTGTAAATTAGAACATAAATACAATTGATGAAAACATAGAGCTCTAGTCCTAAGTATCTAGTGAACAAATATAATAAGATCATAAATTTTGCAACAAATTTGTTCACTATGAAATCATATTTATGTATTTATTTACTACTAGTACTGTTGTTGTTATTAACATTTATATACCATCTTATCGCCCAAAAAGCCATCAGGGCAGTATACAACAATTTAAAACAATAAAACGTTATAAAAACAAAAACTTAAAAACCAGTAAAAACAAAACATCTGAAAAGACTAAATTGAAAAGATGCATTTTACACCCTTTCTAAAGGCTGAGAGAGTGGGGGGCAATTGTAGTACATTTCTTAATTTGGTGCAACACAGGAGAAAGCTCTTTCAGGCTTGCCCAACAAACAGGCCTCTGTGGGTAATGGTGCCTTCAAAGAGTCCTCTCCTCAAGATCTTAGTAATAAGGCAGGTTCATAGCGAGACAAATGGTCCCTTAGCTAGCTAGTTCCTAAGCCACTTAGGACTTTAAAGTTTGACCAACACCTTGAATTGAGCCTGGAAGGTAACTGGCAACCAGTTCAGGTCTTTCAGAACAGGTGTAATATGGTCCCAATACCATGCAACAGCTACCAGCCTAGCTGCCACATTTTGTATCAATTGAAACTTCTAGACACTCTTCAGGGGCAGCCCCACAAAAAGTACATTTCTGTAATTAAAATGTTATGTAACAAGCCATTGATAACTCCAGTATGCAATGTATTTCTAGTATTTCATTAAAATTAGGACTGAATACACCTGTGACCTTTCCAGCAACCTTGTGCCAATGGCCAGCATTTAGTCTGTAGAATGAGTCTGAGATTTATTGCTACTTTTAGGTGCTTACTAGAATACAAGAACTCTTCACACATACCATTCAGGTGGAAGGTGTTTCTAATTCAGGTGGAAGGTGTTTCTTATGATGCATTGATCCTACATCTTTCTTATCCAAAAGTGTTCTGCCATGTCTTGAGCATGACCCAATTAAGACAAACAGTTATGACCTAGGAGTCCATTTCCTGCTGTGTTGTCTTCTCAACTACATATGGCCTAGAAGAATATTGCTAGGGAATGCTGCTATGTTTCCACTACCCTTCTATGGATAGTTGTCTTTCCAGCAGGGAGGTAAAACAATAAAAATACACAATACGCAATACACATGAAAATGAAGTTGGAAGAAATACAAGGGAAATAGATGCATATGGCTGCTAGAGTCAAATCGTAAGTGTTAATTTAGTTTCTTGTAAGAGGAAACACATGAAAGTATATATTGACAAATTGAAGGGGAATGAGGATGATAAAAAAAAGGTTCAGACAAGTACGTGCATTTATGCATAAGGAATTTTTTTTATAAAATGCTTGTAGACCCTATATTCTACAAGCTGTTCTAATTTCCTTAAGTGTTTGTTGAGGGGTAGAATGGCTCAGACTTCAGGAATATAGCTGCAATTCTTCTTCTTATTATTATTATTTATTTATATAGCACCATCAATGTACATGGTTGGAAAAGGGTAGTTTGACATGCGCTGCAAGACATGGACCTGGTTTGCACGTAACAACCACCCATGAGTTGTCATGCACAAGTATAAGAGAGTGAGCATGCTGCCTCCTGCGTGCACACCGCTTCCACTTTTATTCAACAACCTTGTTCATAGGTTGATGAGTGTGATGTACGAACCCAGACTAATGAGTTGTTTAGGACTAAACAACCCAGCAGTTAATCCCATGCTTTGTTGTTGGATTAACTGCTCAGTTATTTAACCCTTATCGATCCAGTTTTGCATGTCTTGCTCGTCAGCGTACAAATGAGCTGATCATAGGGAGTTGAGCGGCAGTGTGCTGGCTCTCTGCTGCTTGGCCCTGAAGCTCATGGTTTGTTTAACCCATGCCATTACTTGTAAACTGCCCCACTGTGACTTGAGGAGAATAGAATGCTACAAGAATAAGGCCTGTGAAAGGCATACCTCAAAGGTAGAAAGTGAAAGTTTCCAAAAGCGAGGTAGATCATTCAGGGACAAGAGAATGAAACGTATTTAAATCTTTATTATTAGACAAAATTAATACCCAGGAATGCCAGTACAAACTACCACATATTCTAGCTTTCTCTACTCAAAATTGGGGTGCATTGATTTAAATCAGGGTGATTTAATTCAGAAAGAAAAAAATGACAATTTAAATCAATGTACATCAAGTTTCCCATTGAAACTTTTGTATGTATTTCCTGAACAATGCCATAAATCTGACCACTAAGTCACGTTAATTTACATCTAGAGTATTATTAACCATGTTTCATTCTTAGAAGCAGGCTTTGCATCTTTGTTTCACTGTATTAAGGGGCCCTTTCAGGGAAAGCAGCTTTCTGGGCCTCTGGAAAGTACACAGATTTCCCCGCCACGCCATTACTGTGGCCGGGGGAATCTGTGCACTTTCTGGACGCCTGGAGAGAGCACTTTCCTGTGCCTCTCCCCTCTCCATTACCCACTGTGAGCCATTTTTCTTGGTAGAAAGGAGGGGTACAAATCAAATCAATCAATAAAAAAAGAATCTTTGTTTTTTATCATCATCATCTACGATTTGAAACAAATCCAAAAGTGGTATATAAAATAATAATTAACAACAACAACAGACCATCCATGCATACATACACACAATAGTACCATGAGGCTGGTACAAAGCTAGCTCATAGTCAGGGGAAAACCAAAACAAACAAATATGTTTTCAATAAATACATAAAACATGACAGTGTTGAGCCCTGACATATTTTAGAGAGAGCTCATTCCATAGGATGGCATGCCACTGCATAGAAGTTACATGACATCACTAAACAAAAATCTGTAGGCTGAAGCACAAACAACAGGCCTTCCCCTTAAGATTGAAATGGCCTGGGAGGTTGCTATAGGGGGAGATGTTCCTTGAGCTATCCTGTTCCAGAGTTGTATAGTGCTCTTATACATATACTAACTCTAACCCTTAAACCTAGCTCAGTAGCAGACGGTCAACCCCTGTAGATCCTTAAGTGGAGGATTAATGTGTGCGTGGCAAGGAACCCCAGTCAATAACCTTGCCGTTGCATTCTGCACTACCTGCATCTTCTGAAACTACCTTAAGGGCATAGAGTGCATTACAGTAATACAATCTCAAAATTACTAATGCATGAATCATAGTGGCTAAGCTATTCCTGTCTAGAATGGGTACAGTTGCTGTAGTAGCTGCTGCTTGTGACAGAGGTTGCTTGGGCTTCCATGACAGTGGTGGATCCAGGAGCATGTGTAAACTGCAAGCCTTTTCCTGCAGTGAGAGTAAAACCCCATCTAATTCCCCTATTTCCCATAACTGGGAACCACTCACCCACAGTGCCGCCAGCTTATTGGAATTCAGCTAATTGGCCCTAATCCAGCCCAAGCACTGATTGAAGTTGTAAATGGCCTCTCTTTATTCAGATGTAATGAAGAAATATAATTGGGTATCATCAGCATACTGAGGGCTTCAAATGCTCTAATGACTGCACCCAGTGGCTTCACGTAGATACTAAACAGCATTGGAGACAAGACAGTACTTTGAGGCACCCAACAGCAAGACTGCTGGGGCCCAACATACATTCCCCAACACTAATGGTTTCCAAAGCAGCAGTATGATCAAGTAAGAGTAACAGAGTCTCACTCCCTCTGTCCCTCTCCTCATAAAGGTCATCCATCAGAACAACTTATCCTGTCATATTAGCAATATCCTTTAAAAGTCACCAATACTCATATTTGTTATTTTGTATACTTATTAAAAATTGGCTAAATTTTTAAAAACCAGATTAATAGCGTTGACAGTCATGCATATGCCCCGTACTGAGAAAACACAGTATGTTGATACAGAAAATACAGCAAATATACTTTAGGTCTTCTAAATATATTTTAGAGAGTTTCAGCTACTGGGCGGTATAAAAATGTAATAAATAAATAAATAAATAAAATAAAAATGTGTTTGCCTTAACAAAAAATAAATCTCACATACTGCTTTATTCAATTATTAGTAAATAGGAACTTAATAGGAATAGGAGCTCATAGGAGTTTAGTAGGAACCCTTAACAGAATATCCATAACAGAATTTCAAATTATAGAGTAATGCTGGCTTTGACAAACAGCTGTTAACAAAATTCCATACAGATGTATGCTCAGAAACTAAAGCACTAGTCATCAACTAATTCACAGTGGCAGCAGAAACAAAGCTCTAGTTCTCACAGCTTTCTCCATGCCAACACAAAATGCTGACAGCCGTTTTTCCAGCATTGTGGAGGCAAACAACACGACAGTGGCCAACCCATGTGCTGGCCAATAAATGGCATATCCCATGCAGATGTGATCTCAAGCAGCTTTCTTATGGGCAGCATTTTGCATGAAGCAAGAAGATACAAAATGCCAAAATTGTTTTATGAATACCACTCCATCAGCAGTAGTACACTGAACCCATAAAAGCCTGCTGATGCTCTGTCCAACTGCTAGCAAGGTGAACAGCATCTGTCAGCATTCGGTCATCCATAAGTATTTTCGGTGCAACAGACACATCTAGCAGCAAACAGGTCCCAAATCTCTCAAATACATTTTAAAAGCAACAATAATAAATTTCAAAAACAGTTGGAGCTGAACAGTTTTGCTACTTTTCTTGACTGGTATTTTCACTTTTCCTGGAATATAACTACTTGAAGTCTTCCACCATGGGTGATGTAACGCCTCTTTTTAAGAGGTATTGCCCCATTAAATCTGTCAGGCGGGAAATCCATGTTTTAACTTAAATACCATATAACACTTTTAAAAGGTAAAGGTACAACATCGTTCATAATCTCTACTCATCTTTCACATCACTACTGGTAGTTTTGTTTTGTGTTTGTGATCTGTTCCTCCTTGCCATTAAAACACTTAACAGTTAGTGACTGAACACTGACACTAGTATCAAAACTCATTGCAAGGATCATCCTAACAACTTTTCTAAGTTAGGATTCCTATAATATTTTGCAAATAGCAAAAGGTTTCTTCTAAATTACATGTTTCAAAATAATAAGTGGGAACAGTACATCCACCGATAAAGGAAGGACAGTTCCATGTCCTGTGGAGTCGATAATAAAAGGCTTTAAATAAATTGCTGAAAAGTGAAACAGAAGCATTTATTTTTAAAAAAGGAAAAGGAAAGAAATAGGCCATGTCTGATACAACGTGGTACATTACAGGAGATACGTTTATTCACAATTAAAATAAAGAGAAAGAAAAATTCTAGATATAAACAAAAGCTGCATGAAGAGAAAGAGACACTGAATCAAAGTTTTTGTTAATATTGGTTTATTAATTTTTTTAAAATTTCCACATTTTAGCTTTCCTTCTGGAGAAGCCGGGCAGGAAGAGAGGTCAAGTCTAGGGTGTGCATGTAAGAGGAGAAAGCCCGATGTGTTCCAATACTCCCTCCCAAAATGAACTGAGAGGAAAGTGTTGTGGGGTGGGGTAGCAGTTTGGCTTGCCAACTGGCCATGCTAATGTTCATGCTTCTAAAACAACCTTCCCCAATATGGGCCGTTTCTACACCTGTCTTTTTTCCAGGGATCATCCCTGTGCATGCAAATGACACACAGGGGATCCCAGGAGCAGGCAGGGATGATGCCTCCATTTCCCTGGGATAATCCTTAGGTGTAGAAAGGGCCATGGTGCCCTCCAATGTTTCAGATTGCAGTTCCCAGCATTTCTGACCATCTACCAGGTTGGCTGGAGCTGATGGGAGCTGAAGACCGAAACATCAGGAGGCCACCAGCATCTTGGGCAAGGCTCTTCTAAAACATCTACTACCCCTTGTTTTTAAAAAGTGCCCTATTGCCAATCTATATAGAGCTTATTTTGTTTTCCTTCTCTAGTCATTACCCAAACCTTTCAAGAAATACTGCAAAAAAAAAAAAAATCTAAAGACAAATAAACTACATTAAAGAAAAGATGCCTGAATAAATAATTGAGCTTAAATCCAGAATGTTGGAAGGAAGGAGTTTGTTGTATGTATATCACTGCATAAATGATGCCCTCTCTGAATTTCAACAGTCCAATACACTTCCATAGTAAATGTTTAGTGCAACATAATACATTTGTATTTTTGTAAATTCTGCAATGTCTTAAATGCCATACATTTGAGATAGTATTTCCATACAGTCAGGTGTGGAACAAATAAGAGTTTCAGTTACTGTAAATATGCCTGCACTGCAAATCAGCAACTGTTAAAAACCATTTGCAATGAAATATAAAATAAATCCTTTAACCTGCTAGAATGATGAAAAATCACTTTTAACAGTATCTGTTAATGTGGTATTATAAAACTGCACTAAGTGCTGCATAGTTATTTTACACATACATTTTTAATACTAGACATTCAAACATGCTGCATTAAAGAATAACAAAAGCTAAATTCTCCCTTGGAGGTAATCATTTTCATTGTTGCCAGGTCAGTGATTCAGATTTCACAAGGCACAATCCCTGACTAAGGAACAGCAAGCCTTTTTTTTAGGTCATGAGGTCCTGTAAGGGGTTCTTCAGAAGCCAAGCATAAAAGTCTTGAAATAACAAGCAAACACACAGGTTTCTTAATTTGCCCGGTTGGATTCCTGTAATAAGTGCTTAACAACGGCAGCCCCAAAGCAACTCTGCAGTCATCAGCAAGACTATTTACCACATGATTTAGCAAACAGATTTCCAAGGTTTTTACTTACATACATAGATAAGAATCAACATAAGGAACAAGTGAAATTACAAGCATCTGCCCTCACAGCTACTCTAACAGCACACTCAGAAGAGGAACAGTATTTCCAAGATGCTTCCTGCCCTGGAACCCCTGAGTACACAAAACCTTCAATAATACAGCCAAAAACGTATTTCCCATTACCATTCAATACAGAGCAGATAGACCCATCAATGTCAAACAAGGAACAGAGAGGAAGTAAAACGATTTCCAATTATATATCCTAGCACTTCATCACAGGAACAGGTTTTGTTGGTATTGCTCATATTTTTTCAAGCGCAGAATTTAGGCCATGGTATCTGCAGGACTATAAACTGTATTTTTTTAAAGATTAAAGTCTATACTGCATACGTTTATGGCACATACCTATATAGTGTTCCACATTCATGTTTGTTTGAACATAGTTTTGTCCACCTTCTCCTCTTGAACTGCTCACCAGCATGGATTAGAGAGATGACATTAGAATGCTGGAAGGGATGGAAAGATAATACACTGAGGCTGGACCCTTTAAGACAGACTACTGAGGTGAATTGCTCCTCAAATGCCCTTGAATTAGTACCTCCCTTTTCTACCTTAACTCTCCAGTTGTTTGAATGGATATAAAGCACTGAAAGGTGTGTGTAAAGAGCTTATTTTAATTGAAACCAGCAGCTTTTAAAAACTGTATCAGAGAGACAAGGAACATGGATACAAGTGTTTAAAACAGGCCATTCTTAAAGTTTGCAACAATTAAGCACCTTGGGAAGCAAAAATTGCAGTTTCTTGGGTCTGATTTGGACACAACACCTTTTTGAAGAAAGCAAACTAGGTAATATCTTGCATAAAAAGTAGTTAAGAATCTTGACACCCTTTAAGGAGACTAGGGGCACATCTACACCAAGCAGGACATTCCACTATGAAAGCCGTATGAAAGTGGTATGTAAAAGGCAGGAGCCACACTACTGCTTTATAACGGTATTGAAGTGCACTGACAAATGTTGGGGCCGATTGGCACATACCATATACCATTGTCATACTGCTATATCCAGCTTGGTGTGGTTCCTGTCTTTCATATACCGCTTTCATACCACCTTCATAGTGCAATATCCTGCTTCATGTAGATGAGCCCTTAATAATAAGATGAATTTCCTCCCTGTGTGTGGCAGACAAGGTTAAATGAAAGAAATGCAACATACATCCATATTCTATAGGGCTGACTGCTTGCCTATCATTATTTCCATCCTAGCATATTACCTTTTTAAAATGGAGCTTTGGACTTTTAAAATGGAAGCTGTTCATGTCAGCTAGCTATACCTTAACAGTCATAGACCATGTAAACCAGATTCATCACACAGACTTTCTTCCCCATACCAGAAACTACAGAAGGGGAATCCAAGATCCTTCAATTCCTGGGTCCCAAAGAAATTAAAGGGGATCTCGGTCACTTGATACCGGACAGAGGAAATAGATTGGACCCTTCTCCCAAGTTCTTGGATATTTACAGACAACACAGGGGATGGTAAGCGTAAACCCACATTGCACTGTGCTTCAACCTTTCCCAGTGCCTGGAATAAAGTGGCAAAGTGAAGATATAGGTGTGCACACATATTAATGTTGATAAATGTAGTAATATGCTCCTGATACTATGCACTGGTTGGCAGCCTAGATGCCACAATTTGTACCAAGTAAAGCTTCCCGACACATTTCAGGGGTAGCCCCACATATGCCACATTTCAATAGTCTAAACATGATTTAACAAAAGCATGGATAACTGTTGCTAAGTCGAACTGATTCAGGAAAGGGTAACAGCTGGCGCACCAAATGTAATTGTGCAAATCCACTCCTTGCCATTGCCACAACCTGAAGATGCAGCATAGGATCAAGGAGATCCCCCAAGCTATGAACCTGATCCTTTATTTTGACTCTCCAATTAAAATACTGGATATTTTGGTAATGCAGCAAGAAGTGTAGTTGTGCAATTCAGATTTTATTAGCATGAGAAATTGGAAACTCTTATTAGCATAAGCTTCTCTGACTGACTTTTGTAACACCCTGCTTGCAGCAATCTGTTAAGATATTGGCTTAAATCCACCATCACATAGCCAGACTTCTGAACACCCAGTAGAACTTCCCAATCCTCTCCTCCAGCTCTCTGCAACAGATTTGGAGGATGAATGGAGGGCTGCAGGAAGGTAGGGAAATGCCTTCCACCAACAGTTTCCATTATGCTGGTGGAAGGACACCAGTGGATTCAATCTATTGCTTTGCTGTTGACCTAATACTGGTTGAAAACCCTTTTGCCCAAAGCTGAAAAGTTTCCTTATTTTTGGTTTTCTTTCTGCTATTTCTGTTTCTTCTTCCAATACATAAACAAAAGACATGGCTCACCTAGAGATGTTTTTTGGGAGGGGGGTCAGAAAACATGTAGACAGAGCCATGTGGAACAGCCTACATGTGGACTTGTGAAAACTGGCTTACTAAAGCAGTTTTACACCTTGCCCTTTTTGATTATCTTGGGACAATGAAAGTTTGCTTTTATTTATTTATTTATTTATTTATTTATTACATTTTTATACCGCCCAATAGCCGAAGCTCTCTGGGCGGTTCACAAAAATTAAAACCATCATAAAACAACCAACAAGTTAAAAATACAAATACAAAATACAATATAAAAAGCACAACCAGGATAAAACCACGCAGCAAAATTGATATAAGGTTAAAATACAGAGTTAAAACAGTATAATTTAAATTTAAGTTAAAATTAAGTGTTAAAATACTGAGTGAATAAAAAGGTCTTCAGCTGGCGACGAAAGGAGTACAGTGTAGGCGCCAGGCGGACCTCTCTGGGGAGCTCATTCCACAACCGGGGTGCCACAGCGGAGAAAGCCCTCCTCCTAGTAGCCACCTGCCTCACTTCCTTTGGCAGGGGCTCACGGAGAAGGGCCCCTGTAGATGATCTTAAGGTCCGGGTAGGTACATATGGGAGGAGGCGTTCCTTCAAATAACCTGGCCCCAAACCGTTTAGGGCTTTAAATGTCAATACCAGCACTTTGAATCGGGCCCGGACAAGAAATATTTGAGCAAGAAATATTAAATTTGCCTCTGGTTTTCTGAACCTACCCACACGTATATGATTGTGTTGAACTAGACACTGATGAAACAATGTACTTCCAAAGTGACTAGCGAGTAGAAAGTTAAGGTTTTATCAATTATGTTTCAGGGGCTCCAAACTAAGATATGAAACTGGGAGAGTCATTAGACAGGGGGAAATCGTGTTTCCTTACAGTCGTTTTTCCGCCCCTGCATTTGCCCCCTCTTTTAAAAGAGGAAGTAAACAACATGCACATGGCTCATCTGAACTGGAAGCAATATCTTTTCATTAATTTCACCCTATAAACACAAAAATGTCCAGATCTGGATTAAAATAGGCTAGCATATTCTCTGCAACACTTAGTTCAGTATGTGTTCCAAATTCTAAGAGCATTAAAAAGTCATTGTTGCACTTCCTTCAGTTTGGAATAAGGAGTGCATGATGTGAAACAACTCATATTCAAAATAAAGAGTTGAGTTGAGCAGAAAGGCTTGTGAAATAAATCGATTATCTACAATTCTAAGTTATCCATCTGTGTAATTACTTGTGTCATTATTTTTATGTAATGTCATAATGATAAAAAAGAAAATAATAATTAACTATACGTATTTTAATTGGTGATGGTAGGCATTAAATGGTGATGGTAGCTATTGGCAGTACTAATAGATAATGTGCAACAGTTCAGCTTCATTCTATAAATAGAGTACATCTAGCATTTTGACTTACTCCCAGATGACAGTAATAATGGAAAGATTTTAATCTCTCCCCTTGAAGTTTAGTTATCCGAACTTACATTAGAGAAAACTCTGGAACAAATAAGGACTACAAAATTTATGTCCTTGGTCACCATATATCACTTTCTTTACATTTTTCTATATGTAGTAATACTCAACTAGAACCAAAACTTTTCCTTTAAAAAGTTTCATGGCCATTTTTTCTCTCTTTTCTCTAATCTTCCTTCTTTCTCAGGTTTCATTCTGCTCGGTTATTTATTTCTTTTAAATATTTTTTTGTTGCTGCTTTTAAATTAGTACTTTTAATGTGTTAATTGTTGATTTTATCATTGATTTTATTGGTTTTTCCCTTTAACTATGTATGTCACCCTAAGAGTTTTCTTTCACTGTAGGGCAACTCATAGATTGATTGAATGAATTCTTCCTAATCTCCAAGCCCGAATTTGCTTTTTCACTACGGAGACCTTAGCTAGACCTACCTTTTGTTCCAGGAGAGAGGAGGGGAGATCTTACATTGGGATTAACATGAGATCTCTCCCTCGTTTACGCGACCTCAGGAAGAGAGGCGTCACGCTCGCTATTTTTATTTTTAAAGCAGACGGAGCGCACAAACACTCATGCGCAAAGGTAAGGGTTTATTTTTAATTTTAACTACTTTCTCCGCTCCCCCCACCTTACCCCCAATGGGCGCAGCACTCCTGAGGAGCGCTGTGCCCCGTGGCGACTCCCGGCTCCATGCAAGTAATCGCGTGGAGCCAGGTAAACCTGCGGAAACGGGCCACATGCTCCGCGGTCTTGGGCTCAGCCCGAGACTGTAGAAAAAGCGGGGCCAAAGTGTAGGGCTGTATCCCGGGGCAAGGGAGGGATGATCCCTCCCTGATCCCAGGATCCCCTGTGCATCATGTGGACACACAGGGACAATCCTGGGGTTTACCCTGGGATCTAGCCTGGTCTAGCTAAGGCCTGAGACACACCAAACTGACTCAGTGAGAAACCTACAATGAGCTGGATCCCAAATGTCCTTTCTGCTGATGGAAGATTCAACTGGAGGAACAAACCTTCTGTTGGAGGAACAGAACCATTAGATTCAACACTATAATAGCAAGATCTCTTTTTCTGGTTAGGCACTACCAATTCATCTATAAAGAGGAAAAGGGGTGTTAATACTAAAAAGTGAAAGTTGCCTTGCCCACGCTCTGATATTTATGTTTTTACACAGCTAGTTCATTTTGGAATCAAGCTGGTGTGAAGTGGGGGTGGGGGGCGGTCTTCAAACATCAGAGAAGTAAGGCAAGAGGCAGGGGCAGATTTCAATCCTATCCGCTACATGCGCCAATTACTATTGAAAGTTAACCCCATCCCTGCTTTATAGCCAAACCATTGCTAGTGTTCAACAAACATGTACATCTTTGGTTTGTCCCACAATATAAACATGAAGTTGGAATGTTTTGACTCAATATACATATTTCACACTTATTTTGTCATTTTGTTAGAAAAGCTTGAGGAATCCAATCTTATAGAGTTCCAATATGAACTGATCTGATCCACACATCCTGGACTAAATGTGCGATCATAACAAAGCTATCTGTTGGATTTCACCCTAATTTTTGGCTCAAAAAGTTATCAAAACCTGTTTTAAAATGCATATTGGGAGAGAATATCTATCTAAAATGGGTATGTACAAAGTAAATATGCATTTAAATTTGGATTTTTTTAAAAAATCAGAGATTAATGTGGAAAGGGGATAGACATAAGATAATTCATGTGAATGTGACACATACTGGAAATAGACTGGTTTGCATTTTCACAATCATCTAGTTTGGACAGATGATTTTGTAGTTCATAATCCGCATGGGTTTACATCTTTATAAAGATTTTTTTAGATGCAATCTTTTTGTGGATGTTAGGAGTGTTGTTTTTTAATGTAGTAGTTTTCTGTTAAAATCATCATCATAATCAAAATAAAAAAACAATTTGCCATCTTGAATAATTTAACGGTATCTAAAAAATTGGCACTAAGGTCTGTGAATACAAATATGAGTTCTGAGGCCTGTGTAACAGTGAGTGCTTAATGGGAGCTTTTAGTTGCATTCCCTTTCAGACTTCCATGTGCAATTTGGGATCTCATTTTTCACCCTTGGTTGAGGGAATTGGGTTATCCTGGCTGTGGTAGACCTTTCAACCTAGGCAATTAGACCTTTAGGCCTGATATTGCTGTGGCTGAAGCATCCTGGTATCTTTTTCCTTCCCCAACTTGTTTGGCATGTGCTCTGAAGGTTATATTATCAAGCAAATGTTTTAGTATAGGTTTGTAGTCCCAGGAAAATAGGCCTCTATGCCTGAAATTTGTGGACGAGATTAGGAGTAAAATGATGAAAATGTAGCTACTGTGCCTGAAATCATAGGTGTATTGTAATTAGGGCTACGAAGCTTTCAATTTAAAGGAATCTTCATTTATTTACTATATATTTTACTCTGCTTCTCAGATACTTATTGTCTCCTAAAGTGGTTCACAGGAATAAAAAAAAGAGGCCCAGCTATCAGGCTTACAAATAAATAAAAAAAACAAGAGTCAGACACAAGTTTATCAATGCCAGATCACAGTGGTGAGCTATGAACATACATTTAAATGCACTTCAGGTCAAGCTGATTTTCCTTTGCTGGTGTTCTTAGTTAAATAGCAATTGGTGACTCTTGTACCTTTGGCCAATGGATGAGGTCAGAGCATTCTTTCCTTTACTTCTGCAATCCCTGAACAACTGTCAATTGGATCCAAGTATTCTTTCTGGCAATGAGGAAGAAGAAAGCTCCCTGCAACTGCTCCTTCTCTTGCTGACTGATGGAACAGTTTGGTCTCCCCCTGAACTTGGTATTATTCCTAGGGTTACATCCTCTTGGTGCCTATAAGTCCTCTGACTAATGTAGACCCAATGTGTGTTCCAGTCCCAATGCAATATGTGGGGGGCCAGAGGCAACAGCCAGGCAGAAAGTTTGAAGCTCTTCATTAATACTTAGAAGTTCTACACTATGAGCTATATTCAGACATTTCAATCAATGTTGGTTAAACATGTGAGGAGGGGGAGCACAATAATCCTGCTCCCTCCGTCATCGCTGTTATCTCCCTCTACACATGGAGGGTGACTTTGGGAAGATGAGAGCCTTCCCTATTCTTGCGGGCTCTCCCCACCATACAGAAGGCTAGATAATCGCTCTCTCCCTACTCTGGTGTTTAATCAACATTGATCAGGAATGCCTGATTAGGGCTATAGTTTTTCCATGGTCCACCTTCTGAGATTACTGCTCTTTCTCTCTCTTCCAGCTCACCATGGAAAGTGTAGTTAGAGTCAGACTGCAGGCACAGACATCCAAATATAATGCATACTATCTGGATTTATCAGCTGTGTAAATAAAATTAAAACCTCCGATTTTGCCCAGAATGCTGGCTCTGGAACACTCGGAAACAAAAGGAAGAAAAAACTTCATCCTGGACCTAGCACTTGGACTTATACTGAATTTAAGGATAAGCTGTTACCTAAAGCTCAGGCCTCGGAAGAATTTATTCATACATTGGAACAAGAGAACAATAAATCAGTCTGCCCTGGATACCATTTTCTATATTTAAGATTTTAGAATCTTAACACATTTGATGCAAGTCTGTTTTGTGGACAATCAAAAAATTTCTTGAGATGAATCTGAGGAGTATGGAAACTCAGTTATCTACCACTTTAAAATGGTGTATTTAAACCCAGCTCGGTAGTCCCAGTATTCCTTCTGGCTCTGTGCCGAAGCAGGAATAAAAGGATACCTTATTTAGCCCAATGCTCAGAGAATGTGTTCTGTAATTTTTCACTCTATTTCCACATCAAACCACATTTTATTTCCGATCTCCATAACCATGATGAGACTTTGACAAGTACTTAATCTGGTTTGCATGCAACTTCTGTGAATTTATATGTGCAAGAGGTAGGTTTAATAATCTGCCTTCAGGAAGTTTTCATGCAGTTTCACACAGTTAAAATTTCTATCACACAGTTGAGTCTGCCATAGTATCAAAATTTACTTACACATTTATTACCAAAAAAATATGACACACTGCTATTTAAAAAGATCCAGGAATTCTGTAGCTTATATATTTATAAATATGCAGATGCATATAAAAATTAGTATATAGTTCATCACAACAAGTATCTAAAACATGCTCTATAGTATATCGTTCTGTTTTCTTCACCATCCTGTTTATCTACCAATCAGAGAGATCACTTAAAAATTCTCCTCAGAAACAACAAGGGCAAAAAAACAACCAGGATCAAGGATACTGTTTGATTCGTCTACTCTAATAAGTACCATAAATTATTTACTGAACTTCAAAGCCTTAAATTCAAGGCAGAACAGAGAGAGGCAAAAGTAGGATTTGTTTGTTTATTATCAATTATTTATACGGTATGTTTTACAGTGTAGGATATGCAGAAAAGGCATAATCCTGAAAAAACGTGTATAATAAAAATGTTATATTAAGTTAATTCTAGTAAACCTGTTCTACTGATACATCTGTAGAGAGATTACGAATGATAACTTTTTCAGTAGAACTCCCTTATTAACGGAGGAACAAAAATCTTACGAAGAAGAGATATTTCAGTCATGCTCATGAACACTGCATAGAAAGCAATTCATTTAAATATGCAAAATAACATTTCAAAGACATGGCAAAATAAGCTTTGAATCAAAGTTAACTACAGCATAGAAGCTGACTGAACTGATAAAACATTTAAAGCCCACGGTAACAAATACTAGCTGAATTAAGTTCACATCAGAAATAGAGTTGCTTTTTACACAGAGGATTAAAGGTCACTCCAAAAATTAACATGTCCATCTTCTAAATAAAGACAACACTTCAAACTAGTCTAAAAACCCTAGACAAAAAAATTGCTGTGATTAAAAACAGTTCTGGTATTGGTGCAACATATGCTACGAAACCATTGTTTTTCATGTGCCTCGGGTCAAATGTGATAAACTTCACACTTTTAACTGGTGCCATTTGTAATAGATTGGATGAAACAGGTCTACAAAAGAATCAATAAATGTAAAGACTGGAAAGAATTAGAGCAGCTTGCAGACTTGTACCTATTGTCTGGGGGAATTGGATGTCAGTTTGAGTATTATAACACTGACAAAGGTTTTCCAGCTTTAATTTACTTCAACACATAATGGGTGATGTCGAAGTTGAGAAACACTAGTCAATCTGAATACATTATTTAACAAACTATTTAACCAAAGTTGCACACATTATCACCCTGACATATTCTATGCCTCTCCATTCATTATGTAGTTTATCAATAAAGTACAGCAATCTGGGTAGTTTGTGTGTGTACTGGGTGTGTGTGTGTTGTATGTGTATAAGTACTTCCCTTACATTTCAGGAATATGAAAAAATACATTATTATATCTCTGTTGGACAATCTGAAAGAACAGCTACAATGAAAACTAGACACCTGACTTCACTACTGAATTACTATCATACAATCCTAACTGTGGTAATACTATTTGGGCACATTCACAAGATACAATTTAGATATCCTGTGTCTTACATACTTATCTTAGGAAGATAAATGTATTTCACTGACCAAATAGGTCAATGAAATACATAATAGGACACTAGTATATAATAGGACACTAGTAAATAAACATAGGGACTGACACTTAGCACATTCTTTTAAAATACACCCCCCTCCGCCCCAGATCTGACTGGTTTCAGATGAGCACGGCTCAATTATTTGGAAATCCATTTATTGAAGGGATTTTTTTCTTGTGTGAGGAATTTTTTTTGAATATCACTTCATATAAAACCTCATGTGCCTTGTAAATTCAGAGCTTTGTATTTTACATAAAGGAAAGGTAAATACATCAACACTTCATCTGTAAAAAATCTACCAGAGCTCCTTTTTTTTTAACGGGCTTCTTCTTTACCTTACTAAATTGAAAAGCAATTCTACTTTCACACAGTGGGTTAAACCAGAGCAATCTCAAACATAAATTAAAATACTACTACTGTAATGCATTATATACTCCACCCATTTCTAAAGATTAAAACATATGGTCCACTGTTCCAATAGATAAAATGAAATTCTTAAAACAAGTGAGAGTGCTTAATTCCATATTCCACTGGGTAAAATTGGATACGGGATGTAGAATACTTCTATCCCAGGTTCCTCTTCAAACCACAAGCTGTTCATGTGCAGCTGATAGTACAGTATCTCTGAAAGTCCCTTTATAACCAAGTGCATACACTGAAACAACCACTGGAGTGTAGGGATTTTCCCCTGTGAAATGAGGAAGGGACCCTAGCTGTGAACACCACAAATATATCAAAGCATTCTGAATCATACCATATTGCTACTTTGTAATGGTATGGTGGAGAAAACCTATTTGATATTCACTGGCTTATGCAGCGAGAAGTTAAACATGGTTGTAAAAGTAACATAATCACAAGAATATTCCTGGAATTGAACAAGTGGGGTCTATGTTTTCATTGCTGAATATATTGTTTTGGCTGTTATTTTGTTGTTTTGTCTTCTGCTTTGCTTTTTATTATTATAAACCAGTCCAAGGTGATCTGCCTCTTGGTCATTATATAGGTTTTCTCATTGCTTCAATGAGTTATTTAACACTTATAAGTATTACTATCCTGATACAATGGAATATGGATGGATAAGACATGACTCCATGCATGGAATCCTTTTTATAAAGCTAAAACACTGCCAAACAGCTGCTCAGCAAGGAAAGAAAAGGCATGCACTCAGCACCTAACTGTACAGAATGGAAATCTGCTTCTGAACATATAATGCCCCCAAACTGGATTGGGCTATAAATGCTGACCCTTTTAGCAGTAATTATATGTGTAATGTATTTTGCAGCTAAGTTATTTCTTAATATTTTCTTTAAACTCAGATAAAAATATATGCATTAGGTATCCTAAATTGCTTTCGTAGGGGCTCATCAGGACATTCAAGGTTACGGCCTTTCATAGAGGTTCCTTATAAACTGCTTTCATAAAACAGCAAGCCTCTCTTGATGCAAATTCCAAGAGAGACTATAAAAAGATACTTAAACCAATATGGTAGATAGGATTTCCTTATCCAACAAAAGCTTCTGCTATTGCTGAAGTAGGTGCAAGCCATGAAGCACTACTGCCTGCTTAACCTCCACTCTACCACTGCTTAACCTGCATTCAGGCCCCAGTGAAATGAAGTGAAATTGCTCACAAACACTGTTTTGTAGATTCAAACAAGCATTTTATAGCATGTTTTGGAAGATACTAGTACAGCCTTCTCCAACCTGGTGCCCTCCAGATTCAACTCTCATTAGTCCCAGCTAGGACAGCCAATTGTCAGAAATCCTGAAACTTGTTACCATTTACCCATCTTCCTCTGCAGTGTGCAGAAGGCTGAGGAGTATTGGGTATACACTAGGACACCATCTGGTGTCCTGAGGATGTTTTGGACTACAACTCCCAGCATTACTGACTACTGGGAAGCTGTCCGGGGTTTATAGGAGATGAAGTCCCAAACATCTGAAGGGCACCACATTGGGAAAGGCTACTTTAAGATATATTACCATTATTTATTTATTTATTTATATAGCACCATCAGTGTACATGGTGCTGTACAGAGTAAAACAATAAAATAGCAAAACCCTGCCGCATAGGCTTACATTCTAATAGAATCATAATAAAACAATAAGAAGGGGAAGAGAATGCACAAAACAGGCACAGGGTAGAGTAAAACTAACAGTATAAAAGTAAGATCAAAATCAAGTTCTCAAAGCTTTCGAAAAAAGAAAAGTTTTTAGCTGAGCTTTAAAGACTGTGATTGAACTTGTAGTTCACAAATGTTCTGGAAGAGAGTTCCAGGCATAAGGGGCAGCGGAAGAAAATGGACGAAGCCGAGCAAGAGAAGTGGAGACCCTTGGGGAGGTAAGAAACATGGCATCTGAGGAGCGAAGAGCACGAGCTGGGCAATAGTGTGAGATGAGAGAGGAAAGATAGGAAGGAGCTAGACTGTGAAAAGCTTTGTAGGTCAACAGGAGAAGTTTATATTGGACTCTGAGGTGAACTGGAAGCCAATGAAGAGATTTCAGAAGTGGAGTAACATGGTCAGAGCAGCGAGCCAAGAAGATGATCTTAGCAGCAGAGTGGCGAACAGAAACCAACAAACTGTTGTGAGAAGAAGGAAGGCCAGTCAGAAGACGGGTACAGTAGTACCAGTTCATGTAGCATCATTATTTCTACAATTTTTTGCTAAGAACCAACTGATACTGGCCAGGGAGCTTTTATGAGTGATGAAGAAGCTATATGTGTGTGTACTGATGTCACTAACCTTAAAGGCAGCATAAAAATCATTTAAAATAAATAAATCAGTTTGATTTACTGTATTTCTATACTGCTCAATAGCCAAAGCTCTCTGGGCAGTTCACAAAAGAAGAACATGCATATGCTAACAGCCTGATAGAGAGCACAAAATCTGTCATCCTGATCCAAATCAGTGAGTATGTGATGCAGTCCTAATTGGTTCAAAACTCAGAATTTGACTAATCCATAGAATCCTTTCTCCACAGATAAAAATGTCCTTGTCCTAACAGGCCTAACCTAATAGAAATAGTGTAGCACCTGTTAAGTACTAAATTAACTATTTGATCAAGACAGCACAACTAATTGCCAAATGTTAAGCAAAGTAACAGAAATAGTAAATTAATATTTCATGAATATATATACTTGTGGAACTGTGCCATTAAGAGAAGTGTAGGACAAAAGAAATGCTGTAAAGATACACATATATTCCCCAAACAGTTCTAAAAACTAGGTTATAATGGTTGTGTCTTTGAGCTGTGATCCACAAAACGATGAAACCAGAATGTGCATTCAATCCATATACTCCAATTGATTTAAATGCAATGTTTAATGCCAAGTACTTAAACTTCGATTTCTGTGTTGGGCTATGTTCGACAGTTGATTAAGCTAAAAATCTGCTAAATGATCTGTATTCTTAGAAAACAGAATCTGGTTATGTGCAGGAATGCAAATCTAAGTATCTTCTTCCCACAACCTCTTTAGATAAAGATTGTTGTTAGCATGCCACATACTGTCAAAGTCTTAAAAATACTGTTTAATTTTCTTTAATCCATTTTGTTTTATGGAAGTAAAATGCCCATCAGACAATAATAGAGCAGTTTCCATAAGGAATAAATTGTTACGGCTTGACAAAACCTCTTTTTAATACTAGAATAGGGAAATATAAAAATGTCTTTTTATATAATTATATTAACAAATGTTCTAGCAAGTTCTCATTTTACAGCTGTTGGAGCATTCTTAAGCAACTGAGTTTCTGTTCCCTTACCACTTTTCTCCTAATTAATTTTTGTTGAGCCAAAACATTTTCTTCCTTTACAATGTTCCAAAATGTCACTTCACCATCACATGAAATCTTCTGTATAAAATACCCACAAGTCAAAAGCATCTCCCTCTACACCTAAGCTCATTAAGGATAATGAGCATTGTACCTTAATAACGTTTCCTCCCATATGCCCTTTGTTACTGTTGGGTGTGATCACATGAAGCTAACAAGGATCTTACCCTGTCATTTAATTTCCAGGCACCCCATTGAAGTCTACTACTATGAATTAACTGCTCTTATTGGCTGGATTTGGTCGCAATGGTATACTATGTTTTTGTAGTACATGACTATGGGATTGTCAACCCCCTAACCTACCCTACCATCTTCTGGCACAGCCACAAAGAAATTAGAAATTAGAAATTTCCATTTCCATTTTTAACTAACTGCTGTTTAGCATAATGTGTGAACCTAGAAAAAGTCTTAAATATGGTTTAATGAAAAAAGCCAACTTCAAACCATACCATGATTTATAAAGTTGGTTTCTTTTAATAAACCATATTAAAGATTAAGCACAATTTACAGTTCAGATGCAGTGCTGAACTGCTAACTGAAATGAAAACTTCAGATCTCCTTCTTTGGCTGAGTGGAAGTAGAGAGGAGGGGGAGTGCATGAGCCCAAAGCTTATGCTTGTAAATACTACTTCATGCAGTGTTACATCTGAACCCTAAACTGCATTTAATCTTAACTATGGTTTACTAAAACAAGCTACCCTCATAAACTATGAAATTATAACTGACGAATACTCTGTCTTCTGACATGATTTACAAACATGAAATAATAGTACCATTTTGTATTTTTACTAATCTTTATTTTATTTATTTGTAACAGTTTTTATAAGCCACATTTTAGGATGTAGTCCTTCCAAGGTGGCTCACAACCACAACAAAATAATAAAATGCAATAAAATCATACAGCAGCACAAAATTCAATTACAAAAGATGGATAAGTTAAAAACAAGTGTTCACTCAATCTCTGTTCATATGTTTTGCTAATCTGAAAGCTGACTTGAGATGCCATGTTTTTGAACAGATTCACAATATCGTGCGCAATGGGCTATTGCAAGATGTAAAACAGCTTCAGTTCAAAATAACCTTGTTATTTATTTATTTTATTTATTTATTTATTACATTTTTATACCGCCCAATAGCCGAAGCTCTCTGGGCGGTTCAAATATATATTTTTATGATGGCATAGTACATCTGTTTTACTCAGTTCCTGACCAACTGTTAAGAAGATGGGTTCAATCCTGGGTTCTTCAGGAAATGGAAGAGCTCCTTCCCTCCATGGAAGGAAGTCCAATCTAGCAAAGACTGGATGGAAGAAGCCACTTATTTTCCCTCCCCTTCGTAGCTCTTGCCCCAGCACTCCCATGATGGACGCTAAGGGGTAAGCAAATGAGCTGTATGGACCAGCACACAGCTCTTTTACATAATCTTTTATTAAGCTTATTCTTATGTTCAAATTCAGTCAATATGTTCCATACGATGGTTCTTGGTAGACCAAAGAGCGCTCCAAATCCTCTTATAACTCAAGAAGAGAAACCGTAGAAATCTCTTTTTTATTATAGTTGTTCAGGTAAATAAAACTTCTTGGATCAAATATCATTCTTCAGGATATGTCTGCTACTTATTACTGAAGTGAACATCTATCGCCAAAATACTTTAAATTACACTAAAAACCAAAGTATCTTCAGTTTTCCCCTTATGCAAGCCCCAAAAGGGCTTTTATAGTTTGTCAATGCTTTCAGCTATACTGAGAGAGTATTTAATTCACCATAGTTTATTTCGTCTATATATTTAAACCAAGCATAGGCAACCTTTTTTCTGTTTTCTCATGGGTAATCTGTTAGGGACATACTGCATGTCAACAGTGAATAGGGCCAAAGCCAGTAATGAACAGGACAGAATCAAAAGTGGATAGATCACTCCTTTTCTCTTTCTGACATTCTTTCTGTCATACTATTTTCTCTCTCTCTTCCTTTTTCTTCTTTCCCTTGCAGCAGGCTGCCGGAGAAGTAAAAGATTGCTCTTGCCAAAGGTCTGAAATGATAGCATAATGAGGGCCAAGGGCCACAGGTTGCTGTCCCAACTTAAATATTGTATAGATCTTCTAGTTGAAATAAGCTACTTTAAAAAATAATAATCAAATATTCTTCACACACTGGTCATTTGCTAAGCAATAATAAGAATTTTAATTTTAAAAGAGCAGCATTTTTGTAGCAACAGAAAAACACAGGCATGTTATTTGAGAAATGGCATCCCAACTATGATGTTCTCCATAGTGTTGACTACTATTGATATTTTTCTTTGCTTGTTTTAGCATGTTGTATTTGAAACTGTATTTTTGTGATTTATCATAATAACTTCTGCTTTTGGCCGTATTAAACATTTATTCATTTTGCAGTGTTATTCATAATATTTTTTGTAATCTACATTTGAAAATTGGTAATCCTTACAAATATTAAATAGGAGTTACAGAATACACTTATCATGCTTGTTATGAAAGAGGTCTTCTATTCCATTCTTGCTTTCTAATATTTCTAATAATTCCAAAATGTTAGGACCAAGTCCTTATTCATCCTTGATAATTTCAAAATTTTTCATTTTACCTTGTACACTGCTCCAAAATTTTTCAATAGGGAGCGGTATATAAATATTCTAAATAAATAAATAAATAAATAAATTTACATCCCCCACCCCGCCACGAGCAATGTAAAATGGTTCCTCACTTTAGTTGCCATAGATTGAGTTAACTATTTATAAATCCTCATTGCTCCTGGAAACAAATATCCTGGTTTTATCATCTTGGAAAAATGCAGTTCTCGTTTATGAAAATAATGAAAATAATTCTGTATCTATTTTGCTTTGATTTCTTAAACTAAACAAACACTCTCAATCTAGATTTATAACAAAAACTATTCTGAATCTATTTGAGTTACTTCTCTAAATACAAATGCAATTATTTTATCACCATGATAAGGCAAAAATGTATAGCTGTCTCTTAACTCCGACTCATTCTTCACCCCTCATCATGCATGTGATCAAGCTACTGTTTTTAATCTCCTTTGCTCCAATTCCAGATGACTATCTTGTTTTGCTCATAAGCAAACTTGTGACCAAAGTGGTCTTTTACTTGCAGATCATTATTAGAAGGTTCATTTTCTACCTTATCAAAGCTCATTAAAACTTTTCCTTAAAAGTGTTAGGCCTAAAAGATCTGCACTCTTCAGCCTTATATAAACAAACCAACTGGATCTGCATGTCAAAAGTTCCCTTGGTTATACTGCAATTTCAGCTCCAAAGCAATTCTGCCACCAAGGCATACTCTGATGTGGTGTGGCTCTATGTACAGGATGGGGTGAAAACACCCTACAATTCATGTAACTCACAGTAGTTTAAATAATGTGAGTTAATGCTAGCTATATCAATATTTCGACACAGAATTCGGCACGGCATTCTAGAACACCTTCACATAAATATTGGCCTTTACAATGGCATTATATATGCAAGACAACTGTAAGACATAACAAAGTCATTACTTCAAGGTTTGTGTTATACAGTCATGCCACTTATGCATATTACATGGATCTGGATTTCAAATATTAAAATTATACTTACATGCACTAAGGGCAATTTCCAAAGCATTGCTTTGTTTTCCTTCCATTCCTTTATACCATAGATATTTATATGATATATATGCACAGCAATTTCAGAGATGCTTTCACAGTTTTTGTCAACTCTAGTTGAGGAAGGACAATTTTAAAATTTAATTCAGTGGAAAAACAAGGCCATGCACCACTGACCTGCTAAGAATCTGGTTCAATTTGGGTGTACATTCCATGAAGAGGCATTATGTAAATGGGAAGACCTAAATAAAAAGCAGCTCTCATGTATTAATCCAAGGCCTGGGGTGTTTTTTGAGTAGGCTGGAGACAATCCCAAACACCTGGCTTTTGAAAGACCACCAGGGGAATATGTAAAAGGTTTGTAAGAGAAGATTGAAAATAAACATAGACTAAATTCAAGGCTTTATTTTAAATTCTGTGATCAGCAGTTTTTAAGAAGTTTGTTTCAATTATTAACTATATGAAAATAAACCACTTCACTCAAAGCTATAATACATTTCAAAGCTATGACAATTGTACTCTTAGAATAAAATACATTAAGAGGCTGAAAAAATATGTGCTTTTAGTTTTGAAATGTGCCTCTTTCGTTGGCATTTCATGTATCCTTGATCTCCAGCTTCTTGAATTTAACATTTACTAAATTAAAAAGTCTTAATAAAGTAACTCTGGCCTTAAAAGTTTGAGATATAAATGCCATGCTATGTGAGATATAAATGCCATGCTATGTGCTATATAAGTGCCATTTGAAGATTCCTGTCATTTGTGCAAATAAATGGTCTGAAATAATTAAGGGCTCAGAGTTTGATCTGATAAGCATTGGGGGTCTTCATTGTTCCAAGCATAGTATATTTCTCAGTAATCTCTGGGGTTTTGTTGCCAACCAAGTCAAAGGTATGAAGCAAGGTGGCATAGTTAAAGGAATATAATTGCATGAACAAAGAGTGGAACTATTTCCCTCCCTCTGTGTATGTGTGTGTGTGTGTGTTGCTTTTAGCTTCTCCATATGATTTGCAAAGTTTTGTTGCCTGTATACAACTTGCTCTATTTATTTGTATATTTTCCCCTCTATTTGTTCTGTTTTCTAAACCATATTTTCGTCTCCATTGTGTGTTCTATTTGCTGTTCTATCTTGTGCTCTATTGTCTTTAGACTCGTGGGAGGGGTTAGAAAAGACATAGGAGCCCTAATATTCATGTTCTGCTTCATACAGGACTTTCCACTGCAAAGATATACACAGAGAAGGAAAAACATGAAAATATAACGTTGTATATAAAGATCATTACTTATCTATTAGGCCAGATGTACACACATTGGGAACATACCGCCGAGCCACGATTTCCCAATAAATATACAAATGCAAATATACAACTGGAATAAGAGTATACATTTCCTGCTCCCTATATTAGTGAACACCTGTGAAGCAAAGATGTCAGGTGTAGAGTGGCCCTACAGCTCTCTGTATCCTTTATTATATTAAGTGAACTAGATCCCAAGCACAACAGTGTTAGTGCAGCAAATATAATTCAATTTCATTCATCTGAATAACCTGAAGGAGGCTGCAATTATTTATTAAATTCTTAGCCCGCCTATCCAAAGCACTCATGGTAGATAACAATATCAATGGGGGGAGCAATCCTATGCATGCTTGGACAGAAAAATATTCTATAACTTCCAGCATTCCTCCTGGAATTTTAGGATGTTTTCCTGTCTAAACATGCATAGGATTACACACTAAATAACATCACCTGCCTATCAAAATTCAACATTACAATTAAAGTCACCCTACACTTACATAAGTCCAGCCATTAAAAGCCAGATCCAATGTATCTTAGGGCAGTTGAGGCAAGTAAACACTTGGAAGAGGAGCTTTTTAGTGATGGTACTAACAGAGTTCACTTAGAACCATCTTTATGGTTTTTTCAGTGCCATGTAAGGTCTTTTAAAGAATCATGTCTTTTAGCCTGGATTTATCAGTTTATGATTCTTATTTGAATTGTGTTTTAGTTTTATGTTATATTTTAATGCTGTATTTATTTGTGAGCTGCCCAGAAACTTCTGTTATGGGTCAGTTAGATAAAAACAGTGATAAATAAATAATATAATACTATGGTTGTATTCTGAAGAGGCTCACACAAATCACTTCTGCCATTCAGAGGCCTGCTGGATTTTTCTTCTGACAGCATCCCCTCATCTCTTATAAAATAACATTCTAGACGGTCTTTACTCTCGGATCCCTGTCTGTGTGCGTAATTTCCTCAAATTTAAAAACTCAATTCAGTTCTTTATCTAGCATACCAAGTGTATAGATTCTTCTCTTGGAAATGCATCTCTCTCATTCACTCATCTCTCATTCATCGCACCTGTCTCCTCTCGGACCTCACCCAGCAAGCTTTTCTCTTTGCTTGATTCTCACACATCCCCAATAAAGGCTTTTTGTGGAATTCTTGTCTAGACATGGCAATTAACCACTTCAACATATGCTCTTCACAGTCCCTGCCTGTTTTTGAAGACTGCAAAAGTGCATTATCCCAAGAGATGTTTCACAGTGAGAATGCCTCCCATTATACATTTATTAAGCAGAACGCTCGTACTGGATGTTACATCTTCAAAGCACTTGACTCCATAATCCTAACAGAGCTGTTGTCCTAGGGTAATATCCTGCTTAGAAGATCCATCAACTAGCTGCCAAATTTGTGAAACTACCTAGGGTAAAATATGCTTCCTGCTGACAAAACCCCAGAAATTAATAAACTTTTAAACAGCATACTAGTTCTTAAGTATGAAGCTTTTGCTTTCAGGACAGAACTTACGTAAATGATGCTAATTTCTACCACAATGTTCTTTTCCAAATACCCTCTGTAGCTATATTGCTCAGAATATTTAAAACAATTCTAGAGAAGGGGTCATTTAAACCTAAATTACACAAATGGGGCTTTTTCTATTCAAATTGGAAGCACAGGAATCCTAATCTAGCTCACCTGGGCCCCAATCTAATTAGGTTCCCACACTTACTAATCAGGTACCCCACACTTACGGCATGCAACATATTTAAGATAATTTTTGATTTAGACCTAATTTCTTTAACTTTTCAACGACTTCTAATCTGCCATACCTAAGAATCTAGATAAGTAACAAACTACAAAGAAGAAACACAATGCAATAAAATCAACAAGATTACCAACTAAAACAGAAAACATCATATGCAAAAATAAATTAAGTTTCTCCATACCTCAGGTGACTCAATCCAATCAAAGCAAAAGATGTTACAGAAGTGTGTCCCCCCCCCTTTGGAAAGGAGTTGTGAGGCAATCGCCGAAAATACTATCAGCTTGCCCTTGCTATTAAGGCATACATGAATTAACATTAAAATGACGTAATTTAAAAGGCTAAATTAAAAAGATGCGTCTTCATATCCTTTCTAAAAGCCAAGAGAGTGAGGGCCATTGACGTGCTTGAAGGAGCACATTCCACCATTTGGGAGTGTCACAGGAAAAAGCCCTTTTGCACGAGTCTGTCAAGGGAGGCTCTGCAAGTAAAGGCAACCTCAGAAGGGTCTCTCCTGCAGATCTTAATATCAGGGCAGGTTCATAACAAGACAGGCAGTCCCTTAGATAGCCAGGTCCTGTTCAGAGATTGAAAGGTTAAAACCAACACCTTGAATTGATCTCAGAAAGCAATTAGCAACAAGTGCATGTCTTTCAAGACAGGTGTAATGTGATCCAAATATTGTGCCCCAGTTAGCAACCTCGCAGCCACATTTTATACCAACTGTAGCTTCTGGGCTGTCTTCTTTTTTCTCTCTTCAAGGGTAGCCCCACATAGGATTGGTTGGCATGATAAGGGTTGAACAAGCCATCATGGCTTATTTAATCTCAGTGCATGCCTGCACATGTGGGGCTCCATTTGCCTAATTTTCTGTCTGGGCACAGCTTTGTCATGTCGTCCAAACTCAGGCAGCATGGCTTGTTTGAGGGAAAACAATTCCCAAATAATCCAACAAGAAGTTATAGGTTATTTGAGGGTTGTTTGCCCTTCCAAAAGGTCAGCCCACCCAGACATGACAAACTCTGCCCTTACAGGTAATTTGGCAAATCGCCAGCACACACCAAGGATTAAAGAAGCAGTGGTAGCTTGTTTAACACTCAATGATTGTGCA
This sequence comes from Elgaria multicarinata webbii, assembly GCF_023053635.1. Lineage (NCBI taxonomy): Eukaryota > Metazoa > Chordata > Lepidosauria > Squamata > Anguidae > Elgaria > Elgaria multicarinata. The sequence continues at coordinate 66,022,799 of NC_086180.1, forward strand.
AACCATATCACTAAGTTCATTACAATAAGCTAAACATGATGCTACCATTAACCATGCCTTGGTTATAACATCAGACTGACTCAAGAAGGGTTGCAGCTGGTACAACAAATGTAATACTATAAACACACTCCTTGCCACCACTTCCACCTCTAAATACAAAGATACTGTAGGATCAGGGGGCACTCCCTAGCTATGAACACAACGCCTTCCAGAACCAGTAGAATCCTGGTCTCCGAGTAATGTTTTTTACTGACCAATAACATCTCCATCTTGTCTGGGTTTAACCTCAGCTAGTTCACCCTCATCCAGTCCATTATGGAACCCAGGCAACATTCAAGGCTTTGATTACCTTCTGGGTGTTAGATGACAGAAAACAATAGAACTGGGTATCATCAGAATATTAATAGAAACCTATTCTAAAATTCGAAATGACCTCTCCCAGTAGTTTCATGTAATTGTTAAATAACATGGGGAACAAGAATCCCATATAAATTTTCATATTAAAAATTTACTCTTATCATTCAGAATGTAAAATGTTCCAGTAATTCTATCAACATCTTGCTGATCACATCTCGACTGAAACAGTGGTTCAGAGAAAAATTTGAACATCTGATGTTGAGTCTAACATTCCTGTTGAAATGCACTACAGCAAGGGTGAACCCATGTATGCACTATGATTTGCTTGGTAATACAAAAATATATAAATAATATAAATAATCTTGTGAAAGGAAGGATATAAGAATCTTAAATAAAAAGTAAATTAAAAGGTCTGTGGTCCAATTCATATATGTATCTCTAATGGCATGCATCTACTTCCCCCATTGCAAGGTTCCACATCATTGTTTTTCTGTGAATACCAAGATTACATGAGCTTGCGGAATATGGGTCCCCCTTACCAATGGGTTGTTGCTTGCTTGAGTGAGAAGTACCCATACAGTTGGCTCCAACTTTGATATATATCACAGTGGTGTATGAACACGTTATGAGGAGCAGCTCATGATATATGTGTGCCTCTTCATAACCATGAAAAGTCCACAACACCAAAAAAATAAAATACCCCCTTCCCGACTTCAGGATTTGTCAGTGTTACCAGCCCCTTTCACAGAAGGGGAACACCTATGTGGTAGAAGAACTTGTATGAACTTCAGTCAATTGTTAAAGTCTTTACAAGCAATTTTGCAAAGTAGCTACTTTTTTAAACGCCAAAGCATGTGTGAAAGGGCTTTGGGCTTGTATTTGGAAGGTATTTGTTTGTCATATAGCATACAAATTAGGAAATCAACAGTAAAAACTTCCTTTAACAAAGGAAAAGAAACCTGAGTACACTATCACTAGTACTTTTCTAATTAAATAAGTAAAGAAAATCCACTGCAAAATATTTTTCCATGATAGTTTAACATGGACTGACATCAATGTAAAAGTTGTTTCAGCCACTTAAAAATTACAGTGTCTATAATATGGTTGACTAATAAGATTTTATTATAGCCATTGATGGTATAAATCTAACAGAGGTGTTATTTTAAAAACTTGGAATAAGATCAAAATGCTTGCAGATCTCAGATTGCTATTAGACATAATAATTATGCACTAAACTAATTACAACTGAAGCAAAACCTGACTTACAACTAATTAATTTTTATTGCATCAACATTAAACATGGTCTTTCATTTAGCGCAGGGCTCAACTATAAATGTTTAAGAACCTATTCGTCTGTGTATTTATTTCAAACAAGCTGTCTAGGTCAGATTCATAAAGTTAGGACTTGGCAAGATTTGTGCATCCACTTAAGTTTTTCAAAGCTACTGAAATGCATGCTGGTAAGAACTGAACTGATGCATTAAACAGTTTGTCCTTGTGCAATTCACAGTCAGATCCTTCTCAAAGCCTATCACTTCCCTTTTACTAAAGACATTATTTTCAGATAACAGTCCACTGCTACTATTCAATGGAATATTTGATTTTTTTTCCTTTAAGGAAAAAGTTGCTTTCCTCTTCATTATTGCAATTACTTATGGTCAATTGGAGGCAACTACCAGATGTTAGGATTGACTGGTATCATTTGCCACAGGTTCTATGTTTTGTAAATAACAAAAAATATTCTCATTTGGGTCACACATTCATGGCTTTCAAGAATTATGCACATGAACTTCCCAGAACATAAAATGAATTGTCCTGGTGGTACATAATGGTATATTATGAGGCATCTATGTCTGATGTTTTAGAGCAGATCTATTAGAAAACATTGTTCATTGGTTTTTAGGTGTTTACATTGTTTTAATTTTCCTGTGTTAATTTTTTAGGCTATTTTTATTATGTTGCATTTTGTATTTTATCAATTGTTGTAAACTATCCAGAGAGCTTCAGGTATGGGGCAATATAGAAATGAAAACAACAACAATCGTTTTAACTCAAACCATGGCTCTTTTGAAGCACTGAAATTATGACATTATCCCAACAATCTAGCGGGAGTGTCTTCTCAGCAGTGTTCTGCTCACAGGATACTTCCATTAGCAGAAGCAGACTTGCAGCCCCCAAAACTTTGATTCTGAGGGATGGGGGAAGTCTCTGAAACAGTATGGGAGTAGCATAGGGGGGCACAAAGGGGAGAGGAAGATCATTAAAAATTGTTTCCAGCAGAAGCTCCTCTGGATCAGAGTTCCTCCCACAGCTGGAAGGAACTGTTTGTGGAAGAGAACTCGGGATCCAACTCTGGGATTCCAACACTGAAGTATACATTGATACATTCTAGGACAACACCAGTGGGACAAATGTTTTTCTATGAAGTCTATGAAATTTATTAATATGAATACAAGAGATGGCTACGACATTTAAAGTTCTAACTAGTTCTTACCTTCACTAAGAGTATCAAGAAACAATATTATAGCATCATCCTTGTTTGACTGTTCTCTATGTAGAAAAAGCCAACGAGATCAAACCCTCCCTAGTATTACATCTGATATCAGAAGAATGTGGAAGAAGAATATGGAAACATCTCTTTATGGACAAAACAGTCATCTTCAGCAGTTAGTATCCACTTTAGATATATGGAAATGGATCACATCCAACTACCATCCTTACTAATAAATATCAAGTAATTTTGTCATTTTTTCTTCTTTTTCTTTATATTACATTGTAACTCACAGATCTTAACTTGCTGTTATAGGTGTAGTTTCTGGTTTTCATTATTATGGATCTGATTTCTTCATCTAATGTAGTAGCAGGCAACTTGTGGACAAATTGTATTTTAAATTTTTTCTGTTGTGATAGTAGGATTTTAGCATTTTTTTACTGGCATTTATTTTATTAATATTGAAAGCTGCTTTGTGTTCCTGTTGGAGAAAGGGTAAAGTGTAAGAATTTTAAATAAATAGTTCATGAAACCTTTATAGGGATGGTCCAAAATGCAAACATAATCTGATTCCTGACTTAGAGGTTCAAGCACTATTTCAAATGGTACCTGATGAGCTGATAAGGATTAGATGCCTTCCACAGAGTTAAGAAAATGTTAGGACTAATTTATAAATTATAAATGTCTGTCTATTCCAAAATAACCTCTAACTCTTCTTATTTACAATTATTTTTTCATTTAATAGTGATTTAGACTTGCTTCGTCTATTGAGCAGTATAAAAATGTAATAAAAAAACTAAATAAACAAAACTGCCCAATTAAATGAACAGTCAGTAGAAATTAGAATGATTATACGGTGGTAACGAAACAACAAATAATACCAAATAATTTGTATAGTACTTTCAAGTATTCAAAGTACCTCACATATATAATCTACCTGGAAGCCTTACAACAACTCTATAAATCAAATCACCGTTGCTATTCCTCAAAAAGGGTTGTTGGGTTGGTGTTGTTTTTTAAAATATATTTTTTGTAATTGTTAAGTTTTTATTTTATTTTAATGTATTGTTTTATTGTTTTAATCAATGTTAATTGTTTTTGTAAGCCACCTTGAGTTCCATTTTTTGGTAGTAAGGTGAGGTACAAATAAAATAAATGAATAAATAGGGCAGATGGAAAAACTGAGCCCAAGACTGGCTTCTCTAGTGAGCTCCTGGAACAGATTAGATTTGACCTGGAGACTTCCTGATTAACAGTTCAGATTCTCAGCCAATAAACAACACCAGGTTGCAGATGATGTTTACATTTTTATGGAACACAAAAGGCATCTTATTTATTCATTAAAAGTATTATCATTGTGCCTCTCCATTAAAAGAACAACTTAAAGTGGCTTATAGAATGTAAATAGTACAACATAATCAACAATGAGAGAAGAGGAAACGGATAAAACACTTCAATTAAAATGTCAACATTGTCCTAGTGCTAGCATTAATGATACTGCGCTAGGTTACAATGCTCGTGCAATGAAACTAGCACAAGACAAAGCAGCAACTTGCCACTGAAATTCAGCAGCAGACTAGCACAAAGGGGGTGATTTTTCTTCAAAACTAGATGAATAGGAAAGCTTTTTTTGCCACTGCTTCTCAGGTTTTTTTGCCACTGCTTCTCAGTGACAAATAGGTGCTTTTCCCCATTGCAATAGTTATATTGCACAAACATTGGTTTACACTTAGCACAGTATTACACTTAGCACTAACGCTGGGGTCAATGTTGGATACTACAAGGCGATTAACAGCACAGTTATATGCATATCTACACAGAGATTCCACAGACTTCAGTAAAGCTTATTCCCAAATAAGTGGACATCAGATTCCAACCTAAAATTAACAATTCAGCAGGCCAAATGCCAGATGGAAAGGATTGTCCTTGTACAATGGTAGAAGGCCATCAGGGAAGTTGTAAGGTGGGCCTCTCTTGGCAGGGACTTCCAAACTCTAGGCGCAGCCTTAGAAGGCCTGTCCCGGGGCTTTACAATTTAAAATAATAAAATGTACATAGGAATGATATACATGGCAGGAAGAAAAGAAAGCTTTTTGAAATGTGCTCTCAATTCTTCTGTCCATCTTGTATTTCCAACATCAAGCAAATTAACCTTAATTGCAACTTTCTTATCATACTGAGTTCAAAGCCTATTTTAAGACTCTAAGAAATATCAACATTCTATTTGGTCTGGCTTTTGCAGGCTTGTAAACAGATGAGAGATCCAGCCCGGTGTGCGAGGTGGATGAGTTGGAGTCTATACTGAGTGGAGAGGCTTTTACCCTGTACTATTTCCCAAACTTCAATGCCCCTACACAAGCTGGGGGAAATCAACTTAGGCACATGTATAATACCTGGAGGGTAAATTTGATAAACTTCAGTTGTATTGTTTATAATCATAGGTCACCCCAAATTTACCAATATAATACAAAAAATACGTGAACAGACTAAACATAAATCAGAAAAATGATTAATAAATTGAAGGCAAACAAATACAACCTAAATATAACACTCCGTAAAGTGAAAAGTGGTTTTCAATTTTTATAAAAATAGCTGGGATACCAGGGATAAAATCTGGTGCATACCTGGGCAGTGCTTTTCTCAAAATCTTTATCACCCTGTTAAAAAGCAAGAAGCCTGGAAAACTGAAAAATTTGTTCCAATTTTTAGCAAGCCAATAAGATTCCCCCCTAAAGTCTTGTGACAAAGGACAATTAAATGAATGATGAGGAAGATTCTAAACGACAATGACAAAGGCGCAATTGATAAGGTGACTTGGCTAGTCTACCATCAAGAACTGCAGAAGGTATTAACAAAAACCTGGCAAGAGTTAGTTCCTTTTTCAGAGTGAATTTATCAATTTTAGAAAAGTAGTCCTCTGGAACTGGAATATATTTTAGTATATTATACCAGGGCGATATCTTTACAGACTTAAAATATGCAAAATCTTCCTATTAAAAAAAATGTCATTGGTGCGTAATTTAAACTTTTTGGCTAGAACATGTTCTCTCTGAAGGAATTTCTGAATAGGCAAATTTCTGTAGTAAGGACATTGTATTTTGATACTAAGATCCCCCTCCCCCAATGGAGCAAAAATCAATTTAAATATATACATATGTACGAGTATTTTTTAAAAAAAAATGAAGAAAAAATATTTATTTATTACATTTTTTATTATTATTACATTTTTATACCACCCAATAGCTGAAGCTCTCTGGGCGGTTCACAAAAATTAAAACCATAATAAAACAAAATTCAGTTCTGTATTAAGAATGTGATCGTATTATATTAATGAAAACCAGAATAGAGCAAATGTATGCAATAAGTATGCTCTTTTTTTAATTCTAGAAAGGTAACTTTTTTCTACAAAAGTTCATGTTAAAATAAGTGTTTTAGGGTGTATTAGTCTTCCACTTGTCACAAACCTCTTTTCTCTAGTTTTAGGTAAACAAAAAACTTAAGAAAACCAGTAAAAAGGAATTGCTTTAATAAGTTAGTAAATCACCACTAATTGCAGCGTCTACTGGGGCCACAATTTAAAACATTGTTAAGGCTGGAAGCTTAAATACATTTACAAACGAGTAAGCCCCGTTGAACACAGTGGGGCTTAAGTAAGCATGCATAGGACTGTAAGTGCACTAAGCCTATTCAAATTCATGGGAATAGGTAAGTTTACTTAACTATATGTTGGACTATGATCTTAATGTCTACATAAATAACAAAACTGATATCTTGCATATAGTTACAAACACTTAAGTCCCACTAGTGCCTTTGCAACTTAAGCATACATAATAATTGAAGTATTATAGACCTAATATTCAACTATAATTTATACCACCATTAAGGTACAGTACCTGGATGTTTAGTAACTTCTTGCTGTTAATAAAGTTACACTAAAATAAAAATCACAACTATAGATTAAAAAAACAATTTTTAATGAAGGAGTTGATGTCCCTGCGGCTTTTTAATAATAATCTTCCAGATATAACCACAATGAACTTGCAACTGTACATTTTAATGAACTTAACTAAATTTAAAAACCACAAGGGGTTTATTTCCTTAACTTAAATTTTCTAAAAAATGTTTACTTTCTTCCAGATGGTAAGATTAAATTACATAAACACTGTCAGCAAGTTGAATCCTCAGATGTATTCATTTCCACCACGGAAGCTTCAAAACCTGTCTATAATTTTGTTACTGATGTTTGGAAACAGCTGTAGCTGACATGGCTATGTGTTGTATATGTCAGCGTTAAAGGATTAAATATTCTTAGCCCCCAATGGACAAGGTCTGTGCTGTTAGCAAGAACTTGTGCAAGAAATGCTGGAAGTTGTTATTACAGCAGAGATGTCTCATTAGATTACTGATAAACAGAAAGGTCAAAGATGCAGCATTTAGCTTTCTCACTAGAGGTTTTCTGTTTTGTTTGTTTGTTTTAATCAAGAAATATACAAATTTTAAAAATAAAATAAAGAAGAGGCTGCCCATTGCACAAGAGAAAGAAAAGGTGACATGAAGTGGTTCTATAAAATCTTTTTCTTAACAATACACTATACAATATTAAGAAATAATATCAGGAAGTTGGAATACATAATCTTATCAACTTGTCACACGCCATATCTATTACACTCTTTTATTACTATACTGAGAACTATAAAAAAGCACTGCAATTTGCATAGAACGATTAAGCATGGACTCTAAAACAAAGCTTAATTCTAGAATACAGCACAGTATCAGAGTTTAATACTTTTAAATTCAGAATGCTATTACTATGCTGATATTTTATGATACACATAGGAACACTGGATTTAAGATAGCGTATTTCACTGGATACCTACTTTTTATAAATATGCAAAGAGTTACAGAGCTGGCTAGTTAGTTGTATAGTTATGTTCATTTCTAATTCTTTACATGCACACCACACTTGGGTTACCTCTCTTCATAGCTCAAAATGGACACTGGTCATTTGGAGTTGTTTTAGTTTTGATATAGCGTATTACATACAATCCACCCTTTTCTCTATTTTTACTTTCACATGACACGGATAAAGGAGAACAACTCTCCTATAGCTTTTAACAGTCGTGCAGTTGAGTTTACCTTTTCTCGGGGGGGGGGGAGAATTCTGCAACAGCCAAAACTGTGCTTTTATAGAAAGAGTTAACAGTACAAGCTTTGACTTTGCATCTACTTACCCTATTTTCCTGATTTTAGTCATGGCTATCAAAATGAAAATTACAACACTCTCTTTCAAAGTTAGTAGATAAAATTGTTGAAAATATTTAATCTTTTGCTCTTCAGTTCTTAGCACTTCAGTACATCAGTACAAGCCACTTACATTGGGGCAATTTTATGAAAACCAATAGTTTTTTAAAACACTTTAAATACAAAAGCAGGAAACAGCTAGGAGGTTGTTGGACCGTGGAATGACAAGAGGATTCAAGAAGTGCTAAAGGAGAATAAGGAGATTACAGAGAAGTTGAATCAATTCATTGCACTTGCCTTCACTGCAGAAGATATAGGGCGGATAACCATGCCTGAACTTTTATTTTCAGGAGGAGAGTCTGAGGAACTGAGGCAAATAGCAAGTTCTATATCTTACTGACAAACTGAAAAACAAACAAAGCACTGGGTCCAGATGGCATCATCTGAGAGTTCTTAAAGAACTCAAACGTAAAATTGCTGATGTAGCAAAAATGTATAACTTGTCCCTAAGATCAGCCTGTCTCCTAGAGGACTGGGAAGTGGCCAACGTAATACCAATTTTTAAAAAGGGATTTAGTAAGGAGGGGGGAGGGGATCCTGAAAATTATAGGCCAAGTAAATTGGCGGAAAGCATTGTTAAAGATAAAACTATCACACGTATGGAAAGACAAATCATGCTGAAGGAGAATTAAACATTTAATTAATTTATATCCTGCCTTTCCACTACATAAAGTGCTTAAGATGGCTAACACTAAAATAAAATACTAAATTATAATTAAAGCACATAAGTTACAAATACATTAATAAAAAAGAAATGTAAACAGTGCCCAACAGTTAAAATCTACTTCAGCAAACAGCTTAAAACCCAAAAGGCTGTCTGAATAAAAAAACATATTTGCCTGCCAACCGAAGGACATAGACCGAACTAGCTGGGTCTCGTTTGGCATGATGTTGCAGAGCCTTTGAACACCCACCAGAAGGCCCTCTCCCATGTTCCTGCTAAATGTGCCTCTGAGGGTGCTGGGACAGAGATAAGGTCATTTCCCAAGGATATTAAAATATGGGAATGTTCATTCTGGAAAATGCATTCTCTAAGGATCACAATCAGCGCTTTGAATTATGCATGGAACGTACTGGTAACCAGTAAAACTGATCTACCAAGGGAGTTACATGCTCCCTAAAATCAGGCTGGTTAGTCTGGCTGCGGCACTCTGGGCAAGCTGAACTATCCAAATACTTTTCAAGGCTGTCCCACATAAAGAGCTTGTGCATACAACATTGCTTCTAGAAAAATAAGTCATGTTTCCTTAATCTTTTAGAGTTCTTGAACAATGACAACAAGCATGAAGTATGATGTGGTTTGGTCGACATTGTTTGCTTGGACATTCAAAAGGCTTTCACCAACCTCCTCACCCAAACTTAGCAGTCATAGAATAAGAAGAAAGGTTGTCTTAGGAATAGGTAACATGTTAAAGAAAAGGAAACAGAAAGTAGGAATAAATGTACATTTCTCACAATTGGGGTGTAAACAGCCAGTCCCCAAGGATATGTATTGGAACCAGACACCAAATGCACATTGGGGTAAGAAATAACATACCCAACTTTACATATGCACTGATGGGGATCTCAGCTGGAGGTATCTGACCAGGAAAGTGACCTTGGATTAGGGTTGATGGCTCAATGAAAACATCAAACCAGAGTACGGGTGCTGTGAAGTCCAGGTAAATTCCAGGTTAGACACCATCAAGAACGAAATGAAAGGTAAACATGTGAATATCTCACTGTCTTTAAACCAATCTATGGAGCAACCGCACTTGGAATAGCTGTCTGGTCATCACATCTCAAAAATGATATTGTAGAGATAGGAAAAAGTGGGGAAACAGGCAGCCAAAACAATTAAGGAGCTGAAGCGACTCCCCTGGGAGCAAAGGTTACAGGGTTTGAGGCTTTTAGCTTAGGAAAAAGGAGAGTACTGGTGAATAGGATTGCAATGTATAAAATCATGCACAGTATAAAGTATCTGGATAAAAATCTCTTCTTTCATAAAATTATGTCACTGACAAGGTTGCTAGGTTCCTTCTTTTTTAATGAAAACAAGGGGGAAATTATGTTGGCCCCATTTTAAAATTTACTGGATTTAATAACTCCTGTATCTTTCTTTGTATAGAACTCTGTATTGGACTGTAACCATAATACACCATTCATTCATTCATTCATTCAACTATGCAATTTTATACCTGAAGATTAGACGGCCACCAATCTGCATGGCTTTAAGAGGGGATTCATGGAGGATAAGGCTACTAGTCAGGATGGCTATATATTACCTCCAGTGTCAGAGAGTATATGTGCCTTTGAATACCAGTTGCCAGGGAATAGGAGCAGGAGGGAAGCTACTTAGTTTGTGTCCTTTTGCCGGGTTTTGTGGAAACAGAATTTTGGACTACATAAGACTTTTGCTATGATCTAGCAGGGCTCTTCTTATTTTCTTGTATGAATAAAATACTTAATGTTAGCATATTTTGAATTGGACTTAAAACAGTCATTGAAATTGACCCAAATACACATATCAGATGAACAGTTAAGTCAGTACTCCCATCCTTTTTCAACACAACTAAGATACCTAATGCATAGCTTTCGGAACTAGGCTGCCTATGACAAAATAGTCTTCAGAGCATTACTGCTACCACAAAAAATGAAATGAACTTATTTCACATTTCTATTTTTTTTAGAGTTCTGCTCTTCATTCTCTCAACATTAGCATTCTTTTTTAAAAAAAAACAATGGAGTTTAAAATACGGAATACTGTTGTCAAATAATATAAAACCAACAGAGCAAGTTTTACTATACGGAGCAGAAAGTCTGCATAGATTTCTTAGGATTTCTAACAAATTAATATGCATATTTGAAAAACATCTTTGCAATATATTTCTTGTTTATATATTTTTTACATATCAGATATAACCTGCTGCTGATAGTTATGTTCTGTTTTCAATAAAAAGGTGCTTTTTTCAGAATCTGATTTAAAATGCATTTTTCTAAAATAAGTGTACCACTTAAAATAAAAGATGGAAATGGGATCTTTGCACCAAGTGCCAATAGCTTGCTGTATCAGCCTGATTTATAAAGAAAACAGCAAACAAGATGACCTCTGTACCAGAGTGAGGGCAGCCATGCAGCACATACTGACATCGCTGCTTGACTCGGTCATTTTTATGTCATCTTACTTAAAACATGCTTGTTAGTCTGACATGAACCTTGCAGACATGTGTCTACCTTATAAAACCCTTATAGTAGACAGCTTTACCATAGTGCCCCAATAGCTTATAGATGAGCATAGTATCTTTTAATAATCCAGAATGACTTTGCTATATATTTTAGCATATGTTAGCATTAGAGCAGCCAGATTACTGACTGAGACTGATCAAATGGAACTTCTCGCCAGTTCCGAAAATTGCTAATGCTTTGTTTCAGAGCACTTTTCAAAGTGATAAGTTTTGTTAAAAAACCTTTAAAGCCTTTAAAGCCTTTCCCACATGAACCTGGCTGAATATTAAAATAATATTTGTAGACCCTTCTCAGAGTCCTCCTTCAGTGGTAAAGGAAGTGGTGAAAAGTGATACAGCCTTTTTGGGGGGTGGAACCTCAGTTATCGAATGCTCTCATCAGAGAGGTTTCTTTTTTGGTGAACTAAAATTTTCTCAGGCCTTTCAGGCCTGTAAAGACTTCATTCTATTTTATCATGTTTTGGTGTGTGCTACTAGTTTTAATTATTCTTATTGATGTTATTGTTTTCATGATACAAGCCACGTTTGAAAGTCTTTAATGCCTTGCTTTGTAATCTAAAAGAGTTTCAGAAGTGGTTTATATCATGAAAACACAGTGACAACATCAATAAGAATGTTTGTAATAAATAATAAAAATATATACAAAAGAGAAGATAAAACAAAATGTTAGAAGCCAGTATGCCTATAATTCCCATCTCCATTAAAATCAAATTATTACTTTTCTAATATTGCCTTGTCATTTAAGGAGTTGCTATCATTGTTATACATTATGTAATTATGTTTCCAAAAGCTTTATGTGATAGAATCTTCCATTAAAACTTGCTCAAATATGTAAATGTTTTAATACACCAGACACATGTAACCAGATGAGTACACAACACTGAAAGGAACTTTACAAATTCCGAAAACAGCTAACTTGTTTAATACAAGTTAGAATTTCATGGCAATTTTCTAATGGATATTAGTGACCTGATCTGCCAAAGTAAAAGAAAGAATCATTTCTCATAATATGGCCACCACACAGATCAGCTTCTACATTGGGATGGCCATATCATGAGAAATGATTCTCTGTTTCTCTCGTGAATTGCTACTCGGACTGGGTAGTGTAGTGTAGAGACAAACAATCATGAGGTCAAGTCAGTCTACCAAACATGGTTTTCTGTACTGAATATGTGCCACATCAAGGCTACTTCAAGCAATATCCACATGTGTTAGATTTTAAATCAGGAGGTATACAAATGACAAATTTCAATCTCAATGTTGCTTTGGGACTTAGATGAATCGTAGCTTTTTTATATAAGAAAATATCAACATGACACATGTGCCTATAGCAAATTGGTTTGCTTCTACTATCAAGCAGAAGAAATACCCTACTCTATCATGGATTTCGGGGGAAAGGCCCTTTTGGTAATAGAATCTATGCTAAAGTGGCAGAATGGCCATCTGCTAAACTGAAAGGAGAAGCCCTGAAAGGTGGCCTACTAGTACAGAAATAAACTATTTTCTTTCAGAAAAATAGGTGACTGGCAGGGCTTCCTGAAGCAGAACTGCACATGGTGTATGCATACACGTACACCCACACCCTATCAACTTGCATAATACCATAAGATGACATAATTTTGCACATTAGGCACAAAATCACACAAGCTCCTCTCCCTGGGAGTAAGAACACAATAATAATAAACGAAACTACTAACCATTTGCTGCCTTTTCATGATACACAAAATCTGCCCACTCTGCCTAATGGTAGTGCAACCATGGTGCATTGAAATAAAGTGCAGTAATCTCATACTTCACTTTGCTAAATTCCTTCTTCATACTTTCAGGTGACACATTAAGCTGTCCAGAAAAACAGAGCACTGCCTACTCAGAGTTATACCAAGATAGTCCAACAAGCTAAGCAATCCCAATGTTCTATCTACAGCTCAATCCAATTTCTCTCCGGAAGTTTTCTTGTATATCCACAACAACAATAATAATAATAATTTATTTCTTACTCGCCTCTCCAATTGTATCGAGGCAGGGAACAACAGCAAGCATAAAATACATAAAATACTAATTAAAAACATAGTATATACTGTTAAAAAAATCCTAAAAGCATCCTAAAAGTATCCTAAAATAGGTAATCTTTGCTTTAAGAAACTGTGTATGCGTAAATATTTCTTCTGCTATGATTTTAAGAAATAGTAATATTTGCATAAGTAAGTTCCATGTCTTAAAACTGCAATATAAAATAGTAGATGTCTACTTGCAAAAAAGACACCAGCTGCATTTGTGCTATTCAAAGTCCTCAGGATGGAAGCTGTCCCATCAATGGTTCTCTGGCATGTCTTGGAATTTTTAAAATCATAGTCCAGTAATATAGGGCGACCATATGAAAAGGAGGACAGGGCTCCTGTATCTTTAACAGTTGCATAGAAAAGGAATTTCAGCAGATGTCATTTGTATATATGGAGAACCTGGTGAAATTCCCTCTCCATCACAACAGTTAAAGGTGCAGGAGCTATACTAGAGTGACCAGATTTAAAAAAGGGCAGGGCACCTGCAGCTTTAACTGCTGTGATGAAGAGGAAATTTCACCAGGTTCTCCATATATACAAATGACACCTGCTGAAATTCCTTTTCTATGCAACTGTTAAAGATACAGGAACCCTGTCCTCCTTTTCATATGGTCACCCTAAGTAATATCAAACAAACATATATCCCAACTAAGTTATTCTGATATTCAAAGAAACTATTAACATCAGACATTAACTTCTGATTCTAATACAATAACTGCTTGTTACTGAATGCAGTCCTGCCAACTTCTTATACCAACAGAATCCTGTATACAATATTCTTGTGGTGTGTATGTGCTCCTACTGCACTGAATCAGCAGAGAATGGGAAGGGGCTACTCCAAGCTCTGGGACACATATACATTCTATGTTCTATACATCAAGCATAAGAAAGCATATGGGCTCCAAACCTTGTTGACTAAAGACATACATTACAAAAAATCCCACTTTATAATCTTAAGCATTCTCACTAGCGTAACTCAGTGTAATTTAATGTCTCAACAAATATGCACAGGACTGCTCTGTGGCATTACTCTATCATCATAATGCAAGGCAGAATATATAGGTCTGCATCAAAGGGTCAGATTATCCTCAAGATATCCTAGCCCCTATGGAGTATCCTTTAAAAGAAACAGTATTGATGCTTCTACTTTTTGCTTGCATGAGTAATTGCTAGGCACTTGAAAAGTCCTACTAAACAAACCCAACCAAGAAGGCAAGGAAATTATGAATGCACGTACGAATTCTTCACACACAAAACATTGGAAATCTGCCATATCTCACTGTTACCTAGCCATCACACTTTACAAATCACTACTAGAATTAAGACAGTCACCTTTTGCTCAACTCGAATACATTTCAATGTGCAAAGTAACACGTGAATATTATGGCACAAGTTCCAAAATCTCCATGTCAGCTGCCCAAGTTTCCTTTAATTAAAATATAATTAAACCACACATGCACTCAAATGCACAACATCCTGCAGAACATATGTTGTCTTACAAACATGTTAAGACATGCTAAGTTCACTATTACAATGTTTTCAGCTACAAGCAAAACTTCTCAAGTGAGAAATTACTTTTCTAGAAATTATTACAAATAATGTGGATCCAGGTAGAATACTTAACATTACTTTAAAATGAAACATTATTAATATTTTTTTCATAGTTAAATGAACGCTTGACAATGAAACATGCACTAAAATATCAAAATTAGTTATCAAATTATAGATATGATCATATCATTTAAATGTACTCAATTTGGAGCAACAAATGGATGAAGACATTTTTAAAAATTCTAATATGTACTAAACTAAATGATAACATTTTAAGAAGTCCTACAGTTCTCATTTATAGCACCACAACTTCTGTGTAAAACTTATTTTAAAAACAGAATTGCAAAGGAGATTATCATTTTAAATACTTGGTAGGATATCTACCTTCTGCAGGCATTTAAATATATTTTTGGCCTGTGAATTTAATATTAAATTTTAGAAAATACAGCATATGCCTCTAGCTGAAATTCACTTGATCTACAGCTCATATTTACTTTACCCAAGTTCCACCGAATTTAATAGGGCTTACTCACAAGTAATTTGGCATGCGGATGCAGCTGAAAACAAACATTTACTTCTGTACTTTATATTGTACTTTAGAAATTTAAGATGGTTTGATTTGTAGGTTTACACAACTGTTTTACATTTATATGGTGTATGGTAGTGTACTTATTTGTATAGCTAATATTCAACAGAAAATGTAAGAAATGTATTTGGACAACTCCTAAACCACAGAAATCAATGGCAAAGTCACATTTATTTAAATTGCTTTTTACAGCACTCTTTGTGTTCCTTTTCATGAAATAAGGCTGCATGCGAATAATCAACAGAATTTCATGCTACATAAATGTATCAGCAATATTAAAAACAGAACAAGTTTTGTACTATTCTACACATTATGATTTTTGGGAGCTAAACAGTCAACAAAATCCCATAATTCATAACACCAGCTAAAATCTACTATCTACATTAAGAATTTTAAATCCTAGTTTCAAACTCAAATAGCTTTTATTCTATTAGAGACACTCTAAACTTACTGAGGCTGCAATCCTCAGAGTAACAACACTGAAAAGAGTGGGACTTACTTCTGAGTAAACATGCATACAATTGTGCTGTAAGGTTTTGTTTTTTTAAAGTAAGGCCTCATCATATGAAGGAATGAATGTTTCCCCAAAAGTGAATATGGGATGTCCTTGGCCGTCATTAACCATCAGAATCGTAACACCCATTTCTGGAACATGCAGCTTCTAAATAAATACATCGTTCATGTCATTATTGAAACTACCATACTATTGCATCTTTCCATTAACTGTGTATGAGAAAATCCAATTATGTAATGCAGATTATGCAACAATGTAGTTGCTTTAAGAGAATTCATATTTACAAAATATTGTCGAACATATATCTGACCCCTGTGATCTTGCCTCCCATTATCTGATCAATATGTGTTAAATCAAACTCAATATAAACTGGAGAAAGATTGCATTGCTAAAGGCTCTCACTGTACCAAAATCTTAATTTGCTAACCAGTTATAGATGAAAGAAAATCAAAACCAAAGTCTCACCTGGAGTCTTAACAGTCTGTCTCTTCAAATTTCAGCATTACTTTTCAATGTTCCATAATATACAGTCTTCAAACTGGGGTAGCAGTCATTTGCAATAGTCCTGCTTTTCTAAACTTGAGGGGTTAGTTACTTGGCTTATGAACCAAGAGACAACAGCAGGTTGCACGCAATGTGGTTGGCTGGTGATTGAACAATAGAGCTTCAACACCATTCCTCCTCCTTCTCTATCCCCCCACCCAAAATTAGAACACTACATGTGCAGTCACTCATGTTCAGTTGCTGTTGCAGACCTACTATAGAACACAACTAGATCAACAATGTTAACCCTTTTTCCAGTTAGACTTCATAGTAAACCTGAAAAGCAATACACAGCCCTAACATAAAACAAACAGCTTTTATTTTTCAGTGGTGTAAATTAAGTAAAAAAAACCTTTCACTTTAATATTAAAAAAATGTCTTCATTGCCAAATATCTCTGCAAGAATTGAGCTTTAGTTTTAAAGGAAATAAAATGCAGATGATAACCAACTGAAATCAGTTTGTATTATGACATTATGATCCTTATTAATGTAAAATTATACACTGGCTATGTAGTTTAGAAAAGAGGAAGTGCCTTATTAATGCATTACAGTGAACTGGAATAATTGCTTAATGTTTAATTTGTAAAGATTCAGGCTGGTATAAATTGCAATGGCACTGACCATGTCAAAGTAAGTACAATACACCAACTCTACCACCATGTCAAATTACCCCTGAAGTTAACAGCCACCACTCAGCCTCAGTAATTATTGAAAAACTGTTCAGAAAAACTACTGCAGTCCTGTTGGACTTTTAAATGAATTTATAGTCAGCAATAACACCGTGGGGGTGGGGAGTAGAGAACCACTAGTTCAAAAACCAGATTTCAGTAAGTTTACAGTGCTAAGATTTTGCTGTGAAAACAGCTGTAGTTTCCATTTGTGTACAGTGGTTATTAAGCATGTACTTCAGTTTAATATGATACTTTTATAGGCTACAACCATTTGGGGGGAATTATGCTCCTACTCTTATTTTTCAATACTGTTGGCAGATTATAAACTCAGGAAGAAATTTGACTGTTGAAATAAATACTATTAGTTTTACCAATAGTTAAAGATTTATCAGGATTTTAATACCACTGTACGTAAAATTCAGCCAATTGTATTTATAAATCATCACACTTAAGTTAAAAGCTAATATTTTAGTGATTATTTTACAAGTAGCAGCAGTTCGTCCTAACCAAAACTTATGTATTTGATCATTTGCATTACCATCTACAATTTCTTACATCACTGTGATTTTAACATTCATGTCATAAAATTTAGTAATTTATATAACACTGTCCTAAGGAACTGCACAAGGTATAGTGAAACCCAAAGTAGCAACTGGTACCCAACACAGTGAAAAAATAATGGTTAATTTGTTGCCCGTTACTACTGCCTAAATTCTGCACATTACTACTGCCTAAATTCTGATGTGGCTGTCCTGCCAGGGATTGTAGGCTCAGCCCTGTCAATAATTCTGCTTTAAACAGGACAACAGTCCTATTTTAAAAGCCAGCATTATTGGTCCCATATTATAGATGGGATACTGAGGCTGAGAAATAGTGGCATGCCTAAGACCACCCACCCAGTGGGGGCATGACTAAAATGAACTAAGCATTTTCTGGCTCAAAGCTTACTCTATCACCAGCTCTCAGTTTTATGGCTCAAGGAACTATCAGGTATATGAAAACTCAATCTCTGTCTCTTTACACCACATTACAGGAACAGCAAATGAAAGACACAATGGTCCTTTCTTTCAAAGCACTAGTTATTTTAAAACTCAAACTGCTTGCAGTATGCAATACAATCATTTTATAACACCAAACTATAAATTACACCCCTATCCAATACTCATATGGCTGCAACAACATACAACTACTAGACCCCCATTAAACATCAACTTTATTGCAGCTGTTACTTGGAAGTCCTATAAATTTTGATGGAACTTTCTTGCAAGAACCCACGCATCTTTACTCAGAAGTAAACCCCATTAATTTCAATGGGACTTATTTTCAGAAAAATAAATTTAGGATTTCAGCCTTAGGATAACTATCTTATACCTCACCTAATATTCACAGATAAATTAATCCTTTTCCAAAATGAATATTTAAATAATCTGAATCAGCCATATGTCCATGATGCTTTAATATACAGAAAATGTCACCAGTATGCAGACAGCTGTTTATTCATTTAAAGTTATAATGAAACCAATACAGTAGGTCTCACGTTAATTTTCACTGAGATATTGTACAATAGCCTATTCTCTTCTTTATAGCCTATATTGGTCATTAATATTTTTAAGGAGACTTGTAGACATCAAAGAAGTATGGATAAAGTTATGTTGTGGGTGTTTTGAAAAGATTTTATTCCCACAGGAATCTCAAGGAGCAATCCTCATAATATTGTGGTAAAAGTAGCCCAATTTCTTTAAATGAAGATCACACCACCACACAGTGGCTTGTGCTGATATGTGTTCTTGATTTGTGTCAACATGAGTTGTATCATTTTATGGAAGTTGTTGATGTAACTCCACAACTTTGCTAGAAAAATATTGGGGTGTGTGTGTTTGTAACCTTTTGTAACCAGAATACTACATGTTTGTATCCTGCAGTTAACACCCCTGTGCCCTGATTAAAGGAAAGAAATGTGGAAATGAAATATATACAAACTAAGATGACATTGTGTGTTTACAGATATCTCAAGTAATAGGAAATATTCTGCTGTTTACAAAATAATATTTTAACTGAAAACCTGTTAACGCAGATGTTTTACCATGTACCAGAGGTAACAATGTTTTCTTTTACACACATGAAAGCCAGTTTACTGCAATGCACTAATATAATAAAAACACCCTTTTTCTTTTTGCATACATTGTAGAGGAAATTCAGAAGTTACTTACATCCATGATCCTTCCAATGAGGCTGGCAAATATTACACTTAGATCAAGCTTGGTGTTTTATTTTTACTTCTTGGTCTTTGGTGTTTTGTTTTTAACTTCTCAACTCTGGAATTTCTTTTCTTCAGTCTCATACTAATAGCATATTAGCAAAATTACACTAATGAAACACACAATATTCAGAGTAACATCATCAACGTGCCTTATTCTGCTGAGCTTATGTCATCATATACACACAGGAATAAAATATCCCCCAAAGCAAGTAAGAAGCAGAGTGTCTCTTTTAACTCTGACAGTTAAGATTTTTACTGTAATGTGAAGGTTTTTTTTTACTAACTTTCATATTTTGGGTGTGGGTGGGTGGGTGGCTGTCTGTCTGTCTGTCTATCTATCTATCTATCTATCTAATCTCATACTGATAACTTTGTTAGCAGAGAGACTACATATTTTCATCCACATTCCAAGAACTCATAAGGGAGTCAAGTGCAGTTACTCCACTACAATGTGTACAATATAAACTTGTCGAGTATGGAAAGAAAAAGCAATACCACCGATTATGGGACACACAACCTGTTTTCCATACGAGGGTGGAATAGGGGGGAAATTGTTCAGGACGCATTTTACAATTTTGACATTTTCATGGTCTTCTATTCATGGTTTTCATGTACTTCCAAAAATATGTATTGTAGTTGTTCTGAAATAAACATTCTGAAAATGGCATTCTTCGAACTGTAACTTGCATATCAGCATATTTATTATAACATGTAAGTAATGCCACATGAACAAGGGCTCACACAACTGAAATGACCCAGGTTTAAGGAACTGAAATGGCACATTTGTTTTACTTGGGACTGCATTATTCTCTCTGCTTTATTTTAAAATACTTATGGGTTTCAGTCTTTCCTGCCAAAGAATACTTTTAGTGAACGGTATATGGATATCACACTCATGTTAAAATGTGAATATTTACTTTTTGTCTGGAACAAAATGCTGACAGCGCTGAGACAGAAATACAGTCAGAGGAGAAAATATGCAAATTTCACAGCAGGAATGAGAGCATCCACTACCCTTACTGTTTTTAGAAAAGGATAAAAATCTGCTTCTCTGTACATTACTTTTCATTTTCAGGATAATTTCTTTTAGCATGCAACGTAATTCTAGGATAGTTGTGAACATATATATGACAATCAAGTGACCACAACTTAGATTTTTTAACGTCGTTCTTGAAAATATTCATCCTTGAAAAGAAATGCAAGTGCATTATTAGACTATTATTTTCTGTTTCCTATATCTATTATGTTTTGATTTGGTGAAATGTACAAATTTGTGTCTAAATTATAGATTTAACAAAAATGCAGATTAAATACAAGCATTTGTTTTTCAAAAAGAAACTTGTTTCCTCTCCAGTTTTTCTGTGAAGCTTCATTCAGGCCACAGTAAGGTCAGAGTTGTGTGACCCAGCACTCTGAAAGTCTTAGAATCCCTAACACTTGTTTTGAAACAAATGACTTCTCAAGATGGAGCAGTCTTGCTATCAATCACCAACAAGTTAATTCTACATAATAAGGCAGGTTTGGATGCAGACTGATACATGGTGAAATGCTGTATGTAAAATTGATTAGAACAGCACTCAAAATGAATGCAGTCCTCCAAACCACTACTTTTACTTATAAACATTAATCTCAATTATAAGTAAAGCTTCGTAATGGAAATGCTTGGTATGAAGAAAGTATAAAATAAATCAGGTTTTATAAGACATAGTCAAGTAATTAGTTTCAAAACAATAAAAAATGAACAGCATGTTTCTACAGGGATATGTTGTAAAAGTGTCTGCAACTTTTAAAATCAGCCTTCTTAAGAATTGGTAACTGGCAAATCAGAAATTACACTTAAAAGGCAACTACTTAAAAGTGGGGAGAATAGAATAATAGTAAAAATTTAATTCCATAACTGAATATAAAACTAAAATCTTGCATTATAATGAGTAGTATGCAACTTGTCACTCAAACTGAAAGTAAGAATGAGAAACCTAGCTGAAATTTCCCAACTCAAAGAATTATTTCAAAAAAAGAAGATATATTTCACTGTATCAATACATGACATGGTGTCATTCTTTTTAAACAAACAGATTCAACACAATCAAGTAGCAGAAGGTTTCTGTTCTGCACACCAAATGTTAAGAACCTGAATATAGCCATACGTGTTAAAACAACAAACCTCCTACAAGGGAACAGGTTAGAGAACAAAAACAAAACAAAAAACCAAACAAAAAAACCATACACACACAAAAGCTTTAAGACAGAATTATGAAAAGTATTTGTTTACCAGGCAAATTTTAGATATGTCTGTACTCTTCTATTACCTCTAAAAATACATTTTAATCTGCGCATCATAAAAATTCTCAAAATTAAAATATCCTTTGTTGCAAAGATCTTCTGATTTTTCTGCCACAACCTGAAAATTATCTATTCCACCAATTTCATCTAATCCTGTTGAAGTCAACTGGACTACTTGACAGTAAGTGATTTAAAGATAGCATATTTACCTCTTCTTCTTTTTTTGAAGTAATCATTATTGCATAGAGCAGTTATAAATTCAGGAAAAATAAAATTTGAAACAATTCAACAATTTGCTTTTTTGGAGTACTACCCATTTCAAGGGAGCATCATACAGAAGGCCTGATTTTCCCGGAATTGTGGACCTTTGCTGTTTATGGGACTTAATCCAATAAACAGTGAAGCCATCGGAGGTTGAACATTGACACTACTGGGATCCTGGAGCCCCATGGAGGACACAATATAATGTGTCAGCTTTTTAAAGGATAGTAATTTTTGACTAATCCATATTTTCTTAAGACTATAACGACGCAACATTATCTGTCAGTTATACCAGGTGTAGTACTAAACATAGTGGCAAGCGAGTTTTGTATTCTCACTTTCAATTTACAATGGTGGTTGTTCTTAATTTCACAATAGTCTACTTTATATTTTTTTCTGAGATATTCTATTTTCTCTGAGCCCCAAGTAACTACCACTTGCATAATAAGCTTAACTAGAGTGCTAATATCTTGCTAACTGGACCATGAATATTCATGATTGAACCATAAGTATGCCTCCCTGATCCATAGAAGTCTTCTTCTTCGTTTTTGCAAGACACCCTCATCATTTGCTTCTATAACATATTATAATCAACTGAGTAAGTGGTGGCCTCAAAGAGTGAAAGGAAAACTGTTCTAGAATAAATTACTTAATAATCAGAACCTGTACTTTCATCTCTATTTCCTTACATGCAGGAGAAGTCTTCTTCATTTCTTTTCCATGGATATTATACATAGCACATTTTTTAAAAAAACTTTCCATTTTCTAATTTATAGAAGCTACACTCAATCTACCACATAGGAAGCATAAGAATTTCAATTTAAGCCAACTGGCATACCACAGTGGGGCAACAACAGCTTAAATCCTCTCACTTCAGTTTATTCCAGGTGGCTTTGAGATATCATAGACAAAGCAGTGTAACATAATACAATACATAAGATTACCTAGGAACTGGTGTAGTCTGTGTACGTGTGTCAAGAGTTCCTATGGGGGCCTCCCTTTATCAGGATATCCTCATTCTAAACATATACGCACCTTATTTACAGAGCAATTTAAGATGGTTATTTTTAAATACCTTTAGAATATATACATCGTTACATATTATATAGTCATCAATACTAGAGTTCATATCCACAATAGTAGCATTTTAATAGTAAGTGAAACATTCTGACAGTGCAAGCCTTTGCAGGCTTACTCAGAAGCAAATCCCACTTAGTCAGTGGGATTGGACTGCAGTCTAAGTAGGAAAACAAAGTATATGGGGAAACTGGATTTCTCAAAGACATTATATGTTTTAAATCTTTATATTCACTGATTTAATACAGCAAATCACAATGCTATCGTATCACTGGAGTTCTGCATACAGCAACAACATAGCAGACATATTACCAGACTTCTATTTGCTTTTCCGTTGAAGTTATGATTGGATTATAAAACTTTAGATGGCAATAAATGCATAACGGGGGTAGGGGGAACCATGCACTTAATACCCTATATGCAATTCCCATGGTTTTGATAAAGATAAGGATCTGTAGAAGTCTAAACTTTCAAGCAATTATGCTCCTGTTTTCTTTTCTTTTTCTTGGAAGGGTTTTTTAAACACAGGTCAGAATAAAGTTGTGTGTATGTTCTTTCCACAAAGTACAGAAGAACTAGGTAAGGTCTGAATGTCTAACTTCCAGAGTGAACAGACCACCCAGTGGATTCTGTACTGCCTGCAAACACTGTGTCAGAAGAGAAGTACAGTGCTATGAAAAAGAGACAACCTTATCCACACAGATCGCACCACAGATAACACAAACCATGCAAAAGTTAACCACAAGTCAGCT
This sequence comes from Elgaria multicarinata webbii, assembly GCF_023053635.1. NCBI lineage: Eukaryota > Metazoa > Chordata > Lepidosauria > Squamata > Anguidae > Elgaria > Elgaria multicarinata. The sequence continues at coordinate 66,046,731 of NC_086180.1, forward strand.
TCTTTTACACACTTACAAATAGAAGTCCGGACTAATAAAGTGATGAGGGAGATGAAATTGCTTATAGAAGCAGCAGTAGTGTTATCCTAAATCTACAGCACATCGTCCAATAACATAGAAGGCTTTTGCTAGCTTACAAGGCAAATGTTTCGGATAAGTAATGTGCATGTACACCTTGCGTGACTGGAGAAGGTCGATAAATCAGCAAAGCGCAACCTGCTGAATCCTAAGAGGCAAAATCCTCTGCTTGCCCTTAGAAATTAAAGGACGCCGGAACAGCAACGACACCACGTATGTCAACAGACAGTCGCCTAGTCAGGTCAATGTTGCTGTCTTGTCTCACGAGTTAGTAGATGGAGTTGAAACAACAACACCCCCACCCCGAAATACACACGGTTGCCCTTTCCTTCGGCGTCTCCTTTTTCACAGTCTTAGAGATATGATCTATGCTTAGCAGCGGCAGCACGGGACATCACTTCCACAGGGCACTATTGCGACTCTGTTAAGACACGCATATTTGTCACCAAGAGAGAGAAACACTGGATTTTCTTTCCCTCTGCCATCCCCAACTCCGCCCGCGCGCCGTTCCTGCTTCTCTCTTCCATCTCCTCTTTGACAGGGAGTGAAGGAAGACTCAGCAGTGGCCGCCAGCAAAGAGAGAAGGAAAGGACAAAAGCTCAGACCAGACCACACCAAAAAAAAAGTTTCCAGGCGAGGCGACTCAAGGAAACGAGAAGCGCCTCCTGAGGCAGGTTGGGACTGGAAGCCACACGGTCCTCAGACCTTTCCAAATCAGGGAGTGGAGAGAGCGAAGAGAACGGAAGGTCCCCCCCCCCCCGTCCCCAAACGCACACCGGCTCTTCGTCGCAACTCCTCCGCACCCTCAGACGGAGACGCGGGCACTAGGACCAGCAAAGAGCGCGAAACGGAGCCACTTACCCAGGGCGCCTCAGCTTAAGACTTTCCTCCTCCTCTTCCTCTCCTCTCCTCAGTTAGCCCAGCAGCGCCGGGAAGAGCGGCAGCGCCATACGCTTTGCCAACAGGGAAAAAAAGAAAAATCGCGGGAAGACAAGGGAGAGAAAGGGAGGGAGAGAGAGGGCTAACGGGGGTGGGGGGAGGAGGAGGAGGAGAAGAAGAAGAAATAGAGAACTGTTACAAGTTCCCTTCCTCGTCCTGCCAGGGGTGGGGGAGGGAAAGGCAAGCCCCGAGGAGTTCACTTTCCACAGCTCTCCGGACTGCTCCCTTTCCTCCAAGCAAGAGGTGCGCGCGGAGAGAGTTTATTGTTGTTATTTTTCGCCCGCTCTCAAGAGACGGGAGGAAGAAGGACGACCCCCAAAATAAAGTGCCACAGAAGCCGGAGGAGGAGAAGGGGGAGGGGCAGCAGCAGCAGCCGGGAGGGATCTAATTGTCGAACGGGGGGGGGCACCCCAAAGAGAGAGAGTGGGCTCGGCGGAGGCAGCCGCGCTTCAGCGCCTGCCTTGCCAGAGAGGGGGAGACGCGCACGCACGAGAGAGGCGCCTACCATACAGCGCGGGGAGATCCATCCCCCCAGCCCTGCCACTGGGGCATGGACGTGACCATTTATAATCCCCGGCGCCTCTGCTTCGGCATTTGGCAAACTGGCAGCCGCTCTTCCCGCCCTCGCTTTTTGCACCGAGGCGTCCCTTTTGCTGCCTTCTGCTGTCAGATGGACTGAACCACCTTCGCCTCGTCCCCTTCTCTTTTCCCTACTGCCTCTGTTGGTTAATGCAAAGTGCTGAGGCTCCCATGCTGTGTCCAATCAGTGCATCTACTACTAGTGCCATGATTTAGGGGTCATCCGTGAACAACACTTCACGCTGATGAATGGCTCTTCGCAGCTTTCTGCCCTGATGAGGGTGTCTGCGTGCCGCTGATTGCAAACACTAATGAACTTAACACAGCCTCATTATACATTCGCCCAGAACCGCCGACGAGCGCGGAAGAGCGGGCTTGGGTGTACCGCTTGCTATTGGGGTGCGATGGAGAGGGGTTGTTGTTGTTATTTTATTATTTTATTTTTATTATTATTATTTTATTAATTTATTTGTGTTTCCTAAACGGGGGAAGAGCGACTAACTGCGCTAAGTATTTGCACTTGACGCGGTGCTCCTTAGGGCGACGTAAAGGGCTCCGCTATTCTTAGGCAACACTTTGTTTTCAGTTTAGTTTTTGTTTTTAATTTCCCTCGCCTTGGCTGTTTTTTCATCGGATGGGCATGTTAGGTCAGCTGAGTCATTAGAGCGAGGGTGGATGAGCAAATGACTGCCTGAGAGATTGATGATGAAGCAGAGCAGAGGGCTGTAATTAAGGCTGCCATGCTCGGCGCCCTTAGGAGTACCTTCCAATAAATGCAAGATTTACGGAGCGATCCTATACACGTTTACTCAGAAGTAAGTTCCATTGAGCTCAATGGGACTTACGCCGAGGTAAGTGTGTCTAGGATTGCAGTCGACTTCCGAACATAGAGGCGGATGGGACCGGCTTGCACGGTTTCGTAAACCTAGAAGCTGGCCCCCAGGTCCTCCACAATGACCTGGCTTTTTGGTTCAACCCTTCGTCTGAAAGTAGGGCGCTTTCGGATGCGGTGGCATCCGCCTCTTTGGCACAGAGAACTAATCTCTCTCTCTCGCCTCCCTTTCCTACGTGATCTATGCTGGGCAATATGTGACCCGACAAAGTGCCCACTCCTCGAAATGAGCAACGCTTGTAATTTAGGTGGGCAATGCTTTTTAGGTCTTCCGTACATCTCCCCGAAAAAGAACACAAACAAATCCCTCCCCCCGACACACACACTCCTAGTCCTCAGCCCCCACGGAGAAGCAGCTACAGCGGCTATACTGGTTACTATACCTTGTTTTGAAAAATTAAATACAATTTTTTTTGTCTCTGAGACGTAGACTGTAATGCTAACTAACCCCACTTCCTTGGGAACACGGACTTTTGTTTTTTGAGTAACTATGTCCGGAGGGGTAGCCTTGGTCTATTGCAGCAAAAGCAACAAGTCTTCTATCTTAAAAGGCTAACACATTTATTCTGGCATAAGCTTTCGTGGACTGTAGCCCACTTTGCGTCTGTTGAAGCACACCACAGTCCACGGAAGTTTGTGCCAGAATGAATGTGATAAGCTTTAAGGTGCCACAAGACCGTTGTCCAACATGTCACTGTGGTGTCTTTGCAGCGGGAAATGGTCTGCTTGACACTCTGGAAGTTTCTTTCTCTCTGCATCTCTTTAACACAGCAGTTGCAACCTTTCACTTTTGCTTTTTTTTGCCCCGGCCTCCGAAAAGTTGTAATTTAGGAAGTACACTGAAATCATGTGAGGCCGCGGTGGGGTGGGTGGGGGGAGAGAACCGTATCATGCTTTTATTAGAACCATGCTTATATCACAAAGCAGGGAGCTAGCTTTCAAGCTTCACAGAACTCTTGCTCAAAGAATAAAAACAAAAAGGGAAAGGCTTGGAGGCTGGGGTAGAAACAGGGCGGTGGTAGAGAAGAAGTGGTTGGTGGTGAGGTACGGTAGGAGCACTTTCTACTCTGCCATGCGTTGCAGTTTTTTTCAGAGGAAGCTCATTGCAGACGAATAGCTTAAATTGTGCCTACATCATAAACACCTTTTTAACAGTTTGGCTGCTGTGCTCCTGTGGCCACTACTTGTGACGGCAGGCTGACTTTCTAGTCTCCAATACATCACTCGCCTTTCTGGTTCAGTGAGTGAGGAAATCACTACTTTGACCACGTAAAATCTTCTTGCGAGAAGGGACCCTTACAGAACGCAAAGGAACAGAGACAGTCCAGCGTTTCAAACTTACACATACCGATAGCAAAACGCAAGAGAAAAGCATTTGCCACGTTCAGCCAAACGGCACAACTCTCTAACAATCTAAGCAGCCCAGGAAAGTTACAGGATGGCCAACCTGTCCCTTTGAAACGGGTCTGAAATTACGATTTTAGGAATGTGGGGCGATGGGTGTGGGTGGAATGGGCTGAGAAGGAAGGCGTCGTTTAGGCACCGGCGCCCGTGATGAAGTGGGGAAAGGTAAAAGGGAGGGGGGATCAAAAGAAGTGGAAAAGCACAAGTTGCAGGTAAAGAAACTTCCAAGGTCCATCAAAGAACACTTTCAAGCTTCTCCAGCGATCGTTAAAACAAAGGATCGGCCACGCAGCCCATGTTCCTGCGCTGGATTTTCAGTTGGCGTCGCCTAAAACCATCGGAGCCCTAATAACAAAAGTCATCGAAATGGAAAAGTGTTCACAATGCTGCATTCCTTGCTGGAATTTGAGAAGGCTGGACCGACGTTTGGGGAAGCAGGAAGGGAGGAGCGAGAAAGTAAATTTTTAGAAACAGAAATGTAGGTGTTTCTGTGTCCGTCCCCCTGTCCCCCCCCCCCCCGTTAGATTAGTTTTTCGCTGTAAAAAGAAGCCAACTATGATAACTGCAATGAACAGGTACTGCAAAGTCCAAGGGAAGCAGAGATTTCCCATCACTTAGGCAAATCTGCCCTCTGCTCTTTTCATCGTCTCCTCCGGGTATTAAGAGGTTCCGGTTATTTTATAGTACGGTATGCAGAGAGCTATCATGACAGCCATTCCTCCTTGTTCGGAGTCCAGGGGATAAGTAACTGGCAAGAGAAAATAATACTTATTAAAACAGTGCGGAACAGTGCAGTGCTAACGTCTTCCTGCAATCTATGGAGCTTACTTTCAAGTAATGCGTTTAGGATCGAAGGCGAAGTTTAATACTAGGGGATAAAGCTTACTTGGAGTTTAATTACGCTTTAGCCTTTAAGCTAATTTGAAGTGCGTTAAGTCACGTTTCTTTCAAATCTGATCTGGCTAATATCTTTCTAAAGTCTGTCACTGGACGTGACTAAACTTTACGCACACACACATATACTTTTTAGTCTACAGTCTAGCCTATACACATTAATTTGATAGCCTTGTTTTTCTACCCGCCCCATCCTAAATGTCCTGGCTGCTAATAAACTTTTATTTTGTAGTGCCAGACGAAAAGGACCTTGCACATGTTTCAGCACTCAAATGGCAATTGAAAGCCTCCCAGTCCTCTTAGCTTCAAGGTGTAATTGAAAGCAAACAGCAGGATTGGACCCCGACGCAAGACATTTTGGCTCCTGTCTGCTGGAAGCTACCCATAAAACGGGGAGGTGAGGAAAAATCCCAGGCATTGGCATGTGCTCTCCAGACTTGTAAAGTTGCCCTAATGTGTCCTTTCCTTTCCTTTTTTTAATGTGCATATTAATCTATTTCTTCTATGTGCTTGAAAGTGGCTCAGCCTTTGCTGCTGCTCCTCTCTCTCTCTCTGTGTGTGTGTGTTTTTAAGGTACTCAAGTGCTTGCACAGAAACCATTGCTTGTCAAATGGCATTGAAATACAACTCATATCAGAGGAAATTGTTTCTAACCACTAAGTTTGCTTTGGGGGTATGCGTCAAGATGTGGTTGAGGACAGTTAGATAAGAGATTGCCTGGGTGGGAGCTAAAGAGCAAGCTCTGTGCATTACTCTGGATAAGGATAAAGCATAATATATTTTTTAAAAAATGAACACGGAGACAAAGTGGGGGGGGGAGTTTGTTTCAGTTGCTCCATCAATCTTATTGGCTGGCCATAATGTGACAGTTGCAATTCCCATTTGTTCTTGGTACAATTAGCTTCATGTGTTTAGTTGTTGTTATTATTATTATTATTATTATTCTTGACTTAGAACAGGCTGAACAGCTATTTAGGATTTCCTTTGGAAATACAGTTGAGTTGGGTCATTTTTCTGCTTCCCCTTTAGCCCCTGCCTTTTGGGGCATGTTTGAGAGCATTCCAGCAGATCTGTGTGGTGTCAGGTTTCTCAAAGTGTTTCCAAAGATAACCTCACTCAATTTACTAACATAATTCTATGCATGCTTACTCAGAAGCAAGTCCTATTGAATTCAATAGCAATTAATATGTGGTACATGTGTGTAGGATTGCAGCCTTATTTATACTTTACTTTACTCTCTCTCTCTCTCTCTATATATATATATATGAGGCAGTTTGGTATTTATTTATGCCTAATGACAGAAACATTACTAGCAGCTGAAAAATATTTTAGCCTGCATTGAATATCTTGTAATTTACTTGGTGTTGATTCTGAATTTGTTTCACCTGACCTCCACAATTCTAGGTGAAAAAACCAAAAAAATAAACTTAATTACATCTTTCTACAGGGGTGGGTGGGAAGTTGAACTTTAATGGAAAGGAATGTTTATACAACATAAGCCCCGATTGATAACCCGACAGCTAACAAAGCAGACTGATCTACAACATCATGAAAGTACTAGGAATTAAGCCAATTAAACTGATAAATCGGTTTAAATCCAAACACTTCAGCTAAGCTGGATTGTGCAGAGGCCTGTTGGTAACTCATTAGTAAATTAGACAAATTAGTAAATGGGAATTTTGCTGTTGAGGTCAAACAGAGCAGAATTACACCTGTGAGTCTCAGTGCACTGGGATGTCCAGCTTCCTGCATTATTAGTAAAGGATTATAAAAGTTTTAAATAACAAGTAACCTTACATGGAAATATCGCTAAGCAGCCAGGGATACTTTCAGGAAACCGATTTGCTTGGCAGTTAAATTGTAGTAATATTGTACAACAAATATTCTAATCTGATCAGTGACAAAGCCATAAAAATTAAATGGCTGTCTGCAGTGAGAAATATGTCTTAATTGTCTTAATTAAGGCAAACTAGGGTCCTACATGCATACATTCTAGAACCACTGAATGTACTGATTATCATACAAATCAACCTTTAAATGGGGGTCATGCTTTTCTGCTACATTAGTTTGTGTTCCATTGCATAAACCAATGCTCTATAAGAGTTTGACCTCTGGTGAAAGCGAGGTACTTTAGTTTCACCCAACCATTGACCCTCTTTACTATGGACTCATAAAAGAACCAACTTGACAGAATCCACACATAAGTTGGAGGGGGGGGAAAATCATTTTAATGTTCCTCCTCCCATACATCTTCACTACTGTACTATTGACTGAGAAAATTGGCTGGGTTTTATATGAAACCACAGATATTTCTTTGTACACTACAATTTTGTGCATCACAATTCTTTACTTATTTAGTAAGTACATATGTCTAGACCATCTTTTAACAAAATATTTCACAAGATGGATTATAAAAATAAAAATATGATGTTAAGTCCAATTTAAATAATATGAACAATAATCGGAAATTAAAAAAGTGACAGTAAATAAATCTTAAACTGGTCCTGAAATCCTGGTAGAATGCACACATCTTCACCTGCCTCCAAAAAAAGAGACCTAGGAAAAACGCACACAGACTCTAGGTCCACTGCAGAAAAGTACCTTCTCCTAGGGAAGACAATCTTATCTTCCAAGAGATAACTTGTAGGAGTTTCTCACTGGCCCATCTTAAAACCCAAGGAAGTTTAAGATCTTTCAGACCAAAGATATGTATGGCTTTAAAGATAAAAATAAGGACCTTAAAAAGTTGTTGCCCAGAAAGAACTAGTAATGAGTGGAGTTAGTTCAGCATAGAGTTAAGGTGTTCTCATCAACCCACATCTGTCAGTAAGACGGCAGTGGAATGTGGTCTCAGATGCAGTTTTCAAACAGTCTTAAAGGGCAGCTTCATTACAGTAGTCTACAAAGTCCTTTAACAGTGCAACCTTATATATGTCTATGAATCACTGAGATCAATGGGACTTACTGTCAGATATGTATGTATAGGTTTGCATTTAAAAAAGAATTTACAGTACAATCCCATGCATGTCTACTAAAAAGATATTTTAAGAACTTCCACTGAGGCTGTATTTAAAAACAAACAAACATTTGTATCCTGCCCTATACCCCTGTCTCTACTCCAAATGCCTTCTTTGTTAGAAATGTGTTATATAATCACAAAGGAGAGGGCTTTCTCTGTGGTGGTGTCTCAGCTTTGGAATGCAATATGAAGAGAGAAAACATGATTGTGAAGAATACCTAAACCTTGGAGATTGGATCCCAATTTAGGCATGTGGAACTGGGCTGATGGAGTGGACTTCCTGCCTCCTATTCCCCATGGCAGCAACCCTAAAAATGCTACACAGTGAGTCAAAGGATCCTGCTATGTGCAGGAGAAAGGGGCGATCCCTGAAAATTGGGCAGAGGCATCCTTCGTAAGCTCCATCCAACTCACAGAAGGATGTTCGATGTTCAGGGATTTTACCTTCCCCACCCTACAGCCAAATCTGTTCAGCAGAATCCCTTGACGCACTGTGTGGCATCCTAAAGGAGCTGCTGTGGGAAGAAAGGAGCAGGGAAGTCCACTTCCACCACCCCAATCGAATGTTCCTAAATCTGAATCCACTTCTGTGGTGAGGTTCTTCAGTGGCCACTTACATAATCTTGTTCAATTTTATACATGAGATAACATTAGCTTTCTAGTATTATATATTGTACAATTACGTCATTTCCAATAACTCCAACGATGGCAAGGCAGAGTAAATGAAGGGGCCATCTACAAGGAAATGTTTTATGATCTGTTTCGGTTTTAATCTGGATTTTCATCAATTCAATTTTGCTCTTATTATTATTATTATTTATTTATATAGCACCATCAATGTACATGGTGCTGTACAGAGTAAAACAGTAAATAGCAAGACCCTGCCGCATAGGCTTACAATTCCCAGGGCACACGAGAGCCAGTAAAGCCCCCCTTTTAAAATGCATTCATATAGCATCAGAAATCACGTTAGGTTGGGGTTGGGTGGGCAGAGTAGAAGGAACATCAATGACCTGGCCAGAGAAATGAGCAGAGGATTGCCCCCCCCGCTATGTCCCCCCCCCACCTCAACCCTTCATAACTCATCTATCTCCATATGGGGACATCCATTTTTTAACTCAGTTGAAGCCCTTCACAGCTGCAGATAACTGGACATTCAAAAGTACAGCCTCCAACACGCTCCCCCTCCGTGACCTTCTCTTATTCTTACCCTCTCTTGGTGGGACTGAGCGAGATTTGGAGGGGAGTTGGGGGAAGGGAAGGAAGAGAGAAAGACAGCCACCACTATTGTACAAAGCATGGATGTGACAGGAAAAACTACAGCAGCCAACTAGCATAGTGTCTCCCTTGGGTATTCAAGTATATGTTTATACATGAAAGTATACTTGAATACCTAAGGGAGTGTTTGGAGGGCAGTTTGCAGCAGATAGGAACAGCTGCCATTCAGACTGGCACTATTAAAATGTGCATAATTGCAGCAACAAATGATCAGACACTCAAAAGTACAGTCTCACCACCACCACCACCACCACCTTTGCTCTTTGCTTCCTACTCCACAGTATAATTGGGCAATCCTTTGCTCCTGAGTGGGGATGCTGAGCTTGTGTCTAGGGTGACCATATGGAAAGGAGGGCAAGGCTCCTGTATCTTTAACAGTTGTATTGAAAAGGGAATTTCAGCAGTTCTTATCTGTAGGCATGCAGTACCTGGTGAAATGCCCTCTTCATAACAACAGTTAAAGCTGCAGGCACCCTGCCCTCTTTTGAATCTGCTCACTCTGCAGTTTTAAGTGTTGTGATGAAGAGAGGATTTCACCAGGTGCTGCATGCATACAAATGACACCTGCTGAAGCTCCCTTTCAATACAACTGTTAAAGATACAGGAGCCTCCTTTCCATATGGTCACCCTTTGTCAGGAGTTGCACTCTTTGCTCAAGTGCAATTGAGGGCAATGAGTTCTCCAAACTACGATAGCTGCCGCCATTCTACAAAGCATGGATGCGGAGGGAGTAAAAAAGAAAAGAAAAGGGGCAGCCCACCCAGGGTGATGTAACAGCAGAACACACCCCCAAACTCAGTAAGAAGCCACATTTAATTTGGAGATATGGGGCATACTGAACTGAATGTGGCTTAAAGGGGAAATGTAGCACAAAATGTCTTTGAAAAAGATGGCTTTGCTGCAGAGTAGCAAGAACGCCATGTGTTCCTAATGTCTTTGAGCTGCAACATACCAGAGAAAACCTCCCGCGTAAGTGGGCCCAAAGATCCCTATTACTCAGCCGTGCATTTATTGTGTAAGAGAGTTCTCTGGCTGACACAGTTCTCTACCCTTGAAATGGTAACAGTATTGATACATGACTATTGTTAGGATTAACAATGGTATAATATTTTACAATATAAAATGCCATATTAATTAAAGTGGTTAATAACATACGGGTCATTAATTAGTATCTAGACAGTTCAATATGCCGCTAATTAATACAGCTATTTATAATTTCTTAATTTTTAGCTTTTGGAAGATTGATTGATTGATTTGATTTGTACTGTGCCTTTCTACAAGAAAAATGGCACTGAAAGCATTAAGGCTTAAAAGTAAGACCAGTTACAAACTCTTTTATAAAGGGTCTTACAATTCAATCCTATACATGTCTACTCAGAAGTAAGTCCCATTAAGTCCAATGGGGCTTACTCTCAGGTAAGTGGGTATTAAAGTTCTATTGTCCATGTGACCACAACATGTTTGAAAAAAATTCTAATGATCATCACCATCAGTCATTAACTTCAAGCATAATTCTCCATCTCAGGGACAACATAATGTGAGAAAGATGCATTGAGTCCAGCTTTCAACTTGTTGAATTCAACAAAACATACCAGTCTGAGTGGGAAAAGTTTGGAAATTGTTTTATTTTTTGTCAAGTAAACAACTCTCCTGATATAATGAAATGTTAATAAAATATTGTTTGCTATTTTTTTTAAAAAATGTAATTATAAAATAGGTATGGCTTTGCTGCTTTCATGTCTATACCTTTTTAGTCTAGCAGCAACATACTCTGTTCCCGTCTGTCCAGGATAGCTGTTTCTAATTGATCTGACATGGAATTTAGTGGGAGATGTGTATGTTGCAACCCAAGCACCATCCCTGTATGCTTTGTAAAGTGATCACCATATGGGCCTTATTTGGAATATTTGAGGTTTCCATCTATTAACCTTGGTTAAATTGAGCTGTAAATTCATCTCACATTTATATTTCCCAAGTGCTATATATGTATGCACATTTTTAAAAAAATAAAAGGAGAAATATTCCTTTAAAAAATTGAAAAGGAGAGAAAAACATCAGGAACTGTTTTCACATATTTACACAATTAAAACACTTTGCTATTATCATGAGGGTTTAATAAAAGAAGCTAAGCTAAATGGAATTCACCATATTTGAAGCTGCTAGCTCTAGACAATAATTCATTCAGAGCCACTTATTTTGGGTAAGGAGCAATTATGAACCCTAAAATTCTGCAGATTGGCTCCTATTTTAAAATTTAAAAGGTATGGCAACTCTTTGTTATCGTTAATAGTACTAAGTTATGAATGCTGATGGCCTTCTACTGCAGCCTTAAATTGCCTTGAAAAAGATACAGTTTCTTTAATTAAAAAAGCTGCACTGAACTAATCCCTCTAGCTGAAAAAAGAAAAGTTTTAAGCAATCTCTTTCTGCTCTGGGAGAGAAAAGCAGACAATACCATAACAGATCAGAAACATAAGCTATAGTGTGCAGCCAGGAGCACAGCAGGGAACTGAATACTGCTCCGACTGTGTCATTTTTTAATCCCCCATCCCAGTTTTCCCCGTCTGACCTCATGCTGAGATGAAGTTATCACAGAAGACAGCTTTACTCTTACCAATGAATCCAACCCTGGATCTGTATTATCCTTAGCAGATCAAAACACCGCTTTCATCAAATAGCATTATCTGCATAAAAGGCATGCAATTGCCTGATAATTTCACCCAAACTATGCTATTCATTTAAAGGACAAGAAGAAAAATGTAATTCATTCCTTTTCTTTTTCTTGAAAAAAGCTAACTTATACTTCACTCATGGGAACTTTTCCCTTTTTTTAACACAAGATCTCTAGAAGGGGTCCATTAAAAAAATTCTCCCTGCCCTGCTTACTATTAATTATTGGAATACATCCATGCAGCTTGAGTGACAAAAGTATACGGCATGCAGAAAACAGGCAGTGAGAATCTGCAAAGCACACTTAGCCATAATTCTTTTTCCTTTAGCTATGATTTCACCTGCATAAAAGTAATAAAATCATATATGACATATGACAGAGTCCTAAATTTAAATGACAGCAAAATAAGTGTAGAAGAAAGTAAATAGCATTATTTTCTGTATAAATACAAACTGAGTTGTTATAATTTTTGCATTTCATAGCATGGATTTTCCAAAGGATATGTGTATGTATGTGTGTGTGTGTATGGGCAACCTTGAATCTTTAGTTGCATATTAGTAACACATAAGGTTGCATATTAAAAAGACAAAGAATAGTGTGATAAAAAGTTGTTGTGTGTTTCAGTGGGAGGACTTCTTTATAAGTAGAAACAGCATGATATGGTCAATGGATTAAAGCTGAAATATTAAGCAAACTTACTATTAAAAAATAAGTCTCATTTAACACCAGCTCACATAGTCACTGCAGTGTACCATGGCTTGAGTTGTGGCACATGTGGGTGCCTGTAGCAGTTGTTTGCCATGGTTTGTTGTGTCATCTGAACCCAGGTGGCAGAGACTATTAGAGCTGGAAACAACCCTCAAATAAGCCTACAATAGACAATGGGTTATTTGAGGTTTTTTTAAAACCATTCAACAATCCCTTGCCCTCTGACAATGAGCCACAGCCAGGGCTTGAATAGACAACCTGGCACCTGTGGACATCACGGCTTGCTATGGATTAAATAAGCCACGGTGGGCTGTTGTGATCAGGCAAACCAGGTCAATGGAAAGAACTACTTTAGGCAATCCAAATGGCATGGGCAGGCAAAGTAAGTGTTTACTTTTCTTTTTCTTTTTTTAAGTGACAGAGATGTCACAAACCACATTTGAAACTCCTCTCAGTTTCAAAACAGGGTTGTCATGCAGTATAAGGAGTTGCTGTTTAAGAGAAGCAGGTCCAAAGCTCTCTAGATACATAGTTCTTAGGATCCAGGCCAGGGAGGGTTTCATGTTATTCAAGATATTTTTGATCAAGTTGTGAGTCAACAAAAATCTCATTGCTCATGATGTAACAGATTTGTGCTGCATAGCTTTAGGCAGCAAGCCTATGCATATAATTTCCAATAAAAAGTGATCATATAAGACTTTCCCCCCCCACACTCTCCTCTCGTATGCAGATACCATATTTAAATAAATAAATTTGGTATCTGCTATATGTGCTGGGAGTCCTAGCTGCCATTCCCAAATATGGTAGTAGTAGCTGGAAAGGTTTTAACATATTTTGCACATAGCATCAGTTTTCTCACAGCCACCTTTGCATGTGGTGCCAGTGGCTTGAGCTGTCAGCATGCATAACAGCTACAATGTGGTCAACAGAACAAAATACTCCGTTTTCACTGGGCTGAATTCAGGCTGTTTGTCATGCTTATTCCTATTGGAATCAAAGTGAAAAGTTAATCATGACTAACTTAAATCTTATTGATTTCAGTGGGACCTAAAAGCAATGAAGAAAACTATTCTATAGCCCCTAAACAGAGTATGGAAGGCCATAGGATACTTCGGATTCCTGGATTTGAAGCTGGAGATAGCACTCTGACTTTGGACCCAGAAGACTGTGCTCTTTGCCCTCTCTCCTGCCTCCTCACACCTGGCGCAAAGACAACCATGCCAGCTACCTCTCTGAAGTTGCAAAACAACCTTGGAGAGGAGGAAAAGGGGGCTTGCCAGTGGGCATATAGGAGCGGGGATGGCTCACTCTGTATCCCCAGCCCACCCCAGACTCCATTCCCCCACCTTCCCCGATGCTACAGCTAGGTGAAAAAGCTCATCTAGCTAAACTGAAGAGTGGGAGGCAAAGATTGTCTCCATTCCACCTCCTGCTCTACATTGGATACCCATAAGCCTCCAGTTGGATCCAATAGGATTGCGCCTTAACTTAGACCCCATCCTCATGGGGATTATGAAGTGTTTTCTGATTATAACCGGATTTTCATGAAATTAGTTTGGTTCAGCACACAAAGAAAGAAAAGTGGAATATACGCTACCTAAAAACCCTCTTTCACAGACCAAATGGCACTTGAAAGTCCCATACTTTGGGTTTGGGTGGGTGGAATCCTGCAAACAGAATTGAATATCATCAACACCATAGGTGCTGTTCACTGAATGAGCAAGGCTTCATGCTCCCCTGCTCAGGGAAGTGTATTGGAAGAGATGAATGGCACCCCTGTAGTTTACCTCGCATCTCTCTCCTCACATCCACCATTTGTCTTCAAAATTGAAGTCTGTTCTGCTTCTAGAATGGTTACATTGATAAGAAGCCATGCACAGCCACAGCACCCTGCTTCCCACAGCCTTAGTCATTGTAATGGTGGAGAATGAATTACTACCCAGTACATGTAGAGGAGACTGATGATTTCAAAGTGTTTCCATGATACCCCACAGCCCTGAGTGACTCTGCTACCACCATTGTAAGTAGCCGTGAAGTAGCTGCAAAGGTGTGACAGGAAAAGTTTTTAAAGTCCCTAAAACAAAGTACAGAACTGCAAAGTAGCAGAGTGGTAAAGAAAGGGAATCAGAAAAGCTCTGTCCTGGCCCTGAAACTTGAACAGCTCAACTGCAAACTAGTGCAAAGTAAAAATTAAAACTGGAGTAGGAAAGTTTGAAGTTCCCTATATTGAACACAACACAAGTGTGAAATAGTGCAGCAGTAAAGAGTGGAGCAGTGCTATTGAGAAATAGTGCTAAGTGAAGCAGGAAAGGAGGTCTGTGTCCAAAGTGTGCTACTGTGAATGTGGGGAGGAGAAGGGAATGGAAAAAAGGGGTACAGCTCACACAGGACAAAAAGGGAAAAGAAAAACACCCCTTGACCAGGTCACAGGCACACACCCAGGCACACTAAGCAGCTTTTAATATGTCGGGGATGGGGCACACTGCAGTGGAACGGTACAGGAGCAGTAAAGACGCAGTAAAACGACTTTGTGACAATGTGCTGTTTTGAAAGGGAAGCTGCTCGATTGCTGTGGAGTGGCCACAACGTCATGCGTCATGAATGATCATGATGTTCTCTCACTCTGCACTAAATTACCTGTATAGATTGGCCATTGGTCTAGTTCCAATTCAATGACATTTGTTTAGGGTGCTAGTACAAGTTAAGAGCTCCATCCAATGTCACATGAGCAGACTTCCAGTTGTGCAGTGGGACTTTCCCTTGCTTCCTTCAGCAGCCCCACTATGCACCCTCAAATCTGCTTTCAAAGTTCCTCCATCGCAGGTTTGGGGTGCATAAGCGAGGGTTTGCAGCAGGATGGGTACTCCATTCTGCTAGTAGTATCCATTCTGCTGATTGACAGAAAACATTGTTCTCTACTCAAAATGAGTAGCTTTATATAGCTTAAAATTTTTGCATGAAAAATCAGTATGATTTGTTTTCAACTCTGTGGAACAGAAAACTAACAAGATACTTCTAAATTATGTTTAAAATAGTTTTACTAGATCACATATTATTATTCACCATCTGTATTGTTAAGTCAAAATGAAAAGGAAGTGCCTGATTCATAAGAATTCTTGGGAACTTACGAAGCTAGAAAAAACCCCACCCCCACTCTGCTGCATTAGAAAGCCATGAACTGTCCTACTTTCAAGGATGCAAAGTTCATGTTAGCTCATAAGATAATGTACTTTAATGCTCCTCTAGGACTAAAAGTCCTTTACTGAATATTGCCCATCCAGTTCTTGGGTCAGCTGAATTATTTAGCAATATTTCATAAGGCACAGGAAGCATAACGGAATTGTTAGGTGGGACACAACCTCCCTTATTTGTTTTCTAGGGGTGTTTCCAGCTAATGCTTTTATAGTGAAATCACTCTGCTTCATTCACATAATTTTAGGGAGGTGATGGTTTCCAGACTACGATGTCTTCAACTCGTAAACCTACCATGTTTTCTCACTGCTTCCTTTCTCTTTTGTCTTACTGTGGAAAATCTGTTAAGGAGAAAAAGACAGAATAGCTGCACAAGTATTTCTAACCACTAGTGCTTAGAGCCCTTTGTCTGGAGGCACTGCACATCTCTTATTTCATTGCTTCTCACCTTCAGAGTTTGGCACTTTCATAATCTCTACTTGAGTCTGACTACTGATTTTCTTCAAGTGCTGATTTTCTCCACAGATGTCAGTTCCAATATTGTAGGATTTTAAGCTGAAAGCAAGGTGACTCTGTAGTCCACAAACCACTTTTTCAAGAGCAGTCCCAAAGACTCCAATAGGATATCCCAGGCCATAGCTAGACCTACGGTTTATCCCTGGATCGTCCAGGGGTCAAACCTGTTCACCTAGGTGACACACAGGGGATCCAGTGCTCAGGCAGGGGCAAACCCTGGATGATCCCAGGATAAATCTTAGGTCTAGCTGTGGCCTTACTCTCAGTTATGTGGTTTCTGAACTTTAGTCTAGAAATTTCATTATGACCCATATAATCTAAAACCTTATATCAGAACGTTTCCTAGTTAGTGTTCCATTCCCAGGTTGTCACTGGAATTCCTTTATCTGAGCCACTCACACAACTGAAAAAGAAAAGAGATCAGGGTCTTCTGGACCTATATATCACACTTCAGATACACTGTAAGTAGAACACTAGCAATACCTGATGACTGGGAACTTGAACTAGTTACTCAGTTAAGGAAATGCAGTTTGACTTGTTTATTGGTATGTTCACCAATCCTTACTTCTTACAATCCTAAGCTGTCTACTGTTGCCAAGGCTGAGATCCTGGTGAGTCCTGGCACAAATTAAATCTGTGAACCTCAGTCATTTTAGCAAGTAGAAGGGCACACAGATACTCCTATCAGCCCACTGGAGTCAAGGGGCATTGGGATGCTTGTTACATGGCTCTTTGAATAAGATGCACACAAACTGGGGTGAAAGGATCTTTGTTACTCCATACAGATACCCGGTTCATATATTTTACGAATGATAGGCTTATATAGCAATGTACACAAAGATTTATTAGGGGTATGTGATTTGCTTCGTTATTCTGGAGATGGATTCATTTTTCAAAAGTCTGAGAAGTAATGCTTTAGGGGATATGGAGTAAGATATTTTTTCTACATCTAAAGTTTAAGACAAGAAATATTTCTCAGATAAGGTTTTAATATATATTTTAAATGGAAGCCCTTTGATGTTGCTCAGAGGTTTGCAACTCCAGTAGGAGTCTCCGAAAGGCTAAATTAGTGGGCATAGCGCAGGTGAGATGCTCAAAGGTGCATTATACATTTTTTATATATAGATACACTCTGAATTTAAAAACACACACACAACCCTGTTTAATCCAAAACGCCTTTCCATTTTTCCCTCCAAATCACTGTAAAATTTAATCAATCTGTTTGTTTATATACACATAGCCACTTCTTATCTTCAAGAAACTTCATTTCTGATTTATTTTTTTTAAAATGGAAAGCCTCGGCACGGTGCCCTATTTGTATAGCAGGGAAATTCATCTGAATGCGGTCAGCAGAACTTGGACCTGAGTCTCTAAATACCATTCCTCACTTGAATGGTAGACTGAAGATTATAATGGGTTTTATTCTAATGGAAGACAGCTCCTTACTGAATGACATCATTTGTTTTGCAGAAAATATACTGATAGACTAGGGCAATCAGACCAAGTTCTTTTTGTCATCATAATGGCATTGCTAATTCCCCAGTGGGTGACCTATTATGTACACATTAATATACTGATGTTTGGTTCTCATCACAATGTTAAAGATTTAGGACCCTGCACATATTTCTGTGCTTAAAGAAACGTGGAGCAGATTTAGTAGAGGATAGGAAGGGCAAAGAAGTAGGCGGATGGCAGATATATTATCCCAGTACTCAAATATGTTTTACTTTTTTGACTAGTACTCAGACTCCCCAACCAGCATACTATAGTGCAGGAATTGTGTAGAGGCAAAGTTCTATAGAGTGAGGGTGAATGGGTGTCAGGTTCTTGGCAGCAAACTAGCTTCTCTCCCCATAATAGTTGTGTGTGGGGGGGGGGATCTTCAGAAAATCACAGAATGTCAGTTCAGCTGAAGCACTAAGTATCTGGTGATAAGGTATTGATAGATATAGACCCATGACAGCTAATTAGTGACAGCTGGTTTATACAACCTGATATTGCTTAATAGTTACAGTTATGCTTTGGTAAATATGGCTCTGTAAAGCAGACCTATTCTTACCATTATTGTTAATGGCTAAATATATACCCTTGTTTATTTACTTGTTTATTTATTTAAAACATTTCTTGGCCACCTTTCAGGGCTGAAGCCCTCACAAGGTGGTTTATAACACTACAATACATAGAAACAGTTAAAATATTGTATTTCTTTATTTACAGTCAACAGACCAATATAAAAGAAGAAGATACACCATTATATAAAACAATACAAAGTAGGGATAAAGAAAGAAGAGGGAGTGTTACAAAACCACTAAAGATACCAGATTGTTATTTTTTTTGGTTTTTGAAAAGGGGAACAGGATTGGGTTATTGGGGCCTAGCATAGTGAAAAAAGGGAAGGATATATAGATAATAAAATTGCTAATCTGTGGATTTAAGCACAATCAGACATCCATAAGAGATCTGGTGTGGATGGCCAAATTCAGGAATTTGGCCACCTGCTCAGTGGTAGATTTACTGGAGCCCTGAAGTAGACTAATCAGAAGTGACTCAGGGGAGCGTCCAGGGAAACGTTGCATAATAGGACATAATAGGTCTTTCCTTGCCTGTTGGTAAAAAATTAAAATATTAAAAGGAATAAAAACACGAACACAATAAAACAGCAATTTAAAAACAATAAAAGCCAACAATAAAATAAGCAAGGACAACAATGGCAATCACAACTATAACAATACTCAACGTGAAAAGGCCATGGTAACATCAAATGTTTTCAAGACCTTCTTAAAAGCCTGCAATGATGGTGCATGGCGGATCTCTGACGGGAGTTTGTTCAAAAGGTGTGGAGGTGCTGCAGAGAAGGCCCTCTCCCATGTGATCATTTACCTAATTGTTTTCACAGGTGGGCAAATGAAAAGGGCCAAGTTTACAGGGCCGGCGCTTCCATAAAGGCCAGCTAGGCGGCTGCCTAGAGCGCCACAGTGGTAAGGGGGCGCCCCCGCCCCAGCGTCCCTGGCTTGGCTTCAGCTGGGCATCTGCCCAGCAGCCCAAGCCAACCCGGGACACTGGGGGCGGGGGTGGGGGCGGGTGGCTCCACATTCTGACTTCCAGCGCGTGCCAGACGTCAGAATGTGGAGTTGTCTGACTGCACTCCCCCAGCTTCCCAGCTGGGCGCTCCCAGCCAAAGCCAAGCCGGGATGCTGGGGCGGGGGGGGGGGAAGGAACGGCTCCAAGTTCTGACTTCCAGCGTGCGCCGAAAGTCAGAACGTGGAGCCGTCTGACTGCCCTCCCACAGCTTCCCGGCTTGGTTTCGGCTGAGCGCTCCCAGCCAAAGCCAAGCTGGGGGGGGGGGGGGAATGGACGGAAGTGGAGCTGCCCACCCACCCACCCCACTGCAGCGTCCCGCCAAGCCAGGAGGACTTCGGGAGAGGGACAGGTAACCTGTCTCCGCCAACCTGGGGTGGTGGGGGATACGGTGGGGTGGGAGGGGGTGAAAGCAGCTCACCTTGCCTAGGGCGCAAAAAAGCCTGGCACCGGCCCTGCAAGTTTATTGAGAGAGAGAGATGATGTTAGTTGACTTACTCATACAAGTTACATTGGCATCCAGTGGCAAAAAGGAAGGCTAGGTTTTGGAAAGCACACAGAAGTGGGTCTCAGAGATCTTGGTGGGTGGGATCCTTAATATTAAGCAGGTCAGGAAATGGTGTTTCTTGGTAGCACTGAATTTATTACAATGTGTGAAAAACAAACAGGATGCCAAAGATCTTGCAGGCAGTGATCAAGGCTAAAGCAATACTGAACTGTTGCCAACATCTCTATAAACTTAGCTGTTATAGTACTAATATACTTGCTGTATATCTGGAGAAGGTGAACACAGGGAAAATAATTTTCAGTTGCTGTATATCAATTCATATCATTAGTTCATTTTCGTCAAAATATGTATTTATTACATTTCTATACTGCCTAATAGCTGAAGCTCTCTGGGATGTTCAGAACAAGTAGTAATGTTATTGGTCCTGATAATGTTCTGTTCTGTAAATATGATAAACCACATGAACTTAAGTCTTAAGTTTTATATGTGCCTTTCAAATCTTTTACTACAACCTTTCCTAATCTGATGTCCTCCAGATGTTTTGGACTACGACTCACAGAATTCCTGACTATTAGCATGCTGCTTTGGGCTGATGGGAGTTAAAGTCCAAAGCATCTGGAGGGCACCAGGTTGGTGAAATTTGCTTTACTATGTCCGTCCAACAATGCAGCTGACTGAGAGAAACTAAATATAAATGAAGTAGAATGCTCTGTCTATATATCAATTAGAAATACTAAACACATTCAGATAATAACCACAAAAAAGCTGCACAAAGAAACACCTAATGTCCCATAACCTACTATTTAAACCATTTTCATTACTAATAGAATATTGAGACTGGAAAGCTGCCAAAACTTGGCAGTTAGGAATCTCTTTGGCATAATAAAGTAACGTCCTGATACCGAAGCAGCACAAATCACTTTTTCTCCACAGTCCAGTTAAATTTTGCATTGGGAAGGTACCATGAGAAGGGTTTCACCAGTGAATACAAATAAAATTATTTCTTGTTGCCAGCAAGCCTCACAGGACTATGCTCAACCCTTTCTTATCCCTGAAAGTCCAATCAGCAAATGAGGGACTAGCAGAATCAAAGCAGAAGGCAAAAAACTCCCAACTAGTTAGGATCTCTCACTCGCTACATTTCTCATTCAGTTTCTGACATAGCATTACAGCAATGGGGAAATTTGCACTAGGAACAAGCCCACAGTGTGATCAGAAAGGTTAATCACTCCTGGGAACTCTTTTTAGTTCCTCATGATCTAAGAATGGGATAATTCAGCACACAACACCTTCGGTTCATCTCCCTCCTTTACAACTTTGCCTGTTATACACATATAGTTGCAGAAAATGTTAACTGTTCAAAGGGAGATTCTAGTGCAAAATTGTTAAATAAGACGATATCAATGTTTGAGTCTGTCTAGGCTTCAATCAAGATACTGGTTTCCTGTAGAATTGCAGGAAACAGTTACTATTAACATTCAACGCCCTAAATGGCTTGGGGCCAGGTTATCTGAAAGATCATCTCCTCTCATAGGTATCTGCCCAGAGCCTAAGATCCTCTTCAGGGGTCCCTCTCTGGGAACCCCTGCCAAGAGAGGTGAAGTGGATGGTTACCAGGAAGAGGACCTTTTCTGCTGTGGCACCCCGTCTGTGGAATGAGCTCCCTAGAGAGGTTTGTCTGGCACCCACATTGTACTCTTTTCACTGCCAGGTGAAGCCTTTTTTATTTTTTTCAGGCATTTTAACATTCTAATTTTTTAGTGCTGCTGTTTTAAATCTGCATTTTTAATCTCTGCATTGCTGCTAGGTTTTATTGTAGTTATTGTAGTTTTTTCTGTAGTTATTGTCATTTAAGATTCTATATTGAGAGCCAGTGTGGTATGGTGGCTAGAGTTTTGGACTGGAAGTCAGAAGATCCAGGTTCTAGTCCCCACACGGCCATGGAAGCTCACTGGGTGGCTTTGGGCTAGTCACAGACTCTCAGCCCAACCTACTTCACAGGGTGGGATATAAATGCAATAAATAAATAAAATATTATTTTAAGCTGTATTTATGGTTTTAATTTTTGTGAACTGCCCAGAGAGCTTTCGCTATTGGTAGTATAGAAATGTAATAACTAAACAAATGCTGCTGTTGTGAATGGTCCCTTTACTTATCTTAACCTTTACATCAGGGTGGGAACTTCTTTCAGCCGGAGGGCTGAATTGAATTTCAGAGAAACTCTGAGGCCGCATCCCAGTATGGGCAGGGCTGAAGGCAAAGGGGATGGTGCCAAAGGCAAAGACATGGTGCCAAGATACCCCCCCTCCATAGTAGTATAAAGCTGTTATTACCAGTAACTAAGGGCCTATCTACACCAAGCAGGATATTCCACTATGAAAGTGGTATATAAAAGGCAGGAGCCACACTATTGCTTTATAGCAGTATTGAAGTGCAGTGACAAGTGTTGGGGCCTATGACATATACTATATATTGCTTTCATACCACTTTCATAGTGTTATATCCTACTTGGTGTAGATGTGTCATGGGCCCCAACAGTTGTCAATGCACTTCAATACTGCTATAAAGCAGTAGTGTGGCTCCTGCCTTTTATATACCACTTTCATACTGCTTTCATAGTGGAATATCCTGCTTGGTGTAGATGAGCCCTAAACCTTAAGAGAGGAATTTCAGCCCTTGAAAATGGCAGTGAGGGGGGAGGAGCTAAGAAAACCACCAAAAGATTAGTAGTTGGAGAAAAGGAGATGAGATTGGGGGAGGGGCATGGCTCTCTGGGGAACCCCAGGGTGCTGATTCTGGCCTGAGGTTCCCTGCCCTGCTTTACATTGAATGATCAGAGACTCAACATTTCACAGTTCATTGCCATTTGACCTCATTCTTTACAATTGTTTGTTTTTCTCTATACACAACTCCCTATATACCTGTCAACTGAAGATAACTCTAATAGTCCATAAAGCCTTATGCTATAATAAAGCTGTTAGTCTTTGGGATGCCCTTGTTATTTCTAACCAAAGCCTTGCCAAAAAGTGATGAAACAATCACAATTCAGTTGCTCCTACTCGTAGCCCTGCATACAGGGGTCAATATGTTAGAAAAGAAAGGATTGGTGTAATTTTGAAACACAGAAAGGATTTTGAGACAGGTTGGCTTCTGTTTGCTGCCAAAAGGTTGCTTAATCTTTTCTGAAATATATGTTCAGTGTTAGTAGAGACTTCTGCTTCTGTGAATACTCTACAGACAGGATGTGTGGGGAAGACAGATTAAGAACTTCAGAGTTGTAAAATATTCACCAGTTAACCATATATATGGAAAGTCACACCTAGGCAGGGTCTAGAATGGCTACCTCAGCAATATATCTCCCCCCCCCCAGCTCTTGCTAGTTCTTCCTCCAAATGATTTTGCTGTTGTCCAGTGCCAAGAGGGCTGGCTTGTATTACTCTGCTGGCACTGAACTGGGAGCTATACTGGTGTAATATTTTATTTTCTGAGAAAAGATTTTGCTGTTTCTCTAAATGAAAAAGCATCTACAATTTTATTAAAAGGTGTATTGGAACTACAGTCCTATGAAGAATATATTTTTCTCCTGGTTCAAATTCATTAATTTAGCATGCAATCCTATCATGATTTCCATCAGCCACTGAACTCAGATGCTGACAGGAATCCTATGCAGAGCAGCAGCTCAGATACAGAGCTCGAAGAAGCTCAGTCAAGACAGAGAGTTTGGCAGCAAGGGGATTCCCCTCCAGGAATAAGGGAGGAATCTTCCCAAGAGCTTATCAAACAGGATGCCAAAGCTCAGGGACCATCTTTGCCCTCCCCCTTGGAAACTCAGCCTTTGTCAGAGGGGGAGGGAACATCAGAATTGACAGATCCCAGAGTCCGCTGCAGGGTTAAACAGGTGAAGTTGAAAGGAGGTGGGAAATGGTCTGTCAACGAGCTGCACGTCAGAAATTGGGTCAAGAAAATCCTCCCTGAAGGAGGAGTCCACTAAAAGCCTGTCAGCCACTATGGGAAATTGTTCATTTAATTGATAAGCAGCTGCCTTGCTTTGTTTGGTTAATTAGGGTTAATGGACAGCTAGTAGCCTTCACAGACACTATGGGTGTGAAGACGTGTTTGTTTTTATGAATAAAGACTTTGTGGATTGCACAGTGAGTCTCTGTTACCTCAGATTTCAGTGGGAGGGTTTGGAATACTGACACCAGCCATGCTAGTAGATAGGTTTTCTTCCAACATCTCTCCTAATTTAGTGCTAAACCAAGGGGAAAATATTGTAGTAGTTTTAGAATGATATAACTTTGCTTCTCTGTCATCTTTCAAATGGTAGCATTTATTGTTAAATGGCCTTGAGTCAGCTATTGCAAAAGACAGGTTTGCCCAGCCCTCCTTATGCCCAGGGGGGCATTAAGTGAATTCTTGTGCAGGCTGGTATTACATAACGCTGGCCGATTCTACACCTGCCTCCCTGCCCCCGGGATCATCCCGGGATCGTTCCTGCACATCCAAATGATGCACAGAGGATCCCAGGAGCAGGCAGGGAAGATCCCTCCATTTTCCTGGGATAACCATTAGGTGTAGAAAGGGCCCTTGTTAATTGGCATTTTTATTACTTGCTCAACTCACTGGCCAGTGGTCACTGAGATAGCTTTTTTCTTTTTTTAACTTGTCTCATAATATGTGTCAGATGAACTGAATGAGTGACATAAACAACCTCTATGTTACAGTCCAAATGGCTACATGTTATTTTGTATAATTAAAAAGTGTCCATCATGACATCTTACAGGAAAGAGGATTTCAATGACAATGTGTGCTACAGTAAAGAACTTGTTTAATCTGTGTAGAGGGAGCAGGTTGTTATTGGCGCTCTCTGTGCGCTCTTACATTTCATCTCATGATTATTCTTTTATTACTCTTTTCCTCCTATTTCAAACTTGCAGACTAAACACACTATTTTGACAGTATTAAACTGTTAAATCATGTTGCGTATGTCAGGATTATAAGTGTAAATCTACACTAGAATTACAATGGCAGGTTCTCTATTTTACCATGTAATTCTAGTGTTGACATGAACTTGGACATCTTGAAGGTGTGTATCACAGCACCCCAGACAGAAAGTAATTAGCGAAGCCTAGCAGTCAAATCAATATTTATTACTGTAAGTAGTTTTTATCCTATCTGCATGAATAATGTTTCTCACTGAAAATTGTTCAAGTAACACTTTAGGTGGGAAAGATATGAAAGAAACATAGCATAAACTTCGGCAATGAAGGTGGTCACTTAGCTGAAGATGACTTGAATGCTTAAATATTACTTTTAATAAAGTAAATTTTCCCCAAATGACTGTAAATAACAATTACAATTCAAATTAATGAACATAAGTGGAGTGCAGGGATTTTGTTTTCTTAAAAATATAATCTCATCCAGAAGGCCTTCATTATGTTTAATTTGTCCTAAATATTTTATTGAGATAATAGCAGCTGCTCAAGCTCCTTTTTTGGTACACTGATACAGTAACAGGGCAGTTTCATTGAAAGAGGACCAGTACTCCTACCAGAAAGGTGGAGTACAGCTTCGGGTGTCTGTTTCTCACACAGACATCGTTACATGAAGAAGCACAAGACAAACACAGTGTTTTTTTATATATTTTTGGCCCTTCTCATACACATGATCCACTTGCAGGAGCAGTGTAATGTATGAAATGGTAATCTAAAGGTGTAGCTGCAGAACCTCAGGGAATCACCTTCTGGAATTTCCCTGATCATGGAAGCTGCAGCAGTTTATCACAGTACACTGTTCCTAGGAATATATTACTTCTATGAGAAAAACAAACGCAAAAAGCAATGCAATGTGCAAATTGGCTCCAACTCTTCAACATAAAACTTCCAAATGTACCAATCTGGGCCTTCATAAACCACCCACAGGGAATGAGTAGAGCTGTTAGAAGTGAAGACAAGAAGGATGAGATTACATGCCATCATTGCCCTGCTAAATATGGTGAAACTAGTGCCAGATGCTTCTTATGGTCCAAAGTATTGGAACTCAACAGATGCAAATTGTCTTTGCAGCATGAGAACCATCCTGCTACTGATTTAATTGATTATAAATTTTTAGAAAGAATGTACCTTATTTTCTCATACTCCTATGGTATAATTTTCTGGTAGGTTTATCTAAAGTGGTGGATTCCATAGGTTTTATCTGACATCCTATTTAAAATTTTGCAAAAAAATTACAGAGAAGTAGGCAGAAGGTGTAGCCATTTCTACTGTTTCTCTATTAAATGAGAACGGAGTGGAATAAAGCAACTCCTGGTGCATTTTGTTCGAACCAATGTGTATGTGAACATGTAATTAGCAGTAAGACATCTGAATTATGATCACAAGTGGTGAACAGGAGGAAAATAAACGTGGTAACTGAATTCTGCCCTAGTGTGGCCTCTTTACATTATATCCATAGCAATGAATCTGACTTTTCACAAACTATTCAATAAACTGGATTATAATACAAGATGGAGAAAGAAGAGCACTCCAATATCCCTTGGTTAGGGCACAAGCAATTAGTGGAATAAATCAAATAAATATGACAGGCAGTTCAGAATTCCTGTTATTTGGCTATTCTGAATATCCAGCATGGTCAGACAACAGGAGATTAACAACAACAAACCGCCTGTCCCTCTGGATTGAGGCGGGGAACAACACCAAACACAATATAATACATATATTAAACAGCTTCCTCTAATGGCTCCCAGTGAGCCATCGCTTTTAGCTGCCTGCTGGTGGTCTGATACTCAACTCAAGATAGGCACTATACTAAGCTTACATCATGGCTCAGTGAGGATCGGGAAATTCTTACCCCTTAACATAAGCCCTAACCAGTCATCTCCAAAACACCTGCCTCAGCATGCCCAGTCTCCAAGTAGGCGACATGAATGAAGACATGGTTTAGTGATAGCTCATTGTGGACAAAATGAAATACAAGCTGCAACTGAATTGCATCTGAACCTATGCTGCCTCACTTCCTCCTACGGCATCTTTCTGTTCTTGTCACAATAGGAAAGACAGGTTGCTTACCTGTAACTGTAGATCTTCAACTGGTCATTCACACACATGGGTTCTGTGCCTGTGCGGAGCCTCACTTCAGGAAACTTCAATGGCTAAAGGCATTTTAGGTGGGAACCCTTCCCCCCCCATTTACTGTGCATGTCCTAACAGTTCCTGCCTATTGCCCTCAGTTCCTTGAGACCACCATTGCAATCTCACCCTCCTAACTGATGGTATGGTCACTACGAATGCCACATTCCAAGAGCGTAGATGCAAACTTGTTGTAGCCAAGGGCTCAAAGGGCTTGGAAGAAAGTGCCTTAAGGACCACTGTCAAGCTCCAAGCTGGAACCTCTTAACCATTAGGTGAGAGAATATGGGAAAACCCTCAATGGAGGCCTAAAAGTCAAAATTGCAGCTAGATAAAACCTGATAGAGGAAAGTTCAAGGCCCTTAACAAAAAGGGCATGTAAGAACAATAAAACTTGACCCAAAGAACAAGTGTGAGGGTCAAAATTATGGTCCATTGCAAACTAGGGAAAAATCTCCCATTTCTTTGAATACGAAACTCTCACCACAGCTTCTAATACTCTTCTAAGCGGTGAAGGGAGATTATCGACTCTGTGCCTTCTTACCTCCATGCAATCATCTGGAGCATCTGCAGATCTGGATGCTGTATTTGACCTCCCCACTGCATTAAAAGTTTCAGAACTCATGGAAGTTTGATTTAAGTCTCCAGAGATAAGCATAGGAGAGGAACGAACCATGCCTGCCTCAGCAACGATGCAGTCCATATTGTCGGCTGTCACCAACTCTGGAGCTCTGCACCACAAAAGAGCTTACAAGCAATCTGAGCGATGCCTTCTCGTCTGCTTAGAAATAGCCTGGCAATTTAGGCATGATTCCATCATGTGCCCCTCACCTAAACAAAAAAGGCGCAGAGTGTAGCTGTCTGACAGCAGCAGCTTACTTCCACACTGTGTCTTTTTCCTAAAGGGGCCCTGGAGGGTCATACACCAAGATTGCGAAAGAACACCAAAGAAAAACAAAAAAGGTAAAGAAAGAAAGACTGAAATAAAATATAGATAGTTAAGAGAAAAAAATGCCAAGGGCAGAACTCTAACAAAAATTCTCCAAAGATGCTTCCCTAATGAAGCTACCACTGAGAACTGAGGGGAATAGGTGTGAACCATTAGAACATGAGCAGTAGATGGAGGGAAGGGTTCCCGCCTAAAACGCCTTTATTTATTTATTTCATTTATATACCACCCCATAGCTGAAGCTCTCTGGGTGGTTTAGCTGTAGAGGTTTCCCGAAGTGAGGCTCTGTGCAGGCACAGAAACCATGTGTGTGATGCGGAGAGACCACGAAGGAGAACTTGTACACATCAGCATGGTGAAGGTGGCTCAGATGGACAGCTACAGGTGGCAAGGCAAGGGGACAGCATTTTCTCCATCTCTCCACCTTGTAGGTATTCAGCACAATATCCATCGTAACTGGGATGCAGGAATGTGTGGCAAGGCCTGTCAAATTCTGTCCGCAACCAGAATAAAGGTGGGTTGCTGACAAGGCCAGTCTGCCTCAGGATAGATGGGGTGAGAATATCATAAGCCTTTGCTACTCCTTTCCTGACTGTGAGACAGTAGGAATGAGAGGCAGCAGGAAGCAGATGCAGCCCTCCCTGTGCCCATCTAATTGATGGGTACTTTACGATGCAATTCTATATACAATTACCTGGGAATAAGACCCATGTCAATGGGGCTTATTTCTGAGTACACGTGTATAAGATTGCACGGCTAACCGACTTTTAAAAGTCTATTAAAATGATGGATGGATTGTTAAAATATTTACTTATAATGAACTGTTACATATATTGTCAGCGTAACACTCTTATCTTTCTCTTTTCTCCATTTTAAAGTCTCCTAAAAACAAGTTCCACAATCACTATCAACATATCCTGCCAATCAACCACCAATGTAAACATACCTTGTGTGTAAAACTATTACTAAATCTACTGTCTATGAGTACTTGAATTTTACTCCATTTTACCGGTCTATCAAACAGTGGCAAGGCTTTCCAGTAGCTGGTGCCCATCTTGATGTTTCCCACAGAGAAGGCCTATTGGTGCATGCCGTCATTTTAGTTATACTGTTGTGTCCAGGCAGTCACACTCATTGTCACAGATTGTCTTAGATTTCCTTTCCCCAAGGAAACTACTCCTATGAAGTGTGAAGCTCTTACCTGGCATTCTGTATGAAGACTCAACAATTTTTATTTCTACTAGCAGAAATATTCTATTAAAATAGATAATAGAATAAGCATTTTTGGAGGGCGGGGTAAACACCTTTAGTATGTAAATTAAAATTTGTGTGCACTGAAAATTTTATAAAATATGCATTCATTTATTGATAAGGTGAAGATTCTCAGCCCATAGATGAGGCAGTCCAAGACAAAGCAGTCCTGAATGTGATACAAGTCACATACATGCCCACTAGACACCTTACTTAGAGGGGATCTATCCAGTAAAATCTGCCACTTCTTCCTTTTCGCACCAGTGAATACACGAGAAAGGACTATTTTGATTTTAGTTCTAATACATATTCATTGTGTTCAAGTAGTTTGAAGAACAATCTCCTTCAGACAGTCCCCAAGTTGGCTCTTAAATTGTGAGGCCAATATAGGCCTAAAAGGAATTAAGAGGCTGTCCCTTAAAGTCCATGGCTGGATAAAAAAATGAAATCTAGTGCTGAAGTATTAAAATAGCAACCTTAAAAACAAACGTAGAAAATTGAAAGTGTGAGTCCGGAATATTTCAGAAATCTACAAATGAGCTATAACTGCTTCTGCAATACCAGACATATTTATGTAAGGGATCAGACTATCCTGCTGCTTCCTGATCATAACGGAAATTTATTAGAACCAAAAGTAAAACAGCCATTTCTCAATTCTGGGAATGGTAAGAGGGGTGGGGGGAGGGGCAAGCGGTCGGTCTTCGCAAAATTGCAATGACATCTCTGGGAAAGAATTTCTGTAAGTGTATCCTAATTCATGGTAGAGATCTTCCTGTGGTAAACCAATTCTGAAGTGCAAAATAAGGACATTAACCACAAGCAAGATAGCTGCTCTCGGGATTTATTTTCAGGGGTTATCTCCATCCTGAGATAGCCAAACCAAGACCACTTTTATAATCCCAGACATTTCTATTCAAACATAACCCCATTGAGTAAAATGATTCTTACTCTCAAGTATGTGGGAGCAGATCACAGTTAGCATAGAAAGGATTTGTTTCATCATTGAACAGTCACCACCATCAATGCCCCTCTTGTAGGGTTGGGGAAGAATTTCATTCGGTTTGCATTTTGATATGAGCATACCAAATTCACACTTCCCGAATCAATATGTGAACCGAAACACAGTTATCCTGCGGTATTCATCGGTGTTTTTTATAAATTTTGTAACACAGTGCTCCATACAAATTATTTATTCATTCATTTCATTTCTATACTGTCCAATAGACAAAGCTTTTATCAGTGGTTCACAATAACAACAAAAATGTCTATTAGGGCAAGGTTCACACGAAAATGCATATGTTAATGAAAAAAATGTACAAAGCATTACAAATGGGAAAACTGCTTGCAAAACATGTGCATATTAGGCAAAATGCATGCAAAACAGGTACATGTTAGGAGAAATGCACATAAAAATGCACATGGATTTTTGTGTGGAGTTTTTTTTTAATGACACAAACTGATGCAGAAACAGGGCAGGATAAATTGAGGATTGGCAGTAACATCCCTCAGTTCTAATGCTGCGCATTCCTTTACTCTAAAGTTTCAGGAAACATACAATCGAATATTCTTCTTAACGCTGCTAGGATTTCAACTATTCCACTTGTAAAAGACAAAAAGAAAAGTAATTCACTTCAAACAATAGGCGATATCCTCTTTGTACTCATATACCATGCCATAATGGGAATTATCCACACTCTATCATAATTTAATTTAGGATGTGCACTATAGGGAAAAAATGGTCATAAAATTTTTGAAATCCATTATTTAGACACAAACTTTCAGTAAATTCTGCTGTATTTGACAAGAAATGCCTGCTATTTAATAAGACATATGAAATACTTTAGTGTGGTCTTTTTTATTATGTTTTATTTAAAATGTTAATGGAGCTTTTCCACAATTCAGATAATTTAGTTTTGAATCACTATTCCCTGGAATGATTCATTGTGTGTATGTACAGTAATATACGGTCAAGTCCCCTTAAAGAACATGCATCAATCCAGTTCCCTTTTGAAGCCTACAGTAAATGCCCTCTAACAGAGCACAGCAACATTACATAAATCATCTTATATGAAAAATTAACATGACATCAAATATTTATAAATATTAATGTGTATGTTAATATAACCAAAGCTGTAACAAACAATCATAACCTTGCCAAGTTTCCTAGGACAGGCGCCGTTGATAATGATATCCATTATCTCTGGAGGACTGTACAATTATGGAAGAATATGTGGGATGCTATATTTCTTATCTGCTCTTAAATTCCTCCACTAAACACTCTCCTTCATGTTTTACATTAACCCCTTATTTATCCATTGTTGTAATTATTCTTCTAGTGAAAAAATTGCTCTTTAAAATCTGAGTGGACAGGAAATATCAAATAGCTTTCGATACGGAACATGTAATAAAATCCTAATCATAGTGATACAATCTTATCAGACATTCATGGATTCTTGTACTTTACAAAATGTAAACCATTTATAAACTTTTAAAAGAAGATTTAAATGCAATTGCAGGAACTTTGAATAAAATATATGGGTTGTGTTATAATTAGAACGGTGTCAATTCTAAAACCTTAATCCTTGCTCCTCTTATCTCCTAGTAAAAAAGGGGAGAGGGATTAGTGGGGTGTTTCCCTGGGGTGATCATCCCGCCTTGCTATATACGTTATGCTTGGCTTGAAGCCATGGCTTTTCCACACCTTCTCATAGATTCTGCTTACCTTCATTCCTAACTATGGAAAATGCTACTGCACTATCTCAGTATCTCTATGATAACATATTCAGGCAAAATTCCACAACATTTCTGTGACAGTAGGCACATTTGGGATTTTGGAAGAGTGTTATGGGTATTCTCACAAAATGGCTGCTATAGGGGACTTGCACATTGACAAAATGGCTGACGTAGTAGATATAGTAGTGACAAAACTCCCATTTCCCAGGAGAAAAAAAATGGTGAGACTTTAAAAAAAAAAAAAAAAGTAACTCAGCCCAAAACCCGGAAGGTGGCAACAAGGCAGAGAGCTTTCTCAGTGGTGGCCCCCCAATTATGGAATGATTTCCCCAATGAGCCCCAGCTGGGACCAATATTGTTATCCTTTCAGTGCCAGGTTAAGCCCTTCCTCTTCTCTCAGGCATTTGGCATCATATGACAAGGTTTTGGTCCTGGATTTTCTTATTGTTGTTTAAAATTGCTTGTGTGTGTGTGTGCTGCCTGTTCATATGTTTGTATGTAAATAGTTTTTATACTGTGCATAATATTGTATTTTTAAGATTTAAATCTTTGACAACCACCTAGAGAGCTATGGCTGTTGGGTGGTATAGAAATGTAAAAAACGAATTAATGAAATGAAATAATCTAAGTACAAGGCAGAAGAACAAGGCAGAGGTACAAGAATCTAAGTACAAGGCAGAAGTACAAAGTCATTCTTTTGAACCCATAGTTTTCTTCTCCATCATCCACTTTACAGAAGGCAAACTGATGAGGCTCCGAGATAAGTAACTTTACCAAAAACTGAGTAAGAAGGCAGAGGTATGGTCTGAACTCCAAATGCCTAATCACATATTTGCACCCAGAAGGCACAACAAAATACCCATTTCACAGAGGGCACACTGCTGATTCTAAGTGGGGACCAGGGGCATTCTTGTAAATAAAGATGAAACCAATGATGTAATGGAGCCAGGGCTCACAAGGACACAGTGCCAGCACTTTCACATTAGCAGGGATAATGATATCATTTGCCACCCCACCCCCCTCATAATTCCCTGTTCCCTCTGAGGTAGCTGAAATCTTCACAATAGCCGGGTGGGGGGTGGGGGGAATGAATTTTTTTCAGCAACAATATATAGTTGTGAGCTATTCCTATTGTAATGCAAAGTATTTTGAAATGGCCTGAACTGGAATGAGCAATTAGGATTCCATAGCTTTATAACATAGCTGCTCCTGGTAGAGAGATGAAAGCTATTAGAACCAGTTTGTAGATATGGATCAATGCAGTTGCCTGCACATTTAGACTCTCCTTGGGAGCATGGCTATGGGGATTGTCATTATGAGTGCTCTGCACTCAGGGCTGGTCTTAGAATAAATAGCTTCCTGGGTGAGGAGTGACTTTGGTGCCCACTGCTGTGGTCACCTCTGTAGGGCCACCCAGAGGGTTTATGAGGCCTGGTGCCGGTGTGAGGTTGATGCTCTGCTCAGCTTGGCACCCCCTTCAGCTTGGTTTTTGTGCCTCCCTCAACTCGGCACCCTGCATGATCCACCCTAAGGCCAGCTCTGCCTGCCCTTCAAAATTTACCTCTGGATTGGGCTTGAGGCCAGCACTTCCTTTCGCAGCCTGCCAGTATGAAAAGTATATATAAAAATCAGGAAGGGCACAAAGCCTGGAGGATGTTAAGAGAGGAATCCATAGGCACTTCAGTATCCCCAGGTGCCACACTGGACACACCAGCTTTATAATAGTTTGGTGGAGATATATATATATATATATATATATATATATATATATATTATGGGGTTATTTTTAAAAAAATATGTGCTGGTCAGTTTCAGCCAAAGAGATCTCCAGTTTAATTAGATATTAGGAAACAGAACATCTGCTTAGAAAAGCAAAGGTTTGCAGCAGATTTAACAGAAGAGGTTGGCTGGAGGGTTCCAGAGAGTAGGAAGGGGGGAAAAGTTTTAGTGGATAGGAGGATAATCTAGGTTGACCATATGGAAAGGAGGACAGGGCTCCTGCATCTTTAACAGTTGCATAGAAAAGGAATTTTAGCAGGTGTCATTTGTATGCATGCAGCACCTGGTAAATTCCCTCTTCATCACAACAGTTAAAGCTGCAGGAGCCCTGCTCTCTTTTGTATCTGGTTCAGAAATCAAGGGCAGTATCCAACTGTGTCATTCGATTTGCACAAATGATGCTGCGCTAGCAGAAAGTAGGTTCCGAACTGCACTCAAGAGGAGAATCCAAGCAAAGTTACATTTGTGCAAGTGCATTTGCACAGCTGGTTCTGCATTATGCTTGCGCAACCTGGTGTTCCGCCAGCTCCACATTATGTTTGTGTTACCCATTGTACATTATGCTTGCAGAGCCTGTTGTTCAACCACTTGCACAACTGGTTGCACAAGCAAAATGGGGGACCGCTTGCGCAGCAGAAAGTTTCAGCGAAACTCCAGTAGCACTTTTTCACTTTGTGGAATAACACCATTGCATACTGCCCCAAATAACCAGTGGCTATAAATCGTCATGAACTTTTTGATGCATGAAATGTGTGTGTGTGTGTGTTAAATTAAGTTTGCTTCAACCCAGTTTTAAAGAAACAGGCACCAAGAGGGAAAAGTCAAGTGGCCTTATCTAACCTAGAAGGTTGCTATCAGACTTTTTGTTCACTCAGAGATTAATGTTCATCACAGCACAGATAAAAAGAGGAAATAGCCATAGTATTTATTGTAGTTGCCTTTTTAAAAGCTTTAAATTTAAAGGCTGCAGGAGTGAAGACATCTGTCACTGAAATGAGAGTTTCTTTGAGACAAAAGGTGAAATGCAGAACATTTTACTTAAATAAATGAAAATACAGCTTGGAGTGGTTAGTGAGGAACTGGGTTTATAAAACGCATGCATGTTTATCGAGGTGATAATCTATCTTTGTGGACATACCTGGGTTGTAGTATCAATTATTCCATGTTGTATTTATTTCCTGTGTGCTAAGAGCCATTTCACCCCATTGAAGGATGGTTATTGCTATATGGCACAATTTGCTATCAGAAATCAAAATCAGAAAACACTCAGAGCACCGACAGCAAGGAGAATATGAAAGAAAGAAAGAAATGTTGTAAATTGCAATAAATATTCCAGATTAACAGAAACCACTTAGCTATCAAATGAGGCACTTTTTCTATTTCCATTAATACAGATTATTAGCTAGTCAATTACCATTATATGCTCACATAAGGATTGTCCTAATTGTGGTATAATGCCTAATGAGTCCTTAACAGCAAGGAACAAGCTTCAAGAGAGCGCTATCCCCCAAAGTTGTATGAAGGGGCCTCTCTCCCTTGGTGTTACTGACAGAAGAAAGAAGGGGCTGCTTCAGGCACAGGGAGCAACAGTCACTTTCTCGAAGGCAAAGGCTTTCTTCAAGAGGAGATAGGAGGCTCTGCATAAACAGTGGGAGATCTCTGTTCAAAGAAAGAGAGTCAAGAGCTCTGTTCTCACTGATTAACATGTATAGTAACAATTCTCTGTTCTTTCATTTATAATTATATTTTTAATTTTTTAACTGCAGCTTCTTATTAGCAGAAGCACTACATTAGGCAAAAAGATGCACAGTCGAGTGGCGGGGATTATCTTTCATCTATCTACGGAAATGATGCTCCTGTGTAGGATGAGGACAAAACGGATTTTCATTGCATTTATTCTTTGTGATTGCTTAACCACAAAGGCTGAGTTCAGAAAGAACATAAGAAGCACCATGTACATTGATGGTGCTATATAAATAAATAAATAATAATAATAAGTGCCAGGCTCGATCAGACCAAGGGTCCATCTAGTCCAGCACTCTGTTCGCACAGTGGCCAAACAGCCATTGGCTAGGAACCAACAAGGCAGGACATGGTGCAACAGCACCCTCCCACCCATGTTCCCCAGCAACTGGTGCACACAGGCTTATTGCCTCGAATACTGGAGACAGCACACAACAGTCAGGGCTAGTAGCCAGTGATAGCCTTTGCCTCCAGGAATTTATCCAACCCACTTTTAAAGCCATCCAGATTGGTGGCCGTCACTACATCTTGTGATAGTGAGTTCCATAATGCTTTCATTAATTTTTCTCTTTAGGGTGTACATATATTTTGAACTCACGTGTGCCACAAAGATGCTTTGTGCAGTGATTCCATTCAGGATATAGGGGACAGCTCTTTCCCCACATATGCATGAGTAATGGGAGCATATATAGAAAATATGACTTAGATGTGATCGTACAATTTGGCAGCTGTATTTCATGCGGAACATTAGGATGGGCATGCTGCCAGGCAAAGAATAGAAATATATTAGGGAGCTAGACACCGACACCGAACTCCATTTAGTTTAATGAAAGTTACTCTTGGGTAGGTGTGTATATTTATGTTCCACAATACTAAGATACATTCCATGAAATTGAAGTTCTCTCTCTCTCTCTCTGTAATATTTAAATTTTTACTAGAATCAGGATTTCCCAAATTTGCACAGACTTTAAAACAATGATTATTCTTTTGAAAACAGTTGCTATTAAAATAGCATGTAAACTAGGATGGCTGCTACAAATGGACTTGACAAATTCAAAGAGAATAGGTTTTACACAACTCAGTCCCATGCATGGTTACTTGGGAGTATGTCCCACTGTGTCCAGTGGGGCTTACTCCTAGTTAAGTATGTTGAAAATTGCCTTAACCTCAAACAGCCATAACAGATAAATAATAATGGGCTGCTTTATCCTTTCCTTCTTGGCCATTTTCCTGCTAAAAATCCTCATTAAAGTGTTTTTCCAAATTCCGTGAAGGAAAAAACAGACCAAGTGGGAACATGTGTAGAGGGGAAACAACCAACAGGGAAAGGATTAAGCACCCTATCTCCCTGCCCACCCCTCTGCTCAAAATCTCAGCCTATTGAGGCTATTGTTGGTTTAAATCAGGGCAATATTATGGTGGACAGCTTGATGAAAATGTTGATCCAGTATGCAGCTGCTGTGAAAAAGGCAAATTCCATGTTAGGCATAATTAGGAAAGGAATTGAGAATAAAACTGCCAATATCATACTGCCCTATGGTGCAATGTCACTTAGAATACTGTGAACAGTTCTGATTTATTATTATTATTATTTATTTATATAGCACCATCAATGTACATGGGGCTGTGTTGACAATGCATTGGCACCGTGAGCTCCTAAAACCCTGCGCTTGCACTGCTGTGAGGTTGTCCCCATGCCAAGGAGTGAGCATGCGGATTGCATCCTTCAATTGGAGGAGCTGCCTCCGCCCCATGCCGTGCCACCACGCAACACTGCACGAGCGCCACTGCATATCCGTGTGTCCCTCCCCAGTTTTCCATTATTATTATTATTATTATTATTATTATTATTATTATTATTATTTATATATAGCACCATCAATGTACATGGTACTTTGTGGGACTTTTCCTGCCAAGTGTTCCTTCTCCCCATGCCGTAGGAAGTGTGGAGATATTCCAGTGGGCATTCAGCTCATGTGCCCACCCTGCCCCCATGTCCGGGAACATGGCAACCAATCAGGGGTCGCCATCTGCCTGGACACACCTCCACTGTGCCTCTGGAGCGGCAACAGACAGCAGATGTGCCATTGTAGCATTGGTCCAGAGAAAAAAGTTGGGGTAAGTTCCCAACTTGTTTATTTTGTAGCATCGGGGGAAAGCCCTGAGTTGGCTCTGCAGTGGCTTCTGCATTGTATAAACAACACAGTGCCACTGCAGAGCCACCCCAGGGCTTTCCCCATGTATAAGCCCCCATACCTAAAATAAAAAGTTTAGAATTGGAAAAACTGCAGACAAGGGCAACTAAAATGATCCAGGGGCTGGAGCAACTTCCCTATGAAGAAGGTTACAATAGGTGGGATAGTTTAGTTAGCGAAAAGGTGAGTAAGGCGAGAAATGATAGAGGTGTACAAAATTATGCATGGTGTAAAGAAAGTGGATAGGGGGACATTTTTCTCCTTTCTCATAATACTAGAGCCTGCAGTCATACCATGAAACTGGTGGGAAATTCAGGACCGATAAAAGGAAGTACTTTTTCATACAGCACATAGTTAAACTATTGAATTTGCTTCCACAAGGCATAGTGATGGCTACCAATTTGGATTACTTTAAAAGGGGGTTGGAAAAATTCATGGAGAATAAGGCTCTCAACGGCTACCAGTTCTGATGTTTATATGCTACCTCCAGAATCTGATGCAGTATGATTATGTACACCAGTTGCTGGGGAATATGGGCAGGAGGGTGCTGTTGCACTCATACCATGCTTGTGGGTTCCTGGTCAACAGCAGGTTGGTCACTGTGTGAACAGAATGCTGGACTAGATGGATCCTTGGTCAATCTAGTTTGGCTTTTCTTATGTTCTTACATGCATCTGCATGTAGCATCTAGTTTGACACTCAGTACTTGTTAGAAAAAGTGCCAACTTTTTGCTATGTAACCACTTTCAAACTGTCCTTGACTGGAGAATCTGCAGTGTGTTGGCATTTTACATCTTCAAAGCCATTCTTTGTGCAACTCATATTGGCATTTTCAGGCATACTCCATTTGCAAAAGATACTACCAAGAAACAAGCAATAAAACCATTGTGAAGTTCTGACCTACGCCTGAGATACAATCAGATCCAAGCAAAATTTCGGCCTGTTCAGACAACACGCTAAGCCATGATTCGGCCACTAACCCTTTCACAGCAAATAGTTAGTGAGTGTGTTTAAACCATGATTATGTGACCACCATAGTTAGGAATGCTTAACATAACATGCTGAGTCATAAGGTTTAGCTCAAAATGCTTAATCACTGTCACTTGGGGCGTTCCTAGACGAGGCCTTAGTGCGCCTTGAGACCCAATTTCCCTGCTGTGCGTCCAGATGATGCACAGGGGAATCCGGGCCCAGGCCGTACTGAGGCCTCCTCTAACGCGCCATAAGCGAAGTTGCTTATGGCACGCCTTTTTCGCAGCCCCGGCCTCAGGCTGGAGCTGCGAAACGTCTAGGAAGGCCTGTGGCTTTTTGCAGCTACTCGCTTACTTGCGAGTAGCCGCGAAAAGCCACGGACCTGGCACAGTGCTCATACGAGCGCTGTGCCCGTCGGCCGGGGGGGGAAGAGAGGGGCAGGGGGAAGGATGGCAAGGGGGAATGGCAAGGGGGGAGGGCGGGTGAGAGAGAGAGCACTGGGCACCGCTGCCTGAGCAAGCAGGCGAGCGGCGCTGCCAGGGCAAGGCCTGGCATGGGGGGCATTGCCCAGGCAAGCGCCGGGCGCCGCCGCCCAACCAAGCAGGCGAGCGGCGCTGCCAGGGCAAGGCCGGGGACAGGGAGGGGGGGCTTCATTTTTTTTAAAAAAACGGACTTACCTGGTCCGGAGTCTTCGGGCTGCACGTGGCCCCTTTAAACTAAAAAAAAAAAAAATGGCGGACGCTGCAGGGATCCCGAAGTCCCTGCGCGTCCCGCGACTGGAAGCCGAGGCGGCGCGCACTAACGTCAGCGCGACGTCGCCCCGCCTCCCTGCCGGCTTATCCCGGCAGGTCTAGCAAAGCCCTTGGTGTGTCATCCGAACAGGGTCTTTGAGTTTGAAAAAAATAGTGGCAAACATTAGTAGAGCCCCCTTTCTAGAGTCTAATTATCTTTCTAAAACTGTAGCAAAATATGGTACTAAATACTAAACTGAATGTACATACCATGCACATAAATGCAGGGTGGAAAGAATCCATTCTTCTGAAGACCTAAATAAATCAGTGGTCTGTCCTTGAAATGGCTTTATACCATTACAATAGCCATATCTTTTATACACATGGTGCTTTCCACCCATTCTAATAAAAACTGGAAGTTGTTAGGCTCCTATGTTTGGATGTTTGCATTTCTTGATCTAAAAAATTGGCGTTGCTGCTTGCTCCCCTCTACTCTGGTTGTGAAAGGGTAGACAGCTATCTTAAAGGTTTTGCAAATAAGCAGCACTGGTAACTATTTGCATTTTGTGATAATTGCGAGGTGAGGCCCAGCATTGGGCAAAAGGTGGGATACAAATAATAATAATAATAATAATAATAATAATAATAATAATAATAATAATAATAATTCACTTCCAGTTTTTAAGTCCACCTCACTTCATTTCTTACCGGAAAGACACATAGGTATTCAGCAGCTGTGCAATAGGTGTTCTTTTGTATACATATTTAAAACACTGAAATAGAAAAGTGGACTTAACGTTTTGTATCTATAAAATATAAGAATAAACTAGGCACAGTAGACCGATCAAGAGTTTACAATATTTAATCTTATGGCACAGCCATATACACAACCCTGGTGCAACCCTGATCACGAGATTAATAATTATGTATACAATTCAGTCTACTGAGATTATTTTATCCCTTAATAATTAAAAATTATTTTTACAGTGGTTGTCCAAGTACTAGTTGATTCCAGAGTCAATATTTCCTTTATGAATTGCACAGCATATTAGAAGTACTAATTTTAAAGACAAAGCAATAAACTGGAACATTTCCCTAATGGCTCTGACAAATAATTTTATATAGATTTACACTTGGGAGCCCCTCATAGAGTCCTATTAGTAATCACCATATTCACAAAAAAGCTTGACACAGCTATCCTGGGTTTTTTATATACATTTCTAACACTCTTTCCATCAAAAGCAGAGCAATTTAAATCACAAACATTTCAGATGAGAAAAATAGGAATTCTCAGTGGTTACATCTGAGATAACATCAGTGCGCAGGTCAACTTCAAACATCATAGTAGTCACATGAAGGCGTACTGTAGCAAAGGTCAAGTTAATCTCTTTCTGAATGGAGAGCGATTTTGTTCTTTTTTTATTTATTAATGTGCATTCATCTCTGCTAATGGATTTAACATAAGGGAGGTGCAGGGAGGGAACAAGAGTCACTAAATCTCAGACTTCCATTTTTTCATTAATATTAATACCGTTTTCAGCCATAGCACATTGGTACTGAATAAGCTAAGAAGTCATTATGGGACAAAGTGCTTGCGCTGTATTGGCATGTTTTTTTTAAAAAACAACAACATATTAACGTAGACAAACTTTGCTTCAACACTCCCGGACTATGGGCAGCCGTGAAGCTGTATGTTAGGAATCAATGTACTTTAGCAGTGACAGAACGTGCAAAACTCATTCCTGAACTGGCAGTCCTTGCACTATGTTCGGTATGTATGTAACACCATACGCAAGGAAGGAATAGTAAGCAGGTAGATATAATCCTGCAAAATCTGATTTAGAAAGAGAGATTGGGGCTAACTGGGGATACTACTGTAAACAGAGATATGGCTGGACTGTCTTCTTGCAGAAAGGACAACGTATTGAATTTCATGGCACCCCCATCTTGTATCATAGATGCTGCATATACAGTAATCTGCAGTACTTTTTGACTGGGGAAATGAAAAAAGCAGAACATTATGTCCTTTGTTCTTTTAAAAATCTTGCTGATTTATATTTAAATATATCTGTTAGACAGTGGTCCTATGCTCACCTAACTTGAGAGTCAACACATTGTCACATATTTGCAAGAAAGTGTGTATATAATATCTTTTGTCTCTAGCCACCAAAAAACACAGTCCATGGTGTACAATAAAACATATGTGGGAAGAACACAATATTAAATAATAAACGTTGCGTTAAACATGGCAAAAAAAGGAAAGCATTTACTGAATTTCTACAAGCACCAAGTGGGCAATGATTTAAATGACGTGTCACCTGGCTCAAAACCATTCCAAAGTTCTTTATATGCATACCCAGTTTGAACTTCTCTCCAACTGTTCCTGCCTCTTATTATATATTAATTAATTGTAGTAAATAAATGAAACTGGGTGAAGATAGGAGGGATGTGGTATATCATTGGGAACCTAGAGGCAGAAATACTAGGGCTGTGATTGTAATTGTTTTCGAGCAACTCTGCCTTTGTAAGAAAAGAAAAATGGACAGGTAGGAAGAATTGTGTCAAATGCACTGAATTTCAGTCATTCCTATGGTATGTCCCACCTTTTCTCAGAGGATATTAAAGAATTATATTTATTATTACCATCATCATCATCATCATCATCATCATCATCATCAATAACAGTATGCAATTACTTTATTCTGGTAAAATGAAGGTTCACCTAGTACTTGTATATCTTTCTTTTACCCAATAAATGTATTTATTTTAATGTTTACCCATTCATCTTCTTTTGTTATTATATTGACATAAAAAACAACATGCATATTTTATTCAGGTTAAATATGCTGTAACCTGGCAGATGGATTTTTTTTTAATTGGCAAAACTCTTTTAACTTTAACAAGCAGGTGAAAGAAATGTAGATGAATAGTTGGAATGTTTAAATTGGTTTTGCAAAGTAAGTTAAATATATAGAAAGAGAAATGGTTTTTAATACCACAAAAGATGTTGCAATAGATATGTAGAAAATAGATGTTTCATATCAATTAGTGTGTACAGATTTTGTAAGCTAAAGTAAAATATGTTTTTCATTATTTTGCTAAAATTAAAGAATGGGTATTCAGCAATATCTTTAAAATTTCATACAGCTCAGGCTAGTTTAGGCATGCCAGATCATTTTAAGATAATGAATTTCTTTGTATGCATCATAAGGATACTTACAATCATAGCAATATTTTTCTTTTAAATGTGAATCTAAGGAAAATATTAATAGGCTGTCTCATTTTATGTAAGCCATTATTACAATTTACTAATGAGAAACCTGACATGTTATTTCCTATTGCTTTAATATAAGCTACATATCATCTATGTTACAATATCTATGTTACAGTTACCTTACCTCTGATCATAGAAACAGCATATATAGTAATGTGGCAGAAGCGCAGAAACTTATAGGATGTATGTCCGTGGCTGGGGTGTGTGTGTGTCAAAAGTAATTTGACCTCTGTTAGACCTGCTGTAGAGACAGCCTTTACAGCCAAAGAACCATGTGAGCAAAATCAAAATAACATTTTCCAAAATATTTTTAGCAGCTGTGAGCTTACAGCCAGACAATTTCATGCTGTTTTAGGAACTGAACTATTACGGTATATTTTTTAATCTCAGTGTAACATCATTAATTTCAATAGAATTATGACAGTTAAAATCTGAATAGCTCAGAGGTGAATCAAGCCTTGAGATTGAAGAGCTAGAATATACTCTGTTTAATCAAAACAATTGCTTTATAGCATCAGAGTATCACAAACTATTGCAAAACCCACATGTAATGTATATTTCTTGCCTCCTTCACCTCCTTTGCCTCCACCTCTCACCCCAATGAATTTTAATCACTTTTATTCAGATTTTTAAAAACCTTGGAAATTAATGTTCTCCCAGATAATTCCAACTCCATTATATTGCATTGGTGATTTGTAAGTTCTTTAGTTTTTGTCATCCTATTAAGCCTGTTGATGGGCTTTCAGAGCTATTTTCTGTTTCCAGAGACGTTTTGATTGAAGAATTTATGGGATTTTATCTGCCTTCAGAGGAAAGGTGCACAAGTGTCCTCATAAGTTTATATGAAAGCCTTCCAACATTAACAAATAAACTGTTCCTATATTTCATGTGCTCCCAGAAAGCTACTTTCAAAGAATTTTATTTACATATTTTCTTCTGTATATACTGAATGCAGAAGAAAAAAAGATAGGGTTCTTTGCTAAAAATATTTAGCAGAAGTCCATAAAAATTATGTGATTCAACAGATCTAGTTGTAATATAAAATAAACCATAGACTGCACTTACTCATTGACTCTTCACCTCAGGCTTCATCAAGATTTATTGTCACATGTACATCAAAATACAAATCTAAGCAATGGCATTGTCTGCTGTTGGGTTATTTAGAGGTCTCCGAAACATTCTTTGAAAGTGATTCAAGCAGTAAAAAATCAGGATAAGATTCTTCATGGGGTTTACTTCTCAGTAAACATGCACAGGATTTGGGGTGCAAGAGTGACTCTTACAGAGGTTACACACTACACATTTGATCAAAGCCAGATGGAAACCACTCTATACAGGCTTGGAGATGATTATTATTTAAAGACAATTGCTAGCTTTCTTCAGGCAACAATGAGCAATCAAATAATGCCTTCCTTTTTGGTACAGTCAGGCACTCAGAGCTAGTGTGAAACAGGACTGGACAGAACATTTCATCTCATATGAGAATTAGTTCTTTACCAGCAGTTGCAAAAAGGTTTTACTTTTTTTTTGCAACAAGCTGCTAGAAACAAGTCTGTGGGAGGCCATACTTCTTTATAAACTTCTTTATATTCCCCCACTTCCCAAAATAAGGGGTAGTTGTAAGAAAGCATTCTTAAGATAAAGCCTTATGTGGAACACATCCAGTTTTCAGCATGGAAAAAAACCCTATGTGGCAAAGCTATTTTATTACAATTTTATACTCCAGATTGCTTTTGAGAGCTGAATAAGGTCATTCTCTGC
Organism: Elgaria multicarinata webbii; assembly: GCF_023053635.1. Classification (NCBI taxonomy): domain Eukaryota; kingdom Metazoa; phylum Chordata; class Lepidosauria; order Squamata; family Anguidae; genus Elgaria; species Elgaria multicarinata. Next base: position 66,091,002 of record NC_086180.1, read on the forward strand.
TGGTTTCTAAAATAACTTCATTTAAACTTTAAAATGTTAGATGAAAGGGGATGACATTTCTGCTTACTCAGTTTTTTCTCAGGAAGTAAAACATCATATATTACTTCACCCTTTGATGAAATAGGATTCAGTTGTACTGTTTGGAGTCATAGTGCTTTATAGCTAGTTACAGAATTGTTATGCTAGTGACCATGTAAAAGCAAAACGTCACATGCTTTTGCTCTACTATAAGGCAATTTCCACAGTGAGATATAAGAGATGTTTGTGCAACATGTAACATTTATTTCAACATTATAAAGAATTTCAGATGAAAGTTCAAAATGTAGTTTATCCTAATTTTATCAGTTACTCTAAAGCATTAGTTTATTTTCTTAATACAATTGTAGGAGAGGAAGAACTGACAGGTTATTCCACTTATATGACACAGAAATCAGAATATATTATTATAACTGGACAAGATACCTTCAGATTATAGGCTTATGAATTGATCTTCCTGAAATAGATCAAGGGCATGTCTACACCATAGGGTATAAAGAGAGGGAGGGGGGATGATCCCAGAGTTACCTGCTTCCGGGATTGTCGTTGGCTGTCTAAATGAAAGCACGTTGTCCCAGAAGGGAAAAGGGATGTCGTGCCATTACGCCCACCATTTTTTAAAATAATAACAATATAGGAGCGGGAGTGTACTTCCACTCAAGCAAAAAGGTAAGGAAAAAGAAGAAAAAGCCCTGAGCCTGCTCCCTCCCACCCTGATGTCCCTGGACTAACCCTAGCCTGCCTCCTTCCCTCTGCTGACCCTTGTTACTTGTGGGGAGGAGGATAGAAGCCAGGACAGGCGCCCACACCACCCAGGGTCCTCGGGATCGTCCCGGGATCACAGGAAAAACTGGGGGAAAAGTGGTCCCAGAAATCTCGGGGTAATGGAGGGATTGTCCCTGCCTGCTCCCGGGATGCTCTGTGCATCATGTAGATGCACAGGGACGATCCTGGGGATAGGCATGGTGCAGACATGCCCCAAGTTTAAATCAGTGGTATATTGGCTATTGTTTTTAAAGAATCTTAATGTTAGTTTTTGAGGCTATTGGTTTCTTTATTTCCTTCTATCTTTCCACAATCTTTAAGATTATCTGTTGAAACTTAAATGATCAAATTATAGCGAAGATTACTGAAAGCAGTCAAACCAATTTCCCCACATACTTTTACTCTATTAAAAGAGTCTGTTACATGCTACCACAATGATAGCACTTTGCAAGGGTCTGCCCTTTTCCTGTGGCAACAAATATCTTCCTCTTTGTTATGTTGGTATCTTACCTTTCTTTCAGTGACCACAGAGCAGACTTCATGTGGTCCCCTACAAAGGTACTGGCCAGAGCCAGATCTGCCTAGCTTCAGAGACAAAAACACACTGGTCAACTTTAGAATATTCTCTTGAAAAGTGTTAAGAGAGTTTCTATTGCTTCCACTGTTTAGGATGAGCAGGGAACAAAAGGAACAATGGGGGAAGGATCCCAATATAAGGGAGAGTGGATAGTTGAGTGGATTCAGGTTTAAATAAGTGAGGATATCCCACTGGAAGGAGAGAAACCTGGCAACAGCTGATTTGGAAAATGATTTTTATGGATGAAGAAGGACTGCCAATCACTAGACCAACAAGCTCCTTTCAGTGATTTGAAAGGGTCAATGATGTAAGGTGTTGTTGTTTTTAAGGCTACCAAATTAACTATCTTTGGTCTGCAGGAGGCAAATAAGAAGTAAAATAATTGTGCCTAATTATCTGTGTTTCATAATTAATGTCAATATTCAGAGGATATAACCCAAGCAAGCGTGCCACCTATTATGCATCTACAAGAAAACTATGATACAATGTACTGTTATAATATAACTGAAACCAGCAGTTTCAGATAATTTAATTAAGTCATGGGTCTTCTTTTATAATTCAGTAAGAATGTGAACTTTTAACTTGTGTTAACTCAATTTCCTTATGCTTTCATATACCATTTGTTGGGGACATTATCGTGATTAGCCAAAGTCCTTCCAGCTCTTAATGTTCTCAATAAATTTTGTTTGAAATTGACTGTCATTTTCTTGCTATAATAAAGTAGGTATCTGACATCTGAAAAGGAACCAGCTCTAGCCTATTACATAGTTTTCAGGGAAACCTTTCTATCACATACCATCAACACAAAACCAATCTTAATAAGGGCTGCATGAGAAGCCATAATAAGTGCACAAAGTCACACTTCTGCTTTTTTTTTTTGAATTGTAGTGATGTCTGTCCATAGTATCACAAGTTAAATGATAGTACATTCACATTTAATTGCTATACTACTGAACTTACTACCAGTGTCTGAACACTGTGAGTGAAAACAAGTTGTTCAGCTTGTCAGCACTGGAAACCTACTGTGAAGAGCTACAAAAGCAACAGCTGTGTTATATTCCAGTTGAGTTCAAAGGCAATAGTGACTCAAGTGGTTTGGCTGCAAATCTAATTCCAACACTTCTCAGTTCAGATAACTGAAATGGCAAATCACACAATTTGAAGCTCAAAACCCTGAAGGCCCATGTTTATTTTGTTGTAGGGCTTCTCTAAATTATGTTAATTCTTATCTAATGCAAGGGAAGTATCCTTGCTTTTGAGGATTAATGTTATGCTACAGATTAATTTAACCAACCAACAGGAAACTTTAAAATGTGGAGAATTTCTGTCTAAAGATCTACCATAAACTGAGAGTCATATAAATTGTTTGCCTTTTACTTAATAACTTGCTATGTCATGAGCAGCAGTGTTACAAAATGCTCAGAAGATTTCTATAACATCAAGCATGTTTGTGAAATAGGTACCTCAAAAAATCTTCTACCTGAGCCGCCTCATGCTGCCTTTTTGCCTCCTTCCCACTCTGCCAGTTCCATTGTGCAAGTGAAAGCTACTGCTTATGCAAGGGAGATTCAGGCAATGTGTACATCCAAATGACACACAGGGAAACCCGGGAGCAGGCAGGGAGGATCCCTCCATTTTCCTGGGATAACCCTTAGGTGTAGAAAGGGCCTCGGTGCTTCCTAGGGGAAGCCTTGAAGTGTTTCCACTAATTTCTGGAAGAAGGCAAGTTGGCAAAGCTCCTTATGCATTTCAAGGCTTCCCCTAGGAAGTGCAAAGTCACCATTATGCAAGCGATTGGGGCCACTTGCACAGCGCAACTGGTGGGGCAGAAGAGGGCCAGCGACAGCAGAAGGGCACAGATGGATTGGAGCCTGCACAACAACTCTACTTCCTTTCAGTCTGCTTTGTCATAACCTTCTTAAAATGTTCTTAGCCAAACTCATTCTCCCTCCTCTCTTTAACAATTCTTATGAATATATACAGTATATGTTATTCTCTCTGAATCCCATTTTTACGATGCATCCTCCACTCCCCGGAAAGTCTTTCAGATTCCATACAGGATATCCAGAATTTTGTAGTTGCTTTCCTTTGCACTACTTCCCAGCTTGATGATTGCCTTTCTGAACAAAATATTCAACATAATCCCTCTCCAGAGGAACACTGTTACTATATGCCTCTGTCTTCTCATGCTGTTATACCTTGCACATGCTCTCTTTTCCATACTAATCTTCTTCATCATCATCATCACCACCATCATCATCATCATCACAATTAATCAAACTCACATTAAAACTCAAGCTATTGAATGTAATCCCATATATATTACACCAGTTTATGAAACCATAGTCAAGCATGCTGATCCCTTTTAATAATAAACATATGTATCAATGAATTTCAAAATTATAGTCCTTCAGAACAGAACAATGGAAAATACTGAAAAGAAAAGAATAGATTAAAAAAAATGATCCCCAGTAGTCTCTCCTGATTATTTCTTTCCAGTTTAAAAATTTCTCAGCAAGAACAGCCCTTCGTCTTCTTTGTTTTTCAGTAATAGCTTTATAAAGTCCAAATAGATTAGGAAAACTAACCTAGTATGATCTACCTTTAGTAAACCTATGCTGCCTTACATTCTATTTGCTGTGTTCTTCTTTACATTTATTTATTATTTGAACTAGTGCTCTATATACCACTGAAGTCAAATTAACAGCTCTATCTGTAGTTTACCTTGGCTGTTTTATTTCCTGAAATGCTCATCGTAATTATATACTTCTGTTTTACCCTGTATTATGAGCACCTTTTATAGCAAATAAAGGCAAATCCCCTGAGTAGTCTGGATATTGGAGAGGAAAAATGTACTGGAATTCTAGTAAAATGAGACTCCATAATCACTGCATTTATTTGTTTACATAGCTTGTTATGCTTTGCACATTTAAAAGAGCTAACCTATCATCCACAAGAATGCCTGGTTTAAATTGCTTACTCTCTCAGAATAATTAAAGTAAAATTAAGTGCTCTGTTTTTATCTCCTTAAGCTTGCAACACAAACTCACAATATCAAGGTAATTCGTTTGTAGACTTTAGTGTTAGGGTACTACCATGAAGTCCTTTACATTTAGCTATCACTCAATTTCAATAATATGCTGCTGGAAATATTTACTCTTTGAGTCTGAGCACCTTTACTTTTGTAAATTCTCAAGAATGAAGAAGACAGATGAGAAAGAGGATTGGATCTATGTACATGTATATACACCAGTAGTTCCTAAAGACGGATTGGAGTTCATGTAAGCTGGTCATCCAGCCAAGATTTTATCTGTGCATGGAGTTCTCATTTTGAGAAGTTGATGATTTTTTTTTCTTCCTCAGAGCACACATAAAGAGATAAAAGTAAAGTTTTATAGTAGAGGATGGTTTGACAAAATTGGACAATGTTCCTGAGCTTCATCGTTAATCTCTTTCTATGCACCTTAGTTCTGCTGAACTTTAGCCCCAAAGGTGTTTTTTATATTTTTAAACACTCTGAAAGGAGACCTTCAGAGAAAAACATAATGCTGGGTAAGTAATAAAAAAGGCCTGATTTGAATAAAGATGTTGAATTCGAAGAGAGATGTTTATTCACTATATTGTGAGATCAAGAGTAGATTGGAAGATGAACCACTAAAGGTCACAATCTAAAAATAAATTTATTTATTTTAAATATTTATTCTAGCATGTGTTTTTAAAGGGGCTTACAAAAATAAAGAAAAATACAATAATATAAAATCAATAACGCTAAATTAAAACATTAGGGAATTATTTTTGTGAACTGCACAGAGGACTTTGGGTGTTTGGTGGCATAGAAATGTAAGTAAGAAAGAAAGAGCAACTTTTTTTAAAAAAAAAATGGTTGTGATAAAAGTCACTCCAAGGCAGGAGTGGTTAACTTGAGGCGCTCCAGATGGTTTGGCTGAGATTTCCCATCAGCTTGAACCAGCATAGTTGATGATGAAAGATGATAGTAATTGCCTGCCTATGCTCTAATGAGATTTACCAAAGACCCTTTGAAAAAAGAAAGATTGTACCATCCTTTTGGAATGCAAGCAAAGGGGAGCAATTCCTCAGATCCAGTGTAGGGTCATTCTGGCCATGAAGCCAGAACAATAAGAACATAAGAAGAGCCATGCTGGATCAGATCGAGGGTTCATCTAGTCCAGCACTCTGTTCACACAGTGGACAACCAGCTGTCGACCAGGGACCAACAAAGCAGGACATGGTGCAACAGCACCCTCCCACCCATGTTCCCCAGCAACTGGTGCACAGATGCTTACTGCCTCGGATACTGGAGGTAACACATAGTCATCAGGGCTAGTAGCCATTGATAGCCTTCTCCTCCAGGAATTTATCTAACCCTCTGGTGTGGGTGTTAGTATTGCAATAAACTGAAGCAGGGGCTGGATTGACAACTGACAATGGAGGAAGGTTTGATATTGGGAGAGATGGTCCATCAGGTAAGCAGGTCTGAAGTTGGGTAGGTTAAGTAGGCTGTAGTGATGAAGAGGGAATTTCACCAGGTGCTGCATGCACACAAATGATACCTACTGAAATTCTCTTTCCTATACAACTGTTAAAGATGCAGGAGCCCTGTTTTCCTTTCCATATGGTCACCCTACATCAGCTACAGATCAGCAGGATTTTATGAACCAATTACAAGAAGTGGGCTCAGGTTCAACTCTCCACTGAGCCATGAAGCTCACTGGGTCACTTAGGGCAAGTCAATGCTTCTCAGCTAGCTGACCTCATGGGGTTGTTGTGAAGATAAAGTGGAGAGAAAGATCGTGTATGCTCTATGGAGGGGCAAAAAAGCTATAAATGTAACAAATGAATGAATAAATAAATGTGTCTCAGCTTATTAAGCTGAGTCATGATTGTCTGCACTGGGTCATTGTCTTTCCCTCAATATTTCAGTTATGACTGTGAATAATCCTCATATGGAGTATTAAGAAACCAGTAATGACCAGTAATTTAGGCTGTTCAGTTTAAGAATGGGAATGAGTAGAAAATCATTCCATTTCCCTCCTGCAACCCATTTCCAGAAGTCCTACAACCAAGGCTAAGGATGGCTGCACAGTGGAGCTGACTTCCAATGCTTCACCTTGTTCATAATCCAAGAACACTGAGTTAACATATTTCATGTAATTTGTTCTTATTATCAAATTGTTAAAATCCTGTAAATATGGTATCTTCTTGTGTCTTAAAGCTCCATCACACCTGGGGAAAAACGCTGGCTACCATGGCTTCTCTGCTCCTAGTTTTGTTGCTCAGTTACTTCCTGTTTGAAAACAGGAAGTAAACAATGAGCATGAGGCTCATTCAAGTCAGGCATTGTAATCATGCTACTTCTCCCACACATAGCAGGAGAGACTTTTTCTGGTTTTTCTTGTGGTGCAAGCAAGGCCAGAAGAAGCGGAAGGCATGAGAGAGGCAGACAACATCATGTGAGGGACCTACAAAAAATCCGTGAGTGTCCAGTAATGAGCATGCAATAAAACGCTCATCAGATAGAGCTCTTATAAAATAATAAGATACCTTTAAGACTAAGAGAGAAATCTTATTCTCTTTGAGCAGAATGGTCCTCATATGAAAGTCAAGGAGGTGGGGCTTCCAGTATTTCTCTCCTCCCCAATACACAGAGAAACGAAAAATAAACCCCTCCCATTGAAAGTAATAAGAGGAAAACATTTAGATATGCTCTTGAGCATGTCTAGATGTTTCCCAAGGGTAGGAATGTGGTTTGAGGGTGAGAGGTTGCCATTGGATCACTCATATACATGGCCTCTCCCTCCTCACCACCAGAAAAGCTCTGATGTACCCATTTCTCCTCCTCTATGAGGATGGAGATCCAACTTCCTAGTAGAAGCCACTGCGAAAACCTCCAGGGTTGCTGGACAGAGCAAGGAGGAAGGATCCAACATCAGAAAAAAACCCTCTGAGGTAAGAGTTCTTTCTATAACCTTGGAGTAGTTTTCCTGTGGCAAGTTCTTGGTGGTATGGGGATACCAAGTCATCTTGTCTGCCTCCTGAAGAATCTGTATAACGAACAAGTAGCAACGGTAAGAACAGACCACAGAACAACGGACTGGTTTAAGATTGGGAAAGGAGTACGGCAGGGTTGTATACTCTCACCTTATCTATTTAACTTGTATGCAGAACACATCATGCGACGTGCTGGGCTTGACGAATCCAAGGCTGGAGTTAAAATTGCAGGAAGAAACATTAACAACCTCAGATATGCAGATGACACCACTTTGATGGCTGAAAGCGAGGAGGAGCTGAGGAGCCTTATGACAAAGGTGAAAGAAGAAAGTGCAAAAGCCGGGTTGCAGTTAAACCTCAAAAAAACCAAGATTATGGCAACTAGCTTGATTGATAACTGGCAAATAGAGGGAGAAAACGTGGAGGCAGTGACAGACTTAAGAGCAGAGACACCACACTGACAACAAAGGTCTGCATAGTTAAAGCAATGGTATTCCCCGTAGTAACCTATGGCTGCGAGAGCTGGACCATAAGGAAGGCTGAGTGAAGGAAGATAGATGCTTTTGAACTGTGGTGTTGGAGGAAAATTCTGAGAGTGCCGTGGACTGCAAGAAGATCAAACCAGTCCATACTCCAGGAAATAAAGCCAGACTGCTCACTTGAGGGAATGGTATTAAAGGCAAAACTGAAGTACTTTGGCCACATAATGAGAAGACAGGATACCCTGGAGAAGAGGCTGATGCTAGGGAAAGTGGAAGGCAAAAGGAAGAGGGGACGACCAAGGGCAAGATGGATGGATGATATTCTGGAGGTGACAGACTTGACCTTGGGGAAGCTGGGGGTGGCGACAGCCGACAGAAAGCTCTGGCGTGGGCTGGTCCATGAAGTCATGAAGAGTCGGAAATGACTGAACGAATAAACAACAACAAAAGTTTTCCTGAACAATCTTATGACCCCTGGGATGCTGTCTATGGTCCTTAAGAAAGGTTCCTAATGGAAAAGGATGCATATTGTTTTCAAAGTATAATGAAAGCTATTTTCTTTTAATAGCAAATATTGGGTGGTCTTTACCCACAACCTGGCACTCAAATTTTGCCAATAATACAAAACTTTTCAAAAGAAAAGAAAAAAAAAGGGGGGGAGATAAAAATGAAATGCTTTTGAGTTGAGTTCAAATTGGATGGGTCTTCTTGATGGAACTCATCTCAAAATCTCTTGGAGCCCAAAGTATCTATGCAAAACCATTAATCTCAGAATGTGCCTAAACACTATCCTGGAGACAGGCTGCAATTTACAGTTCTCTATGACAGACAAATAGCTGCTGTAGTGCTGTCATTTAACCCTGGTTATTTCTTTGGTGGTTATGGAAAGAAAATTTTTTTTTACAGTGCCATGTCACAGAAGAGCTATAGAATCTGTCAACACTGTATAACTTTACATACAGAAGTAATACTATGCATAGGTATTTCAGTCATCATGAAAGATATCAACAAGAAGGAGTTTTGATCAGTGCACTGACACACATTTAGTATTGGGAAATACATGGAATGTATATGGGGCTAATATTTCAAGTGTATGGCAGGATTTTGTTCTCTGTACCTTAAATGGAAGGGGGCACTCTCCTGCTTTACAAGTGCGCATTTACTCTTTCAAGGCATCTGACATACATAACTCATAGCAGCAGTATGCACCATAGCAATCATGGTATATTTGTTAAACACATGTAAATCTTGCCCAATACATTAAGTGCCTTGAATCCTATTTATTTCAGAGCAGATACGAATTGTCTCTGGGAATGCGTATTTCCATGCTCTGATCCTTTGGTTTTCATAATGAACCCTGTTGTACCATCTGAGTATCACTGATCCAAGCATATATTCATAAGCACTAAGACATTGTTTCTGAGATATCCTTTAATTTACTTGAGGGCTAAGCACTTGATGTATAATATAATAAATAATCCCTGGAATGTGCTATTCCCTCCCTGCATTTGTTGTTTCTAAATAATTAGGACACTCAGGTTATCAATTTGTCTCAGATTAGCACACCTTCAGAAAACATAACAGTAAATCCTAACTACAGCAAAACTGAAATTTCAAAGTACTTATTAACAATAAGTCAGGTGTCAAACTGTTGTCACCGCAAAAGATCCAGGAAGCCCTATTCCCAGAGGCCAAGGAAGAGATCTGCACTGATGACCCACAGGTTTTGGAACCCAGGCAGAGAATGGCAGCACCTGTCCATTCACAACCTCATAGTATCTTCAGTGTTCTCAATATACAATTTCCTTTTGCCCTCACTAGCTCAGGACCAATTTAAGTATTTCTAAACTGCAAGACAAGGATTTAACTTGTACTCTTATATGTTGTACTTGTTAATAGGGATGCTTTCTTTTTTCCTTTTTCTACCACTGCTGTCCAAAGCTGTGGTTTCAAGCCCACGCCCAGCACATTCCAGTTTTACAGTGGTTGGAAGGAGGGAAGAATAGAAGGAAGAATACACTCTGTGGTCCCTTTCCCATTCTCCGTCTCCCCCACCTACATCCACATTAAAACTGAATAGAGAAACCTCTGCCCCACCCCACGACCATCTATTTTGGACTGTTGCAAACTTTTGATCTGGCAGGAAAGGAAAGCAGGTCACAAGGAAAGGTTTTCAATGAGGAAGTATGTTTCTGTGTTTTGGGCAAAAGTTGCTTATCTATTAAGACAATTCCAAGTATGCAGACTACAGCATGATATTGGAAATACATTCATAGTTGGTGTGCTAATTCTGAGGAGTCAGTGTTCATATATTGCTAGCTGAGGGCCAAGCCAGATATGACATTAAAAGTAAATTTTTCAAAAATATCCACATACCATCGGCTGGGGGTTTGCCTGAAAATTATCAGGATCACAAAAGGGGAAATACAACCTTTTCCTACCCTGCGGTAGTCCTGAGGAAAACTCCTTTTCCTATTAAAATTGTTTAGTAATGTAGCACTTTTACAGCCTTGAAGAAGTTAACATCAACACTATCAGGCTTCTCAAATGTTTCTGAGCAGTATATGTATTAATTGTCATCTTATCTTATTTCATATATCTGTTTATGTAATGCATTGTTTCTAAACTGCAATTGACACTAGTATAAGAAATTCACACAAAGATATTATGTCGCAGCAGGCTCTGAACTGGCAAATCAGAAAACACACACATACACGCACACATGAAACCCCTTCAGAGAGCATTGCAATGATTTATAAATGAAGCTGAGAGGAGAGGTGTGATATATGAGAAATATAAGCAATTAAATGTGGGATATTGCTGGCTGTTGACAACAGACTGTGTATAGTACACACAATTCAACACCTGCATGTTCCCATGAGACATCGCGATTCTTATCCTCACAACAGATAACATTATTCCACACCTTTAATGGGAATTGCATGGCCCAGGCACAGATACCCATGTGTGTTCTGCCATGTTCCAGATAAAGCAGGAGACGGATTAGATTATGAACAGACAGCTTGGTTAGAAGAGCTGTGTGAGAATTAGAAGCAATATTCATAAACTTACAGACATTTGCAATTTCAACAATAGGTTGAAATACAGGCATAACTAATGCAATATGGCCAAATATACTTTTCAGGGGGAAAACACCTGTCACTGTTCAGTAATAGCTGGTGACCACATTTTCCAACAACTCATTTTCCAACACCAACACACACACACACACACACACACACACACACACACACACACACACACACACAGAGTTGTGACATTAGTTCATTCACATTTCTGACACTGATGCATCTCTTTTAAAAATGACTCCAAAGTACAAGTCTATTGCTTTAAATCTTCTCTCTCTAGAGCACTGGACAGTTAGGTCTCGCAGGAACCTCCTGATCTGCCTTACGCTGCACTTAAACTTGTCTACATGTGTGTGGTGCTGGTGGCAAAAGGAAAGTAGGAAATGTTCCAGTCCTTCAGTACTCTGGTAATGATGAAAACTTCCATCTAGCCTCTCAGAGCCATGGCACTTTTCTACAACTCTAGACACTTCTTCCACTTCCAACACCTAATATACTGAACAGCAGGGAGTTACCGACTGCTACTATAATGACCCATTATTCAGTGAGCTACAGTGGCATGTTTTAATAGGTTCCAGACTAAATACCTGTGGGCAAACAATGTTAAGAAGTCATATCAGTAGTACTGATCATTCAACAGAAATGTATTTTAGTTCATGAACTAATCAGATTCCTCATGATGAATCTGGCACCCAGGGGAGAAGATTAAGATAAATATTGTCTTTTAAGATTACTTTTGGACCATATTCTATTTTAGTTTGGATAATTTTATTTTGTAAAACACTGCATAACAGGTATTACATAATAGGATGATCATCGCTTTGGCTGGAAGATCTGCAAATAGTAGGGTAGTTAACTTGAACCCAACATGCTAACGCTACACCATCGTGGTCAATCCTGCCAAAACGAAAACCAAACCAATGCAATTACTATGATAAATAGAGATTAGATTGAACCTTATACTAAATCAGACCATTGCCCATCTCTCTCACTATTTTAAACACTAACTAGTCTCTTGGGTCTTAGGCAGAGTTCTCCTTGTTTACATTAACTGGAAACATCAGGAATTAAATGCTGTGACCTCACACCTACAAAACATGTACTGGGAAGTGTGGGAGGGAGATGTCTTCAAATCAACCTCTTCCCCAGCTAAATGTTACCGCATGTCCTCATTCACACATGCACAAATTTGCACGTATACACATGTGCCTGACAAACCCAACTATAGGGACAGTCATGGGGCATACCACGGGGGAAATTAGCTCAAGGATTGAGGATGAACCAGGCAATTTTTATTTTACCACAAAATATTTTACAGAAGAGAAGAATGCTTGGTTACTACATCCCCTAGCACTTGGACTGACACAGTATTCCTTAATAACAAGAACAGAGATGGAGGCAGGAATTAGAGTTTCACTAAATAAGGAGAAAGAGGCTAGGCTGGGCTTTGAATAATATTAGCTACAGGGGGTTCTTCAAGTTTTGATGGGACTGGGTGGACCACACCAGTAGAGAGTAGAAGAAATAAAATCAAACCTTGAGTCAGACTAAGGAGAACAGAAAGGACATCAGTTCCTGGTTGGTCACAGATAACCTGGAAACTCACAGAGGGTACATGATACCTTCTGGTCTACAGGCCACTCAAATTGGTTATATCCAAAGACGGTTTTGAGACAAACCCAGGCCAGACTACATGGTTAAACTCTCAGTCACAGAAGCAGACGGGATGATGGGGAGACTAAAGAGCTGCCCAGGCTATTTTTAAGGATGTCAGAACCCTGCAAAAAAAAAAAAAAAAGGAGCAGAAAGCACTTCAAAAATAGAATTTCAGATGGCAAGTTTAAAAGTGAGACCTGTCTTGGATCCTGACTATTCTGAGGAAAGCAAAAAACAATGAAAGAGGCAAGGGGACTGAAGGGAAGGAGGCAAGGGAGGGGAAGTAGCTAAGATTATGGGAGTGGAGGTAGTTGCACTTGACTCAATACCTTGAAAAACCTCAGCTTAATGTCCTAGGTTCCTAGCCTGCTCACCAAATGAATCTGCCGCTGGGCTTAGTCTGCAACTCATAATAAGTGACACTGCTTTCTTTCACACTGCATAAGCATGTCTCCTTGGGATTTTGAGGGGCCTGCAATAAGGTCAAGGTCAGCAAGCCCAAGATGGTCGTCATGTGCCTACAGCAGGGAGGTCCATGCCTGTTCTAGGTAAAAAAATATATTGAGCTCACATATATTGGGTGATCATGAATGGAAGCTGGTTAGAAAGCTGTAACAGGTATTTCACCAAGCACTATCTGGGCATGTAAGGCAACAAGTCTTGTGTACCCAACAGGTCTATCTGGGTATACAAAGCCACATGGTAGTCCAAGCAAAAAAAGTGGGGAGGGACTCTGTTCCTGAAAACATGGGTTAGATACCAGAGCTGGAGGAGGAGAGTGCTAGGAAGGGTTATAAGAAAGCCCAGGCAATTCTATATAACAAAGTCTGTCCATGCTGAACCCTACAATCAAATAATGTGCTGGATGCCCAAATTCTCAGGAATTTATAGGGGCCTTGCTAGACCTGCCGGATAAGCTGGCAGGGAGGAGGGGCGATGGCGTGCCGGCTTCTAGACATAAGACGCGAAGGGGCAAGGGGAAGCCCCATCACGTCCGACATTTTTTTTCAGTTAAAGGGGCCATGTGCGCCGGAGAGCCGCCGGAGAAGGTAAGTGCTTTTTTTTAAAAAATAAAGCCCCCCCGCTCCCCCTGCCCCTGATTCCCCCCAATGCCTGATGACCCCCTCCCCCCTCACTTGCCCGTCCTCCCCCCATGCCAGATGCCCGGCCTTCTTCCCTCCCCCATTCCTGATGCCCGATGCCCGGCCTTCTTCCCTCCCCCCATGCCCGATGCCCTGTCCCCCGTCCCTTGCCCCATGCCCCATGCCTTCTACCCCCTCTCCTGCTGGGTCCAGCCTTCCCCCGCGGCCCCTATCTCCCCCCCGGATCCCCCCGGCCTGATCGGCACAGCGCTCCTATGAGCGCTGTGCCCAGTCCGTGGCTTCTCCTGGCTATTCGTGAGTAAGCGAGTAGCCACAAAAAGCCACAGACCCTGCTAGACCTTCCGCAGCCCTGGCCTCAGGCCGGGGCTGCGGAAAAACCAGGCCATAAGCGAATTCGCTTATGCCGGTTTAAGGGAGGTTTTAGCGCGGCCTGACCCCGGATTCCCCTGTGCGTCATCTGGATGCACAGGAGGGAAACCGGGCCTCACACCGTGCTAACGCCTCATTTAGCAATGGCCTAGGCTTCAAACAAAGGGGCAATGCCTTTGGGTGGACTGAGGATGGGATAGAAGAAACAGATCAATAAGTTGATTCTGGGGAATGAAAGGGAGCCTCAGCGAGGTTTTTGGTTCCCTAACTGAATTGAAGGTACTGATTAAGCATTACAAAAGATGTGCTTCTGAGAGACAGTTAGGTAGAGGTTTATAGAAAAAAAGGGTAGTACAAAGGGTGTCTAGGTGGAGTGTTAACCTTCTGATCTGTTTTGGAGTGAAGACATATAAGGATTAGTCTGTGTTTCCACCATGGCTCTAGATTGTACAATGTACATTGATGGTGCTATATAAATAAATAATAATAATAATAATAATAAGATTGGTAAAAGTAAATCTAGTTTTGTGGATTGACTGTCTAGGGAGTTAGGAAGGCATTTATGATTATCCAGAGTTCACATATTGCAAAGGGCCAACTCCTTGATTCAGTTACAGTATAAGTTATACAGATGTCCTCTTGTTCCTTGTGGTCATGAGAATAAAAGACATAAACAACATGTGTACAAAACCCATCATAAGGCAACCCCATCCATGCTCAGATAGAGGAATAATCCTGGGTCCTCAAATCCTTCACCTCACAGCTCCAGCCCCAAAAACTGAAATGCTGAGGCACAACCACAGGTTGCTTGCTAAGCTGTATCCTACTTTTTATTTATGTACACACTTTCCCCACCACAAGGAGGAGTCAACTTTGCTTGGCACCTTACTGTCCATCCTCTGCAGCCTTTTCAGATTCTTTGAAACCCTTTGTATATTCTCTAGAAATGTATGGATGCCTTCATCCAATGTGCATGCCATTAGTCTGTACATCCATGTCCTCCTCTAGGTATTCCTATCCTCCCAATATATTCTTGTCATTTCTCCAGTCATTATAAACTCTAGCAGGGTGCTTGAACTTTCCACATAACACATGACACAAAACTATGGCTATGCCTGTAAACCAAGGGTATAAATAGTGACTTACCAAGTCATCTGCAGTGCATCAAAGTAATCTTTAGGTAACTCAGGCTGGTCCCTGAGGTTGGAACTATGTTTCTGCTTCTGGGATCACTACATGTTTGCAAGCAGGCAAATCAGCATTCTTTGTAAAGGGGGTATACATGTTCACAGTGCTGAGCCTGCAGCTGCATCACAAATGTAGCTTAGCCTTCACTCACGTATGATATACATTTCTGTATTAAATTTGCAAAGAATTAGTAACATAGACAATGCTGAATCAAATTACATACTGTATAATGGAACATCTTGTACTATGCCAGATTAACTATTGCCCTTACGACAGAGAAGGTGAAGGAGTTGGGAACTTGATGCTTAACAAACTGAGGAGCTAACATCCTTGAGTAGAGTTCCTACATCATGAATATATAACATTAGAAAGTCCACTGTATAACTCAGGCCATGGCTAGACCAGGCCTATATCCTAGGATCATCCCGGGATCATCCCTGTACATCCAAATGACACACAGGGGATCCCGGGAGCAGGCAGGGATGACCCCTCCATTTGCCTGGGATAATCCTTAGGTCTAGCTAAGGCCTAAAATGAGACTGTTCTCATCTAAGGACAACACATTTCTCTATTCAGTCTTCTCAGCTCTGCTGACACTGACCCTTCACAATCTGCATCTGCTATGATGTGGATAAACATCTATCCATCAATGAGTACTCATCTTTTTCACATTTGATGTAAGAGAAGGTTTTTTTAAAAATGTGAAGCAGAGGTTTTAAAAAATGTCAAGCAAACCCTGAATTAGATATTTTGTGTCCTGCATAACACCAGATTATTTATTCTGTTACCTGACACAGGCTTTGCCTTTTTGTCTGTGTGTGAGATTTCCCACTTTAGCCTTAAATTATTCTCTCCCTTTGGTGTTCATTGATAGTCTCTGAAGCTCAGGCTTTATTCCCCTTCAAGGTTCATTCTTCCTCTAAATACTCATCATCCAGTGCATGCTATAAAGAGAGTTCCCAGCAGTAGTTTTTAAAAATAAAAAGATAAAATAAGCAGCCTCTGAACACTGAAGGCTCTAGTGACAGTACCTGGAATGCCTCCTGTTGACAATGATGGTTATCACTGGGGGCAACAGAAATCTGTTCATTCTGAACTGTCTTCAGAAATCACCCTTATCTGATTGTTCTTTCAGATCAAAAGAAATAGGAAGACAAAGTAAGCTGTGCATATTCTTTCCCTTTGCACTTTGTTGTTAAAAGAGGGAGGAATCCCACTAGGAACCCTAAACCACTTTTAGATATTACTAATCTTGTCTGTGGATTTCTGGTTTTCCCCCTTCATTTACTGCCAACTGACTGATTAAGTTTTGATATTTTAAAGACATGGAGAAGCATTGTCAGGAATTACCTGTGCAAAACATTTAGCAAAATTTAGATAGACAAAGAAACATTTCTTGCTTGAAGGGAAATTGCATATAATTCACAGCATTTATGCCTTGTACAATACAGCTACTTTGTAGTTCTCTAAAAATCACACTCTGAGCTCCTGAATGTGGCCTTATTCACCCTATGTTTTAGGTCTTCCTGAAAGATGTATTTACACATTTGTTTAAATCCAGTTTCAGCTATGTAACTACATTGCCATGTGCGAGACTGATGTAAAGAAATATGCCTATTTAACCAGCAGATCTGACACTAGTACTGGCAAATAATCTTTATAAGATCGAAGGAGCTGCCTTCCAGTTTAATAGCAAAGAAAATAACAGAGTACTTGGCATTCCTCTTAAAATGTGTTTCTTATTGGACACAGGAAGTCACTTTACATTAAATCAGGATGTGACATAATGTAACATGTCAAATGCTTAGTTAAAAACAAATTGGAATCAACTTGCATACAGTACATCTAAAGTCTTGCAATCAGTTTCATACGTTAAGGGACTCACACATGCAGAGCTTAGGAACTCAAGTGGTGATGCAGTTTTTGGAACACTTCCCAATGCCCAGTGGGATCTTGATGGGACCTCTGCAAATATAAAAGCAACCTAAGCTCCTTAAAAAACATCTGAACAAATGAAGAATTTGCTCCAGTAAAAGCCTCTGAGCCTATATAATAAGGCAATAGCTAAAATGACATGTTTCCGTATGTTTTCATTATCCCAGTTTTCGTTGTACAAACTCTTGCTTTGACATTAACCAAATCAGGGAATTAGTTTTTCAGCTCCAAATGTGCATCCTGAATATATTATTTTGCTCCAGAAGTTGGAACTTGTTGTTTTACTATTGCACCCTAATGATACATAGAGATTTGCTGTTTTCTACTTGCCTTTGTCTATTATTATTATTATTATTATTATTATTATTATTATTATTATTATTATTTATATAGCACCATCAATGTACATGGTGCTGTACAGATTAAAACAATAAATAGCAAGACCCTGCCGCATAGGCTTACATTCTAATAAAATCATAATAAAGAGAACCCCCCTAAGTTTTTCTTTAAGAGCAATTAGACCAACAAGTGACAACCTTGCCTGATGGATTCCAATTTTGTGCTTATTATGGCCATGTTTCTAAACCCAGGAGTGACATTGTTATAATGGTGTGCCTTGTACACTAATACCAGCATGCCGGGGGGGGGGGGAGTGCACCAACACTTCTGGTTCAACTTTTGATATTGGACTAAGGAATGGTTGATGACTCAATGTGATAATAGGTTGCTATCAACCATAGATGTCTTAAGTAGAGAAAGACTTAAATGCCATCTTCTGTCCTTTTTCATTAAATAGATGGACCCTTCAGGTCTGTTCCAAATCACACTAATATAGGTCCTAGGGCAAAGCCTGATATAGAAGAGGAAGAACTGTCTCAGCTGCTCTTTTTCATGCACTCCATCCTTTCCTATAAAGAGCCACTACACTAAGTACAAATGTGCCATAATTTGACATTTGAACAAAAGAACTTCAATCACTGCACATGACTTGTGGGGACATTAAGCTATTTCAATAGATTCCCAGGATGTCCAACAGAATGGCTCACTCCTCTGTTCTTTCAGTATGAATATTCACAATGTAACTTGGGGATGTGCACAAACTTCTAAGTTCTCTTCGATTTCCAAAACGCTTGAGTCATTTCCCTGAAGCTATGAAGGTCAGAGGACTACATGAAAACAAAATTGAAAAACCATAACCCAAAATGATTCACAAATTGTTCTTGAAAGAGTGCTACTACTTGGATTTAACTGCTCGCATGTCAATAGCATTTGAGCTAATAGTGCAGAGTAGGAAGCTGGGATTTCTCTCTAGAATTATATTTTAAAATAAGTTCATTGCCAAAAATATTAACTAGGCACTACTTGGAAGAAATGTTGCGACAATGCTGAAACAATGAGGATGACTTTCTTTATATTCTTTCTCTCCCTCATGCAAGAGAGAGCACATGCGCATGAGAAAGGTGCTATCCTGTGTGTGTTTAAATAAGTAACTTCGTTTCAAGCTGGTGGAAGCAGCACTGATTAGTGGAAAGGAGTGTCACGTGAGGCGGGGGCATGAGGAGAGCAGAGGGCTAAATGTCTATTGGGGAGTAACTCATTGCCCTCAATTGCACTTTGCCTACAGGAGCAGAAGGGTTGGGAGAATTCTTTTGCCATCTTTTCCCCTTAAAACTGCTCAATCACTGCTTCTCCCTTTAAATATTCACTCAATGAACACAGTGGGTAGGGATTGGTGAACTGAGCCTTACTTCAATGTCTGCTATCATCATCATCATCGCTGCAGCTGCTGTCTCCCTCTGCTTCCAGTGCCCCAAACTCTTAATTCTGCAGGAAAGCCTCCTCTTCCTCCCCACATACACACAAGCAAGAAAATCACACACACAACAGGGAGAAAAGGCTGGTATTTCTGAATGACATTAATGAGCTTTGTCGAAGGGACAAAACACTGTGGTGAATAAATGAAGGAACGAGGGACACTAGTATTTCTGAATGAAGTTTAATGCGGTCTGTTAAAGGGGCGAAACCCTGCCATTGCATGATTGTGAATGGCTTAAACAGAGGCTAGTATTTATGAATGAAAAAGGCTAACTAATGCAGTCTGGTGAAGGGGAGGAAAAAAGTGGAAAAAGAAGCCTGTGTCCAAAAGCGACCTGGGCATGTTTCCTCAGAAGTAAGTTTAGCCACCCAATAAGAAGTAAATCTAGCTCCCGTGCAGTCTCAAGCAGGAGATTTATAAGGTTTGGCTGGATCTTGCCTTTCCCAATAGATATTTACATAGAAGTAAATTTCACAGAGGTACTTACTCTCAGGTAACTATTATGTTTAGGATTGGGACTGGGAAGGATGAAATCGAGCTTTGTTTCTTCTTGAGGAGGCGGGATGGGGATCCACCTCCATGCAGGATGACAGGAGAGAGGTATGGGGCTAAATTACAGGGGTGTAATTCAGCACTTCTAGTAAACTTCCCTGAGCAGCGGAGCATGGACAGGGGCGGGGAACAACTCTCTCATTCGCTGAGCAGCACTCACAGGGCTGATGACGTTTTCATGATAAAATTGGCTTTGGCCCATGAACAGCACATGAAGCAAGAAAAGCTGGGTTTTAGGTCGTGATACTCGACTCTTCTGATTTCAGGAAACTGTGGAGAAAAGCTGAAAATACTTCTCTATGCATTTCCGTGATGATGAACCCCCAGAGTGCTGCTGCCGCCGACAGTGCCTGGTAAACCTGAGGGAGGCCATCAACATAAGAAGGCCCCTATAGGAGGACAATTTGCCCAAGCCACGCACACCCCAACCCAAAAACTGGAGCTGGCCCTGGTACTTGTAATGTTTTACAAGTCGCATCTTCTGTTTCTCTGAAAACAACTTTCCCTTTATCCATGTTTACTCCCTTGCCCCCAACACACTGGATTCCGTTTTTGTTAAAAAGGTTTCATTTTAGATACAAAAGCAAGTTTTCATTATAACATTTAGTCTTCCGACTTTCAGAAGCAGCCAAATTTTGAGGGATGTTAGTGGGAGACTTAGACTGTGTGAGTGATCTAAAATCAAATAGTTTTAAACAGCATCTTCAGAGAAGGTCCCAAGAAGTCATGTATCTGACGATCAATGGCAGTTTCTTTCCCAGGGCAAATAGCAGCTTTGGGAGGTCTACAATTGTTGTCAAGACGGGGGGGGGGAAGCGTTAAACCCCTTCCCCGTGTGCTGTACTACTAATCTGATTTCCCCTTCAAAACTGCAGGTTTGTTTTTTAAAAAGTGAAATGCAATACTATCATGCATTTCATGTATTTTCTGGTTTGGCCCTTAGCCTTTTTAACTTAGCTGGGAAGACGCTAAGGCCCACCCTGCCTGTACATTTCTTGTTCTCATACACAGTCAGGATTGATTTTGACAGAGGCCCAGCAGAGTTTCAAATTCTATTGTTTGACAATTGAAATTCCTGCTTTACTGAACCATTTCTCAAGATATTTTGGATTCATCTAAGCCTCTATTGTTGCTACTTTTTCTCTGCCTTCCTACGCCTCCAACAGAAGCTTTCCATTCCATTTCTATAGCAGGAAACCTTCCCTTGATGAATTTCTATACTGCGTCTGTCAAAAGCAACCCTTTTTGCCTTACACAAGGTCTACGTCTATTTGATAGACCAGGAAGGTGTCCCATCATTGTAGAATTCTTGCATTTTTAGTGGCATATATAGAATACAATTTAATAATAATGATGATAATAATAATAATACATATAATATAATCTTACACTAGAATTAATGTACCTACTTAGATTCCAATCTTATTGAAATCAGTATTACTTACTCCTGAGTAAATATAAATAAATGAAAGAAACCTCTTATAAATGGCAGTGCACCAGGAGCGTCATCAGATGAGCATTTTATTGCACACTTGCTACTGCCCACTTACGAATGTCTGCATCTCCTTTAGACAACATTGTCCACCTCCTGCGTGCCTCCCGCTCCTTCTTGCCTGTTTTCTGTCACAAAATGGATCCCTTTTAAACTGACTTTTTAAAAAACGGAATGTGCTGCTATTTCCTGCTGTATGCAGGAAAAGCGGCATGATAAAAATGGCCTCTGAATGGGCCACATGGTGTTTGTTTACTTTCTCTTTCTTCTCCGGGTAGAAATAGGAAGTATTGTGGGACATGGCAGAGAAGCGACAGTAGGGAACCGTGATTTTCTTCCATCTGATGACACTCAAAGTAACATTGCAAGGACATACCATACCATACACGCTGCAAATAGTTATAATCATGTGAGTTTTAGTTTTAGTGGATTTTATAATTTTATTTTTGTTACTGTATTTTAACGTTATTTAATGTTTAATGCTAGTTTGTGTGCCACCTAGACAACTTAGCATGGATCCAGGATATGTACTTCTTTGACCAAAGTTCTCTGCTCACGGAAGTTGCCTCCGCCTGTCTTTGGGGGGATTCCTCCCTCTCCATCCCCTACACTATAGCTCATCTCTTCTGTCAGTGTAGGAGGCTGAAGGGGCTGCTGTGGGGAGGAGAAGGGGCAGGGAAGTCTGGTGCAGCTAAACAGTAAGAAAGTAAGTCGATAAATAAAAAAATGTAAACTTTGTGATTAGATGTTACACAATTAGATACAGGGTAGTGATTAGTTAAACTTGTCTCATTCCTTGTTTGTTTTGCTGTGAATTTACTATCTGAAGTGGTCCATTAAAAGGGTGGATGGAAAGAGAGAAGAAATGTTATTTTTCTTAATTAAGGGGGGCACCATTCTGTGATTTTCCAAAATTCAGGACATATATATATATATATATATATATATATATACACACACACACACACACACACACACACACACACATCGCCCCCCTGCCCAAGTAGAATAGCTGGAATATTGTTCTACAAGAAGATGGTATATTGTTTAGCTATGGGTCTGTAACTAAATTCCTATCTTGTTTCCATGAACAAATAATCACAAGAAGAAGAACACCCCAACTTTAGAGATATAGATGATGTTTAAACCATATTTTCCATGTTCTCCCCACCACCACCACACCACCTATAAAAATTTATTTTGAAATAAAGTTTAAAAAATAAAAGCAACAAAAAGAAAAAGAACTACATACAAAATAACATAACAAGATCACTAAAGAAACAAAGACATCTGCTAATTATAATTCTTAATCTATCACCAATATGCTTGTGGAACATCTATAGTAAAACAGCCTAAGTAGGAGTTCATTTTCTAATGCAAGAATGAAATAGAAGTTATACTCAATATATAGTGTGTGTGTGTGTGTGTGTGTGTGTGTGTGTGTGTGTGAAACTCGTATCAGTCTTAAACTAGTATGAAAAACCCAAGTCATTTTCAATCTTTTATAGGTGGATGAGTTGCAGTGCAGATTACTTTGGAGTGGGGAGCCATACTTTTGACCCTGTAAGCAGAAATTATGGATGGATTTTTCCTGTCAAAAGTATGTGCTTACAGTGTTCATCTGTACTTTGTCAAGCCTGTGAAGCCAAACATTTGGGCTATCTAATCTTTTCCTCATAGGAAGCATTTTGCAGGCTGTAAGTTCTAAAACACTACAACAAAGCCTTTTGGCCAAAGTCCTTAATCACCATACGTAGCCCTATTCTACTTTATGTTGACAACTAGAAACTGTGGTTTAGCTTGCTAGCCATATGAACAATAGCTAACGTTATAACAGGAATCTGTGAAAGTATGTGCATATGTAGGAAAGCATACAATGGGACATAGTAACAAGAGAAAATACTATAGCATCATGCCTGGCAGGTAGATGTAAGCTAACTTTATTCTCCTCAGGTTTTATGAAAAGAAATGATTGTATTAGTTTTGTTAGGAAACAGCATATCCAAGTAACCTCCTCTCTTTCCGAAAAGGTAGACAGTTATGAATAGTTATCTTTCAATGTGCCTCTCATAGGAGTATTAGAACATTCAAGTCTATACATTAGCCATTAAAGTCTAAATGCTAACCCTGGAAAAAAATCACTGTAAGAGAAGAGCAATTTTCAAATAACTGACAAGAGACAAGTTTGAACAGAGGATACTTAAAGGTTGACATGCTTTATTATAGTGGTATTCACACAGATTGCTATTTTTCTGAAGAAACAAATAGAGAACGGACCAAATGTTAGGAAATTGAAAGAATATTATCAACAATGCACTTCAGTGAAAGAGAGTAGTGCTTTTGTATCTCATATAGAGTTATATTTTTATATCAGAAAGCTCATACAAATTATTATGTTCCTAGCAGAGGGTGCCCGAAATTAGGCACAATAGCACCTATTAGCAATAATAGGAGCTTTTCACCTAATTCTTTTGCACACCATAGTCAATTTACCCTAAGGAGAATATTATATTAACACTAGATAATGGAAGGAGGGATATATCCCCTTATTCCCATTTTTTTTTCAGGTAGCAATTAACTATGGCTAATTACAACATCTTGATTCTTAGGGTGTTTCCAAATGGATGGTCCCTAGCACTACCAATCAAAAGGAATGGTGCAGCTATTCCTTCCTTAACAGATTTTTTTTTTCAGGGCAAGATCAACCCCAGGATATTTTCCTCCACCTTCTGAAAGAGGAAGTTGTATACAAGCATATCAGGAATTTGATGGCGGTTCTGTGCTTACCGGACATTGTCTCCCAGCAGATATCTGGTTAGTTAAAGTCTCCCATTACTACTAATTCTTGTTTCCCTGAAACATCTGTAATTTGTTTCAGGAAAGCATCATCTACATCCTCTCCTTGGTGTGGTGGTCATAGTAGACTCTGACCACAATGTTGTCTTTTATTTCTGTCTCCATTTATTTCTACTAAGCTGCTCTCCACAGAGCTATTGTGTTCACTCTCTTGAATTTCTGTCCAGGTGTGCATATTTTTGACATCTGTTTTATCCAAATAGGGAAACCGTGATTTGAACAAGCCATAGTTTACCATTTGGGGTGTACTGTTATATTAAAGGGGAAGAGAAGGAGAGGTGGTCGTGGTAGACTCTGACCACAATGTTGCGCAATGTTACATTTCAACAAACTTTGATTGTTTTCCTCCCCAAATCCATATATTTCTAATGCATTCCACTATAACAAATTAATAATTAGAACATATAAACCCATATTATGCCCCTATGTTTGTATCTTCCTAGCAGAATGCATTTTGGATTTAGTAAATCCCACTTATGCTTCTCTAAATCAATTTTAAATGAACTCCTGGAAAAAAAGAATGTGAAAGTGGTTGCTGTTAGCCTCACAGAATTCTATTTACACTTCCCCCCTCCCCCCAAGGTTCACAGGTTTTGAATTTATGAGAACTTGGCTACTATTGAGAAAAGTCATTGAGGTATATCTGGGGGGGAGGGGGAAGCATTTAACCATGTACAACTGCAGTTCTCTGTGGTTGCTACATAAATGCTGCTCGAAAAATCAAAACCTGCTGAGAACCAGACTGATACAAAATAAAATACTTTTAAGCCACGGACAGTGAACATAATCATGTGTATATAAGACTGCTTCCTCAGTGGTGTTTTAATTTTAGGATTGTTAGATACTGAGAAAGTTTTGGGATATTAATGTAATGTATACTACACACACACACACACACACACACACACACACACACACTAAAATCTTGCAATATCCTAGTATATACCTAAGCTGTAAAGCATACACAGTACTGATCTTAATACAATAACAATAATATTGTGCTGTTTAGTGCATTAATGTAAGCCTATGCGGCAGGGTTTTGCTATTTTATTGTTTTACTCTGTACAGCACCATGTACATTGATGGTGCTATATAAATAAATAAATAAATAATAATAATAACTTGTTCCCCCTCTCATCTTTTCTCTCCTAGTCCTACTTTGACTTCAGTAATCAGAAAAATGGTTAATGGCTCCAAGTCATGATTTAGCTCTAGACAGACTTAGAGGGTTGGAAGGAACCCAAACAGCAATCTAATCCAACCTTGAGGATGTAAAAGTATTTTAAATTCTTCACAACCAATATGACATTTTTAGATACTACACTCAGGGAAAGCCTGGAAGAGACAAAGGGAGATCCGTAATTGGATCTCCTGTTGTTTTTAAGAAGTTAAATGCAGCAGCTAGGGACTTTGATTCAGATTAGAGCCATAGTGCTGGGGGAAGTGGGGTTAATTCTTCCCTCAGGCCACCATCCTGATCCAAATCACTCCTATCTGGAGCTATTTGCCCTTTGGGTCAAACCATATAGGTCCTCATGTAGGTACTCATTTTCTTCATGGGCTAAATAGCAGCTCTGAACTAGACCTATGGGAGATTCAGTTTCAGGTTCAGACTGGGAAAATGGTTATTTATTTATTTATTTATTTATTTATTGCATTTCTATACTGCCCAATAGACCCGCTCCCCTGTTCTGAATCGGGGGCACGCAACAGCTGCATTTTAACAATGTGGAATGTTCAGGCATGGATTTCCTACCTGCATGTCTATTTTGGCCCTGAAAAGTTTAAATTTCTAGCACTTGTGATTTCAAATTGTACATCCAATAAATTACTAAAAAAAAAGTGCTCTCTTTCAAGGGGCCAGATGCATTTCAACCTGAAAGTCTTCTTTAGTGGCCAAACATCTGCATATAAAGCCATGGAAATACAAACCCTTAGAAGGAGAATATATTTTTTATATATATAAAACACATAATCTTTACACCTACCTAGGCTTGTATGCACAGGAAAAACTGATCAAATGGGGTTGACTTCCAAAGGGGGTGAGGATGCGCTGGAACAGAGGCAATAGCCAAATGTGTGTGTGGGGAAATGGGGTGATAGGGGGAAAATGGCTCAGTTTTCCTTGAGAAAGCAAAAATCTCCAATGATCCTGGACAGGGTCTGAAGGCTTCCTATAAGAGCACCCCACCATCCCAATTTTGTCCCATTCCTGCAAACTATAAGGGAGTAATATTTATTTATTTATTTATTACATTTTTATACCGCCCAATAGCCAAAGCTCTCTGGGCAATTCACAAAAACCATGAAGAGCATAAAAACAACCAACAATTTAAAACACAAATACAAAATACAATATAAAAAGCACAAGCACACAGTAAAAACTGATATAGGTTAAAATATGAGATTAAAACAGCAAAGTTTAAATTTAAGTTAAATTAGGTGTTAAAATACTGAGAAAATAAAAAGGTCTTCAGCTGGCAATGAAAGGAAAACAATGTAGGCGCCAAGCGAACCTCTCTGGGTTGCTCGTTCCACAACCAGGGTGCCACAGCAGAGAAAGCCCTCCTCCTAGTAGCCACCTACCTCACTTCCTTCTGCAGGGGCTCACGGAGAAGGACCCTCTGTGAATGATCTTAAGGTGTGGGCAGGTACATATGGGAAGAGGCGTTCCTTCAAATGACCTGGCCCCAAACCATTTAGGGCTTTGAATAGGCCCCAGTCCCTTTCCCCCCATTATGTCCACTGTTCCATGCAGAAGCAAAAATCCCAAGTTACCCAGGGCAGGATCTGAAAGCTTGTTACCCACCCTTCTGGCAAGCTCCCCCTGCTATGTTGTATGAATGGGAATGGGAAGGAACTAATACAGCAGATCTCTATTTTTATAAACCAGAGATGAGCAGCTGTGCATCAGCAAAGAAAAGAAAAGCTCTCTCCAGAAATGCTCGGTTTCTGTTATAGATTGGGGTGAACTAACACAGCATCAGAGAAGCTAAATAATAACAGAATTGGCTAGGAAAAAGAGTGATGGAGGAGGGGCAGACCCACACCTTGAGAGCATCCCACCAACCCAATTTCACTCCATCCCAGCAAAATGTCACTGAGTTATAGCTTCTTACCGTATTTAGTCCAAGCTAATTGACACAACATCAGAGAAGTGAAGCTAAATAACACAATACCAGAGAAGCGAAATAAGGCAAGAAACACAAAATTATGGCACTTAATGGAGTGGGAAAAGGAGTGATGGGGGGAGGAGTTAAGGGACAGCCACACCCCTTGACCACATCACAGGCATGCCCAGGATTTAATGTGGAGAAATGGGTTCACATTGCAAATCAAGTGCATGGAAGCTGCTTTAATGAAAAAGAACACAGTAAAACGACTCTGTAATACTGTGATTTTTTGAGGCGGAAGCAGCTTGTTAAGTGCGCTCTGGCCACAACATCAGCTGTCGCAAAGGACCTGACAATGCACCCAAGTCACAGGAAAAAAACTGTGAAAACAGCCCCAAAGCAAAAACATTGTACTGAGGTTTTATGCCTTTATCATTTCCCCACAATTACTAAAAATGACGGCACTTGAAACAATCTATAACCATGAATATGTTATCTTACCTTTGCTCCTTTTCAAACTCTTTCTTTGTTTGCTGCTTATGACAAAAAGTGGTCCATGGGGTATGGATGATCTTGAAATCTGCAAAACATGTATTACAAAACTGGACCTTAAGAAGGATTTTTGAAAAATCGGTTTCACATGTATTTTGACACACATGTAACAAATACTATTCTGTAATTCCTACTAATGCAATGTTGTGTGTGATTATGTCTTCTATAAAAATACACTGCCCACTGGCTAGACTGGGACTCAGGGAGCTTTAAATGCCTTTGTATATTATCCAAGAGATGTGCAGCATAGTCTCAAATATTTTATGGCACACAAAATACATTTAACATAAATACAATCCTTTATTACTTTCTGTAACATGAAATGAACTTTCCATGAATGTGAATAACCTATGAACATATTTTTATCATCCTTATTTTCTACTCTGATCCAGTTAAGGGAATATTTTCACAAACGTGGATTTAGATAAATATATTTGTTCCACCCAGTATTCAGAGGATATGGTCCTATATGGGAAATACCATAATTGTTCTGGCTCAGTAAATGTACAATCCACAGACAAGACGGGCAAGTAAGTTAATGCATCTTTCACAGGGCTACAGTAGAAAATGGGAATTCATGTAGGTGAATTAGGTATTAAAATGTAGTTCCTTGAGGTACATTGGCACAATCAGGGTAACATGAAACTTCAATTGCTCTTGTAGTAGATCTAAACACCAGTGAACTCCACTGATAAACTCTTTTCTTCCTCCTTTATCATGGCTGGCCCTACTATTAGGCAGTGAGGTAGCTGTCTCTGGCAGCAGATGCTGAAATAGGGAGCGGTGCTGAGGAGTTGGAAGACAGAGCAGTTTTTGCCTTGTGATCTGCCCTGCGCCCCTAAGATAATCTTCTGCCCTCAGGTGCACTAATAGAGCAGAAGTAGGTTGGACCATGGGCACGTCTGTCAATTTGAGAAACTACCATAAAATGGCTGACATGGGAGGTGTGGCAAAGGACAAATAACCTCCCCAACAATGTGAGTACAAGGCAAAGATGGGGTCTGAGCCCAAACACACTAAACAACTCCTTTGAACCCACAGTTTTCAGCACAACCAAGACCTATTTCACAGCAATCCCAGCTGCTGAAAAGAAAATGTGGTATCACACTGGGCCATAGCTCAGTGTGACAGAGCACATACTTGGCATGCAGAAAGTCCCAGTTTCAGTCTCTGGCTTCTCCAGGTAGGGCAAGGAAAGAATCCTGCCTATAACCCTGGAGAGCCGCTGCCAGTCAGTATCAATACTGGGCTAGATGGACCAATGTTCTGACTCAGTATAAGGCAGCTTCCTATGTGCCTATGTTTTTAAAGTGGGCGGGGTAGGACAGCTTGGTGACTGAGAGTATGATGGTGCCCATGGGCACCATGTTGCTTACTCCTGTAATAGAAGATTCTGTCCCTTTGCCAGTATTGAAGAAGATTCTACTAATGGTAGGGTTGGCTTCTTTACATGGAATGGGTGTAAGGTGTCAATGTCTCCTTTGCTTTCTTGGGCCATCCCTGTCATTTTATACCTTATGACAGAAACTTGAACTCACTACAAACCAAGGGCCAAAGTCGATGAGAAGCAAGGAACCTGACATTACATTTCCCAACTGTTCTAATTTCCCCCTTAAAAACTGCTTTATGAGTCCCAAAATTGGATTGGGGCCATAGCTCTTTCCCTGATGGCATTTTCCCAATCTAAATATCTCCCACCCAAATTACTAAGGCCGTAGCTAGACCTAAGGTTTATCCCAGGATCATCCTGGGTTCATCCCTGCCTGAGCGCTGGATGCCCTGTGTGGCACTTAGATGAACAGGTTTGACCCCAGGACAATCCTGGGATAAACCTTCGGTCTAGCTATGGTCTGAGTCTCTGCAGTGGAAAAAGATACAGCGCAAATAGCTGGTTTGGAGAGTAAACAGTGGGGAAGGGGGAGGAAGGTTAACCTCCTTCACCAGAAGGGACCCTTGATCTACTGTATTATTTCCTGAGACATTACTGAAGTATCAAATTAAAAAGAAGTGTAAACTGTAGAATACTTAGAAATACTAGAATTACTTCTGATTTCTTACTCTGTTCATGTAGAAACTCTGTACATAGTTTCATTGGGCCCCATTTGAAGTATATCCTTTTCTCTTTTAAAAAATTAAGAACAGGACACATCCATTAAAGCTGCTGAGAGCTAGCAAATATCAACAAGCAATGGTGCTGGAACAGTTTATGAAAAAACAGAACATTTTAACCAGATGTGTTCAGCCAGTGTGGTGTAGTGGCTAAAGTGTTGGACTGGGAGTTGGAAGATCCAGGTTCTAGTCCCCACTCGGCTATGGAAAACCACTGGGTGACTTTGGGCCAGTCACCGACTCTCAGTCCAACCTACCCCACAGGGTTGTTGTGAGGGGAAAAAGGAGAGGAGGAGGATATGTACGCCACCTCGGGTTCCTTGGATGAAAAAACGTGGGCTATAAACGCAATAAATAAATAATAATAAATATAAAGACGTGCTCATATAAAAAAATACTGTACTTGATACTTTAAGGCTGCAATCCTATTCACATTTATTAAGAATAAGTAAAGGCACTTGCTTCTGAGTAAGCATGTATAGGATTACACTGTAAGGGTACAATTCATATTCCACTGTAGTTAAAAGCAACTCTTCCATTGATTTTAATAGACTATATCCTTTCCTTAATGAATGAGAATATTTTCATGGCATATTGTTCTTTGTTATACAGTTTTTTTCTTTTGTATTTAGTTCAGCAGGATTAGGGGTAAAACCTGCTGAGATGCAACCTTCCATTTAGAGTGTGTCAATGATCTGTCACACACACTTAAAATAATTGGTATCATATGACAGGGTAACATTAAAGAACTGTCCTCCCTGTGATATAATCCATGGGCACCTGTTCAAAATATACACATGATAATCAAGGCACTGTGCCTTTTCCCTTTCGAACACAACTTGGCATTAATTAAATTGATTGAACTCAAAATGTTGTGCAGTATGTACTATTTCTAATGATTACCTTGTAGGTATCTACACTTAAATCCTGAATTGTAAAATATAGGTTTCTCAATATTACAACAGCAGAAAATAACCAAGACGCAAGAATGCAAAAACACAAACAGATCATTTGCATAGTATTTAGTGTCTGCGTTACTCTAAACAAGAGAGCAAAGAACATACAGCAACAAAATCTTAGGGATAAAATGAAAATTTAAATAGGGACTGGAACACTTTATTGTTTAAATGGATCTAAGCCCAGACTAAATGCTTTGCTATTTTTTTTGTAGCACTCAATAAAGCACAATATATGCTAAACCAGAGCGCCAACTTTATCCTAATGAATGAGATTAGTGCTTAAACAAAAGTATATAAGTTACTTACTTTAATTTAAAGGAAAGGCCATTACATTTGGTGCTGACAATCATGTGAAGAGATTGTACTTGCTCAAAAATGGACATCAATGTAATTATAATATTCCCTATTTTAGATTTCCTGAAGTGCAGATGTGTGTGTTTAAGAGAGAGATCACATATCCATATGCGAATAGAAAACTAAAGCTTGTACTGTGATAAATCTTAAACAAAATCCCCAGCAAGAACCTTCAACCCCCCCACAAGACATCCCATGTGTGTAAGGCTCAAGCAACTGGGTGTTTCTAAGATGCTGGAGCAGATGCAAACTCCACTTATATGCACCAGTGCTGCGGAGTGGCCAGCAATCTGCTTTTTTCCTTTTCACAACCAAAGGCCCTGGAATTTGGATGCTGCAGTTGAGCCAAAACACACCAAAACATTTGCGAGTGGAGAAGGAAGCATAGAATAAAGACACAGACACTTATTCTTTAAACAATAAGGCAGATTCACCCCTCCCTGGAACGTGAAAGTGCAGGAATCAATGCCCTTACCTCAGGCTGCTTGCCTGGCATTATGGGTGAGGCACTCTCCTAAGCCAGGAGTCGGGTAAACCCGCCCCCTTTTTTATGTGACACTTTTGTAAGTGTCGGGAGACCACCCCATGTCACCCCCACTCGGAGCCGTAAAACTCTGAGTAGATGAGGCAGGAGGATCTCCAAAGGCATACCATATCCTGACAAGGCAGCCATAAAACGCATGAGGAGCAGGACCTCAAGACATGCCAATCATCAGAAGAAGGCCGATGCTTGGTGGGGTTGGCCTTTAGAGGCTCACCCTGCCCTTGCCTCATGTGGCATATGTATGGCAATCACACAAGGAGCCTTATTCTGCACCTCCCCACCTGCAAGAGCCGTTTTCCTGCCAAAGCCATCCCAGCTGGGCAGGTACCAGATAAACAGTGTTTGCAACTTTTGCCCCTAGGAAGCACTTGGTAACTGCAGCCCTTTTACAGGGCTGGACTGATATTTTAGGCTGGGAGAGAATCTTCCCCACCACAGCCAAAGCCAGCCCTCCAAGCCTGTGGAGAACTTGTGGCCATAACAGGAGATGGTACAAGTAGCTGCTCACCCATGCCAGCCCATGATGCCAGGTCTTGATACAGACAATATGTGAAGGAAGGTAGAACTAGAAATGAATCTGAGAATTCCTTAATAAATAAAATGGAGTCATGGGTGGGAGTCTCCTTTGGCTTCCTAGCTATAAGGCACCAACATTTTGAAGCTTAATGGCTGCCACAGGAAACTCCTGCCTTCTTACCACAGAAGAAAGTCTCAGAACATAAGGCTGAAGAAATTGGTGGGATTATGCCAATTGATATTCTGGCTAGATAAAGTCCACATGAGCTACTAAGCAGACAATATGAACACAAGAAGCTGCTTTATACTGAGTTATACCATTGGTCTTTTGAGCTGAGTATCCAGGGGTGGAGAACCTGATGTTGTCAGACTACAACTTGCCTAATCCTTCAACATCATCTCTTACTATTGGCTAAAATATCTGAAGGGCCCCAATGTCTCACCCCTGGCCTACACTGATGGCAGTGGCTCTCTGGATTTCAGGCAAGGGTCTTTCCCACGCCTACTTGGGACCTTCTGCTGTTGAAGCAAGTGCTCAGTCACTGAGCTACAACCCTTCCGCACAAAATAACGTTGCAACTTGCATAATATAGAACAACAACCTATAGTGTCTCCATATGGTTTCTCCCACCCACAGTTGCAAAACAAACACTTGTAGATAACAAACAGTATGAATACATATTTGGACATCTCATTAGTAAATGCCTTCCCACACACTCCCCAAATCCTTCAATCTATTGTTATGAGCTAGGACAGAAGTGCCAACCAAATTATGCAGTCTCTTGATAAAAGTGGGTTTAAATCACCAGTATGTTGATTACAAGTGTGCTAAACCTTTTAAAATCAAAACGTTACTGCATTCTGTGATATTTTACTAACACTTATGCTCTGGAATATATTGTAAAGAAAAATATAAAGCTGTAAACGTCCCACCAAAAATTAAGGGTTACAAAATGCTGTTATAGTAAAATGACTTCTGGCAACTTATCTATATATATAAAATGCTTAGGTATGTTTCCGTAAAGGCTTCATCTGATACAGGTTGCTAAGGCCCTCGCCCAACTCCTCTGAGCTTTCCAAGATAATCCTACCCCCCTTTCTGCCTCTTCACTCCCCCCCACGAAGGGGGCAGCACCACTGTCCAGAGCATGAACGAGGCAAGGCCGGGCCCCTTGGTGGCTGGGTGGGAGGCCGCTCGCCTGCTGCGAGCCGAGGCCCCGGCCTAATCTCATGTGAGCTGGGTGGGTAGCACAAGGCTGACAGGAACCCTGGGGAGAGGGGGACATCTGCTCCCCCTCCTCCAACCTCCCTGCCCCCCAGGTCTGCCAGACGGCGCTGTATCGGCAGCCTCCAAGCAGCCCGTGCCCCTGCGATGATATTTAATTAATAAACTTTAAGATATGCTACAACGGTGTATGTTACACCGGGTACAGCTAGTTAATTAAAATCAGAGCTAAAATTAAAATCAAAAATTATTTGAGGGGAAGTCTGATTAATTAAATTCCATCTCTAGACATATTTTTATGACATTTGAAAACATGCAGTCTCAATAATGATGAGATAATTACATTGAGAGTGAGAGGATAGTCACACACATGGCTTTCTCCTATTCCCTGTTTGGTACTTGTCATTGTATACCCCTTGAGAGTACACAGATCTGGTAGGTCTCTCTCTCATTCTGGTTTAGGCTACAAGTTTCATTGACCTTTGCCTATTTCTTCCCAAATTTGTCCTTTTGGGCCAGGGGTATTGAAACACAGGCCAAATCTGGTCTGTCCAGGGTCCCAATCTAGCATTTCAGTGTTGCCCAGATGCCCCCTTTCCCTTGCACTATTCCCTCTTTCCAGACACCCAAATGATTGCAGGGTCTCTGGGTTTTTTGTTTTTTTTTGCATATTTTTTCTTATTCTAAAAGGTTGAAATGATTTTCCTAAGAAAATATGGTGGTATTTTTGCCCTGTCCCCTTTGGCCTTAGCTCTACCCCCTAACCTTTGCCTGTACCCACACCAGAATATGTCCCCTCCCCCCTCAGAGTTTTCCAAAATTGAATTTGGTCCTAAGATAGTTTTAGGCTATCAGTATGAGCCCACACATTTAAAAGCATCATCAACAGGCATGACCCAAAGCAGAATGTTGCAGACAAACTTACATATCTTGGACTGAATAGGTAAAAAAACCACATATCCTGTCACAAAGACTTTAGCAATCAGAGATGTTTCAAAATGGAAATTGAGTAGTGAAACAAGTATCAACAGGCATTCAAAATCTTTCCAAATGAAAACACATCTCATAAGTACCAAACTACTCTGGAGAATCATTGCAAACTTAACTTCCCAAAGCATCTACTGCATCAGCTGAAGCATTTATTTATTTACAACACTTCATATCCAAAGTATCCCCAAGGTGGCTTACAAATATTTCAAAAACGATATAAAGCAATTAAAACAATCATAAAAATGCACCCAAAATGTACCAGCAGCATCAGAAAATTAAAAAAAAACATGACATTAACATATATCTATGTGTTGTATCAGCATAACATTAAGTTTGCCACATGGCCTTATGGGTTGGATCCTGATTTATGTATCTGCAATTGGGTTGACAGAATCGGATTTCTCTTCCCCTCCTTCTTGCAGGCCCCCCCCCCCCACTCCCAAAATGCTACACAGAAGTCTGGTGGACTCTGCGTAATGGGGCAAGCCATGGGGCAGGGAGAAGTGGCAGACCCTCAAAAATCAGGCATGGGCACCTACTGTGAGTGGAGTTCCATTCACAAAGGTGGCTCCACTCACTTTTCAGAGTTCACTCTCCTTCCCCGTCAACTCCCTTGCAAACAGCTTACCCTATTCATCAGAGCTTTCTCACCATCTGTGTTGCACTTTGTAAGGGAGGGGGCTGGACAGATTCTGTGGAGAAGAGGCAAGCAAGTCTGTTTCTCCCAGCCCATTTACACATGTCTTCATCTGGATCTAACCACATGTCTTCACCATCCACTGAAAGGAAATTATATTAAACTCAGGGTATGAAATCTGCCCCTGTTTTGAGCGCAGTCTGGGCATGGGTGGGGAGGATTGATGCGGATGGTGCCCAACTTTATCTCTGCTTTCCATCTCTTTCTATCATGGCTGGAGGTCTTGAAAAGGAGACTGTAATGGACTAGATGTGTGCAAAGAAATCAAGATAAATCCAGGTAAGACAGAGCACAGCATTTCCCTTGAAAATGCAGGTTCATCATTTATAGGTCCTTCTGACCTGATTTTAAACTTACATGCTCATCTATTGGCTCTGGCCAGGAGTGTCTTTGTCTAGTTTAGGCTGGTGTGCCAGCTATATCTGTCCCTGGAGACTGTAAACAAGACCAGGGTGACACATGCCTTAGTTATATCACATTTGAGTTACTGCAATCTCAGTTGCAGATACCTTTGAAGAGTACTCAGAAACCACAGTTTGTCCAGAATCTGCAGCCAGGTTGTTAATGGGGTCTCCATATAGGGAGCACACTTACTGAAACAACTACACTGGTTTTCCAATTTGTTTCTTGGCTTAATTAAAAGTCCTGGTGATGATCTTTAAAGCCCTCTCTGATTGGGGATCAGGATATCTGAAGGATGGCCTTCTCCTATATGACCCTGCTTATCTTTTGAGAATGATTTTCAGAGGCCCTCCAGTATGTCCTAATAGGTCCAGAAATACACATAGTTTAGGGTGACCATATTTTGGAAACCAAAAAGGGAGGACAAAATGGCCACCCCAAGGGGGTGTGCCCAACAACATGCTCAGCCCCCAAGGGGGCATGCCCACCCAAACATGGCCTTGGTCACAAGTCTGACTTCACAGCAAACAATTAAGACAAATCTGTTCTGCATAACATCTTAGTGTTAAAATCACTGGAATAAAGAACAAGTGAGATATTCAACGTATCTGAAATTAACTTCATTCATTCCTACTTTTGTAGCTTTTGCAGTACTTTGAAGCTTTTGCTATACTCTGTGTGGTACAGTCTCCCCTTCCCTCAAATATATTTTCTGACTGCAAACCCTTCACTGGATGACCATAGTCTCACCTTTCCTAACATTTAACACTCTTTCCCCATCACCTTTTTCATATTCATACTCATATATTCAGCATACTGCTACCACTGACGCAGTTGACAAGTACAGAAAAATCTGGTACAGCAAACAAGCATTCAGAAAGAGTATAAACTACTATTACCCTGCAAACATTAGCTATGGAACAAAATGGACTAAGGGTAGCACCTCTTAGCTTGTTTCAACTTCAACCAGACATTAACAGCCAAAAACAGCAAAAAACAAACAAACACACACCCCAAAACCTGCCTCATTGACAGCTGCTGGCTGCTGGTGGTGGTGGTGGTGGTGGCTGCTGCTGCAGCTGGCAGAGGGAGCAGCTGGTGGCTGCTGCAGCTGGTGGCGCTGGTGGTGGCACTGGTGGAAGGCTGGGAGGGCCTTAAACCACGCATTTGGGAAACAAGCAGTTTAAGGCCCTGCAGGCTTCCGTCTGGGCCTCTCCTTGGTCACCGCCAAGGAGAGGCCCAGACAGAAGCCTGGAGGGCCTTAAACAGTTTTTCCCAGACAGAGTGGGAAAATCAGGGATTCCCCCTTGGACACGGTTTGGTCCCCTCGTGTCCAGATATGTCCGGTAAAAACCAGACGTATGGTCACCCTAACATAGTTGGGACCAGGGAAAAGGGTTTCAGTGACTACTCTCAGGGTCTGAAACAACCTACTGAGGGAGGCTTGCATCACCCTCTCTAATGGCTTTCTATAGATGATGCTATATAAATAAATACTACTACTACTACTACTACTAATAATAATAATAATATAGACAGCCGAAACCTTATTTTTAAGGTAAGGATCTACAATGTGTAGGTAGCCATGGTAGTTTATTGCAGCAGAAAGAACAAAGTCTTGTGACACCTTAAAAACTAACAAAATTATTCTAGCATAAGCTTTTGTGGACTAGCTCACTTGTACCTGATGAAGGCTATAGTCCATGAAAGCTTATGCCAGAATAAATCTGTTAGTCTTTAAAGCGTGACAAGCCTCTTTGCTGATTGTCCTTTTTGGGAAGCCTTTTGACCTGTAAATGGTTCCTCCCTTTTTTGAAATGATTTTAACTGCTGGGGTTACATTATTTTTGATGCTTGTTTGTACTCTTATCTTTTTCTCTCTGGTGTTTTCATGTTTTACAAATGCCTTATTATATTTTTGTTGTTGTCAAACTCTTATTAATTTGTTTTAACTTATGTTGTTATTTGCACTGGGCATGTTGAGCACAAATGTTTTAATTAATTAAATAAATAAATAAATTTTGGAAAGTCCCCAACTGAAAGGCTTTTATCTTTCTAGAAGAAGAAAAAAATCTATGCAAACTTAAATGACAGTGTAATTTAATGTAATACCTATTGAAACTTTGAATGTCCACTGCACTCACCAAACATATGGTTCACATGGCTTAATTGTAATTAGTGCACTGTGTCTTTCTATCATCACAGCAAGTTATTTCAAGTGATTACTGCTAAATGAAAGTTCACAACCTACAGCAGAAAAGTGCAACAGATCTCCTGGTGAAAAATACAGTTTCTCCCATATTTGGAGAAGAAGAGCAGTGATCAAATTAAGCTCAGTCACACAGTGTTTAAATTTATTTTTCTTATCTGCCAGTAGTAACCCTTTAGTAAAATCTAAGTACAAAATGAGCAGAATTTATTTTGTAGCCACTCAATCTAATCATGTTACTAGATCAGGTTAACCCAAACTAAACTAAAGGTTATCATCACAGGGTGAAAAGACTATTTGGTTTTAGGTATTTTATTCCTCTGTTCTCACAGAAAGAGAGGTCTTTTCAGAGAAGGCTAAAAGAATGAGAGTGAAAAAGGAGGGGATAAGCCTTGAAAGGTTTTGATGGTTTGCTCTTCAATATCCGTGACTGGATTAGTTGAAAGACACCAAACAATATGTTTTAAAAGCTTATGCTGATTAGCAAATATATGCTTGAGGCGACTTTTCTTTTTTAAAAAACGATCTCTTTACTAATACTTAGGGACATTGAGAAGATGTAAATTTTCCCCTCTTGCTCATTGTGAAAGGCGGGGCCAACAGGGCAATGAAAGAGAGGTATGTCTGTAAATCCAATAAGTGTTTTGTTGGAAATCATTGCCCTAGTCAAGTATGATGACTGATAAACAATTATAGAATATAATTGCCCTTCTCAACCTTGAACCCTAAGTGAACTAAAAACCAGGGAAATAGAATCAATATTTTACCAACTCTGCACATTGCTACTATGTTTCGGTGTTTACACAGAGAAAACAAAAATCAATGTATGGTGTGAAAACCTGCTTTCAGTTTTCTGTGTCTATGTATTAATGCTATTGATTATAACGAACTAAGCTTACATGATCTCAGGCAGGAGATGTCATTTATAAACGACTGTGTCATAGTTTTGAAAATATTTTATTTTATTGTAAAGAATGTGCATTTCTTCAGACAGAAACCTAGGAATCTACACTACTGCTTTATAATGGTTTTGAAGTGCACTGACAAATGTTCTGGCCCATGACACATTCCATATATTGTTTTCAAACTGCTTTCATAGTGTTATATCCTGCTTGGTGTAGATCTGGCCATAGAGTTCTTTCTATTGTGTTGCATCCAATGTTTGTCCTACTTAAGGTAGACCCATTGAAATAAATGGGACATAAGCTACATTAACATGGTATACAACCCAATGTACATCTCCATCAAGATCTAAATAAACAATATTTCAAGGCCTAATTCAGGTGAACTG
This sequence comes from Elgaria multicarinata webbii, assembly GCF_023053635.1. Taxonomy (NCBI): domain Eukaryota; kingdom Metazoa; phylum Chordata; class Lepidosauria; order Squamata; family Anguidae; genus Elgaria; species Elgaria multicarinata. The sequence goes on from NC_086180.1 coordinate 66,129,888, forward strand.
ACAGCAGTGAGGTGGCCATTTGAAATCTAAGCTGCATTGTCATACTATTCCACACATTCATTGGCAGTGTCTTGCTCTGTGCAGCCACCCATTTTCATCACACCATTTCTTGCAATCATACCGTCCTCCTCCACATCTTCTTGACTCTAGCTCTATACACATGTTCTGTAATCAACAACAGTAAACATGTGGGGATTGGTTTGCTAGCGCTGCCCCCTCCATCATTGCATTCATTGTCCTCTACACATGGGGGGCTATTTTCTGAAGAGGAGGACCTCCATATGATTTTGAGTGCTGATTTTCTAGCATTCCAGCTCACATAGAGACCCCTCCCATGGATACAGGAGTCACCACCCATGTGTAGAGGACAATGAATGCCACAATGGTGCGGGATGACCTAGAGCGCCCCCCCTTTTGGGGTGTTTACTGTAGTTGTTTTACAGAAGTCTGAATAGGGTTTCTGACTATCCAGACATCCTGTTTACAACACCCAATAAGCCTCCCACCATCTTATTGTCCTCCTAACCTGCTTTTTGTAACATCTTGCCTGATGACGAGATCTGGAAATCCCCCCAAAACTTGCACATTTTTCTGATCTTTAATTAGCCTAATAAAAGTATTACACTACATAGGTTATGTTTTTTTTTAAATTACAACTAGATCTTTAGAATCTACAACAATAACAAAGTCCTGCATGCTCACCTGCTTATATTTGTACCTAAAGATTTATACATACAACCTTCCTCTAAGAACTCTGACAAGGTGCACATGAAATATAATTGCAATTAGAGATATGCTGAGGCTCCAGAAAAAATACCTCCCCATACTAAGTCATGAGGCCTACCTGCTGATTCCCAGGTATCACAGGTACTTAATAAACCTCCATGCTGAGCATCTAGTTGCTGTTTGCATTTCACAGGAGAGATCCATTACCCATATCAATAGCAGCCATCCAATTATAAACAGAGCAACTCACTTTAGCTATCATAATATATTAGGCTGCAAAGAGGCAAATCATGAAGATGATACATCATAATTACAACAGACTGATAACAGGTTATATGCATGTGAGAGCTATCAAAAGAGCAACACATTACATCCAAAACCAACACCAGCTATTCGAGGAGGCAGACTGGCCTTTTCCCCTTTCCCTTGTGGATTGCAGTGACACCCCCCCCCCCCCACTGAACGTCAACCTACTAATGTTTCTGCTTTCAAAACCTGATTTTTACTGGCAGGATTTTTATCCCCATAATGGCAAGTATCTGTTTTTCTTCTTACCCTAGAGGACATCATGTTGTTATCAGGGAAAAAAGCCAATCAAAGGAAAGACCAAAAATATGGGATTGGTCTCTGTGGAGAATGTGTATCTATTTTGAAAAAGTTTGCCCCTGCAGGAAATCTAATTTGCGGGTTTTTTATTGGTGCAAAAGTTGCTTTTTAGGCATTCATATATTTCCTGTAAAAGAAGGCAAAATCTGATTAACTTTTATTTCCAATATAGCCTCAAATATAGGGGCAAGATACAACTAGTTCTGGTGAAATGAGGAGCACACTGATGAAGTTTCAAAGATTTTGTTATTTACACATTGCAGGAATGTTAACAAAACAATGACAGGCAATTGTTCAAAATAATTCCCTCATAGATCCTATGTCATGATCGCAAAAATCATTATATAATATTCCTTTTATCAACAATATGCTAAGAAATTGTATACTATAGTTCTTCAGGCAAGCCAAAGCTTAAGTCGAACGTACTTGGCAAAAAGAGCATAAAGTGCATTTTAAATAATGGAATGTATGCACAATATTTAAAATATAACTGTTTGATTCTATCCATAAACATCAAACTTTTCATATATGTAAAGGAACAGTGTCTCTTGGCCATGTTTGAGTGTGACCAACAGATGGGAAAGATTAACAAAAGGAATAGACAAATGACCCTGGCCCTCGCTCCATGCATCTGAGTTTGACGCTGAAGACTGGAAAAACTCAGGTGAGGACTGTGAGGTGAGAATTTTTTTAAAAAATCTATATCTGAAATTTGTTTCTAAAAATGTATTTTAATGATGTTTTTATTCTGTTTTTATTCTGTTTGTTCACCATTCCGAAATCTTTGGATAGGGAGCGCTAATTAAATATTATAAATAAATAAATATTTATACCCTGCTTTTTAAGAGAATTCTTAACAATAGTTTAAAAAGAGGCTCTTCTTTCTTTCATCATATTATAATCTATCATTAAATTGCTGACATACAAACATTTAATGTGCTATTATTATTTTATTTATCTCACTTAGGGCGCAATCCTATGCATGTTTAGACAGGAAAAAAAAGTCTTACAGCTCTCAGCATTCCCCAGCCATACTAACCCTTTTAAGACTTTTTCTGTCTAAATATGTATAGGATTGCACCCTTATTTTATTAACTGGTGTCTATACTGGCTTTCAACACCAGTTTCCAGGACAGTTTTTAAATAAAATATAAAGGTGCTTGTCAGCTTAGGATAATTTATTTATAACATGTTTAAGCTGCTCAATAACTGAAGTTCTCTGGGCAGTGTACAGTTGGACTAAAGACATATATTACAAGATGAGCATAAAAAAATGACAAAATAAAATAGTACAAAATAAAAACAGTAGCAGAAATATCAACAGTGCATCACATTAAGAAAAAGTAAACCCAGCAGCAGGGACAAATCTGAAAGATCTGAAACGCATGAGAAAATAAAAAAGTTCTTCACCGGGGGCCAAAAGACCCCATAATGTAAACAAGCAAGCACACCTGGGGAGGAGAGTCCAGAGATAGGGCAACACCACTGGGAATCCCCTCGTTCTTGTAGCCCACTAGTATTAACTCATTTTGTGGGAACACAGGAGGGCCTAAGATACAAGGGAAAGGGCTTGGGAAAATGTCAATTCACCCAGGGCAGGAGATACCTTGGGCTACCTGTATACCATGGAAAGAAGTGAAAATGTATGGCCTGGCAGTTTGCTAGACAGCTGGATTGGGGGATAGAACTTCCACTTTCTCCTTTGCCTCTACCAGCCTGTGAAATGTGTGAAATTCAGATGTCTAAGAATTAAGCCCAGCAAACTGAAAGGTATAAGCTACTCTAGTATGATCATGTTAAGTTCTCACCTTTAGCAGGCCTATAGTATAGCAGGCAGCTCTTCTTATAGAAAGACGTGTTAACTACTGTTGAACTGTGATTTGTCTTGCAAGGGTTTTAATCACTTGATGTGGCTCAAATTTAACAAGAATGGAAACAAGAAGAGAAAATGGTCGGAGAGCTTCTAAAGATACTTTGCCAGAATGTCTTTTCCTTTTCCCTTTCCTGCTGCAATCAAATGTAGGAAGTATTTTATTTAAATGTAAATCTTTTTGTCCAGAAAATCAATTTCCCCCCAGCTTAAGTGGCATCCTGCCATTAGTACTGTGAAGCAGAACATAAAAGTAGTAGAGCACTTCCCCCCACTTTTTTTTAAACAAGGGGCAAAATCCATTCCTAAGAATATTCTGTTTCTCTGGTGACAGTTTCACCTTGACCCTTAGCTCAAAAAATTCCATTTCCCCCATGATGGACACAAAGTGACTAGCAGTGGTTTCACCTAATGAACCACAATGACTGCTGCTGAGAATATCAATCCATTTTTTTATTCCCCCCTCTCCTTCCACACCTTCACTCCAGAAGTGAGGTTGCTTTAAACACCACATCAACAAATGTAGCTCAACCCCATGAACTTTTATGACGGCAACGAAGAAGTATGATTAGAACCCTATTTTCAGTCTATAACCTCCCTCACCCCCATGTAGGTACATCACATTGAATTCAGTGGAACTTTATGCATGTATAACTTCATATAACTGCTCATAGGCAATGTCCATGGGCTTCCCGCACATAATGGTCACCGTCCAGTTATACAGATATGAGAACTTCAGTCTATGTGAGCTCAAATGAGGATTAAGGGGCCTATGTGCTTGGTCACATTTGGGTGCAATCCAGGTCCCAGTGAAGTTAACATTTCTACCAATGGTACAGGAGTAGGATTGCACCTGTCATAGTTTACTCCACACTTGCTGCAACAAGAAGTGTCACAGTGGTACAATGGCACTGCCAAGGTTGTACAGGGAGGCTCTAGGTAAGATGTCTTTGCATTCCTAGGCACTCTCCCGCTCTTCTCTCCCTACTCTACTTTTTCTTCCTGCTGTTGTATTTCTGTCCTCCCCACACTCTGGCCAAGTTCAGTCAACACGCTAAACCATGCTGCTTAACCACAAAATGCATGCATTCCCTTAACCATTTTGTGGTTAAGCAACATGGTTTAGTGTGTTGTCTGAACCAGGCCTCCCTCTCTCTCTCTCTCTCTCTCTCTCTCTCTCTCTCTCTCTCTCGCTCATTGGTCCACCCCCCTTTCCCCTCTCCTGGGGCTCTCCCTCCTTCTCTTCACTTTTCTTCCCCCTGGGGCTTGCTTCCTTCACCACCAAGCAAGCAACACCTTCCTCTGCTACTTTTAACTGTCTGTTATTATTAGAAAAGATCAGGCACACTACAGAGGAAGCTAATTTCCCTCAGGTGGAAGGGGACACCCCCATGCGAAGATGGTCTGTGCCAGCAATGCAACTGAAACAGAGTAGGAATACAGAGCAAAAGCGGTGGAGGCAGAGTCTCTGTTCTCAGTGCATGTGTGAGCTCTTGCTCACTGCTGCTGACTGGGGAGTTTCTTAATGCGACACTCCTGTGGAGCAGTGTTTGGGGACCCTCCTGCTGAGCTGAAGGAATGGTGTTTTATCCCCAGATGCAGTGGGAACTGTACCACTGCAGCTGTGGCTTTTTTCACAGCATGCTGAAATTTTCTAAATGTTAAAAGAAATGTGCTGCTGCCTGGTAAAAGGGGTGTGGAGAGCAAACTGGAGACGGTGCAGGGGGAGAAAGGAAGAGAGTGAAAGACAGTGGGGGGGGAGGGGAGAGAGAACACCAGCAGTGCGTGTCCCCTTTTGGGGTCCTCCAGGCTGTGGGGGCCTGGACCTATACCCAGTGGTCTTGCCCTGCCAGTGCCCCTGCACTTGCCTTCTAGATCACAGCAAGCCTAAATCTAAGATGGGCTAACCAGGATCAGGTGTGCCTGTACAGTACTTCTGATTCTCTTAAACACAATGGGATTGTGCTAATCCTATGTTCATTCACATTATTTTAAACAGCAGATCAATGACCAGCAGAATCAAAAGGCATAACAGAACCCTGAAGAGTGACGAATACATGCCTCCATATGCTAGTTGAAACATTTTTTTCCTTGCATAATTTATTTATTTTATTATATTTATATACCGCCCCATAGCTGAAGCTCTCTGGGCAGTTTACAAAAGTTAAAAAACAGTGAACATTAAAAACAAGTATACAGAAATTTAAAACCATCAAAAGCATAAAAACAGCAATATCCATTTAAAACAACTATTCTGGGTCAGTTAAAAAAAACACACGCAGCATACTGTATGTTGTTAACTGCCTGGGAGAAGAGAAAAGTCTTAACCTGGTGCCGAAAATATAACAATGTTGGCATCAGGCAAGCCTCGTTGGGGAGATCATTCCATAATTGGGGGGCCACCACTGAAAAGGCCTTCTCCCTTGTTGCATTACCATCCCCTGGATCTCCACCACTGATACAGTTCACACGATCAGTGGGGGAAATCACTTAGTATGAGTTGTTTCCCTTCCCCCATGCATTCCCGCTATTTGCTTAGTTACTCACACTGCATTGCAGGTTGCCATGTTGTCTGAACTCAGCATGTGGCATCATGGGGATGAATTCTAACCCACGCCACAAACCATGGCTTGTAGTAGGGGTTCTGGGATTGGTTCGAAACCACTCCTGCTGAGCCGTGTTCCAGGTTTGGATGACATGGCAATCTTTGACATGGCACGAGTGTAGAGTACGTGAGAGGCATGCCCAATGGGAGTAGTCCATACTGCGTAGTTTCCCCTCCTGATCCTGAGAACCCAGCCAGTGTTACAGCTCTAAATTACCCTGGGGGGGGGTAGCCATTATTAACTTTGCCACATAAACATGGGTTGGGGATGTACTAATTGAGCTGTTGGACAGCAGCACTAACCTTCAAGGGGCTGAAAGTGGTTACAACTGTTGCCTTCATGCTTTTGAGACTTTGTTAGACAAGCAAAATCTGCCAGATGATAAATCTATTGTACCGCTAATGTAGCTTATGACAGGTGGCAATTCTCTTGTGGTAAAACTAGTTATCCAAGTTTAAACACTGCAAAAATGTAGTATGAACATTACTGTAAGTGTAGGTAAGTTTTGATATATGAATTCAGATAATCCCAGGTAACTTGTGCTGTTAGCTGAAGGGAGAAATGTATTTCCCCATTTTTAGTTCATTGAATGCTGACAAGCACATTTAGGGGGTTGTCAAAATTCACTGGTGAATCTCTTGATTTTTCAGACATTTACAAAAAGTAGCTAGCATCATCAACATTAGGGGTGTGCAAAGTGGGTCTTCTCTGCCCCAAAATTGGGGGCGGAGCTCCATTGAGAGAGTTCTCCACTTTGATTTTCTGAGGGGGTATGTCTCTCTGCACCACCAGATTACTCCTTAGAAAACCACTCCGATAACCACTTCATTATAGGCTATGACAATTAACCAAAAAACTTACACCATTTTTAAAGATAAAGAGATGAAACTTAGCGCAACAATAGCTCTCAAGGAGTGCTTTAGACATGCCAACTTTGAATAAGTTCCCTTCATCCCTTGATTTTTTAGGAATTTTTTGAGGTTTGACAACTCAGCTGCCAAAAGTTTGACAGTCATTAGACTATGGCAATTAACGAAATGCTTACATCTCTGTCATTTTTAAAGATAAAGAGATGAAACTTGGCATCATGATAGCCCTTAAGTAGTGCTTTAGGTGTGCCATGTTTGAAGCTGATCCCTTCATACCTTAATTTTTAGGATTTTTTTTAAAAAAATCCCACCTGATTCTGCATTAATTCACCCCTGCACATTTATGGAGGAAGGTTTTATCCTTTACTTGGCTGTTTTTGGAGAATTAAAGTGAGGAGAATCTATAGAAGACCAATAAAATAATGAAAAATCTTTTTGACTCTGGCATAAGGGAGAAAAACTCTCCATATTTATTGTAAATGTCTCACTTGTGACTAAGGGCACAGTCCTCTGGATAGCTGGTCGGGTACTGAGGGGTGTGACTTTTTCTAGTCTAAACATATATAGGATTGTACCCTAAATTATTTTTTAATCTCTAATAGAAGCACTTTAAAATGTTCTAGAAAAATATATATTCTGTGGGATTATATTATGACATTATTGCATTAGAATTTAAGTATCCTTAAACATGAATCTAAAAATTAGCCCATTCCCAATTCAGCAAAGTTTAAAATAATATTTGAAGTGTCTGTTGGAGAAGCTATTTAATTAGTATGAGCAATGATAAGTCTTGGGCACTTTAAAGACTAACAAATTTATGATGGCATAAACCTTCGTGTTCCACTGTAGTCCACAAAAGCTTATGCCATAATACATTTATTGGCCTTTAAGGCGCCTCAAGACAGTTGTGCTGTTTTATTGCAACAGAATAACTAATATGGCCACCCATGTGGAAATTAATTAGTATGGTTACTTTTAAAATTAAGGGTTATTTAAAAAGAAAGGTTGTGATGCAGCACAGAAGGCTGTCAGACTGAAAAGTCACATTGTATAATCTCTTGCACATGTAAGTGGGCTCTCAGGAATGTAACCTAGGATGCAATCCATAAATGTTGCGCCAATACTCTGCTTTCCCCTGCCAGTGGTAGTATAGACAGATAACCCTCAGCAAGCCCTAGACATATCTTAGCTGTGAGACACTGTGTGTCTCAAAGACTGTGGAACAATTGCAGAAAAGGCTTGTGACTGATCAGAAAAGATGCCACTGGCTTTTGGCTCTTAGTTGTGAATCGTGACTGTTGCAGTCAGATATTGTAATGTGCCATATGTGTAGTGTGGCATTCAGTCAATGGTATGTCTGGGAATGCCCGGTGCCATTGCTAAAGGCCTAAGAAGCAATAGTTCAGCACAACAGTTTTGTGCATGGTGTTGTGGTTTTGGCTTTGCAAATAGGTATCAGATCAGGCATCCAGATGTGGATCTCTCCTCAACAGATGTACTTTGAAAGTGCATAAAATCTGGGTAGGATAGAAGTTAGAAACTACACTGAACACTCAGGGCTGCACATGCTATAACAGGTAGTCATGAATGCCAGCTCTAGTTAGTACCAATCACCTGAGGGGGGAAGGAACTAAACTCAGGATTCCTCACTTCCCCAATATATCTTCAACACAAGTGCTGATCCCCATTGTCACAACTGACAAGGCCAAACCAACCATCTTTTCAGCAGGTGCACTTCAGATCCTCGCTGCTGTTGTACATAAGGATCTGCAGCTTAGTACCTCTGTTGTTGGTTTTCTTTAAAATGTATTTTATTTGTGGTGGAGTGTTCCCTTGGATGAACACTTTGATAGCTGCTTAGTGTCTTTCTTTGCTAAAGGTTTTGGCCAATTATTCCACAGGTATCAAAAGAAATATACCACTATGAGTAAACAGAGAAAAGCCTAATAATTTCTAAAGCACATTACCAAACAATATTATGAATTCAGAACAATTCTGAATTCATAAGAAGGTGTATAAACAGTGCTGCACAAGTTCTATACTATTTTAGTATGAAAGTGATGTGCTGACAGTGCGTTAGGCTGAAGCACTGGCATAAAAATTGAATTTTTATTCAATTTTATTCAATTTATTCCTGCACTCTGGACACGGAATAACGGGCTCAAGTTAAAAGAAGCCAGATTCCAGCTGGACATCAGGAAAAACTTCATGACTGTTAGAGCAGTACGACAATGGAATCAGTTACTTAGGGAGGTTGTGGGCTCTCCCACACTAGAGGCTTTCAAGAGGCAGCTGGACAACCATCTGTCAGGGTTGCTTTAGGGTGGATTCCTGCATTGAGCAGGGGGTTGGACTCGATGGCCTTGTAGGCCCCTTCCAACTCTGCTATTCTATGATTCTATGAATTTGGGAAACCAATCCTTTATTCATAAATCCTGATGAAGTGAAAGATAACACTATGACTGTAACAAGGGTTTCTTTACTGGTTAAATCATCGTGTATTTTACATTGTGGATGTGTAGTGTAGTGGTTAAAGAGACTGAACCATAAATCAGGAGGTCCACTAGTTGTAATTAAAGATTACAACTAGATAATGCACCTTGAGCCCTTGAAATGGTAACCCTTTAATTATAGGAGTATCCCTTTGAGCTGCACATATTGAGTAAGGTTTGTTTGTTTAGAGCAGGGCTGGGCAGAAGGTAGATCTCCAGATGTTTTGAACTTCTAACCCTCAGAATGGCCAATGGTAAGGAACGTTGGGAGATCTATATATCTTTTTTCTGCCCATGTCTGATTTAGAAGTCTTCTGAGTGTCTTCTCTACCACACGGCCTAGCTGAGAAGAACTGAATTTTTAACCTTGAAAAGTCTGGTTTGGGTAAGTTAAATATTCAAAAATTATAAGGGATATAAGAATGCCTATGTTTGTTGTGTGGCCACATTATCTAATTAAAAAAAACATGTTAAAGGGGTTGTCCTTAACTGTACTATTTTGTTCTTTGTATTGAATTATTCCAGTTATGTACTATTAAGTATCTATAAAATGTTTTGTTTATTCATATTATTATTATTATTATTATTATTATTATTATTATTATTATTATTATTATTTTATTTATATAGCACCATCAATGTACATGGTGCTGTACAGATTACACAGTAAATAGCAAGACCCTGCCGCATAGGCTTACAATCTAATAAAGTTGTAGTAAACAATAAGGAGGGAAAGAGAATGCAAACAGGCACAGGGAAGTGTAACCAGGCACCGGGTAGGGTGAAGCTGACAGTATAGGGTCAGAACAAACTCAATATTTAAAAGCTATAGGGAAAAGAAAAGTTTTTAGCTGAGTTTTAAAAGCTGTGATTGAGTTTGTATATATTTGCTCATTTGGTTCAATTCTTTGCTTCTGTACAGGTCCTTCTACTTTCAATCTTAAGCAAAGTAAGGAAATATTACAGAGGCACTTCGCCAGCGTTAGGCATTATTAATTTTAATCTGAATGAGAACATGTTTAAAGAATTTTTAAACTTGCTTTCTGCAATGCAGTAAACAAATGTGTTTGGATATTTAGCTAGGCTAAAATTATAACGCAGTTGGGCAATTGAGAATTTACCATGTTAACCCCCAGTTCTGTTGATACCAAATAACTATAACACGTTTGTAAATTTTCATGTGTAAATTTAATGAACAAGAATCAGTTCATTAGTTTATCACAACTAGATGAAAATTCCTTGTAACAGCAGAAACACCCGTGTCATTATGTTATATTTAATGGCTAATTAATTAAAGTTCCTCAGTAGTTTCAATGTAATAATATTGTTTTAAAAGTTTGCAATCTGAATGGGAAAGCCTGTGCAAATGAAAGAGTTCGCTGTCTTGGCTTTAGGGAAGGTTTGTGTACCGACCTTATAATAAAGTTTAACATCTGTACCTTCAAAAGTTGGTATGAACACAATGAGAAGAGGGAAAAACTAATTAAAGCAAATTAGCTTAATGTGCACATGCAGGATAAGACAGATTACTTCTTAAAATCCAAGAAGATAATAGCACCCATATGGGATATGTTTTTGGCATTTTTCATATAAATTGGACAGTTTTACAGGATAAATATGGTACAAAAGTCCTTACAGGCAATTATGTCTTTCCAGTGCTGGTGGCTGACATCATAAAAGTATAATTTTAATTGCTATTAATTGCATTAAGTCTACTCTTATTGAATACTTAATGCCATCTCTGACAGTAGTACTAATTTATATACTTTAATGAAGCTTTCATACCAGATATTTGGAATTATACGAACACTTACACAATGTTAAAAGCTTCACATTTTACTGGTTAGAAAGCTTTGGTTACAAAGGCATCTTATTCTATAAATGTTCATTTCCCTTGTCATAATAAGAGATTAACATGAGTGTTTCTGCAAGATACATGTTTTGGAATGTAATTTATGTTTCAGAATCTATTTTACTTTTCAGACATTACAGTACTGGCTTCTGACAGGCTGCAGGCAATAAGGCAAAGTGAATTGCATTGGGGTGTAGTTAAAATGAAGGCTTCAAATCATCGCCTTTCATGTAACTATTATTTTCTGAGATGATACCTTTAGCATATGGTCAAATGCCTTATTAAAGGAAGGTTGCTGCTGCTGCAATGTTATGTGACACGTTTGTCTACCACAAAAGAAAAGCAGTTAAAGTAAAGCAGTTGAAATATATAGTAACAGAAGTAAAACATGTTTTTAACAGAAGAGAAATCATGTCCAAAGACTTGCTGTTGACTTCTTTGCTCACTGTCATTGTAATTTCACTAATTCTACTGGTTACTCTAGTTTTCTACTGTTACTGTGACTTGCATTATTAAAAGATGAGAAATTAATTCATCTCAATCAGAGCTAGTTTCAATATTTGTGAATTTGTAAGCATCCTGGTTACACTAATGGAAAAAAATACATCCATTATTACCTTCTAATTTGTTTTCAAGTTATTTTTTTTCTAAAGCTACATAGTCTCTTTAAAGTGGTCAAGGCACTATACATGAAATAAATTATTGAATCTGCTTTAATGAACTCCCAGACCTTTTGTAAATTTGAGTCTGCTGTCAGAGCTCTGCAAATGTTAATGAACAAAAGGGTATAAAAATAAAAATAAAAAAGCAAATTGTTAGTGGGAAAACATGTCATTCATTTTTCCTGTGAGCTACCAAAGCTCTTTATAATTAAGGTGATGCCCCTTATGGATCTTGTGATGATGCAGAATGTTTTTCAGTAGTTTTCTATGAGAGAGATTTCAATGTTGACACAATTTCAAAGGCATATCAGTGTCAGATATAGCTGCTGGGTGTCAGTTACCAATTCCACTCCAGTTTCTATGGATCATCACATAAATCACACAGAAATGCTTTCCCCCTTTAAGAGGTGTGTTACCAAGTTTCCACTGTTCTAGTTTTCAAAGTCCAAAAGGAGGGTGGGAAAAAAATACACCCAGAATTTAACAGTAATGGTAGGTGATTTAGATATGATTTAGTACAATGTCTAACTTGACAAGTGATAGTTTGCATGTGATACTAGAAATGAAAGCAGACAAGCAGGTCTGAGCCATGGTTTGCCTTGGAGGTTAAACCATTGTTTGGGTTTTAAACTATGGTAAGCACAAAGCATGGTCAAAACATGATGCCTGAACTGAGCTGATAGCTGTGGTTCTACATAAGAGGCTTTGGCTCAGGACAAAAGGTATCACCCTGCTTCTTGAGTTAACTGCACCATTCCACTCCTCTGCAGGACTGGCCAGAATGGGGGGGGCAGTGGGGGCAGTTGGCATGGGCCTACAATTTTGAGGGGGCCTACCCCAAGTCCCCCTGGTAAAGGGGGACCCTTTGGTAAAAAATTTGTTTCAAGGTAGCTTCAGTGTCCTAAAATGAATGAAGTCATACTTTCGGTCCACAATGGTGCAAGAATGTTTGAATTGATTAGTAGTTACATTAACATTACAAGGCAAAGTTGCTTGATTTTGTTGTTGTTGTTGTTGTTGTTGTTGTTGTTGATGATGTTGATGATGAATTTGCCCAAAGAAAAGCATGGAAAGCATTACTGAATGTGAAGAAGTGATGTCTTATATACATCTTGAATAAAAGTGCTTGCCATTACCTTTTTAAAAAATAAATCGTTCTAGTTCATATGTATTTAGAACTGTTTAAAAATACTTAATGAGCAGTTTGAAATGGGGTCTACATTTCCCATCTGGCCCAGGCCTATTACGAGCTTTGTCCGGCCCTGCTCCTCTGTATATTCACATAAGCATATTTAGCTGTGATCTCCCTTTAAAAGTTCTCCTCCTGAGTGAAGGAGGAGATGCAGACATAGCTAGCAAACCCCCAGCTTAGCATGGAGAGGTGGGAATAGTTACCATCACTATTCTCCCACTGTCAGAATAGACAGCTGTGGCATGGCGTATTTTACTTGCACCTTATGCAAATATGCAACATGTTTACATCATTCCCTTTGCTCCTCCAGCTACAATGCAGGAGAAGGGTGGACTGTGCACCTGAGACAGCTACAAAGATACCATGGAAGGAAGTCAAGGGACTTGCAGTGGTCATTCTGAATGGAGAGATGGAAAAGGGAGTTGGATTCTTGCATTCTTGATTATTATAGCACGGATGAAGAAGAGAGTGGCTCTTGGAGTTAGGTCTGCTAATGGCAATAAGAAGGGGTGCTGAAGCCAAATGATGTAACATGAGTGGACAGAATCACCTCTGAGCAGCCAACTGATTGTAGCAGTATCAGCAGGAAAAGAAATGTAACGACAATGTAAATGACCTTATGAAAAGCAGCTCTAAGGTTTTGTAGCTGTTGGTTTCAGCCAGGCCAAAATCTAACGTGTCACAAACAAAATTACTCAGTTTTATCGTTCAACTGCAGTAATCTTGATCACATTCAGACTGATGTAGTTCTAGTCAGATTATGTAGTGCAGTATTCTTTCCCCTCTGGGAAGAATGAGGAAGTAATGAGGGACAAAAGCGGGGTTGGAGAAGCATTGGTAAGGAAACATGATCCCCCCATGTTTTCCCTTTTAAATTCTGTCTATATTTCAGATAATATCTGCTTCTCTTTAATTTTTTAAAATTGTTTAATGTTCTTGATGATATTTTCAGAACAGGGTCATTATTACAACAGAAATTCTTGTCTTTTTATACATGACCTAAAGCAATGTTCATTGTATATCTAGATTAGATTCTGCTAGGAAATTGCTTTAAAGGTATTCTTATGTGCATCGCTTTTGTGCTGATCAAAGTTACAGATACAAAGTGAATTTATTATGGATTATTCAGACAAAAAAAAATCTCTTTGTATATAGTCATTCAAGTGAAAACAAATACAATCCATTTTTTTCACCTGTACATTTAGGCCAAGATTGCCACTAATCCTTCAGGGCTTGAAGATGAATGGTTTGGCAAAAATAAATACATCTTAAAACCTTCTATGGAAAAAAAATCATTATGAACAACCAAAATTGAATATGAAACACTTCAATCTAAGTTTAAGCAGCATTAAAACGTGTTTAGAGACAAGTGGCCCAGTTTTGATACAACACAATCCTCTGACTTCTTTTTTAAAAACACCTTCCTGTTTTGACACTCATTAAAAATATAATATTGATAATTTCTTCCTTTCCCCCCTTTTCCTCTAGTATGAGGTAATTTTCACATGACTAATTGTGCTTAACAATGGATTCCCAGTTAAGTTTGTTAACAGTTTTAAACAAGAATCATAAAGCCAGACTTCTCACTATCAATATTATTTCCTTCATTGACACCCAGCCGTAAAAAATCATGAAAGTAAAGTTGTTGGTATTTGACTGTGTGTTTCTCCTTGTCACCCCTTCCCTCTCTAATTCCCTAGTATTATGTACAACTGTAACCAACCCAGATTAAAATGAACCCAGAGACACACTTTACTTTGAGTATCCTGGTTTACTTTTACAGCCTGCTTCTGATCTCTTAGTCTTGGTTTATTTGTCTATTTGCATGGCTTTTCTGCTTGAACAAGAAATACCTCTATTGTTTTATCTAATTGCCCTCAACATTCACTGTTGACAGCAAGACAATCTCTGTTCCTATGACTCATCAATGGCATTGAACCATGGTCTGCAAAAGCACTGACTTCCAAAACGTCCCAACACTTTGTATGAAGATAGCTTTATATATTAGCTTGTTCACTTTAATACTTGGATAGCAACAGGAGTGACAGTTAAATGCACTCTTCCTACCCATACACATTTACTTTATAAATATCCGTTCAGTATTTACAAAAGAGAAGGAAGGAGGAATTAAAATGGCAGACTACATACTTCCAAGGTAAACATCTCTGGAGCACAACTCAGGGCATAGCTAGTCCTAAGGTTTATCCCTGGATCGTCCAGGGGTCAAACCTGTTCATCTAGGTGACACACAGGGGATCCAGTGCTCAGGCAGGGGCGAACCCTGGATGATCCCAGGATAAACCTTAGGTCTAGCTGTGGCCTCAGTTTATCAATGGGAGTACTTAGATATATTTCCACTAATCAATAGGAATTCTTAGAGATATTTCTATGGTTGACTCCAATTGTGGGGAAACTACGTAAAACACATTTTTTCTATAGTCACTTTGCCAGCCAGGCTAGCCACATTAAAATTGCTGCAAACACATATGAACACCAGATGCAAATCCTTAATCCCAAGGCTAATACATATTGGTACGAATTGTATGAAACCATTGTAGTTACATTACAATAGGTTTGTGTGAAAAATTCAATCCCTTTACACATTTTTAAAACCATACTAACCCTGTTCAGAAGACACTTTAAACCACAGCTTTAACCATGGTGAATAAGGCAAAAAGCCTTATTCACTGTGGTTAAAGCCATGGTTTAAGGTGTCTTCTGAACAAGGCCACTGTTTTTAAATCTTTCAAGTTTTTAACCACACAAAGAAGGAATACTAATACTAAAACCATGGCATGAATGAAAATGGCTTTTCATTTTACTAGTAATCCTGTACACTGTTTCTAACTTTACTAATGTAAGTTTTATTAATGGTATCTGTAATTCACATGATTATGTGGACAGTGTTCCCATTTGAATGAATGGGACTTACACACGCACACTGTATGAAAATTGCAACCCATATGTTTACTTGGGCTCAGTATGTTTGCCTATCAGTTATATTTTATGTGAAAGGAAAAGAAAGAGGAAGAAGTTAAGCTGGAGACAGAATGGTCCCCAGGGGATCTGACAGAAAGTGAATAGCACAGGGGAGCTGATGGAGGATCAGAACAGAGAGCTGAAAACTAGGAAAGGATTAAAGTGACACCAAGAAGCTTTGTAAGGATCAGAGTGAAATGGGGTGTGGGTATGGAAGAGAAAGCATGACTTTGGCATGAAAACATACCAAGCCCCCAAACCATTATATTCTCAGGAGACATGCCCAAAGCTATGAAACCATAAAAAAAAAGTATGAAAGAGAATCTAGGTCAGAAAATGTTGGAGTTTTGTCTGAAATCTCTTAAGTGAAAGGAAATGCTGATCTCTGTAAGGCATACTTCTGTACCCAAAAGGCCTCTTATCAGTGGGTGATCTCTGTTCATCCTTAACACACCTCATTGAATTTTTGACTACTCTGAACTATAGCATGGGTATTTTGGATTTTTAGAAAAGTTCATTATATGGGGGTGGGGGAATAACAGCCCTGGCTGTATTCCATGGTACATTATATATTTTTCAAGTAGACAGAAAAAAGCCATGAGCAATCTATGAGGGATGCACTTCCATCCCAATGGATGCAGATCAGTAGGTCAAGGAAAGAGACAAAGATTATTGATAGAATGAAAATATTTTTCAAAAATAATAATTAAATCATCCCATTCATTTGATAGTGTTTATTGCTGCCTCCCCCAAAATAGGGATGTTACAATCTCACCTGCTGCACCACATCATTTCCACCACACTACCCTGTAGCTCCACCCACCTATCCAAATCTTCTATCTGCTCCATCAGTGTAAGTCCTGATAGAAATAGTCAGTGTTCCTCAAGATGTTAGAATCAAACAACACTGGAATTCTGTTGACCTCATGCCCTGCTTGTAAGGTTTCCAGAGGAATTTGACGGGTCATAATGTTGGACTAGGTAGAGACCAGAGACTTATCTAAGCCTACAAACTGAAACCAAGATAGAGGCAGGAGCTGAGCCACACACACATAACTACTCCCTTGTCCTCACATTTGCTGCTGCAATACAACAGCCATTACACAGAAAGATGTAGAATGAGGCCAAGAAAAAGCTTGTCCAAGGCCTCAAACTGAATACAAGGCAAAGGTACTCTAGTAAATGAGTATGTAATGCTATGTATTGTAATATGAGTATTACTACTATGTATTATTTCGATAGCATGTTTAGTGCTTTTTGCAATTCTTGTCACATTTATCATCAAACTGCCCTGTGAGATAGGTTAAGAGCATCACTTTTCCAAGGTCACCCTGAACTTCATAGTTTCATCTGGGTGATGGTGGCATGACATTGAGAAGGAAATGTCAATCAGATAAGGTGAAAGGGGAGGTTAGAAAAAAAGGTCAGGAAATTATCAGTGCAAAGGTGATACTTCCTATCTGTTGATCCATACCAAGAAAGGAGAGACAGAGAGAGAACAAATAGAGGTGCATCAATGTCAGATTCTGGGGGGTGGGTGGGTTGTAAAACTTTCCTGTGTGAATTGGGTTTCAAAAGGCAGAATTAAGCAAGTGTGGTATAATTTTAATTTCATTTGGCATTTTATTTTTCACTGGTATGTTTTGATTTATTTTTAACTGTTGCTATCCTTCCTGAGACCTTGAGGCAAATAGAAATGGGATTTATAGTAAGCAGTAGGCCACTTGCCATGGCCTCACAAAATATTACTTAAACCATGAATTTGTACCATGAATTACAGAAATAAGAAGAACACATAAATGTATTTAACATCTGAGACAACTTCTATTAGTGGCATCTCTTGGCCATTGTAACATGGGTGTTCCAGGAGGAAAACACAATAGACAACCTTTTGCATTTTTATTGTATTCCCTTGTCCTGGTTTTGTTATAACTTGCTCCGCTATGCGCTATGGCCATAATATACTGCATTTGTCCACTACGAAGCAGCCACGTTTATTTATTGAGCACGTGCATTTTTAGTGACATCCCTTATGGTTAATAAATTCAGTAATTGCCTTTTCTGATTTGTAGCCAAGGGCAATTAAGAAAATAAAGTTGACTTGCTGCTGCTTGTAGCTGAAGAGAGTTTGTGATGAAGTTACTGCATGTTAACAAGCAATATTTTAAAAGCCCATTCAGTAACAGCCTTTAGTCAGGTTTTAATTGACCAATATGGATTATTTTGTTAAGACTTCTCACCGAAGTTGAGAGGCGAGCAAAGTGGCAGACACTTTCGACAAGAGGCATCTCAGGCAGTTGTGAAATGTCTGTATCCATGACAATACGAGGATTGATTGCTTCATTCTACAAGTACCTGCATTCAATTAAGCAATACACTAAGATCAAATCCAGAGCAATTAGTGTCATAGCATGTGACTAGAGAAATATAGCATATTAGTAGGAATCCTGGGATCTCTTCGTTTATACTGTATATTATTCCTTCCTCATGTGTTTACTCTGGAAGATTATGTTCATGATTGCCTTGGTGTCAGATTAGTGTCATTTTGTAGTTAGTTAGTGGACTGCCTGTCACCCTTTGACCAACCTGTCTCTCATAGCTGTGGTGTTGCTGCAACTCTTTGAAGCACCAATATAGTGTCTCAGGGCTTTGCTAGACCTGCCGGTTTACGCCGGCAGGCGGGGCCAAGGCGCGCTAACGTTATCGCGCCTCGCCCAGGCTTCCAGATGGCGGAGTCGCAGGGAGGACGCAAGCCGTGCGGCGTCCGCCATTTTTTTCGTTTGTTTAAAGGGGCCACGGGTGGCCCGAAGACTGCGGCAAGGTAAGGGGTGTTTTTTTTAAAACCGGGGGGGGGAAGGATGGCAGGGTGGGTGGCAAGGGGGGAGGGCGGGTGACAGAGGGAGCGTGGCACTCCCTCTGTCACCCGCCCTCCCCCCTTGCCACCCCCCTGCCATCCTTCCCCCTCCCCTCTCTTTCCCCCCCGCCCCCGGGTCGATGGGCACAGCGCTCATACGAGCGCTGTGCCAGGCAGGTCCGCGGCTTTTCGCGGCTACTCATAAGTAAGCGAGTAGCCGCAAAAAGCCGCGGAAGTGGCTAGACGTTCCCCAGCTCTGGCCTGAGGCCAGAGCTGGGGAAAAAGCGCGCCATAAGCGAATTCGCTTATGGCACGTTGGAGGAGGCCTCACTGTGGCCTGCCGCCGGATTCCCCTGTGCGTCATCTGGACGCACAGCAGGGAAACCGGGTTGGAAGGCGCGCTAAGGCCTCATCTAGCGACGCCCTCAGTGACTCGTTCTCTCTCTTTTTTTGGAAGTGGAGTTTTGCCCCAGAGTTGCATTACAGCATGTTTCATTCCATTAAGTTTATTGCATTGTTTCATCTGTTCTGCTCTCAGTTTTTTGCACAAATTAATTTTTACTGCCAGTGAGGTACTGCACTAGAAAATGTGAGTTCAAATTCAACATAACCTTGGATCAGCCTCTACCTTTCAGTCTAGCCTACCTACCAAGGTTCATGAGTAGATAAAATGGGCTAATTCCTATGCATGCTACGCTGAATTCCTTACAAATGTGATAGAAGGACAGAGAGATCTACATTAAGTTTCCTTGTGTAATGTAATATTTAACTATTCTCTTTTTGACAGTAGATCCAAATTAGACATATAAGAAAATTTATTTTTCTCAGAGTGGTCATCTTCTGCATGCCAGAAATACAATTCTGGTTGAGAATTTACTTGGATACATTCTTTATTTCTTAGCCAAAGGCCACCACTAATTTAGATACAACTATTATGGTTGCTCTGCCAAACTACAGTCAGCTATGCCAAGGCAAATTATTCATCCTCAAAGGTGATCCCAGGCCAATGTACATGAAATTATTAGATAAATATAATATAGCCATAAACATGAAACAAAGACTTAAAAAACAAACTAGCAACTATTTAAAATCTACTTAGATAATATATTTAATTCAAGTTAAAATTTAAAAATTCAAATTCTCCTTAAAATTCCTGGCAAACAGGAACAATTTAATTTGGCACTTCAAATAATATATAAAATATAGAGAGTTATCTCCAATATCATCTCCCTCGGAAGGGCGTTATGAAACCAGGGCACCCCCAAAGAGAAGACTTTTTGCAGATGCATAGTGCCCTTAGCAAATAAAAGTATATTCTTTTGCTGTTTTAGTTTCATCTTGCTTCACTAGATTTTAAAGATGATTGTTAAAGAGAGTTACCTATTACTAGAAATTAAAACAACTCCAGTGGACAAAACATACAATGATATTTTTCAGACAATACCCTAATGTCCACAAGTTGTTTTAAAAGCTGAATAAAATCACCTGCCATAAATTCTACCTTTCACTGTTTAACAGGATGAGCCGCGCTACCTGTGGTCACTTAGAAGAAAGATACATACAGTGTATGAAATCTGAAATATAGCTACTGAATATCTTCCACTTGTATTTTCACCGGCCAGAGAGTGCCAACATACAGAGACTAATAAACAATATACAGGTAAGAGCTGAAGTGACCTGCTGCATGTTTATTCTTCAGCATATCAGTTCTGTTATCTCACTAAGAAGCTGGATCAAAGAATGTGTCAAATCTTTAACCTACCAAATTAAATTTCATCCACTTGCGACCTTAAGACTTTGCAGCAGAAACTGTATATATAGAGCAGATGATCAGGATAAAAGTGGAGGGAAAACTTCTGGAAATAGACTTAAAACTTTAGCTCCCTATGGCTTAACCTTAAAGACAATATATCTGCTTAACATCAAGCAGTTTTCAGAACTCTCCTTGAGAACTTTTTTTCCTTTTTCTGTGATTCATGCTACACTCTTTATCTGCTCACACTATGCACCTTTTAATGTTCACATGGTAAAGTCACTTTCTAATATAGCAAAAGGCACATTAACTAATAAGTGACATAAAAATAAGCCACTTGAAAGAATCCATGTCTGTCTTCAGACTGTGCATTTGTAGACCACAGAATAAAACAAACCTGCCAATCATGCCCCCCACATAACAAGGTATGGGCCAGAGAATAGTCAAAGCCATTGTAAGAATATTTTAAGGCACCAGCAAAAGTAGTAAGTATCTGGCAATAACTGATAGAAATTCAAACAACCATATTTTGCCTCATTATCAATCTCAAATCTTTGCAGTTTGCATGACTGAGTGTGAGCCAATGTAACAGAGTCCTATACCTGTGGCTGCTGTTGAAAAACAGCAACGGTGTGCATTGTCCTCCTCCATAATGTCCTGTAGAACTGTTGTGTCCTATGATCAAAGCATTTAACTTTCCCCTGCCCTCCTCTTAGCCATCAGAGGTGCAGAGCAGAAAATGTGTGAAGACAGAATACTATAACATCGAGATACAAGTAAGTTCTAATCTACTAAATGTTTAAGAAGGCGAAGGGTAACATCTAATTTTGCCTTGTTTGTGTGGTGAACCATCAACTTTCCAGGTGTCTTAGTACCAATTCCCAGTGCTTCATAGTTGAGGTGGCAGGTGACTGGAGATAGGGCCATTTTGGTTGTGGCACCCCAAGTTCAGGATGTGCTCTAAGGGCAATTTGCTTAGCACTGACTTTATGTTCTTTTTGGAGTATGGGTCAAAACCTTCTAATTTGTCAAGGCTTTTATATTTTAATTAATTATTTTGTTAACTGCTCTATTTTTTGTTTTTGTTTTATATAAGCTGCTCTGAGAACCTCTTCACATGAAGAGTAAGGTAAATAATTTATTATTACATTTATATCCTGCCCTTTTACCTCTTGCAAAGAACTCAAAACAGCTTACATTGTCACCCTCTTCCTCTCCTCTCTGTGAAGTAGGTTAGGCTGAGCATCAGTGACTGGCCCAGTGAGCTTTATGGATGAATGGGGACTAGAGCCAGAATCTCCTGAGTTCCAGTCCAGCACTCTAACTACTACACCACACTGGCTCTCTAAATTCATTAAAAACATACGTATATATTCTGCTAATACTGACTGCGTTCGCACGACGTGCTGATCTATGATGGATTTTTTGCTTAAACAACACACTGTTGGTGTGTTGGTATGTTGGGTTAGTGTGTCATGTGAACCTAGACTGTTTTTTATCATGGTGGCTTGTTTTTCCATAACAAACCATCCTGATAACCCATGGTTTGTTGTAGGGGTTGATTTACCCACAATGGCATGCCATCTGAACCTGGACACACCAACCCATCATGGGTAAAGTGCATTGGTTAGTGAGCTACTTGGCAAGAGTGTCAGAAACCCCTGCCGCTCTTACTGAGCACAACTGGAATCATGGCCAAGCTGCTACTGGCGCCCCTTTCCCTTGCCAAGGACAGCTCCGCCAACTGTGCCGAAACTGGGATGCCAGGAAGATCGAGGAGGGAGGGGAGGGAAACCATCCACACATCGGTGGTGTGTCCGATCGTCTGTCAGATGCATGAACCACACACTGTAGGTTGTTTACAAAATTACCCATGGTGTATAGTGTGTCGTGTGAATGTGTCCACTTAGTATAAGCAGAACTATAACACTTTATTTCCTGCTCCTGGGAACAAGGACTGTAGATTCAGGTTAACAACTTTTAATCGATCCTGCAACAAATAATTCCTGACTATGTAAAATATTCTAAGTACACACAATGTGCCAGCATTTTAATACTTGTCACAGTCTCATTGAACTTGAATATCTTAATTTTCATATTTTTACCATGTATGTTTTCTTATATCTATGCCTATTCCCTGGCCTGTATCTAATTCCTGATTTCTAGCTGAGACTCAGTCATATGTTGACAATAATCAATAGTGCATGAAGTATTCGAGCAACTTCACATAGATAAGATGCAAACACATCTGTATTCAGAATTTGTCATCAGTACACCAATCTTTTGGCAGACATAGTGGAAAGAAAAGCTATGATATTGTGCTTTGCAGACACATTAGTGACAAGAAAGACACAATAAGCAATTTCCTCAAGTTGAATGGATCTCAAATAGATGTTCTAGACAGATTCATCAGAGTCAGACAAGCAAACAATGCAAACATAGCTGCAATGGATTGTCCACAACTCACAGCTGTGAACAGAACAGCATGAAACATACTATTACTGTACTGGTGGATCTATTTTATTCAGTCAAAAACAATATTTTTCCAAAGATTATTCAACTAATCCCTATGTAACAGAAGAATTTGTTTGATTTTTTTTATCTAGTGTGCCCAGTGAACATAAAATCGGCCTCGGTTGTGTGAGATACATGGTTTCAAATTTTAGCTTTCCTATAGATTCATTTTGTAGTAGTGAGCAGTTCTGCTTTTTTACCTTCAGTTTTCCATCTGCATGGGATTAATATTGATCTACCTGTCCAGAGTTGTTGTGAGGCAAAATATCATAAGAATGGAATGCACTTTAGAGATATTTAGAAATATAAAGACATTTTTTTACAGAAAGGTTATAAAGTAGCAGTAGCTCTTTTGCAGTTAACAGAATTTATTCTTCACACTGAGGCTCTGCATAATTTGCGAAATTAAAATGAGAGAAAATATACAAAAAGATGCTAAAATGTGATGGTCTGGTTAAAATAACCCCAAAGACCTGCTCCAAATGTGATATATAAGAAAGCATTTTTGTGTAGAAAATAGTGAGAAACCTGTATGTAATCAATTGATTGCATGTATGTGTAGTTTCCTAAATGCATATATGTATTTTGCACAATGCATGATTATTACAAAATGATTTTCTTGCAGACAGAAGTTTGCTCTGCCCTGGTATCTCTCAATGCTGAAGCAGTTGTGGCAACTTCTAGTTTCTGCTGCCCACAGGCTCCATGGATCTCACAGTCACAGCATCCTCATAGTACAACCAATGGTAGTCCCCACTGAGACCTTCTGTCCATCTGCTCCATAGAGGCAGTAAGCAGAATTATTTGCTACACCAGGTACTAAAGGACACAAGAGACTCTCATTCTAAAAAGTCTTACATGGCTTAGGACCACAATACCTGACGGAACGCCTTTCCCAACATGAACCTATCCAAGCACTATGATCAACAACTAAGGTCCTCCTCTGGGTGTCTACTCAGAGGACGGCAAAAAGAGAGAAGGCCTTCTCTGTGGTGGCCCCCCAACTGTGGAATGATCTTCCTGACGAGGTCCGTCTGGTGCCAACATTGTTATCTTTTCGGTGCCAGGTCAAGACTTTTCTCTTCTCCCAGGCATTTAGCAATATGTGATAAGCCTGGGTCTGTTTTTTTAGGCTCACAGTTTTTTTTAAAGTCGTTATAGCGGTTTTAAATGTATATATATATTGTATGTTTTTGTGGTTTTTAAT
Organism: Elgaria multicarinata webbii; assembly: GCF_023053635.1. Classification (NCBI taxonomy): domain Eukaryota; kingdom Metazoa; phylum Chordata; class Lepidosauria; order Squamata; family Anguidae; genus Elgaria; species Elgaria multicarinata. Next base: position 66,154,070 of record NC_086180.1, read on the forward strand.
TTTTGCATATTGTTTCTAAGTGTCTTAATCTTATGTAAACCACCCAGAGAACTTTGGCTATGGGGTGGTATGCAAATAATAATAATAATAATGATAATAATAATGTTTTCTAGAGTGATATGAGAGGGTTAGCTAGAAGGATGGGAGGCCACATTCCTTCTTTACCTATTGTCTGTCTACCCCCACTCCCTAATCCATTTTGGGGTTTCCATACATTTAGCCATATTACAGATATAGCTAGACATTTTCATAGGATTTCCCCCTCTTAAAAAAAAAAAGATTGCCACATCATATGTTCAACTAAAACCAAACAAACTACAATTAGAATACAGATCTATTTATGGAAAAAATAAGTTGTGTTCAGAAAGAAAATCAATCAAAGGCACCATCCTGTCCCCAATGTTATTTAATATCTATATGAAGCTGTTATGAGCAGTTATCAGGAGATTTGGGGCAAGTTGTCACCAGCATGCTGATGACATCCAGCTCTATTTCTCTATGACAGAACATGCAGGTTTTGCAACAGTGCCTGGATGCAGTTCTGGCTTTGATGAGGGCCAATAAATAGAAGCTGAATCCTGATAAGTCAGAGACCCTGTGGGTTGGCAGTTCCGAGGTCCAGCCATTGGGGTGTTTGCCTGTTCTGGATGGGGTTGCACTCCCTCTGAAGGAGTAGGTCCGTAGTTTGGGGGTGCTCCTGGATCCATCTTTGACATTGGAGGCCCAGATGGTCTGGGTGGCCTGGAGTGCAAATTACTAAATTTGGTGGGCATGCCAGGTACGCCCATTCCTGGATAGGGATAGCCTAACCATGGTGATCCATGCATGGGTAACTTCATGATAAGACTATTGCAATGCTGTCTATGTCAGCCTGCCCTTGCGCATGGTCCAGAAGCTGCAGCTAGTGCTCACTGGGACACCTAGCTTTGCTCACATAACACTAGTGTTAAAAGAATAGGCTGCCTATTAGCTATGAGCCACGTACAAGGACATGTTATTGTAATATGAAGCCCTAAACAACTTGGGACCAGGATAGATCAACAGAGGAGGCCTTGCTGGTCATTCCAAAATGAACAGAATGTCGCCATCAAGTACCCAGACAGCAGGCCTGTAGTGGCACCCACTATCAGGAAAACTAAGGAGATATGAAATACATATAATATGGATTTGTTTTATGTTTTCAGATGGGCGGGGGAATCGTATTTCCTTACTGTCACTTTGCTTCCTTGTTCTGTTCCACAATAAGAATGGGCAGAATCACAGGGGAAAGAAAGAGGAAGCAAGCAGCGACCACATGGCCCATTCAGTGAGCGTTTTAATAGCGGAACCTCTCCTGCATATGGCAGGAAATAGCGCCAATTATAGTTACAGTCGAGAGGAACAGGATTTTCTGGGTCTTATTTTATAGTGAGAAAAACAACAGAAGGAGAGGGAGATGCACAAGAGGATTGCTGCATTGTCAAAATGACCTGTGAAGATCTGTGAGTAGCCAGTCATGAGCGTGCTATAAAACACTCATCTAAAGATGCTGTTAGTATGATGTGAGCCATCTTGGGAAGGTTAGCCCTGAATTTATTTCAACCAAATATTGAACTAAATAAATAAATACTACTACTAATAATAATAAAGTCTCCACAGATGTTTCAAATCAGAAGTTAAACTGTGGAGATGACGTTATTGATACTACTACAAATTGTATTTCAACTTCTGTTAAAGCTACATTGGAAACGCTAACCCAAAGTTCTTATGTGCAAATACAATTAAACAAGGGGAGTTGTATGAGATAATTGTACCCTTAAAATCAATAAAAGCAGACACGATGGAATTGCTGTTGCCTTACTAAATATATCTTTGCTTAAAAACACGATTTCCCTAGGCAAATGGCGTTTCTATGCTTAGTTGACTCAGAGCTTTTCCTGACCAGAAGCTGCCAACTTTGTCAAATGTGCATTGTTTTTGCAATATATTACATGTTTCAAAGGAATAACTTGAAATCAACAAATACCTTTGTGAACTGTCATATTGGGATTGCAACTCTGGAAATGACGGGCAGTCATAAAACATGCAGAATTATTGTACTTTGGGATAAGTTGTTCTTTTTCCTCAGCCTTGTAGTCCAGATGTTTCTAAAATCTTTCTAAGTAATTTTGAAAATGTGTTACATTGTCAGATGAAATATTAAGCTAGAAAAAAGACACATAGTTTATTCAGAACTGGTGATGCCACTTTAAGTAATTTGCAATACTTGTCAGTTTCAAAAAAGAAAAGGAAAAAAAAGAATAGCATTCCTCAAAATACTAATGCTAACTAGATGAAAAGAATACAAGTAAAATACAGGAAAATGCACAAATTACAGTTTCATTTCTGTGTCTTTCTTAAAATGGATGTCAACAATAAGCCAAATTGTGTGGCAAATGGATACTCTGCTGACAGTATTTAGGAAACAATGACTAATGCTAACAAATAATGTACCCCTCCTGCCATTGTACTTGTTCACCAGTTTTTGACATTTAAAACTAACAACATAAATTATAGGAATGATGGCTTAACTGTTACTCCTTTTTGAAGTCCATGACCCAGATCCACACATGTCATGTACAACAAACTACATATTATGATTTATACTGCATAGGGGCAAAACTAGGTACAATGGTTCTGGTTGATACATGAGGATAGGAATTCCTTGCTTCATGAAGGAAGTTACACAGCTGGTCTACCATTAGGCAAAGTGACATGGTCATTCCAGGCAGCAGATGCTGGGAGTACGGAAAGACCATAAGGGGTTGGAGATCCAAGTTGTGTGCCATATAGCCTGTCTTGCACCACCTAAGCTAGTTTGCGACCCTATTGCCAATGTTAAAGTAAGATTCAACTGCAGATATAGTTGGATTCTAGATGTAGAATGTTTGGAAGGATCCGGGAAACATCATCACATTTAGCCATTTTTGATCTTTACCACACTATGAAAAGCTATGAAGAATGAATTAGATAGTGCCCAAGCTCATTCTTTCCCTATCACTGTCCAGGTATATCTGATGGTGTGCATTGACTTATTCATGCACAGCAGCTGAATCATGCACACAGGTGTATCTTGAATTTGATCTATTGGCCCATGGGCCATTGAATTAATTGTATATTTACACTTCCTGAGCAATTTTTCTGTGATCACTAATCTAATTCTACATTAGCTAGATAAGTGTACATGGGGCTAATTATAAGGCAGAGTCTATGGTTTCAGGAGGGGGACTCTGAAGTAACTTATGGACCTTTGGACCATAGGTTTGCTCTGTTAATTGCTTAATACTACACTATTAGACTAATTAAGGTAATAATGTTTATTTCATCCAGTGAACATATTGCTATTGAGCACAGGTGGGGGATATGTCAGCTCCAAGTTGAGACAGATTTAGACATCTTCCATAAATTTTCACCTATGATTTGTAGCCAGGTGTCATAAAATAATGGGTCATATATGGACATTCTAAAATAATGTAATTTAATTTCTCTTTATGGTGGGCAAACATTTACACACACACACACACACACACACACACACACACACATTAAGACTAGAATGATCAGCAGATCCTGTAATTCAAGAAGGAATGTGTGCTCAGGTTGAGAAATAACTGCTGGCGTGGTTTTCATTTCCCATTTCCCCCCATGGTGCTGAACTCCATGCCCCTTATCAGTGAGGAATGTAACCTCTGCACTGGCACAATGTAAGTCCAGAACAACGGAATGAACTTGATTTTACTAGTTTGTCTTTCCCTTGGAAGCAAGTTTATTTTTTTTATTTCCTTTGAAGGTAGGGATAATATGATAGGTGGAGAGAAAAGCCTAGGCAGGAATTAGATAAGGTAGTACTATTAGCCACTTTGAGAAAACAATATATCCTGTAAAAGAAACAGAAAGTCACCACAATCTTATCAGAATTTAGAATCTCTCATCAGAATGTTTAGCACACTGAGCCATTAATCTGCCTTTGTCTATCACTGTTCATCAAACTCCACATCTTAAAAATAATACTACCCTACTGGATCTACATTCATTTGATTCAAAGAAACCAATTTATACTGTCAGATGTTAATAAACCAATGTCAGCACAGTCATATGACTTAGATATCCTTGTATTGTTAAGACATTATGAGTGCTCATCACTTTTGTAAATTACTGTCATTCATAATAATAATCTTATATAAATAAAAATGAAAAAGACCGTTCGTTACTGTCGTTATATCTCCGAAAGTTCCTCACCGATTGCTTTGAAATTTTGACACAGCGTTGCATTCGAATACGCGAGCCTTGTTATGTAACTATGTTCTATATGGGGTCAAAGGTTTGTCTTAAAATCGAAGAAATAGGCCTCCTCAAAACCAGTCCTGCTGATCATTGTGACATCACCAACCAGTAGGCCAATCCGCTGCCTCTGCCTCCTCTCCTATTTGCATGTACTCTCGCAATTGGCTGAGTGAATATAGATGTCACACCTGTGACAGTTACACGTTCTGAAGAAAGGTAACTGCCAGGAGTTTCCAGTAACCTCCTCACCGTAAAAACATGCTTTTATATCTCCGAAAGTTCTTCACCGATTGCTTTGAAATTTTAACACAGCGTTGCGTTCGAATACGCGAGCGTTGTTATGTAACTATGTTCTCTATGGGGTCAAAGGTTTGTCTTAAAATCAAAGAAATAGGCCTCCTCAAAACCAGTCCTGCTGATCATTGTGACATCACCAACCAGTAGGCCAATCCACTCCCTCTGCCTCCTCTCCTATTTGCATGTACTCTCGCAATTGGTAGAGTGAATATAGATGTCACACCTGTGACAGTTACACGTTCAGAAGAAAGGTAACTGCCATGAGTTTCCACTAACCTCCTCAACGTAAAAAAAAACCCTTTTTTAAAAACCAAACAAACTGCTTTACTTCATCCAAATAATGCCTCGCAGAAGATCACACTTAGGTCGTCGTACTCGTGGAGCGGAAGCACTGCGACGAGAAATTGCAAATCAGACTCAGGAAGAACAGGCTTCAGCAAATGAGAAAAAAAGAAAAAAATGGCTCAAATACGTGCCAAGGAATCAACCAAGCAACGTTCAGCCAGACTTGAGGATGCACGGTTGCGAGCACAGCAATCGCGTACTACAGCTACAGATCTGCTTTGTTCTCAACATAATGAACGCGAAAGGCTGAGAGGGGCTGAAAGACGTCAACGAGAAACAGCACATCAACGTCAAACATGACTCCGTGGTAAACAATCACACGATTACAATTGCTTTGCATTCCGGTACAACCCAGCTGATGATTATAGTTTGAGGCGGCATGTTCTCATCGGCACTATGACTGAAGTGTGTCCTTATTGCAGGGCTCTTAAATTTAATGGAGAAACAAAAGGAATGTGTTGTGCTGCTGGAAAAATTAAACTGCCTCAACTTGGAGAACCACCAGAGCCATTACAAACTTTGCTTGCCGGATATACCGCAGAATCAAAGCATTTCCTATCTAACATCAGGAAATACAACTCATGCTTCCAAATGTTTATGCCAACTTTCAAAGTCAAAGGACAAATTTATCATAAAGCCGGCTCCTTCCTTCCGTTTCAAGATAGTCAACATAAATTCCTACAAATGTATTTTATTGGTGATGGCAATGATGAATTGAATGCACGCTGCGGAATTTATACCGGCATAAAAAGGGCCATCATTTCAAAACTGCAACAGCTACTTCACGAAAAAAACAATTTAGTACATTTGTTCAAAACAGCAATTGACATGATGCCATCTGATACACACAAGATTGTTATTCATGCTGACAAAACGCCTGCTGGAGAACATGTGCGAAGATTCAATGCTCCAACTATAGACGAAGTGGCAATTGTTATAGTCGGAGATCAATCTTGACAGGACCTTTCAAAGGTGAAGATGTCCTCATTCCTCGCATTCCTATGATTCCAACAGATATGCCATTTCAATTTAAGAGATTGCAGTTCCCAATTCGATTGGCGTTTGCAATCATCATCAACAAAGCTCAGGGCCAATCTTTAGAATTGTGCGGTTTAGATCTAGACACAGATTGTTTCTCACATGGACAATTATATGTTGCGTGTTCTAGAGTCAGCAAACCAGACAATCTGTATATCTACACAGACAATGGAACAACTAAAAATATTGTATATCCACAAGCATTGTGAAATTAAACATATTAGAAACGTCCACTTTGTCTTTTCTTTCTTTTCAATTTAACCAGACTGAGCCACAGCAATGCGTGGCAGGGTACAGCTAGTAATAATAATAATAATAATAATAATAATAATAATAATAATAATAGTTGCTAGTTTGCTGATCTATGGGAATATTTCAGTTATACAACACTCATTTCCCTAGCTTTAACCAAGACAGAAGTTAAGGTTCAACTTTACTTACCCATTATAGCGATATTATATAAACATATAAATGAGGTCCCTTTGGGGGCTGCTTTTCTTTTATTTCCCCCCTCTTACAGAAAAATAAACTGCACAATTCACTGGGATTTGACCTTAATTAATCCTGTACTTTGTGACCCACTCTCGTGCTAAAACAGTCATAAAGAAAAAAGCTAGCAATGCACAGAGATAAGAATCGGTCATTAACTTGTGCATGTGATGTTGGCTGCAGTCCACAGAGACTGGATTCAAAACCCATTATGCACAGTTATGTCCAGGGTTCAGTGCAATATGGAAAGCAGACAAAATAAACTCTAGACAGTATCATCTTTACATCTGGGCTTATGATGTTCTGTCTGCATTTTGGCATCCATTTCGGGATGTCTCAGTTTACATAAGGTTTAGGTGGATTTGGTAGTGTAAACAGAAGAAGAAAGGGTGGCTTCTATGAACACTACAATTTAAAATATAAATAATTTAGAAGACAATTTTTCATTTGCCCTTTAAAAGGAGCTGATAATGATTTATTTAAGGTATGGTCCTATGACTAAAATGCAAACACCACATTCGTTTATACAGTTTAGTCTTAGACTGATAAAACAAAGATACCATTTTTCAGCTAAAGCAACCCTAATGTATCAGTCAATCTTTAGCATTTCACATGGCGTGAAGCTGTCTATTTCCAGCCTACCAGATGTATTTGAATATGTTATATTATTCTTATTGAATCTAGTGCAAATGTGGGCATTTAGTTGTACATTTTTTCTGAAAAACATTATTGTTAGTGTTTTCAGAGAACCAGAAAGCATACAGCAAATACTTAACTTGTGTTTTTTTACTGGTGGAACCAGTTGCTAAAAGATCCCCAATCAAAACATTATGCAATTTTGTTATATTCAAGGACCATCTCTAAAAATCACTATGACCTTGACAGAGCATTCCATATTTGCAGCACTCCATTCTCTCTTATGGCTTTTACTATCAGGGCAGAAACCAAGCGGGAAGTGAGACTTCTTTCTTCTGTCTACAGATGGAATAAAAACCATTCCAACCATTGCTGGCAATGGAAGGGAAACATTTAGATGTGCTCTTCAGTGCATCTAAATGTTTCCTGGGGATGGGGACATGGCTGGAAGCTGGTAAAATCCTTTAGTAAGGATCCTTTAGTAAGATCCTTTAGTAAGATCCTTTAAGGTCCTTTAGATCCTCACCACTCAATTCTCACCCACTGAAATGCCACCAACATATCCATTTTCCTCCCTCCATGAGACTGAAGTTCCAACATTGTAGAGGAAGCCACTGGGACAAGCCAAAATGAGGAGTCCCAAATTGTGGCCCTCCAGATGGCTAGACCTACAACTCCCATCGCCCACATGGTGAGGGATGGCAGGAGTTTTAGGCCAAAACATCTGGAGGGCCATAAGTTGCCCACCACTAGTTTATGGCAGCAGAGGGGTTTTCTCTATGGCCCCTGGGATTATGGCTAGGATTGATCTCTTAACTGATTTTGTGACTTAAAGACTAACTCTGGTCAAAGTTGGAATAGTCATTATTGTGGAACAAACTTTATTCGAAGACTCCAAATGATCAGTTTGGCACATTAATTAAATGATCACAACGCAGTTAGCACAAATTTGTAAGTTCCCTGTTCTGTCCAGTCATTGTTCTATTTTCAATAAAATAAATAATAACTGTTCCATTAAATATTAGAGATTAGTTATATATTTTACAAAATTTTCTGTTTTAATATGACTTAGAAGCATTTTAATATCATGTAGAAAGCAACTCAATTCAGGTGGTAAATGATGGTGGTATTATTTATTTTAGTTCTCCCCCTCACCTGTAAAAAGATTCCTGTTTTTAGTGAATTACCACATGAGGGGGAAGACTAGGGACAGGTGATATTTCTCAACCCAGCCAAACTTGGAGGCTTAAAATTTTTTTTTGATCTATTTGCCTCTCAAATTAAAAAAAATAGGTCCATTTTCCTAAACCCAGTTCTGAGCTTGCTTCAGACTTTGCAGAACCCCCAATGATATCATTGAGAGCATGACAACCCCCCTGAAAGTCTGACACATCTGCCTGTTGTCCACCTACCTGGCTCCACTCCCCAAAGTCCCTCACCTACTATAGGAATATTTGAATGTCACTCTCACCCTCCCCTCTCTGATGCCTTGCATGCTACTCTGATGACTGTGTCCCTGGCACAAGGACCTATTACTATTTTCAGTGCTCCATGTGTTTTGGGTTATAGTCAGTGTGCTAAGAATGGGGGGGGGGAGAAGAGGTGTCCCTCCATTCTCTTGATGCTTCTGCTGCTGCTGTTGCTAGAGTAGCAAGAAAAGTAAAGGATAAGAGAGAGTTTAGAGAGGGGTAATTGTGTGTGTGTGTGTGTGTGTGTGTGTGTGTGTGTGTGTGTGTGTGTGTGTGGTGTATGTAGGGAAGGAGAAAGTACTTTAGTTCCTCTCCAGCCTTGATTATAATCTGAGCTGGAGAAGAATAACCAGGGTTTGTACAACTTGTCTCACATTGAGATGAGCATTGCAAACTTGCCAGATTCAATTTCTGAGGCATGCTTGGATAATTTTTAGGAGAGAGGACTACATCAGCAATGTAATCTTATGAATGTTTACTCAGAAGTAAATCCCATTTTATTCAATATGCTTAGTCCCTAGTAAGTATTCATAGGACTGCAGCCTACATTTACCTCCCTGAATATAAATTTACTATATTGAGGAAAGTGTTTTATATAATATATATATAATGTGAGGGAACATTACGAAACTTCTACAAGCTGCCGAAAGTAATAGAGTCCAAGAACTCTGCTGCCGAAAGTCGACTACTTTATTCTGCATAATGTGTAGAAAGGCTCACAGAAAGAAAAATAGCATTTTAAACTTGTTTCCTGTCAGGAAATCTGAACTTGGATTTTCTTGCTTATTTTTAAGCGTTCATTCATATACATTCTCCTTTCCTTTCTTCATTCATTTTGAATAACTTTCATGCTATCCTAAGTTTGTTGCCTCAACTGAACATGACTAGAAGTCTGTGGTAGGAATGGGAAGAAGAGGAGAAGGGAAAATTAGTGATGGTGCACAGAATCCCTTTTTGCCTGGATGCCCCATCATATCTGCTTCTTTTTCAGGCAAGTGTTTTAATAAGCAGAATGGCAAATAAAACGCTCTTACAGAATTATGTCAATTGCTCTGAGTTTGTTGATAGAATGGATTGCTATTCAATTGATCAATCATTCGAACAATCAAATGGTATTCTTATATTTAGTTGACTCTCTTTTGATTTGTGGTCTATAGTATAGTATAGATATTGATTATAATAGTATAGACATCCTGTAACAGGACAAATCTTTACAGCTCAGCAGAGTTTGCAATATGCCAATTTCTTCCTGTATAAAATATTTTGGCATACAGATTCCCGGACAATTGGAAAAGTTAATCAAACTAAATTACAAACCTCTTTATAGGCTAATTAGAGACACACTTAATAAATGGACCAAACTTATTTTTTTTTGGTCAGGAAAATTGCATCAGTAAAGATGGAGATGTTACCTAAACTGTCTTTTCCAGATCCTTCCAATACATCTCTCAGAAAAATACTTGGATAAGTGGCAAAAATTATTCAAGAGAACAAAAAATCTAGACTTGCTAATATACATAGTGCTATTCCAACACAGTAAAAATGGAGGCTTGGGGATTCCACATGTGAAGCTTTATTATGCAGCGTATCAACACATGTGAAGCTTTATTATGCAGCATATCAACTCAGACAGCTGATGCAATTTCTGGATATCCATTCAGAGAGCTCTTGGATGCAATTAGAGATGGGAAGGAAAACCAAGGAAAAAATGTTAGAGGACGTGTACATTGTTAACATGGCATAAATGGAGAAATAAGCTTATTCCAGATCGACTGCCAGTTATACCCTTTTTACTGCACCTTTTTTTTTCATAACAAAGATGAATGTAAGCATTTTGAAGGATGGAAAGAGAAAGGGCTGTCTAGATGACTGGACCTATGTGACAGATTCATTCCCCAAATGGGGGTCCAATTAAAAACAGAATTGCAACGTATTAGTTAGTTGTTTCAAACTAAATGAAGTTCATTTTTACTACTATCCCAATTATAAGAGTTCAAATAATATGCTCCAAAACTCAATTTGTATCTTTATTAATACAAGGAAAAAAAGTGACCAAGTTGGCTGTTCTTATATGTTGAACTTTCTGATTAAGCAAACTCAGGAAAAGCATTATGAGCAGGATAGCACAAAAATCAATGTTAAAAGATCTAGCCAAAGTTAAGCACATTTAAGTCCCATTGATTTCAACTAGGAAATTAAGCATGTACATTTATTTATTTATTTATTTACATATTATTTATTTACATTAAGCATGTACATAACTCTCTGTCACTGAAATCAATGGGACCTATGGTTCAATCCTATCTATCTCTGGTCAAATATTTTTGAGCTCAATAGGATTCACTCCTAGGTAATTGTGTGTAATGTTGCAATCTTAAATAAGCTTGTCTTTGACTGAATCATGCCCCTAATATGTTCTGTCTATTGGTCAGTGTACCAATAGCAGCAACATTGAATAGTTTATTTATTTATTGCATTTATATACTGCCCCATACCTGAAGCTCTCTGGGCAGTTTACAAAAGTTTATATGCGGCCTTGGAAAAGTTTGGAAATTTACCTAATCATAAATATTATAGAAAGAGTGAATCTTGGGGGGGGGGGGGGGAATGTCACCCATCATTCTTATCAAGTTTAAATTGCTCTATTATTTTCCCATTGCCATTAATCCCATAATAATATCATTCAAATCCCTATGCAAATGTTTAATAACTCAGTCCTCAAATCATTGCAATAGTGAAACTTAGGTTATGCAATAGAGTGCTTTGAGGATGTCTTTCTTTCTTTCTTTCTTTCTTTCTTTCTTAAAAATCTTTGATAAATGTTATATTTTCAAGAACTTTTCACACCTTGAGGAGTAGGTTTCAATTAGATAGGATTTTGCTCTTCTCCACGAAGGTGAATTATGTTACATTCTTTAGCAAGGGAAGAGATTAAAGACTAGTATAATATGCTCAACAGAAATGTGAAAAGGTGTGAAAATTTTGTGGAGAGGAATTGTAAATTATTGGAGGGTATCTTGCGTTAAAGGGTATGTTTTATTATACTCTTTTCTTTGATCATCTAAGAGTTAAGAAAGAGCGCCTCATTTATTTCTAGAGTTCCAGTAACATAACCACTGCTCAGATTTGGATTGCAGAGTGCAGTTTAGTTTGGAATTGCAGTGAAATACATCAGCCTATCAATAACTCTTCATAGGTTATTGTAATGTTTCTTCACAAACACTTCAGCTAAAATCCAATAAGTCACTTTAGGTGAGCCTAGTGTTCCTTCCCCATCTTTGAACAACAGAGTCCTATGCCAAATCACAAACTGCTTTTAAAATGTGCCTGTGTTTTAGAATTGGTTTGCCATGTGCAATGGGGCTAGCTATTTGAGAAACTCATCCAAACTCCCTGAAGACATGAAAGAAGTTGCACTGGAAGAATTCCTGGATCCTGACCTTTGTATATAAATTTCTAGTGTGGAAAGCAGACTGTGTCAATAGAAATACTTCACAAGAAACTGCTTTCGGGCAAGCATAGAGGAGAAGGGCATTCAAGCCCTTGCACAACATTTTACAAGCTGCTAAAGCAGCCTCAAGGAGCATAGTAACGGCTTGCCTCTTACATCTAGCAGAGCTTGTCCAAAATACGCTCATTTGCATTACTCAAGGTACATAGTACATATCATAGCAAAAATCTTTCCAGCAGACACAAGAGAGTATATGGTTGAGCTGCAAATAACTTTTTCAATGATCTTGTATGTGGGGGGTGGGGGAGACACAATATTTAATCGGGTTCTCTACAGGATTTTTAAAAAAGAAATCCTGTAGGTTTTGTATTAAATACCTCTCCTAATGCCACATGTGCACTGAAAGGCACCAGAACCATGTAAATGTGATTTTACCTATCCTTCTGAAAGGAATGTAAATGAAATGGATTTGAGATTATGTAGTTTAGATCTCAATTGTTATCTAAAAAGCTCCATAAACATTTTGAATCCCTCCCCCTGCAAACTGGATAATAAACAAAGGATATCTGAAATCTATAGTGAATGCACATTTTAAATTGAACTTGTTTAATGCCAAATTTAGTTAATTCACTGATGTGTTTTGTTAAAATATTATTAATGGTTCAGATAACTAAGCTTAATAGGACAAAAAGAAATGCTATTATATATGTACAACTAGTACTAAATGTAGACTGGAATCAGAACTCCACTGAATTGTAATGATCAGACATTTCAAAGAAAGTCCTTCAACTTGTAACAGATAATGAGTGGATAAAGAATAAGGAACACTGTTAATCATAAACATTACTTCTTTAAAAAGGCAGAATTCGTGTCTTGACTGCATGGATGCAATCTCAATTCTTATTTCTTATGTTGATTTCCATTGGAAAAGAATGTTCTACTTAATTATAAATTTTGTAGTAAAATAGATTAAAAATGTAGGAATGTAGCTATCCACTACACAATAACACATTAGAAAGGGTGAAAAATGATCAAAAAGTCATATACCAAAAGCCATTATACTCTTTGTTGTAAAAGAAGGTCCTGGAATAAAAAAGCTACTGTCAGGGTCTGCCCTACCATGAAGCGGTAGGAAGTGGGTGCAGCAGGTGGGAGAGGATGGGGAAAGTGGTGCTCGTCCCCTACAAAGGGGACAAGTGTCACTGTGCTTTTTGGTCCAGCTGGCAGGACCAAGAAGCAGCTGCTGCTCACTCGCTTGCTCGCCCCCGTGTCACTGTGTGCCACCTCACCTCACCACACGCCTCCCTACCTCACCTTGCCAGCTTACTTTCTATAACGTGGGCCTGTGCACTGCCTGCAAGGTCTTTCTGCTTTCAGAATGTGCGTTGTGCCTGTACGAGATCAGATGATCATGAGAAGTCCTGGAAGTTTCAGGATACTTTGCCAGGTGCACTGGTCTTACAGGAAGCACACAGGCCTGTGCCAAGGAAAGTAAGCTGGCTGGCCAGCAAGGTCGGGAGGCGAGTGAGTGGCTGCTTCTTGGAAGGGAGGAGGAAGAAGCTGGGGGAGGCTGTGTGGAAGGGGAGAGATAGCGGCACGGTGGGTCTGGCTACTCTATAACATGATAAATTATCTTGCCGCCCCAAATGAATAAACATTCAGTGTTGTTTGACACAATTGTATGGCAGACTACCTACAAAAGACTAGGTATCTTAACAGCTATATTAGATATTAAGCTGAGTTCATTCGCCAACACAAACTGGTAAGGGAAGTGCTATAAAATCATTCCTTCATAATCACCTCGTCACAGCAGAGATGTCTTTTCCAGGCCAGGGCAGGTCAGCCCTGCCATCTGGCGGGATGAGCAAGACTGCTTTAGGCGACTGATCTTGGACTACTATGAAAGGGTAGCAAATTGTCAATTATTTGCTTTATTATCATATGTTTACCATCTTGGGATACACCATCAGATTTTCTGCCTGGGGCACCAAAATGCCACGGCCCATTTCTGCTTCTAGGACTGCAAAAGTTCAAAGATCTTTACATTGCTGGAGTTGGAAAGAAGCTGAGGCCCTCCAGGTGCAGCAACATGCTAGCAAAGGTATTTGGAAATGCTGCAAAAAGACTCAGCCTTTTACAGCATTGGTAAAGGCATCTAGATTACCGTGAAAGCATGAGCAATTTCAGGAGGAAGGACACATTGCTTGTGTACTGTAGCACTGTGAGAACCTAACTGTTGTCAGCAACTTACTTGCTTAGATGCCAACAATCTTCAAACTACAATCAGCGTTAAGAATTTCAAAGCACAATCCTAAGGGCAAGGAGCCCTAACAACAGAACACTCCACTCTACCTAAAGCCCTGCCAGGCTCTTGCCAGAAGGTGGAAGGAATGGCACAGGCATTTTTATTTTTACTCTGTCATTCAAAATGGGGGAAATCAGTTGGACAAACCTCAGAACTTGTCTAACTTGCCCTCTGCGCTGGGGGTGTGGTTTGGGGCTGGGAGGGCTTCGGATCGCTTGGATTCTCAGCTATTCCATCCCTGCCCATGGTCATGTGGCCGACACACTCATTACCCACCCACTCTATGAGGTTGAAGTTCCAATCTTGTAAAAGGAGCCACTGTAGAAACCTCTGCAGTAGCTGGGAGAAGCCAGGAGGGGTCCTGACATAAGGAAAAAAATCTGAGGTTGAAGCTCTGCCCAATCCTATGGCCCCCGGGATGCTGTCCAGGGACCATAGGATTACTCTCTAATCCATTATTTTCAGTAGCATTATACACACTTGTAGGTTTGGGACTGTGGAGCACAGTTCTATGGCGGTTTACTCAGAAGTAAATCCTACTGAGTTCAGTAAGACTTATTCCCACTCAAGTGTGCCTAGATTTCACTCTAGTAGGCATGGGTAATTATTAGATTGGATGTTTGAGGAAGAGTATTTTAAATAGCTTCTCTTCTACCTCTTCCAGTGTTATCATACTTTATTCAATTATATAGTACGGGCTTGAACCTATGGGCTTTTTTACATGAGGCTTTTAATGGCCACTTACCAAAGCTTCTGCTTCTGGATTCTTTGTGGAATCAAGATCAGCTCTTTTATGCATTTTCTCCTGTTTTTCTTTTCTTCTTGGCCTTTCTATCTATTCTATTATATCATAACTAGGTAGTGCTGCGGTATAGGGGAATTGCACAAATATATGAGGGTTTCATGCCTCATTTCACAGATATACAAGACATTCCTTCTTACAAAAATAAAATAAAATGCTAAAATGATTACAAAGATTGGGAGAAGCCCTGGAAGATGACAATGTCATATAAAGCACCTCGAAACTACTGTGAGTGAGGAATAACAAGCATATAATTAATGACTCATGTAGAAAGGCTCTAGGTCTAAACAAAATATTATGGAATATATGAACTTTGTTAGATCTAGCATCAGTCTTCTCCCAATGCAATCTACCTCGTTCCTACGTATAAAATAAATAATTATGCTGTTATAAACTGTTTTGTTTAGGGCTGCTGCTGCTACTACATCTGCAAACTCTTTCCTACATTAAAGATACAATTTGAAAACATGACTCCTTTATTAAAAAATAAGTGCACAAGCATTCAAATTCTTTACAAGGAAGTCATGAAAGTGGCTTTCTTCCTCTAAGATGGCTTTGATTTTATCTCTTTGTCTTTTTAATTGGAAAAATGAAAAAGACATATAATTTCTTTTTTTAGTGTTGGTCCCCTTTTTATTTACTGAGTATAATAGTAGCCAAATCATAATTTATTTTCTCATTCAACTGCCATCTATAACAATAATTTAAAACCAGCTAATAAACATTAGGGTTTGTTAGAACTGCTACCGATTAAATCTTAAGTGTCTAAAATGTACAAATATAAAGAGAATGTAATTAGAGCTATTTAAAGAACCCATTTTTAACTTAGATTAACCATACTTTCCATTTGCCTCGGATAAACACTCATAAATGAAAACCATTGCTAAGCAAGAAGCAATTACTTCAGTTTAAAATATTAATACATGCTTCCTTTTAAAAAGCCTTGGAAAATCACTTATGTACTGTACAATGCAATCTCAGTTCATATGGAGGAAGAAAACAGGATAGAATTCTTAGACCTAAGCAAGCTTCAGTCATCGTTGAGGTTAAGTTTGTTCATAGTCATTTGGAAGCCCATTAAACTCATTCCACTGATTATCAGAGCTCGCAAAATAATCTTTACAAAATAGAACAAAATTGGGCATTTAAGGTATATTAACAGAAATAAAAGAGCACTTCATGAAATAGTTCATGAAATAGCGACTTTTCACAATGTTAATTCTCAGCAATAATTGAGACAAGCTAAAAATGCAGACTAATGGCTGGCATATGGCAGGCTAAAGCTAGAAGGGAAATGACTACAGACATCTAGCCTGTTCCTAACCACATGGTACTGAAGCATTAGAAAAACCTACAAAAATCTTGCTTGTGTTATTTTATTTTTCTGGTCTCTGCTAAATAGCTATGCTTATTAACACACTACTATATTGTGAATGGGATGTGAAGAAAACTCTTCTGTGTTGTAATTATTTCTGTCCAGAAAAAAAATTCAAGAATTTGAACTTTTCGCCCATTGTTATCCTAAGGAAGAAACCCAAGATATGGGGATACCCCACAGTTCCATATGAAGTAGTTGAATTGTACAGGGATGTCAAGATTCCCTTTTGGTGCCAGTGAGACAATGCTGATCTGAATCTCCAGCAATTTGACATCAGGCAGCTACTCAGCAGGGTCTTGCTATTTACTGTTTTACTCTGTACAGCACCATGTACATTGATGGTGCTATATAAATAAATAAATAAATAAATAAATAAATAAATAAATAAATAATAATAATACTCCCCCCACCAATGTTGAATGTGGCCTGTGAGGACCAAATGTCTGCTCAAACACTCCCTGTGCTATGCCATAGCCTTATCACCATTCCTGTGTGTCTAAGAGTGCCTGACTGAGAGGTATTAACCAAGGATAGTGCATCTGGTTGGGCCCCTTCTGGTTTGAGACATTGTGTCACCAAAGGGTGCAGTCTTTATTATGCTTTAGTGATTAAGACCGACCAAGGCAAAGCCTCCTGTGGGTGAATTGCTGGTGGTGGCCAATTCTTATCCAGTAAAAGTACAAGAAACTTTTTCTGTCCTTGGTAGGACATGCGGATGTCCCCCCTTATTCTGGCAAGGGGGCTTAACTGAACATCCTTTGGGCATTTTAAAGTTTACCTGGCAGGGCTGCCCTATGGCTACAGTGTCCGGCTTCACACGGAACAGAGTGCAAGCTGTTTGCAGAGGGCATTCCAAGTCTTTTTGTGCATATGCCCAGCCATCCTTGAAAGTTTTAATAGCTATTGTCTTCTCAGATCACAGAAGATGCGCAACTGTCACGTCAATCTTTGATTCACAGACGCGAATTGGCTGGTATGCCAAAGTACAGCAGTGGGTCAGATACAGCATACAATACGTGAGCCACCAGTCTACATCTACATTTTTGCAATACACTTTAAATTATTTTGTTTCACTTATACCCCACTCTACTTCCAAGAAACTGGACTTACATACGGTTCCCAGATGCTTTCTGATCCAGGAAGTGTACTGGGCAAAACCTGCTTAGTTTCAGCAGTAGAAGAGCATCAGGCTCCTTCAGATCATTATTTCACTTCCTACCCAATACCATTATTCTATTCAAAAGCTGAACAAAATCAATCTAACTTCTGTAAAAGAGGATGTAGGAGGAATTTTCTGGTGGTCTTTTAAGAGGTACTGAACATAGGCACAGGTTCCTGCAATACCTTGTAACAGTACTCTTTAAATTCCCCACTACAGTAGGTGTAAAGAAGATCTGGAGATAGACATCCAGAATGATTGATTTCACTCAAACTCACAAGCACAATGAAACTGTTATAACTTTAAAAACATTTATTAAAACAATTTAAGAAAGGTAAAGTCAAACAGACACACAAACCTCCATGCAGCAAAGCAAATTACAAGAACATACAAGTCTGGCAGATTCGGAGAACAAGAGAAACATAGACAAACACAAACGAATACAGACAAACACAAACTCTGTGAAGGAGCTCTTCTCCACAGAGGGACTTCCATCTCTCCCAGGCAAGAGCAAAGCATGCCTGAGGGAAAGGAAAGACCTCTTATCCCTCTGTGCTCAGCCTTAAATGCTCAATTTAACATCATCAACTCCTCCTATTGATGTCTTCTAAACTCCTAAACCCATTGGACCACCTCATAATTTAGACCATCCTCTCCTGAAAACCTCCTCCCCTTTCTCAATTAGTTGTTTTTGACAACGAAAGGTCAAGTTCCCTGTTCTTGTGCTTGTCTGGCTCTTATTTTTCTAACCTCAACCTCACCTGCCCTTCACCCTGGATCCTTCCTCTAGTTACAGTTAGTACGTCACAAGTTCTTACGACTAATGTCTTTTGAGCAATACCAAGTTGTAAGTCTTCATGAGTAACGTCATTGAACAATATCAAATCATATTTCCAAATCATTTTCTATCAGGCCTTATCCAAACCAAATAATCTAAACCCTTGATACAGTGTTCTATGTGTGTATGCCTACTTGTTCTCTTAATATTAAAGCATCACTCCATCACTTCTTTGTTGTTTATTCGTTCAGTCGCTTCCGACTCTTCGTGACTTCATGGACCAGTCCACGCCAGAGCTTTCTGTCAGCCGTTGCCACCCCTACCTCCCCCAAGGTCAAGTCTGTCACCTCCAGAATATCATCCATCCATCTTGCCCTTCTTCGGCCCCTCTTCCTTTTGCCTTCCACTTTCCCTAGCATCAGCCTCTTCTCCAGGGTATCCTGTCTTCTCATTATGTGGACAAAGTACTTCAATTTTGCCTTTAATACCATTCCCTCAAGTGAGCAGTCTGGCTTTATTTCCTGGAGTATGGACTGGTTTGATCTTCTCGCAGTCCAAGGCACTCTCAGAATTTTCCTCCAACACCACAGTTCAAAAGCATCTATCTTCCTTCACTCAGCTTTCCTTATGGTCCAGCTCTCGCAGCCATAGGTTACTACGGGGAATACCATTGCTTTAACTATGCGGACCTTTGTTGTCAGTGTGGTGTCTCTGCTCTTAACTATTTTTTCAAGATTTGTCATTGCTCTCCTCCCAAGAAGTAAACGTCTTCTGATTTCCTGGCTGCAGTCAGCGTCCGCAGTAATCTTTGCGCCCAGAAATACAAAGTCTGTCACTGCCTCCGCGTTTTCTCCCTCTATTTGCCAGTTATCAATCAAGCTGGTTGCCATAATCTTGGTTTTTTTGAGGTTTAACTGCAACCCAGCTTTTGCACTTTCTTCTTTCACCTTTGTCATAAGGCTCCTCAGCTCCTCCTCGCTTTCAGCCATCAATGTGGTGTCATATGCATATCTGAGACTTGTACACCCATTCAAACCCATTCTATGCCTCCCAAACTTCTTTCTCTATGCTATACCAACAAACTTTTATAACCCCAATCTTACACATAATTAGTAAAATTTTAAATGAAGGTTCTGTTTGGTGTGGCATACAAATCAGTCTGAAATACAGAGAAGAGCTGTATTCTGGCACTACTCTCCCTATTTACCTTGGGGCAGGGCCTTGGCATGTAGTCCCACTCCTGACACTGCAGATAGTACTTTGAACACTCCAAGTGTCTGTGTGGGGTTCAGTGTCATTCATGTGGAATCTACATGCATACAGCTCTATATGTGTGGTCTCCCCTTTGCAGATGTCTGCACTGCATGTGTGGACACCCCAGGGGAGAGACTTGCCAGGCAGGATGTTGTAGGGTGGAGCTACACAGTATGTCTCTGTTCCCTGACTGGGTGTTGAGTAAGTGGGTACAGTAACACCCAAATAGGGTTACTGAAAGACTGCATCTGTGTTTTATTAAGGGAAGTCTGCAGTGATTTGAATCAATGCCTTTCCCTGTCCACACTGCTTCCAGAAAAAGTTACCTATGGCCCCAAAAGTTATAGGAGTTAGGAGATGTTATGCATGTGATTGGGATATTATTGAATTCACCTGACGAGAGGGAGGGGAGACTTTGTACATCCCTGTTTCAAGTCTGTGCTGTAGCCTGCAGCTGTAGAGGAGCCTTAGCTATTCTTTGTCTTGGAACTTGATATATCCTGCAGTTGGAGGGATAGTTGCTATCGTAGACGTTGGTACATAAGTATGCCTCTCAGATCTAACAAGAAGTGTTTGTTTTTGGCTGATGATTCTTCTATGGTTTCAAATTCTAAGTAAAGTTTGTTAAATTCCTCTGTGCCCAGCCGCACACCACATCAGGGAAGGGCGGTAATGAGGATAACTCTCCTCCAACCCAACCTTAGAGGTTTGGCTATCTTTAGAAAACGGCTGAGCCTCATTGAGCAGCCACTCAGAAAAATATGCTGTAGCCTGCTAAGTGAAGCTCCGCATTGCTTGCAAAAGATCATATGGATCAAAGCCAGTAATCTATTTGAGAGTAAGCACTTCAGGGAGGTAGTTAGTTGTAAATAATCTCTTTGTTGTTCACATGAGGGTAGTCTTCTCACATGTACAATGCAGCACAGGAACTTATCAACGCAAGGAGGGAAAAACTCAAAGCAGCTTGCCTTTCCTTCTACCACAAAAGAATTGAGATGATTCGGACACAGCCTGAGGCATTTCCTACATATGTTGACATCTAGAAATGCTGCCAGATCACTAAGCACGCCATGGACCTTCCATTTGAGGTTTGTTTAGTGTGAGTTGAGTACCACGAACTCTAGGTTGTCTTTCCCATAAAAAGCTAGGCAAACAGGGCAACAATAAAGAGTAGGTTATTTCTCTGGCTTGTTGTGGGGTAGAGACAAGCCAGAGTTCCTGGTTCACCTTTCAAACTAAACCAGGGGCACTGAACCGCTTTCACCCTGGGTACTGAATTACATTTTTCAGAAGCTCTCAGGAGCTGCATTCTGGCCTTTAGAAAACAGCTGAGCCTCATCCAGCAGCCACTCAGGGGAAAAAATGTGCTTCAGCCTGCTATGCAGAGCACTGGATTAATTGCAAAAGATCAAATGGATCGAATGGAACAAAGGCCAAGGGGCACGGCCAAAATACCAGAAATACCAGCATATTTTAGCTTAAAGCTCTTATTACCAGTGATTAAGCTTTAGGAGAAGCATTTCAATCTTTTAGAAGGGAGGAGAAAACTGTACTTAAGCTGGGAAACCACCAAGTGATCAGGGGTTGGGGAAAGAGGAAGGAGACATGGGGCTCCTCTACGCCAAGCACAATATTCCACTATAAAAGTTGTATGAAAGTGATATACCGTATTTCTTCGATTTTAAGACGCTATCGATTCTAAGGCGCACACTAATTTCAGTGCCACCAACAGGGAAAAAAGCATAAAACTCTCGTCATGAGCAAGATCGCACGCGCTTGGACGACATCGCACGCCCCCCGCCACACACACTTTCCGAAGAGGCCTCAAACTTGTGCCGTGCTCTCTATGCTCCCCCGTGCGCCCTTCTGTCCCTTGTCCTCTCTATGCCTTGGCCTCACATCCCCCCCCCTGTTCTAGCCTTCGCCGCGGCTCTGTAGTTTGAGGTGGCGCTTCCTTCTCGCGCTCCGCCTCTCCCTCGTGAGCCGAGGGAGGCGCTTTCTGAAGCGGCGCTAGGAGAGCCTGGCTGAAGGTGAAGAAGGTGCAGGAGCTTGAGGGTTGGAAGCGTGAGGTACGGAACTGGGGTGTTCTCCGGAGGGCAGGCGGAGAAAGGAAGAGTAAGCGGCACCGGCCTGGCAAAGTGGGGGTGGCCGGGTGGGCGGTGAGGTGGGGAAGAGGAGACGCGGAGGCATCGCCCTGGCAACAAAACGCTTGGCTGTTTTTTGGTGAGGCTTTTGAGAGAGCCTTTCTTAGGTTTTCTGTTGGTAGTGGAAGCTGGTTGGCGCCGCAGGGGTGGGAAGAAGGGGTAGATACCGTATTTCTTCGATTCTAAGACGCCGTCGATTCTAAGGCGCACCCCATTTCTAGAGCTGTTACTTTAGGGAAAAAAGTGCGTCTTAGAATCGAAGAAATACGGTATAAAAGGCAGGAACCCCACTACTGCTTTATAGTGGTGTTGAAGTGCACTGACAACTGTTGGGGGCTATTGACACATACCATATACCACTTTCATACTGCTATATGTGGCTTGGCGTGGCTCCTGTCTTCCATATACCGCTTTCATACTGCTATATCCTGCTTGGTGTAGATGAGGCCACAGTAGCAAACCAGCTGTTGATCAGGGACCCACAAGAAGGACACGGTGCAACAACCATCTTCCACCTATGTTCCCCAGCAACTGTTGTATAGGCTTATAAATATAATTACTTATATATCCTGCAAAAATATACAACAATACTATAATATTAACAATACAGCAAGAAAGTAATGAGAAACATTCTGTAGGTGCTGCCAGATCACTAAGCACCCCATGGACCTTCCATTCGAGGTGTGTATAGTGTGAGTTGAGTACCACGAACTCTAGGTTGTCTTTCCCATAAAAAGCCCTCTTATTGTTATGAAGTGAACAACCAATAAGAGTTTCAGAAGAAGATCTAAAACATTCAGGCCGGTACACGAAGAGGCACTCCTTCAAATATTTGGAACCCAGGCTGTTAATATATTAACTTCTAATTTCTTTAAATTATTGCTATTTTATATTTATAGCGAATTTTAAGTGAAAGGTATTTAGAAATCTTATAATGCAAATTATATGGTTTATGTAATTATAGCAAAACTGCATAGTAGTAGTAACATTCTATTTGTAAAATATAACTGGGTGATAAATTAAAGTCCTTACAGGTATACCATGTATATACTACATTCCCAATACTGTATATAGCATGGTTATTTTTGTTAGCTTGTGTTTATATTTACATTATCTTCTATACAAAGAAACACTTCATAATCATTACTTTCAGTCTTTAGTCAAAGTTTTAAATGCCATACAGAATTGCCAGCTGTGCAGTATAGAACAGGGCTCTTCATTATTTTCATAGGATAGAGTACAAGACAATAAAAACTTATAAGGACACACACAACTTGAGTACTGTTCATAGAATATGAGTAAGACTGCACTATAAAAGTAACAGGTAATTAAAGCACAGTAAACAAGAAAAATTTATTTCAAGAATAGCCATTAAAAACTAAGTTGAATCACAATGGTTTGAAATATGAGTCAGAGTTTATATGCACAATATGTGTTTATGTGCAGTCTCAGGCAAAGATACAAAACTGAATTTAAAACTTTTTTTCAGATTAATATGTCAAACAAATAACATTCATCATACTGATTTTAACTTGCATCATCCTTAATCTCCCTTCCCTTCTCCATTTGTTTACACTGATTCTGTTCCAGAAAGGTGACAGAATCAACACTATTTTATTATTTGTTTTTATTTAATATGCTTCCTAGCAACTTTTCAAGACCATGATCTTCCTAGGGTAGCTTACAATATAAAATGTAAACTTCAGTATCAAACAAACTATGACAATATTTTAAATGTAAGCCATTTTAAAACCAGTTAGAACAAAATATGATATCAAATACCTTCCAGAAGCAACAACAAAAAAAGAAAGACCATAAGAAGAGCAGTGCTGGATGAGACCAAATCCTATCTAGTTGAGCATAAAAGTCTAAGCTTCTGAGCTATTTTCTTGGGGAACAAATGGTTCTTAAGATATTTAGGTTGCAATCCTACAAACACTTACCTGGGAATAAGACCTACTGACCTCAATGGGGCTTACTTAGGGTGACCATATGGAAAGGAGGCTCCTGTATCTTTAACAGTTGCATAGAAAAGGGAATTTCAGCAGGTGTCATTTGTATGCACCCAGCATCTGTGAAATTCCTCTTCATCACAACAGTTAAAGTGCAGGAGCTGTACTACAGTGACCAGATTTAAAAGAGGGCAGGGCACCTGCATCTTTAACTGTTGCGAAGAAGAGGGAATTTCACCAGGTTCTCCATATATACAAATGACACCTGCTGAATTCCCTTTTCAATACAACTGTTAAAGATACAGGAGCCCTGTCCTCCTTTTCATATGGTCACCCTAGCTTACTTCTGAGTAAGCATGTGTAGTACTGGACTGTAATTTATGTATTTATAATGGGATTTTTATTCCATCTTTACACTCTTGTGAAGATGGAATAATCATGCTAGCTTATATAAAATTAAACAAATATATAGTAAGAGTGGGCTGTTTTGCACAATTGCTGAAGCCCACCATGGCTTTAATAAAGTACAATGGGCTGTAGCAATCATGCAAACAAGCCCACTCTTCATCATGGTTTATATTTATTTTGTAATACTGATATTAAAAAAAATCAATGTATTTGTTTAACTTAATGTAAGCTAATGTATCTTGGTTGTGGTATGTGCCAGCTGGCCATTGTGAATATTCAAGCTGTGGTGGGCAGTTGATGTGCTTAACAAATCACCCCCAAAATAAAAGCAGTCCATGGGTTGTGGGAGATTTATTAACCATGGCAACAACCTAGCACCACTGGGTTCATATAGCACAATAAGCAATGGTGACCACCTGCTGCAGCTTGAATATTCACAATGGCCTTCAGCACACATCACAACCCACCATGGAGACACAGTGGGCTCAAGCGATCATGTGAACCAGGCCAGAATTAATAAACAAAATAAGCTACTTAGGGTTCAAAGAAAAGATTTGCCCAAATACGCTCCAAATAAGCACTTGAAATTTAAAACAGACCAGCAGATATCCAGGCCCCAAAAGGTTTTAGGGCTTTCTGCCAGCTTTGCTAACTTTATATTTATATCAAACTTACTAAAATTTCTCCAATATGTTTTGTATCATCTTGAAGGGACTTCCTAATGGAATAATTTGAGGACTGGAGTTCCCTGAGTGCCTGCTCTCTACTACCCAATTGTGTTCTCCCTCTTTTCTGCCCAGACTCCTTTCCTACCAAAAGAGATAACAGTCTACTAGCATTCAAGAAAGCTATAAAGACTGATCTCTTCTGGCAGACCTATCCAGTGGAATTTTAAGATGTTTTTAGGATGTTTTTTAGGATGTTTTTAAGAATGTATATTATGTATTAATTGAGTATTATGTGTTTTATCATTTATTGTTGTTCCCTGCCTCAATCAAAATGGAGAGGCAGGTAAGAAGTAAATTATTATTATTATTATTATTATTAGGGGAAAGTAGTTACCATTTGAGTTTCTGCAAAAAGCGGAAAAGTCAGGTATAAGGTAGCAAGTGTTTGGCAGTGGAATATAGTTTCTGTAACTTAAGGCTCATCTACACCAAGCAGGATATTCCACTATGAAAGTGGAATGAAAGCAGTATATAAAAGGCAGGAGCCACACTACAGCTTTATAGTGGTATTGAACTGCACTGCAGGATCTACACTACTGCTTGCTAGTGGTACCGAAGTGCACTGACAAGTGTTGGGGTCCATGACACATCTACACCAAGCAGGATATAACACTATGAAAGCGGTATATGGTATGTGGCAATGGGCCCCAACAGTTGTCAGTGCACTTCAATACCACTATAAAGCAGTAGTGTGGCTCCTGCTTTTTATATACTGCTTTCATACCACTTTCATAGTGGAATATCCTGCTTGGTGTAGATGAGCCTTCACATTGTAGAATTAGAGGTGGAGAAAAGATCATAAAATGATGCAAAGCTAGTGAGGCAGTCCACAGGTGATGAGAGAGGGCAAGGCATGACAGACAGAAGATTAGGCCCGCCGGCCAGAAAGTATGACAAATGAGTCGGCAGGTAAAGCTTTTTAGAAGAAAAGTAAACTATCTTTACATGTGAAGATAGTACATTGTAAAGACATGTACATAGTACATGTAAAGACACAGTACATTGACAAGGCAATCCTATATATGTCGACTCAAGAGAAACTCCTTCTGGGTTCCATGAGGCTTACTTGCAAGCTATTATGCCCTGCTCCAAGGTAAGTTAATAAGTCCTTGGATCAGGGGAAACAGTAGCAGGGACAGTGGATGGCATTCTGCTTGCGCCCTCCGAGCTTTTTGCAAGTGTATAAATAAAATGCTCACCAAAAGCGTGAGTGTTTGGGAGAGTTCCATTTGAAAGTTTGCAAAGGTTCAATCCCTTTTAAGGTGAGCAGCAGGATGCTTGCACATCTCTATTGAAGAGTTATTGGGTCTTTGTAATATTTGTTTTGTAAAAGCGGAACATTAGAGGAAGCAAAGAGGCACTCTTGCAAGGCAGCAGATTTGTTAATCCATAGCAAATCTGCACCCTTTAGCGGCACAGAAAAAGATCTTGTGTCCCTGAGGTGCTTCCAGAGTCTCAGCTGTCTCTCTTTCTCAATAGCTCTGTTTCCATCTGTTCCAAACCCGAAATATGTCTGTTCCTTCTAAGTTCATCTTAGATCAGATCTTCATATTAAGCTGTGAGGGCGTGACGGTGGTGTCGCCTTCTCTAAACTCTGATGATTCTTTCATTCAAACCCAGGGAGAGATTGCCAACCACTAGCTCACATTAAGGAAACATCAACTAACCACCCCGAGCTATTAACAAGTGATCTTTCTAACAAAGGAAGGCTGTGCCAGTAGCCATAACAAAATGCTTGGCTGGACAGGACTCTGAAAATACAGTAGCACTCATGGTCCTGTAGCCTGGGACAAAGCCAAGTTTTTGAATTTAATATGACCGCACTAGGAAGCAATAGACTGACTGCCCCCCCCCATGTCTAAATAATGTAAACTGAAATAGTTCTGAGATCGCCTAAGAGTCCACTCCCAGGCTGCCAGCTGTTTCACAATGATGAAACTTTCACAGCCTCAGAACAGCTTTTATCTGTCATCATTTCAGTCAATAGGCACATCCTCCCCACCCCACATAACCTGGCAAATGCCCCAAGTCGAATACTCAGTTACAATGACAAAGGTCAGTCAGTAAAAATAGAAAAACCACAGTGGGTGTTTATTTGTGCTTCCTTCGGAAAGGGAATCAGAGTTTTCTGCCTGCCTATTAATATATTTTCTGCCACAAGGTACAATCCTCACTGACATTGGCTATTGTTCCCTGACTTTGTCTATGAGACGCTGTTGAGAGAAGAGGATACTTGAAAAGCTTGTTTTGTAAATATAAATGTATTAAGTAAAACAGTTTTAGGGTAGCTGACCTGATGATTCTTTTAGGAGCGGCAGGAGAGTCATCTCATTCATCTAGCATGGACAAGAGAACCACAGAGATAGTGTGATCAGCCAAGGGCAAAACAATGCTTTGCTTCACTGAACAAAGATCTGTCTACTCAAGGATCTCCCGCTAGTTGAGCAGTATTGTCAGTAACTTAAAAGGAAAACCATCTATCAGTCATTTTGTCAGATAATGAAAGTGGACAAGAGATGTGAAATGGGGCAGAACTCAGATATAAGAATGCCAACACAGGTGCAGGCCAGAATCAAAAACTCCATGTGTGAGGGCAGCCCCTTCCCCAAAGGCTGGCAGCCCTCTGAAGCCACACCCATGAAGTGCAGGGACTACTGCTGGAAGGAAAAAATGGCCATCTCTGCATCCCAGCCATAAAGTCTTCCAACATAAATATGCTGCGCTCTTGCAATTCAGTATTGGGCTTCTTAAAATGAGCGATTTATAGCACGCTTGTGACTCAGGGAAGTTTCTGCGTCATTTTGACAATGTCAAGAGCCTCCTGCATGTCTCTAGCTCCTTTTCCCAGTTAATCTGTTCAAAAATAAACCTCAGAAAACCAAGTTCTTCTGAAATATGTCAGGATTTGCTGCTGTGTGCAATCGAGGTTGTGCTATAATATGCGTGGTCGCTGCTTCCTTGGAACTCATGTAATTCAGTTTGTTTCAAATGCAGAAGAGAAGCAGGAAGCAAAGTGACAGTAAGGAAACACGGGGCTTGTCAACACCTAAGGGTGTAGAGGGAGAGAGTGGGAGGATACGTGCTTCCATGATCCTCCATCAGCGTCTTGATGGCGGTCTGACATCCTGGAACTAAGAAGGGTCGTTGCAGCTGCCATTTTTTTTCCAGAAGAGGAGCCATGTGCAGCAAAACAGAAGTATTTTTTTTAAAAAAAACCTTGCACCCCAATCCCCTCACCATCCTGGGGATGGCAAAATTGCTCCCCCCCCCACGCATGAAGCCACCCCACACAGCTCTGTGCCCATTTCAGGCCCTCGGAGTGCACAGCAGATCAGCCACTATGCTCGGGATGTTCCCGGGACAGTGGGGAAAATCGGGATAACTGGGCCACCAGTTAACCTGGAAAAATGGAGGGACCATTCCTGCCTGCCTCTGAGATCCTCTGTGCATCATTTGGATGCACATAGACAATCCAGTGATGACCCCAAGAAAAAGGCATGGTGTCTTTGAATTAAACAATACAGAAGGGCAGGAAATGTGCCATTTCAGATTTCTCAGTTGTAAATATTTGTATAGACAGATACATCGTAGATTTTATTTTAAAATAAAGGCTAGTTTTCAATACTGCTTTATAGCGATATTGAAGTGCACTGATAACTGTTGGGGCACAATCCACATTCCATATACGGCTTTCATAGTGCTATATCCTGCTTTTTATTCCACATTCATAATGACTTGACACAAAGGCCTCATCTACACCAAGCAGGAGATTGCACAATGAAAGCGGTATATAAAAGGCAGGAGTCACACCAAGCAGGATATAGTGGTATGAAAGTGGAATGTCGCATGTGTCAATGGGCCCTAACGTTGTCAGTGCACTTCAATACTGCTATTATGTAGTAGTGTGGCTCCTGCCTTTTATATACCACTTTCATAGCACAATATCCTGCTTGGTGTAGATGAGGCCAAAGTGTAGATCTGGCCCTAGTTAAGGAATACTTTCCCAGATATTGATTCCCCACATTCTAAATGTATTTGAGACTTCTGTAAATACTACATTAACTAGGGTGTAGCACTGGATATGCTGACATTAGCCACAAGTGCATCAGAATTATTGAGTTTGGGAATAAGGAATCATTGTAAAACGAGGAGAAAGTTGAACTTGGGTTAATTAGTGGGCTTCTACCCTGTAAAAATAAACCTGAACATTTTCTTTAAAAGCCTCATGTGTATTGAGGCTAACATCTTTAATTCTGAATAACCCAAACTGTCAGTTTTATTATTCTGTGTATTAGACATCTCTTAAAATTAAAAACATTCATCAGAAAACTGCTGTCTTTGCCAAAGAAAATATTACCCAGTCTTCAATTTAAATATTAAATTATTTAATTTGCAATCTGTGTCATGCAAAATATCTACACATAGCATACATTGTCCCTATATCACAGTGTATGGGTACATGCATCACAGTCTTCAGATAGTTAATTATAGAAGAATGCATTAAAATTCCAGAAAAGTAACATGGAATCCACATCAGTCTAGAAGATCTCATAGAAATTTTCAAGTCATGTAATATAATATATTGATAATCAACTACTCTTATCTAACAGACTACAGATTATTATGTCCTTATTGGTGTACAAAAGATAACAAAGGTATGGGATGTTTGGCAGGTGTCTGGGCAAGAGATTTCAATGGCCACTGACACTGTAAGTAGTTTTGCTGGTATTAAGCAGATTCCACTACTAAAAGTTGTCTTTGCTGTAGTGCTCCTGTTTGTTGTTTTAACTATATTTGACCCCAGAATTGAAGTTGCTAGCTGTTTTAGGATTGGGGTAGTTAACAGAGAAGAAGGAGACAGATTTACAAATGGAAATGTGCTAATGAGACTATGTACTTTAACTATGGCCCTTTCTACACCTAAGGAATTTCCCAGGCAAATGGAGGGATCATCCCTGTCATTTGGATGCACAGGGATGATCCTGGGATGATCCCGGGGGGAAAAGCAGGTGTAGAAACGGCCTATATCAAAAGCACAGGGTTCTCTCCCTACCTGTATAAAGCCCAATCCTAACATTGTTTTCCACGCTCCCAATATTCCATCACAGTGGAGCTCAGCCAAGGCAGAGAACCCGGGGGTGAAACAGACTTGATTCTCATGTAGCAGCATGATGGCTAAGAGACTGAGCTTCTGGCTTTGAATCTTGCCTTTGCCATGAAGTCACTTCGTGGTTTCAGGCAAGCTTCTGTCTTTCAGCCTCAGTCCCTCTTTCTGCAATATGAGAATAATAAGAATCAAAGTAGAAGTTATGTTATTCACACTCGTGTGAGTGGCTCTTTACAGTCCATTTTAAGTGTGCTCCCCCATATCCAGATTGGGACTTAGTGTGGAGTGTAGATGGGTTCTAACGCTTTGCCTTCGATTGTGCCCAATCCTGACTGCGCCAATTCTGCCTGCTATTTTCAATGGTGTGTGTGTGTTGGAGGGGGGGGGATAGTTCTCATTGGAATGAATGGAAGTTCCTTCCCCTGATGCAAACAGCAGGCATAGTGGGCTCATTCAGAATTGGGACCACTTTGCAGAGGCAGTAGGAGAAGCTCCAATTAGAGGTAATGAGACCTTCCATTGCAGCACACCTGTCCAGATGGCTGTCCAGCTGTATCTAGTGTGGGAGAGCCCACTACCTCCCTCGGAATTGGTTCCATTGTTGTCTTGCCTAACCTGGCCCCAATGCTGACTTACCTTACAGGGTTGTTATAAGGATTACAACTAAAAAATGCATGCAATCTTTTTTAACACTTGAAAGCACTATATCAGAGCTGCAGAGCACGTGACCTCCAGATGTTGTCCTCCTGCAATCCCTAGCTTCCCTGACTCTTGGATGGTTGAGGCTGGTGGAAGTAGGGGTTCAATAACAGGTTCTCCAGTCCTGTATTACTAGTAATAATAGTTACTAGTTTCCACCAAGGGCAGGTCTATTACTTAGGCAATGGTTTCCCTGAGTGTCCCCTTTTCCATATAACTGAATGGATGCCATTAATTCACAGTAAGCATGATCAAGAAATAGATGTTGGGAAGTCAATATTTTCAAGATGGAGTTCCCTCCCCCTGCAACACACCCCAAAAACAAAGAGATGAAGGGGAAGCATCTGTAACCACAACATTTGTAACCACAACCAGTGGTTGGCTTGGGCAAGGATAAATGAAGGATGAAAGTTTTTCCCCACCCTAAATGAACTCCTTGATGGAGATTGAAAACAAATTATAAATTGCCATCAGGAGGTTGGGGTGGAAGGAGGCAATGTGTTCCGATCTCATTCCACTCCCCCTCCCTGTAACTGTGGGGCATCCCACCACTTTCCATACTGCCACTCTCCCCGTTCACCCTAAGATCCATATGTATTGATGCTTCCTCTAGTGATCAAAGAAAAAATATAGGCTGTATAAAGAGAAGTAGATTGCTGAACAGATGATATAGGAATAAGAATTGCCAAGGAATTAGGAAAAGGGAGGTGTAGTAAACCAGGTGTGGACAAACTTCACTCTTCTGATATCTCCTTTGTTTTTTATTAGAATCTTGAAATCCACCAACCAGAGTCAGGTGCAAAAGACTTTGAATTAAAGCATTCTCAACCTGTTTTGAGTACCAGACCTGAACTAAGTTACTTCCACACAAAAATGCACTCCTGGTTACCCGCCCCTCAATGTTCCTTTTTTCTTTCTTCCTTTTTAAATTTCAGCAGTTTAATTTAGGGTGTGGGGTTGGGAACTGTTTTGTTGTTGCTATTATCAAACAGTTGGGAGTCAGAAATCTTTGCCAATCTACTGAAAATCATGCAGAGGTCTAGCAGTTGACTCAACCTATTTTTTGCCCACCTCTGGAGTAAAACAGGTGGATTCACGGATGAAGAATGGAGTGTACAAAATGCAAGCAGGAATAGTGTATGGGTTACAGCCCACATTTACCCAAGACATTTCATGGTGCTTTTCCCAGGCAATTTATAGATGTACCAAAGTAAATTAATCAAAGATGATTTTGCTCTGTCCTGGATAGCATGACGACAATCTAAAGATCTGCAGGATTTGCCATAGCATCAGGAGACTATGGTATGCAGCTACACACAAAGATAGACAGTGCCTAATGTATATTTCACAGATTTCCATATGGGGATCCCCATGGGGAAGGGTCTATGTATTACATGCAGCCAGATTTCATTTGTTAGATGGGGTGTGTTTATAACAAGTAAAACATAAACCTGCTACCCAATTGTCCTATGCAAGATAAGAGTGCATCGAGTTAAAGATGCATCCTTATTTTTGGAACTCTGCGGCATCATGTCAAACTGTTCGTATAAATATCTGTCTGGTAATGTATTTGTATTCAAGATACTTGACCACTCATATATAATTCTTACATCATTTTTTTAAACAAAGAATAATGCTTGTAAAATAATCCACATTGCAATAATGGCACAAAACTACTTGAATTATTTTGCAAGAATTAAGTGACTTTAATCCCACTTAATTTAAAGGAGCACAGTCAACCTCACCCTTAGATAGGAAAGCTGAATTTCCTAACAACATTTTACATTGAATTTAGTTTGTTAAGTGGTTCAAATTACACAGGTGTGTGCTCATGTGCAGAACTACAAATTCTTAAGCTATGTGCAGAGAATTAAACCTCTCCTGGAGACACTCCCGCTCTTTTATTTCTGGCAATACAGAATGTCGTCACCTATTGAGTAGATAAATGTGGGAAAGAAAAGCCCCTTTCTGTTTAAAGTAAATGGAGGAGAAAAATGATCTGAAAAGCAGGGTTTTTCTACAAAGTGACGCCAAGGATGAAAAATAAATTCTATGTGGTAGAATGGGTGAAGCATTCAAAATTGTGCAATAATGTCTAGTTTCCCCTTTCTTCCATTCACTTTGCAGTGGCAATAAAATCCTGTTTTTTATGTAAGCAGACCAAGGCTTGAGAGACTCAGTAATGTATAGGGAAGCATCTAAAACTAAGTGAAACATCAGAATGTACTCATATAGAGGAACAGGGTCAAGATTAAAAGATGATTTAAGAGAAAATATAGGATATAAGGAACAAAAGTATCTTACAAGGTCTGAATAGAATCCAAAGTGATCCTACCATTCTTTTGGTGTCCACCCATGCATCACTAAATACTTCCTTGTGTGGGCTGCTCCTGTAGCAATCAGTACAGATTTTGGGTGGGAAGATGGGTGAGGATGCATCTATTACAGGGCAAATGAATTTCCTTCCCACGCTATTGCTTCTCTACGTTTTTTTTTTATAGAAGAAAGAATTGTGTGTTATAAACTCACGCTACATTCTTCTGTTCAGCTTCGCAAGGGTTTAGAATATGTACCTGATGTCCCTGTCTTGGCTATATGCATTTAATAAAACACAACAATAGAAAGATGATATCACATTAAAAAAAACAATTCCCCTTGTTTTTAACACAAGCTGAAGGAGAAAATAAGTAATTTACAGCGCAATCCTATAATGTCTGCTTAGATTTGAGTCTCATTTGAGTCTCATTGAGTTTTATTTGTATATTTCACTATTTCTGTTGGGCTTAATTTTTGAAAACTTTTCAAATCTGAATGCAAGCCGTCTTAGTCCCCAAATAGAACAATCTCTTTACATACTTGTTAAAGTTGAACTAATGTTTATCACCCACGCCTAAGAAACAGATGTAGATGTGGAAAAGGGGCATATGCTGTTGTTTTCCATTTCAGTAAGTGGCCTAAAGTTGTATTCATCATGACAGAACTCTTGAACACTTCATTTGAATTCAACATTCAAACAGCTTCGTTTTTTGGTAATAGATCTGAAGAGGTTAAAGGCTAGATTTTATAACACAATAGACAATATATAGGTTCACTTAAACATCTAGACTTTCGACACAGCTAGCTACAGCCAGGGTAATGATGTTTTTTAACATTCAGTAGGAAATATATGGGGAGTGGGGGAGATATCCGACTTTGCTTTTCATCAAATCTAAAAAGGTGACAGCACCATTGTTTAAACCATTTGTCAAGTAATACCACAGTACTTGGTTATATTTATGGGAGTGAAGTTCCCTCCTATGTTCCTTAGAGAAGTGGATGGAGGAAGGGGCTCAGGTCCCAGCAGGATCAGAGCTAATCCCTTCTCCTGTCCTCTCTCCTCAATGGCTATGATAAGCATGCATGCTCTGTTTGCAGCTGCTTCTCAGGCTTTAGCTATTTTTCTTTTTGTGGGGGGAAAGAGCGGTGGGTTTTTGTCCAGAACAGTATTTGCGTATGTGTAAAATCCCTCTTTAGGCAGAGATTCTTCTCTTTCCTCTGTGGCCACATCCTAAAGTGGCACCGTCACACTTCCTCTGCTACATGCTGATGCAACTTCCATCAATATCTTTCTCCATGCTCCAACTTCTTTTCCATGTCGCTTTGCCATCAGGGCTGTCCTAAGATATTTTTATGCCTGAGGTGTAGGGTGAGGGGTAGTATCCCATAGAGGTCCTGGGCTGGTGGAGCTGGGCACATGTGGACCAGTGCCTGGTGAGGCTGGCTGCTTATGCACAGCTCCTACCCAACAATTCCTCACCCCCACCCCCCTCACTGCTGGACTGTTGGTTGAATCTTGCTTCAGCACCAGCCATGGGACAGCATCCTCCACTTGAAGGCAGCAGGCTACCTTCAGGGGCGCAGGGCAGGTCCTCCAACCCTCTACCATCATTCCCCACTCAGGCACCCACAACACATGTCACTTGAAGTATCTCTTCACTCTGCGTAATGATAGTGCTGGCCCTGAATGCCATGGCAATGGCCTCAATGGAGACAAATAGGCAGGGGACACATTGCCTCCTTCTTTCTCCTTTCTTCTAAGTCAGTTCCTGATTTCAAGGATGGGATGTTCTGGTGTTTTTGTTTTTGTTTTTTTACACTTGCCTTGCTAACTGAAGAGCCTGGTGTGGGAGCGAAGAAGGTAATGTGCCCCCCATCATCTTGCATTCACTTCTCCTTCCCCAAAGCCAGCTCTTTTTTGAGGGAGATGCAGTACCCCCCTTCCTTCCCCTCTCCTATAGCTACGTTGGGGTGAATGGGAGGCAGCATGCAGGCCTACCATTTGCAACTCGCATATTAGGGCAGCTGCTGTGGCCCCAGTGTCATCAGGCCCATCAATACTGATACTTGGCCCAGGTCCTCCATATTGAAAAGCTGGGTCTACAAGTCTCCATTTTAATTTCCCACAATCCCCTGGAGTAACACTATGTGGGGTGGTCTAGAATTGTGGGCAATTGCTGACACTTGGCCCAGGCCCTCCACATTAGAAAACTGGTTCTACAAGTCCCCATTTTAATTTCTCACAATCCCCTGTAGTAACACTATGTTCGGTGGTCTGGAGCATTGTGGGAAATTAAAGTAGAAGCTCCCAGCAATCCTTGGAATGCTGATCTTGCTATGACCACTGCCAGGTAAACCTGAGGGATCATCTACATAAGAATAGCCCCTCAGAGAGTATCTATCCCAAGGTCTCCTCAAACTTGAAGCTGGCCTTGGCTGTGTGTTTTAGGTAATTTTATCTTATTCCCCTAAAGTGATTGTTTCTCTTCTCTCTCTTATATACTGTGTGACATCAGTGGTGAAGCTCAATAGCTACATGATAGGTTAAATTAAAATAATAGCTGCAATGACTTGGGAGAGTCCAATGAGGATTGGAGCCATGGCACACAGGAAGTGGGTTTTTTTTCCTTGTGCATTTCCCCCCTTGTGCATCCTGGTCCAGATAAAACTGCCCTATGAAGGAGTTATTTACCCCAGAAGGGAAGCTGCCACTGGCACTAATAACAGCTTCCCTCCCAGGGTAAATAAGACTTATTGGGGTGGGTGGGGAGGAATTTTCACCAAGACCATTGCATAGGAAGAAAGAGTTTTAAAAAACCCTCCCAGTCCCAATGCTGATTGTCAGTTTAATTTTTAATTCAATTCAATTCAACAATACAAGCATTTAACGTATTGTCTAGTTGAGAGAGAACGTGGGAGAACATGGACAGTGATTATTACACATATAAAAATAAAAAGTAGGGATTGGTGATAGATGAAGAAACAGTAGCAGAGAGAAGAAGGACATTCTTGCCCCATTGCTTTCCCTTCTTGTTTGGCCCGGTGTGTCCACTTGCCTGTTGGTTCAGTGACTATGATGGACAGAGCAAAACAGGGGTGGTTGCTGCAGGAGTCTTTGGGATCATCTACACCAAACAGGATATTGCACTATGAAAGCAGTATATAAAAGACAGGAGCCACACTACTGCTTTATAGTGGTATTGAAATGCACTGACGACTGTTGGGGCCCATTAACACATCCCATATACTGCTTTCATGCCGCTTTCATAGTGTATAGATGTGTCATGGGCCTCAATAGTTGTCAGTGCACTTCACTACCACTATGAAGCAGTAGTGTAGATCCTGCAGTGCACTTCAATATTGCTATAAAGCAATAGTGTGGGTCTTGCCTTTTATATACCACTTTCATAGTGCATTATCCTGCTTGGTGTAGATGAGCCCTTTAGCACTTAGGACATACTGTGGCAACGTGGGCTCACAACAGTGGCAGCATCAGCTTTTTCTGTCTGCAGCTTCATAGGTGGACCCTTCAAATGAGTTAAAATGGGGAGAAGGAAAAAGAGGGCAAAAGAGAGAGATAAGTTTTAGACTGGCATAGAAGATTTTGCCTGGTGGCAGGACACACCGCTATTGCACATCTGTAGCGTTATCCATATACTGGGGTTCACATTTTTTTCTTCCTTTCAAGGATTTTATCCACTCTGTGGTTGTTGATAGTGATGCTTGGTAACAGGAAATGAGTGCAACTGAACGCAAGATATTGCTGCGTGCTGATCTTGTTCCTGCTCCTCTGGTTTAGTGTCACTGCGTGTGAGAAAAAAATGAGTTGACCCAACCAGATTGCTGATAAGGGCTACCATTTATGAAACATCAAATCTGCTGCCACAGCTCTGGATTAAAGATGCTGACCTTAAAAATATCTACTTCCAAACAGTTTCCCTCTTTGTAAATCTAATCAACGGCTGGCTATTTTGCTCCCACTCCCTGACAGAAATAGGATAATGTCACTTTTCAAATAAATTCTTACTTATATGTAACATCTTTTGATGGGTTTATCTACTGCCAACCAATAATGGATAACTTTCCAGGCGAAGTCAGTCATGTCAGACCTTTAAATGAGAATATCGTTGTAGGGAGTCTGCTACACAGGCAGGGACCTGTAGTCTTGAAAGGGAGCTCTTTTAATTTTTAAAAATTGTGTCTCCTATCCACAGCTGGAATGGATAAGATTCACTTTTCATTTTCTTTTGATTTTAAGAAGTGCGGTTCATCTATGTAGAAGGTTATTACTTTAATATGCAGGTGTTCTCAAAATGGGTTAAAATCCAGGCATTGATCATAGAGAGTTTCAATATATTAAAGCAAATGTACCAATTTTCCGTACAGAATGCAATATAGCAATGGTTTAAAAACTTGTATGCTAGGGTAATTCTGAAGATACTATTCTATTTACTCACTAAAATACTTCGAACACACCTTTGTGTTGAACAAAATACTTGGTCAACTTGTACAATACTGTTGTTAAAATTTGTATTAAATCATACAGCTAAAAATCACATGAGTATATTTTGATCAGTGTGTCGCCTTCCTTTAAGGTGCTCTGTCATGCTAGGTCAAATTACCTTATTCTTTGGAACCATGGAATCTTCTAGTTGCTTCAAATAAAGCCAATGAATGGGCGTGAACTGCAGCAAGAAACTGGGGTGGGCAATACATGGTTACATCTCCAATTATTCCTGTGCCCCCCCCCAAAACAAGCTAAATTCAACCATAGTAACACTACAGTACTAGAGCTATTTCAGCAGTTTAGTGTGTGTGTGTGTGTGTGTGTGTGTGTGTGTGTGTGTGAAAAATGGCTCCTGGACCTCTAGACATTGCCCACATCTCCCTTAATCCAAAGCTACCTGAATACTACTTCACAGTGTTCTGCCTTCTGAAACTGGTCCAACAAATGTTACCTCAAATTTCTGGGTGCTTGGAAAATGGGGTAAGGAAGAAGCAGGATTAAACAATAGAAGCTTCATCAATTTAACAGTCTTCCAAGAATTAAAGAAAGCCATAAAGACTGATCTCTTCCGGCAGGCCTACCCAATTGAATTTTAAGATGCCTTTTAATTATGTGCTGCTTTTAATAATGTATTAGTTTTATATGTTTTAATCAATTATATGTATTTTATGGTTTGCATTTGTGTTGTACCCCGTCTCGAGTCAGAGAGAGAGGCAGGTAACAAATAAGTATATATATATATATATTATTGTAAAAGTAAATGACAGTATTGCTTTTAATATAAGCCCTTGGAGCATTTCGGTGTGATCTATAATAAAGAAGGTTAGAACTGTAACACATTTAACACTGTAAACAGTTTTACAAAAGTTTGAGTGGTCACTTACTCTCTTCCCCTGTCACACTCATGAAATATGTCTACAGAATTTAGTGAATATAATGGGTTATCAGGAGATATCAGTGCAATACTTCAAGTAATATATTGAGATATTACTTGGGCAAATAAGAAACTGCCTTATATGAACTCAGAATATTAAGGCATTTTTATGCAAGGCATTTATCGTGCACTCATGATTGTTCACTCATGGAAGTTCATTGGTCCTTTTTACGACATTGTCAACCTCCGTTGCCTCTCTCATGGGCCATAGCTATTATTATTATTATTATTTATTTATTTATTTATTTATTTATTTATTTATATAGCACCATCAATGTACATGGTGCTGTACAGAGTAAAACAGTAAATAGCAAGATCCTGCCGCATAGGCTTACATTCTAATAAAATCATAATAAAACAATAAGGAGGGGAAGAGAATGCAAACAGGCACAGGGTAGGGTAAACAGGCACTGGGTAGGGTAAAACTAACAGTATAAAGTCAGAACAAAATCAAGTTTTAAAAGCTTTAGGAAAAAGAAAAGTTTTTAGCTGAGCTTTAAAAGCTGCGGTTGAACTTGTAGTTCTCAAATGTTCTGGAAGAGCGTTCCAGGCATAAGGGGCAGCAGAAGAAAATGGACGAAGCCGAGCAAGGGAAGTAGAGACCCTTGGGCAGGTGAGAAACATGGCATCACAGGAGCGAAGAGCATGAGCGGGGCAATAGTGTGAGATGAGAGAGGAGAGACAGGAAGGAGCTAGACAGTGAAAAGCTTTGTAGGTCAACAGGAGAAGTTTATATTGGATTCTGAAGTGAATTGGAAGCCAATGAAGAGATTTCAGAAGTGGAGTAACATGGTCAGAGCAGCGAGCCAAGAAGATGATCTTAGCAGCAGAGTGGTGAACAGAAACCAACGGACTGATGTGAGAAGAAGGAAGGCCAGTGAGAAGAAGGTTGCAGTAGTCCAACCGAGAAATAACCAATGCATGAACAAGAGTCTTGGCAGAAGAGACAGACAAAAATGATCGAATCCTGGCAATATTATACAGGAAAAAATGACAGGATTTAGCTACTGCCTCAATATGAGGAATAAAGGAGAGCGAGGAATCAAATATAAAGCCAAGACTACGAGCTTCCTTGACTGGAGTAAGTGTAACATCATTGACAGTAAGAGAGAATGAGAGATGAGGAGAAGGTTTAGGAGGAAAAACAAGCAATTCGGTCTTTGCCATATTAAGTTTCAAACGACGATGAAGCAACCAAGCTGAGATATCTGAAAGACATGCTGAGATACGATCGTGAACATCAGGAGAAAGATCCGGAGATGAAAGATATAATTGTGTATCATTGGCATACAGATGATATTGGAGGCCATGAGATTGAATAAGATTACCCAAGGGCAACATGTATAAAGAAAACAACAACGGACCAAGCACCGAGCCTTGCGGAACCCCTACTGAAAGGGGAAAAGAAGAAGATGAGCTGCCATTAGCCAACACGCTGAAAGAGCGACCCGCTAGATAGGAGGCAAACCAGTTATAGACAGAGCCACAAAATCCAAGGTCATGAAGGGAATCTAAAAGAAGATCATGATCAACCGTGTCAAAGGCTGCAGTTAGATCAAGGAGAATAAGAACAGAATAATGGCCTTTAGACTTGGCAGTAAGAAGATCATTGGTAATCTTAGTAAGGGCTGTTTCAGTGGAATGCAAAGGATGGAATCCAGATTGAAAAGGATCCAGAGCAGAGTTACTAGAAAGAAAATCAAGACAACGAGAGTAGACCACACACTCCAGGATCTTTGAAACAAACGGCAACAAAGAGACAGGTCGGTAGTTAGACAGAGATAGCCTATCAAGAGTAGGTTTCTTGAGAATAGGAGAGACTGTAGCATGTTTAAAAGCAGAAGGAAATGAACCAGAGGACAGAGAAAAATTAATAATATGAAGCAAGGAAGGGAGGATAGCAGGGATAAGATTAATAAAGACGCGAGAAGGAATCGGACCACGAGAACAAGTGGAAGGCTTCGAAGAGCGCAGTATTGTAGACAGTTCATCAGCTGAGACCGAAGGAAACGCAGAGAAATTTGCAGGAGGAACTGACAGATGAGGAACAGGAACTGGAAGAGGAGCAGAGCTGGCCAGATCAGAGTGAATAGTTTGGATTTTAGCATTGAAAAAAGAGGCAAAGTTATTAGCAGACAGAGAGGTGGGGAGAGATGGCGGATTAGGCTTCAGAAGAGAATTGAAGGACGCAAAGAGCCGCTGAAGATGCCTAGCATTTGACTGGATCAATGTTGAGTAATACTGCTGTTTGGCCAATGAAATGGCAGAAGAGAAAGAGGAGAGTACAAATTTGTAATGAACAAAGTCCGCCCAGTCCCTGGTCCTACGCCAAAGGCGTTCAGCTGCCCGGGAACAAGAGCGAAGGTAGCGGAGGAAAGAGGTGAGCCACGGTTGGGGTTGAGAAGGGCGAACTATCCGAGTTGTAGATGGAGCAAGATTATCAAGAGTTGAAGATAAGGAGGAATTAAAGAAGGAGACAGCTGAGTCCAAGGAGACAGCCGAAAAGACAGAAGGAAGAAAGGAGGCTAGAGACTGAGAAAAAGCCTCATAATTGATAGATTGCAAGAGCGAGAAGCGGGACGTGAAGGAGGAGGATTATGAGTAATATTGAAAGAAACTAGGTGATGATCTGACAACGGAAAGTGAGCAGTAGAAAAGTCCAAAACAGAGCAATTCCGAGTGAGAACAAGATCCAGACAGTGTCCAAGGGAATGTGTGGGTACATCAGACCAAAGCTTAAGATCATAAGAGGAAGATAATGAGTGAAATCGTAGAGCTGCAGCGTCTTGAGGGTCATCCACATGAATATTGAAGTCACCCAAAATAAGAGTAGGACAGTTATCAGAGAGGAAGCTAGACCTAAGGTTTATCCCTGGAGCCCTAGATGAACAGGAGTCAAACCTGTTCATCTAGGTGACACACAGGGGATCCAGTGCTCAGGCAGGGGCAAACCCTGGATGATCCCAGGATAAACCTTAAGTCTAGCTGTGGCCATTGTTTTTTTTAGGTTTGTTCCTCATTTTATAAATTGCTGAAAATGCAGTAAAAAAAACCCACCACCCTGCCCGCATCAAAAAACCCATCAAAGAGGTGGTGTAATTCAAGAAATCTTGCAGTGCCACCTACTGCTGTGTAACTGAAACATATGGAACTTGACCACAAAGGAAATGGGAAAGACAAAGATGGGCCATGGTGGGAAGAATGTGTAATGTACCTATTGTAAACCCTCAAAGATCCTGGGAGGTGAAGCCTCGGTAAGGCTGCGGGATGTTTTCTTGATGTAAAGAACCCCTTAATCCATTTAATTCAGTATTGTTGACACGGCTTGCAGTATCTGTTCAGGTTTTTAGGCAGGATCCTTTCCTAATCCTATGACAGGGATTGAACCAGGTACCTTCTGCATGCAAAATGTATACTCTACTGCTGAGTTGCAGCCCTTCCCCACACTTATTTAGTGAGTATTTGACTGTAATTAGAGGAATTAAACAAACTCACCTGTTCAAGATTGGCACCCCATTTCTATGGAACATAAGAAGCTGCGTTATAATGTCCCATTTGCCCACCTAGCCTAGTGTTGCCTTCTCTGACTGGCAGCAGCTCTTTCGGGTGGGGATCAATCACATCATCTATTACCTGACCCTTCTAACCAAAAAAGCATGCACTCTTACCACTTAGCCACAGTCCCTCTCCCAAACCACTTGATAGTCCTGGTACTCATACACCAAATGCATTTTT
Source organism: Elgaria multicarinata webbii (assembly GCF_023053635.1). Classification (NCBI taxonomy): domain Eukaryota; kingdom Metazoa; phylum Chordata; class Lepidosauria; order Squamata; family Anguidae; genus Elgaria; species Elgaria multicarinata. The sequence goes on from NC_086180.1 coordinate 66,196,303, forward strand.
AAAATAATAAAACTCTTTTAATTTTGAAATATTTTAGACTTCGTCATTAAAAAATACAGATAAATTGTACAATGAAACTGGAAATATTTCTCAGCGAACTATGCTGTCCTCTGCTGCTTCAATGTAGACATGTTAAATAAAAATAACTTTATGTTATTGGAGAGAATATTTTTCATTTGCAACGTTTAATCTGATCATCTCACGAACAATCGGGGAAGAAACAAAATGGACCGCATCTTCTCGAATAAGAGAACGGAGGAAGGCAAGAATCCGATTTACATTAATATTTTGCAACACCCTGGAGGTCTGTATTAGAGATAACTTTAGATACAAAGACGCTGATCTTAGTATGAAAAGTTAACAGAAGGAGCAGGAGACCGGCAGAGCAAGCTGCAGAGGGAGGAAAGTGTGACAGGACTAGGAGGAAAGTCAAGATGAAAGGGACATAATTAAAATGAACAATTAGTTCTGGTTCAGAGCTAGACCCCTAGTGGAAAATGTGTTGGATTTCTGCTAGAATCATAAGGTAGCTAAACCAATCCAAATAATAAATGTACTTTCCCAACTTACTGCCAGCTTGATTTTAGCTACACTATTGTGAATATTTGATCTCATCCATAGCAGTAGTACTTTTCAGTTACATTTCTAGTTCACGTATTTAAATATGGAACCTGACAATATTTTAAACGTGCTGATCCTTCAAACACGAGGCTTTCAAACATGTGGTTTGTGGCAATTTTGGCTTAATGGAAACCTAATTGTTGGGATGGGCCATGACATGGGATGCAAAAGTAAAAAGAGGGAGGATTAAAGAAGAGAGGTTTCTCAGAAAGGCCTGTGAAACTAGAGGGAAGGGAGGAAGACCACGGTATGGAATGCAGAGAGAGAAATGACATCAGCAGAGAATGGGTTAAATGCTAAGTTCAAGTTGTAACAAAACTGTTTCTCTGCTCTTAATTGGTGTGAGCCTGAGTGAGATTTCACTTGTGCGTTCCTGGAGCAGTATGCAACACAACACTTATATGACCCTGCCAATTCCATTCCTCAAGCAGTGGGTCCCTCTGATTCTGTTGCACAAGCGGGATCCAGGCATGCATTGCTTATATAAGGGAGATTTAGTGTTTCCTAGAAGCACAAAGAATTTTGAGAGAAGCAAAATTAGTTTTTTTTGGTTTTGGTTTTGAAGAAGTGGGGTTAGTTGGTGGGCTTCTTTAAATTAAGGGAAAATCACATTTCCTTACCAGGGCTTTGCTTCCTGCTTCTCTTGTGCAATTATAATGGGGCTTTATTACACTGCTGGCAAGGGATGACCACATAGTCTATAATGGAAATTTCCCCTCCTCTTTCTATTCATAGCCCTGAATGGGACAGCACCCTCTAGTGGATGATTTGTAACACAACTTCCCCTGTACATAGCAGGAAATTCTGAGATATTTCAGCAGAATTGGGATATGACAGTTTTAAAAACAAACAAAAACAAAGCAGAATTACTGAGGGAAGGTGTGGGAGACATGCAGGAGGTTGCCAATGTTGTCAAAAAGACCTGTGAACTTCCATGATAGGCTAGTCATGAGCTTGCCTTATTTATCTCATGTGAAGAAGCCCAGTGTTTTGTTGCTGCTGCTGTTAAAGCAAGTGGAGGCTTGTGGCTCTGACTTTGGTGGGGCTCTGAATCCATTCTGGGTTTCAGTCAGAATCAGCGAGAATTCTAAATGAACTATCCAAGGTGCTGAAACCTATCCCAATAGGTTGAGACCTTGGATATCTCCTGAGAGTTCTGGCTGGCTCTGAATCCAGAATGGAGTTACAGCCCTACCAAAATTGGAGCCACCAGCCTCCATTGCTAAACCTAGTGAAATCCATCCACGGCTGTGTGAGTGGATAACAGCACGTTCCTAGGCTGTCACAAAGGACTTAACTGAAATGGAAGGGAAATGTGGGTGTTATTGCTGAAATAAAATATATGAAGAATTCTCAGTGAAAGCAGTCAAAATTTTCAGGTACTTTCACATATCTGTATTCATAACACATATTTCAATCTCAGACTATGTGTGTAATAAAAGAAACAGCTAAGTAAGACTTAATTATTTGTCTAACACAGTTGCCTATATTGAGTTTAATATGCCATAGCTGTTAAATGCTGGAGAATCCTGTGAGGAAAACAACATATGATTGTTAACCTACAATTGTCTTTATCTTTTACTGACAAGATACATTTAATACAGCAATGCAAAATAGTGTGTGTGTGTGTGTGTGTGTGTGTGTGTGTTTCACTGCATCAAAGCATAATGACAAAGCTACTCTTTGCTTGTGCATTTCATAACTCTTTATAGGTTTGTATATTGATTTGGGAAATGAGAACTTGGTAAGTTCTTATTGAAATGGAAACTGAATTAAATTCTCCCCCAAACCTAGAGAACCATGCATCCTTGCATTTAATAACTTGGTGAAGGGACCCTAACCGGTAATATAGGCTGCAATCCTATACCCATTTAGTAAGCCCCAAAGGACTCAATGGAGGAAAAGGAGGGATATAAATGTAACAAACAAAGTTCCTTTCGGCAGCTCCAAACTCCAAAGCAACTTGTCTATGCACAAAGGCTGAACAATATAGAAACCTTGACAAGTGAGACTGCCTGAATCACCAGCCTAGGAATGTGTTAACTTCCTCTACTGATAAGTCTTAGGTTTGTAGGAGTGATATTTAATTTATTTTAATCTTGCTTTTTTTGTAATTCAAAAAGGCTAACACAAAACCCAAACAATAATATATATATATAATATTAGTATCAGCATTCTAAAGCCTAATGTGCACCAGGGAAAATTCACAAGCCGAGCTTATTATCTCTCTATGAATGCCTGTCTAAGAAAAAAGTTTTCACTTTCTTTCAGAAGTCTTGCAGAAGAATGCCTTGAAGACAAGCTCGAAGATAGAAATGGTTCTATAGGTAGTTCAGGGAACATTTTCCATTCCATAAATAAAAGACAGCACAGAAATAATGTAATGTGTACTTCTGAGAAAACTTAATGTGGACTGGAGGCTAACCATGTTGCTGAAGGAAAATTGCTGCCACTGCTCCATGTATTGAAGGATGAAGTCATTTTAAACCATCTTCTGAGTCCAAATGGAATTAGAGATGGAGTTCAACTTTCAATTCATGAAAAGGTAATACCTATACTCTCCCTCTATATAACTTGTATCTATTATCGTTTGCTTTGTGTATCTCTCCTTAAGTGTACATACAATATGAGAGAAGAGAGAATGAATATCATGATCCCAATTTGAGCACAAATGCAGTGATACCATGTGCCACATGATAAGCTAAAATTCCAGTTTATCAACACTTTTCAAAAAATTGTGAACATCAACAGAACAGAAAATACATCATGAAAATGGGGGGGGGATACATTGTGTATATATATAGAATTATCATCATTTATTATTATTATTATTATTTATTTATTTATTTATATAGCACCACCAATGTACATGGTGCTGTATAGAGTAAAACAGTAAATAGCGAGACCCTGCCGCATAGGCTTACATTTAGCGTTCCCCCCAAAATGGGGGGAAACAAAAAAAAAAAGGGAGAGTTGTGGAGTGTGGAGTGTGCGAAATAACGAGATGGAGACATTAGCTGGGTTTTAAACAGGGCCACATTTATTGATGGATGTGCAGTAGGGAACCTAAGCAGGCATCTTCTTCTAAAACGGCATACAGTACATCCGTTAACTGAAAGTGGGTGAGACACTCTCAGCCAAGTGGCAGCGTCTTAAAGTTCGCTGCCCCCAAGCTTCCCCTTCCGGGGTAGGGAGGCCTTCCATGTCACCCCCCCTCGCGGTATGTAACCACGAGTGGGTGAGAAAAGGTTGGCCTCAGAGGTAATCCTTATTTCCCCAGCTGGGTCACAGGACTCGCAGCTGTTGAACCTCAGGTATTTACCAATCACCGCCTGGTGCCTTATTTATTTATTTAATTACATTTATATACCGCCCCACAGCCGAAGCTCTCTGGGCGGTTTACAACATTTTAAAATAGTAAACATTAAAAGTATACAATTTAAAAACACACACACACACACACACACACACACACATAAAAAACAGTATAAAAACAACAGTATCCATTTAAAAACAACAATTGTGGGGTCCATTAAAAACAAACTTAACGTTGTTAAATGCTGTTAAAATGCTGTTAAAAATGCCTGGGAGAAGAGAAAAGTCTTGACCTGGCGCCGAAAAGATAACAATGTTGGCGCCAGGCGAGCCTCATTGGGGAGATCATTCCACAGTCGGGGGGCCACCACCCTTAGAATGCTCACCGTCCCTCGCCAGGTGAAGATGCCTGCATTCCTGCTATTAATGTGACCGAATTCAACCAATCAACCTATTAATACTCCCTGTCTTGCAGTATGAAGTAGGCGAAAAAACTCACAACCAATCTCAGATTGTGAGCAAAAAATTCCTACTTGGCTTCCATTAAAGGACAACCAGCAAGCCCATACTTCCTACAGGGAAGGGAGGGAGGGAGCCGCATTGCTAAGGCGAGACGGGGAGGAGCACAAGCCCTTGAATAGGCTCCTAGCCCCTCCCTGAGTCATGTGGGCCTGGGAGGAGGCCGTCGATTGACGGCCTCCGCGCCTCGTTTCGTGCACCCCCCACAACAGCCCCACCCTGCCAAGCTACGCCGGGCAAGGGTTTAGGGCGTTTATACAAAGATTTCAAGAAAAGCAGACCAGATATCCATATATTCATGAACATAACTGCCTTATACTGAATCTTAGTATAAGTCTATCTCGCCAGGTGTCTACTCTAGGGATGGATGACTCTGTCAATCTCAATCTCATCAAAGTTCTAATTTTTCCACTGCCAGCCTTGATCTGACTCAGGTCCATATTGGAATACAGGTCTTTTTTCCTTGCATGGAAATGTTCACGTTTTTCTGTGCACATTTTTCAATATGTTGACAATATTTGTATGCATATTTTGAGCATGCACATTTTAATTTGTATGCATTATTTGTATTCATTTCTTGAGCATGTGCATGCTCAAGAAATGAATACAAATAATGCATACGAATTAAAACGTGTATGCTTAAAAATATATTTTCCATTGAGAACATTGGTTTTTTTGCTAATGTACACATCCTTTGCATGCACGTTTCAAAATTGGTACTCATCCCCTTCTGAAACTCACTGCAATCCTTGGAAATGTATAGATTTCATCAGTGAGATATGTTCTATGTTTCATCTATTGTTTCAAATTAGGTATTATCTCATTAAAAAGTGGACCCAGTCAATTTCTCACTCTCCTTAGCCTTACTCCAATTGGCAAAAAGTCTCCAAGATCTCATGCAGAGGCCTTTCTTCTCATCCCTGTTATCTGAGATAATTTTAATTGGAATGGCGGACACTAAACTTGAACTTTGTGCATTCAAAGGATGTGCTCAGCCACAAGCTAAGGCCAGATCTACACCAAATAGGACATGACACACTGAAAATGGTTTGAAAACGGCATATGGAGTGTGTCCTTGGCCCCAACAGTTCTCACTACTGTTATAAACCATTTTAAAGCAGTAGTGTAGATCCTGCCTAAGCTAACTTTAAAAGGGTTGGGACTACCTGCTTCCTCAGGAAGGCACTGCTCACTGTCCTAACCAGATTTGCTAGTCTTTCCTAGCTAGATCTTAAAAGCCAAGTAGGGAAAGGGTTGAGTGTACATGTGGTAGACCAGACTTTATCAGGTATCTTGTTAGTGACAACAGAAACTCAATTTTAAAAATGACTAGCAGAGGCCAAGGGCACTTTCTGTACAGAATTTGGTATCTCAATTGGGACTCCAGCATGGGAAGTAGGTAAGCTTTAATCCTCCCCACCCCTCTTACTGTGGTCCAAATTTTGGCTGGCCCCCTGCACCTCCCATATATCTACTTCCAAATAGAGATCCATTTTTGAATGGATCACTATTTGTATAAACTGTAGTAATGTAGACTTTGTATCTAAACTGGAGTAGAGGCAAGCCACAAAACAACTCACAGCGAGCAGCAAATGTTTCATCTACTCTCCTTGGGGAAGGGAACAGGATGTAAAAACAACAACAGTAACATGCCCTAACCAGGTGAAAAAGCTCTGCTATATGGTGCTGCTTGCATACCATGGGGGTGGTGAAGTAGCATTGCTTTGTTGCCATCACTGCCACAGAAAAGGTTCTTTGTTGCATTTGGGCACTTCCATGATGAATCTTTTGCTCAGCATCATGGCTGCTGCTTCATCACTTGTAACTCCCTAGAAAACTAGGGAGAGGTGTGGCTCTAGCGCTAGCAGACAGTACCAGGCTGGAAGCAAGTGTATCAGCTGTCCAAGGCATCTCCCTATTTGAGTGGCTGATTAGATTTCAACAAAATATCTAGCATTATTTGAGAGAAAACATCCTCAGGAGATTCTGGAAACCAGTTTGGATCCATTGACCCTTGTGGTCAAATCTACTCCAATCCAAACTTGCCTAAATATTAATGGCCCAGTCCTGCGCATGTGTTCTTAGAAGTAGGCCCCATCTGATCTCAACTGAACTTAATCCAAGGTATAGATTGCAGTTTTAAGCTGCAGTCCTTTGCACACTTTCATAAGAGTAAGACCCATTGAATTCAACAGGGCTTACTTCTGAGTAGACCTGCATAGGACTGTGCTGTTAGTCTCAAGAATTAGCTGTCTTGAGGCTCCCCTTATGGTTTGAAAGGCAGTATATAATTATTTTAAATCAATCAATAAATATCTAATTTTGCTACTGCTAATTTATGTTTCAATACATTCAATATTTACAACAAGACCTCTCACAATAAAATGGACTAAGGATAGTTTTAAAGCTCAGTTAGCGATCAGACATAGAGTGTCATCAGACAAGTGTTTTATGGAGCGCCCATTACTGGGCACTCACAGATTTTTGTGGGTCCTTTACATGATGACGCCTACCTTCCGCGTGCCTCCTGCTCCTTCTGTTCATTTTCTGGTTTTTAAAAAAGACGCACACACCCAAAATCCATTTCCCCCCTCCTACAGCGAAATTTCCCACCATTTCCTGCTGTGTGCAGGGAAAGCAGCACAATAAAAACTGAATGGGACACATGGTGTTTATTCCTCTTTCTTCAGCGTGTGAAGAAAGCAGAGGCTGCTTGTAGCATGAGGCAAAGTGATGGGAGGGAAACATGATTTCTCCCCCATCTGAAGAAGCTCATAGTGACTTCTGTAGCTTTTCTATAAACTAAAGGACTCTTGTCATGAATACTTGTGCAGTGCTCTTGCACGGGAAATCTAATTTTGTTTCAGATCCACAGCTTACCAACGAGAGTCCTTAAATGGCTTTTCTGTGTTGCATTTGCAAAACAGGCTCTTGGCAGTGGTACATGTCCTTAACACAGAAACGTGTCATTTTACATGTAGTCACAACACAAAGTGTACTGTAAAGTAATGAGGGAAGAGGACAAAGAAACTGTATGCTGCCTCAAAGGGAAGTTTATTGCAGAAGTCTATTAGAGAATGCACAGCATAGCATTTGAAGTGTGCTGACTAGCCAAAGTACTTTTTGGATACTACTTCTACACATTTCCAGTGACCAGATTTCATTCGCGCTTGCTCAGGGGAGCATTCTTTCCATCATAAGAAAGGACATCCAGCATAAGTCAGCCCCCAAGAGAAATGTCAAACATAATACTAGAAACAAAGCAAAAACTGAAGAGAATAAAAAATGAGTCCAAATAAAATTGTAGATGAAATGAAATATGGCAACCTGTGTCTGAGTGACACAGGGTTTATGAGGAAAGTAAAATCTTACAATAAAAAGTGCAGTTAATAAAAACCAGAAGTGATAATGTAGATTTTATGGCAACAGATTTTTGTTTTAGAAGTTGCATTTGGATTTTTACTTCAGATGCTTTTAAAACTGTAGTGAAGATACAGTACAACTATTAAAGTGTGACTTGGGATACTCTTACCTTTAAAACAGGTTTCACTTCTACCCCATCTTTCTGGTGCTCAAACATCACTCAGGGTGGCTGCATTTACATATCCATGCACATAAACATGGAAATCATATCTGACAATTTGCTGTTTTTTTATCTGCTGTAAACAAAGGCTAATAGAGGTGGAAACATTGAGCTGAATAAAATAATAAAAAAAATCATTGGGGCACTTTGGGCTATTTACTAATTCATTTCCTCATACTGTTGACATATGTTTTAAAATTAAAACCAGCGGATTCATCTTTTCTTTCACCCGAGAACTGCATCACTTTCAGATCTACTTGGCAATGCAAGCCTAAAGCAATATCTGTGGGAGGAAAATGCTGCAGGGATCTCCTGCAGCACATTGCTCTGTACAATGTAGTATTTACACTAAAATGGTATCAGTAGATGAAAATGCAGACAACAGACCTTAACGCTAAATTCTGAAACAACAAAAATCTCACTGCAATGAATTCTCCAATGTTTTACATTTATTACTTTATTTGTAGTGTGAATGGATTAGAAACCGACCCAGAGTGCATTTTGTACAAGGAGTTGTAGGAACATATACTAAGTGATGTCCTCTTCCCAAAATATCCATCAGCATGCAACAATGCTAAAGAATCATAGTAAGTTGCACAACTATCTGCCTTTGATTTTTAACAACTGAAAACAACCTTTCATTGAAGTATTTGAAAAGAACGGTTTATTTCCTTGATATTTTGAATTAAGCTTCTTAATAGTTTACATGTAAAACACCATCAGAATTACAATGAATTTCTTTTAATAGGACAGAAAGATGCTTAGAACATATGCTACATCTACAAAGGTTTCTTGCACATGCAGAATTTAAATGTACTCCATTTCACACAAGGGCCGTAGCTAGATCTAAGGTTTATCCCAGGATCATCCCGGGTTCATCCCTGCCTGAGCACTGGATGCCCTGTGTGTCACCTAGATGAACAGGTTTGACCCTTGGATGATCCAGGGATAAACCTTAGGTCTAGCTATGGCCAAGGGCACTCCCATTCACTGAAGTGTTGGGGATGGTTCATCATGATTTATACTGCCGCACATCGTTGAATGGATAATAATGAACGTGTTAGGAAAATGTGTGTGCATGTATCAGAGCACCTACGGAGGACTGGCTTGCAAAAAGATTAATGTATGTTCTTTTCATTATCAAAAATTAACAGTATTAGGTTTCCTCCTTCTTAAATAAGTTGCCCTGTATTTGTTGTGCTTGCACATATAGTGCTCATTGCCCTGGCTCTCTCACCAACTTCTTTTAGCTATTTCTTGACTGATGGATTCTGTTCTATCTTAATGTAACTATGTTGCCTACAATATACTTTTCTCTTGGAATAGTTCACACATACTTATGGTGGCAGAGCAGGCGCAGGATCCTTTCCTCCAAATCGCCTTCAGGGAAGGGACATAAAGTAGGTTTTGCACACACAGATCCTATTAATACAATTTCTGCCTCACTTTTTTTGAGAAGAAATAATTGCACACATTGACCTGGTTCACATGATCACTGCTGCTTAAACAATCCATAGTGGCTTGTTTAAAACATGGCATGTGCTAGCATGTGGCGGGCAACATTTACCTAATTACCAGCCTGAGTGCAACTTGTCATATTGTCTGAACCTGGGTGGCATAGTGTATTTGAGGGGGAAACAACCCTCAAATAACCTATGCCCTGTTGTTGGGTTATTTGAGGGTTGTTTCCCCCTCAAACAAACATGTTTGGATGACACAACAAACTGCACCTGGGCAGATAATTACACAAATGATACCTGACATGCACCACAGCTTCAACAAACCACCGTCATGGTGATTGTGCGAACCGAACACTGACATTATACATACAGCTTCTGCATTGCTGCCCACCTTACATGTTACATTACATAGATGGTGGAAGGGATAGGGTGGGGAGGACCACAGTCCAAATTCATGGAAAGGATTTTTGGCTTGGTAAGCATGTGAATATGAATTTCACAAGCAGAACTGTAATTCAATGCAATGGCAGTCAGGTGCTAATCACCTTTGTAATTTAGGCAGCCATGGAATAGTGAGAAGCAACTAGAGGGAGAGCTCTACTAAACCCTGGTGGAAAAGGGAATGGGAAGGCATATATCTGAGAAAGTCAAGGCCAGGAAACTGATGGGCCAGCGGTGGAATGAGAGTGGAACATAACAGATTTGGGCAGAACAGGGTGGAGCCAAAGCAGAACAGATTGCTAGAGTAATGTTTAAAAGCCCACAGTTCTATAAGTGGGGTTGATGGCTGCCTTGGGGCTCATCTACACCAAGGAGGATATTCCATTATGAAAGCAGTATGAAAGTGGTAAATAAAAGGCAGGAGCCACACTACTGCTTTACAGTGGAATTGAAGTGCACTGCAGGATCTACACTACTGCTTTATAGTGGTACTGAAGTACACTGACAACTGATGGGGCCCGTGACATAGCTACACCAAGAAGGATATAATACTATGGAAGTGGTATGAAAGCAGTATATGGTATATGTGGGCCCCAACAGTTGTCAGTGCACTTAAATACCATTAATTACCATTGGTCATGCAGGCTGGGTCTGATGGGAGTTGAAGATAACAACATCTAGTGGACCACATGTTCCCAACTCCTGGTTTATGGCTTTTCCTGGGAAAATAATTTGCAAAATTGTGCCCATAGCTTCTCAAGCTAAAGATAGAAACATTAGCTTTGTAAATTGGTTACAAATGTGTCTGATTGTGTATTAAATTGCAATATTAACTGTCTAGAGCTTACTGTTTCACTGACCTGAAACCAATAAAAGTTGGGCTTGTTGTCCTTGGCCCAACATGACACCACCTCCATGGGATAAACCCACAGCATTTATGTAGCTTTTACAATGACCCACGACACTTTTTCTTGTGGGATGGGAAATGAAAGTAATCTGCGATGCATACATTTATTTTGATTTTATTGGGCAATGCACTGTCTAGTTAAGTAAGCTCATTATATGCAGTAAATTTGATGAAATGCCAAGTTCAATGACTGTTTTCTAAATGTACTCATACCAAGGTTTAATACTGAACAGAGGTAACAGGATAGAACAGGTAATGATATACATTTTTAAAAAATCTTATTCAAAACACTTGACACCAAAGGGTACACTAAAATGAATGCAATTCAATGAAAAATGTAATACATGAATATGCCTTACTAATATAACAACAAGTTATTAATCAAGACCACTCAAATAAATATCAGTTTCATTTATTTGGAATAACCATAAAGGTTGCAGTAGGTTAAATGTAAGTAAACTGAACAATAGAATATATGAAAAATAACTGGATCATGCTAACTTTCATTTGAGGTTCATTACATTAATACACTGTCAAATGTCAAGGCCATGTGAATGCGAAAGCTCAGTAAATTTCCTGCTTTACAAAGATTCCATGTAAAGTAGATGAAATGACAAGTATCAAAAGAGTTCTCTGCTGACATATTCAATTCTGCTATTTGTCTTAGCAAACATATATATCTAGTAGCGCACATGAAGGAAACGTCAGATTTCAGAGCAAACAAGATGCAGATTAAGAATGCCATTCTGGAGTCATAACTGGACAAACTACAACCTCAAGGGATGAATCTCAGTTTCTGAGTGGATCCATTAGGCATCAGTCTGCTATGATAGCCCTAGTGATTCTATCCAAGATGGAAAAGCTGGTATAATATGCATAGCCTTAGGAAACTAAAATACTAAAAGGCTGAATGTAAAGCCATGGGGATAATTATTGAAGGAGCATGCAGATGGGAAGATGAATTCTTACTAACTTTCAAAAGTAAAGATAGGTGGATCACCAGTGAAGCTGTCTCCTGGAACTTGGAGGAGAAGCATTATAGATATTACTGTTTTTCCAATATTCCTCCAGAGGGTTGTAAATGCAGTCAGAATGGACACAGCATGGTAACAGTAAGGGATGATTGACTGTGTTTAGGTTAGTAAAGATAGGGCCATGGGGTAAATATGAGATATGGTTTTGGAAGGGAAATAACCAAAATTATGAGTAGAGCTCAAATAACTGTCAACCAATATGTGTTCAACTGCCTACAGGTTTAGTGAGAAATATTCTATTCATTTGTAAAAATGTATCTTAGAGGTTCACTGGTTTGTAGACTACAGCTGTCCATTGTAGAAAGTACTTTACTATTTGGTACAGAGAAATCATGACAGCAATAAAACATTGGTGATGTTGGAAAGAAAGGGCACAATGCAGGCTATGAGAACAATTTAGTTAAGCAAATTGCATTCCTATCGGTTTTAGTTGAGAAAGTTCAGCACAGTCTGCCCAGTTAATGAATAGCAAAAATGTAAATGAAAAAAGAGTTGAGATGGCTGGGATCCAATACCTAATGTTGTTATTTACTGGGATTGCATCTCCCCCTCCCACACACACACCTTGTACATTTGGAGTTAAAATTTAACAAATTGTATTTGTCTGCCCCAAAATTAACGCACATAACATTTTGGGCAGACAAATACAATGTGAAGATAGTGTTATGTTATGGGTAACCTTTGAAGGATCCTTTACCTATGATCACAAAGATGCAGTGCTCTAAGGGACCCCTGAAAGGTTATTTAGGTCAATCAGAAACCCGAATCACTATTTTCACAAAATATTTGTCTTCACACAGAGTTGAGTATTACACTTTTTTTGGCAATTTGTTAAATTTCAACCTCATATCTGTGATGCAAAAAGAACACGGAGAAAAAAGACAGGTTGCTTACCTGTGACTACAGTTCTTCAAGGGGTCATCTGTGCATTCACACAACTCACCCACCCTCTTTGGTGTCAATCTTGATATTGATGGTTGTGCCAAGGCTCCACTCATTTCCAAGCCTGCAATAGACAGTGTCAAGGAACTGAGGGAAGAGATGACAGACACTAGGGACATGTGTACTGGAACGACGGGGGAGGGTTCCTGCCAAAAATTCCTCGGCTACAGAAGTTTCCTGAACAAGACTCTGTGCAGACCCATATGCGTGAATGCACAGATGACCACATGAAGAACTACAATGACAGGGAAGCAACCTGTCTTTCTTCTTCATGGTCTTTGTGCATCACAGATATGGGTGAGTAGAAAACTCACTTACCAGCAGTGGGTTGATGTCCTACTGCATGGCCAAAGGAACAGTCTACTAAGGCATACATATCAAGTCTGTAATGGCTGATGAAGGTCAATGGTTTCAACCATGTGGCCACTCTGCAGATCTCAGGAAGGAAGACTTCTTTCTCAAATGTTGTGGCACAAGTTGGGTGAGCTTGAATTGGACCAGAAAGGTCAAGGCCACCTAGTTCATATGCCAACTTGATAGTGTGAACCACCCAGGATGATAGCCTCTGCAATGGCACTAGTAGTCCTTTTTGCTTACCACTGTAGCACACAAACAAGTGAGAGGACTGATGAAAGGGCTCAGTCCTTGATTGATAGAAAGCCAATGCATATGGAATGCCCAGAGTATGAATAGAAGATTCAATCAGAGTTGAAAGAGATCAAAAGAAAGATGGGAGTACTGATTCTAGTGGAATTCAGACACCACCTTGGGCAAGAATATGAACATCAGGATGGAGCACCACTTTATCATGATGGAAAGTCATATAAAGTGAGACCACACGTAATGCACATCATTTGCTGGACCAGCAAGCTGATGTAAGAGCTGCCAAAAAGGCAGTTTCCAAGACAGGAGACGGAAATCTGTTATTGCAAGCATTTCAAATGGCTTATCAGTCAAGGCCTCCAGAGCAACTGACAAAGTCTGAGTGTGGGCAGTTTGGTACAGTCACAAATCAGGACTTGAATGGGGAAGAAGCAGTCTCTGAATCTCCCAAAGGCTGAGGCAAAGAGGGCAGGGTCCTTTCACACTAGTGCCATAGCAGGCTCGTCAATGACAGCTCTACCACTTCAAGGTCTTTCCTCCACAAAACAGCTTATAGCCTGTCAGAGCGATTACACCTTGCCTGTTTTGTAAAGGCTTGAGAATAAGTGCAGGCCTCTAATTTATGCCCTTCTCCCAGACAGAAAAGACATAAGGAGTGCCTGTCTATAGGAGGCAGTTTACTGCCACATCGGACATACTTCTGAAACGGGGCCCTCACAGCCATATAACCATAGGCAGTGGAGATCACAAACGCAAGAGAAATGAATAAAACTCACGACAGTAACAGGGAGGAAAAACCAAACAAACCTGAGAGGGCAGAAAGACAAAGTAGAAGAAAAACACACTTCAGCTGTCGTACTACAACAGCAAACAACAAGAGAACTTCTCTACAAGGCTACTGCAATGGCGGTTGAAAGAGAACTGAGGGAATACGTGGGAACCTGCTAGCGCCAGTGGGAGAGGGTTTCCACCAGAAATTCTGCAGCGATAGAAGTTCCTTGAATGGGGCTCCATGCAGGAACAGCACCTACATGAGTGATGCACAGAGACCACAAAGAAGAATGATTAGAATCCTGTCCCCCTGAAAATCACCCAAAATGCTCCCTACTTCATGGGAAGCAAAAGGTGTGTGTGTGTGTGTGTGTGTGTGTGTGTGTGTGAGATGAGACAGAGAAAGAGAAAGAGAGAGAGAGAGAGATGGTCCAGCCCGAATATTTTCTAAACCTGTTTTCCAGTAAATAATTAGGTAAAATAAAATAAAATGTTTAGAAGTTTTAGGCTGAAAGTCCAATCCCTGCCCCCAATATAGAACCGTGTTCGACTGCATCAAATCAATGGCCTTCTAGCCTGTGCCCTGTGGCTCAAGACTTTCTCCTCCCAAAGAGTTTCGACTTCATTGTTCTATAAAGCACAGAGAATATTCTTGCTCTGTATGCTGTTCCTCTATCCCCACATAGGTTTTCCATCTTTTATGGACTTTGAATTATTATTGTTCACTTCTTCCTCTGGTATATCTATTCTGACACCTTTTCCTCTGCTCGCTAGCAGCAACCTGTTCCTCCTGGCTGTTTGCTTCTCTAGCTGCCATGCCTTTCTGGTGCTGAAAGTTTGTATGAAAAAATCTTCCCAGATGCCAGTAGGATGCCTGTTAGCTCCAACTTAAAATAAGGAATCAGGAACTGTGCTAACCCTTTAGCTGATAGACATTAATGCAATTCTGTGACAGACTTAGGCATTGTAGAAGATTCACAAAGAT
Source organism: Elgaria multicarinata webbii (assembly GCF_023053635.1). NCBI lineage: Eukaryota > Metazoa > Chordata > Lepidosauria > Squamata > Anguidae > Elgaria > Elgaria multicarinata. Next base: position 66,211,484 of record NC_086180.1, read on the forward strand.
CCTGAAACAGAATGAGTTAACACACTGCCAATATTGCCAATTTGTGGTTATTTATAGCTAATTTATTCATTTATCCACAACAATGCATGAGCTTTTGGCTTTCTCTATTGGGAGGCAGGGTCATTGTGTAAATGTCATAACAAATGGAGTAAGAACAATTCATAGTGTGTTAATCAATGAATTATGAATCTTCCATTATTGCCTTATGTAAGACTTTCATTACTTTATGTTTTAGGCTGTCTTTGGGAAATATACAAAATCTGCATCTTACACAAATAAGATTCAATAGAATTTTCTATTCTAATTACAATAGACTGTTGTCAAACCATTGCTGTGAACAAGACAAACTTGCTTTGCTGGTATGAAATTGTTTTGAAAAATTGGAATATTTTTAAAATCTGTGATGAGGCCTGTCATGTTTAGGAAAAACATCTGCAGACCTTCAATTAGTCATCAAATGCCCTTTTTGAGTAGCTCCTGCCTGAGTCAGGATAAGACTACTGCTTTAATTTTGGCTTTCCCATTATATACTTTTCTGATTATTATTTTTTTACATAGCATTGCTTGTGCACAGTTTGCTGTACTTTTAGTTTTATTTAGTTTTATTTTATTATATTTAGTTTTATTTATTATATTTTTGGCTGAATAATGAAAAGTTATGGGTATATTACATGATATGATTTATTCAAATCAAAGCATGTGGTGGTAAATCATATGCTTTGAATGTTCTGGGTCAATCCATGACATCCTTGGTTAGAAGGATCAGGCCTGAGACTCTAATCAGGTGCTCACAGTCAGAGTAGACAATGTGGGGCTAGAAGGATAAGTAATGTGACCTGGTACAAGGCAGCTTCCCATGTTCCCACATTAACAATGTAAATATAAAACACCGTAAGCATCTTTTTCTTACTGATGTGTATGTATATTGTTAAAACACCACCAAGACCCAGTTTTGACAGACCTTTTCAGATGTTCTTCATTTGGCCAATAAAAGTACGTAAGTGTCTGTGCCGTGGTATTGGCACTATGAGCCAGTTTGCATGATCAAACTGTGGCTTATTTAAGCCATGGTTTAAATAACCATGCAGGCAGCCATTTTGAATATCCAAGCTGTGGCAGTGATTTGTCCTGTCTAGGGTGACCGTATGAAAAGGAGGACAGGGCTCCTGTATCTTTAACAATTGTATAGAAAAGGGAATTTCAGCAGTTGCTATTTGTATGCATGCAACACCTGGTGAAATTTCTTCTTCATCACAACAGTTCAAGCTGCAGGAGCTATACTGCAGCTATACTGTGACCAGATATAAAAGAGGGCAGGGCACCTGCAGCTTTAACTGTTGAGATGAAGAGGGAATCTCACCAGGTTCTCCATATATACAAATGACACCTGCTGAAATTCCCTTTTCAATGCACCTGTTAAAGATACAGGAGCCCTGTCCTCCTTTTCATATGGTCACACTAGTCCTGTCATCTGAACACCGGGCGGTGGAGCTTGTGCAAGGGTGAAACAACCCCTGCATAGCTCATGGGCTGTTGTTTAACCCTCACACAACCCCCACCACTTGGGTTTGGATAATACAAGCTGCACTTCGAATATTCAAAAGTGGCATGGTGTGCTCTGGCACACACTGCTTAAACAAGCTATGGTGGGTTGTGGTCATCATGCAAACTGGGTCTATGAATGTGTATTGTATGTTGTCTGAAAAGACCCAGCACCTACAATAGTAAATGTGGGGATATTTCAGGCCTTACAAAAAATACATATACTGTAGATAAGGAGTGGTGCCTGCTGCTATTATTGTACAGCAAATGATGTACAATAAAGTACTGATGTAATTATATAATGGGCTCTATCAAGATTCTTTTTATTGGCGTTTTAATAATATGGAGGAGTGCATGTGTGTACTAGTAAAGCACCACACAGGAATAATTTGATGCAATCATACTCCCACTCAGATCAAGATTGCTCCCCCCAGTGTTTTTATCAATTCACAGGTGCACATCATTAAGTTGTATGTATTTGGATAGGTGGGAGAGATGCACATAAGTTCAAGGAACTGAAAGTGGCAGCAAACTTTGCATGTCCCATTCCAGAATTAATCTTAGAGATGTTCTCAGTTAAAGCTGTATAAAACAGAAGTAGTACACAGAGCAGAGAAAACCTACGAAGAAAACAGAAAAAGCCAAATCCTCCGATCCTTTGAAAACTTTCTTGTGTGGTCGAACGGGACAGGTAAACGGCATTTCTGTTATTGATCATTGCAAAGTGATTGATGTCTAAAAGTACACTCCAAGAATTCTAATGTATAGTTAAGATTACAGCCGTCTTCCACAACCTGGTGTCCTCAGATGTGATAGACTACGATTCTCATTATGCCCAGCCAGCACAACAAGGCCATGCTGGTTTAGGATGTACCAAATTGGAGAAGCCTGAATTAAATGAATGGCCAGTTTTGCCAAACCTAATTCTTTGCCTAACTTTGCCGGGTCTAATTTCCAATATTAGATGGATCATTTATGTAATTCTGTATCAAATGCCTCCTTATAAATGAATTAGTGCTAAATTCTAAGCTTCACTACTGAGCCAGCTTTAAAGGCTTGCAGCTAGTGTTTAAATCGCTAAAGCACTTGGGATCAGGATACCTGAGAGAGGGCCTTCTTCTTTATCAACCTGCCCAGTCACTGAGGTCATCAGATGGGATGCTCTTGGTGGTTCTGCATGGTCCTTTGGGCTGATTTGAGTCCACCCAGAGGACAACCTTCAGTGTGGTCAGGCAGCACAACATTGTGTTGTTTTTGGAAAATACTGAAAACATATTTATTTCAAGAAATCCTCCTTGATTGACCAGCCACAGTTTTTTATTAAGAACATAAGACGTGCCATGCTGGATCAGACCAAGGGTCCATCTAGTCCAGAACTTGGTTCATACAGTGGCCAACCACCCATGTTCCCCTGCAACTGGTGCACACAAGCTTACTGACTCGAATACTGGCCATCACTACATCTTGTGGTAGTGAGTTCCATAATTTAACTATATGCTGTGTGAAGAACTACTTCCTTTTATTTGTCCTGGATCTCCCACCAATCAGCTTCATGGGATGACCCCGGGTTCTAGTATTTTGAGAGAGGGAGAAAAATGTCTCCCTATCCACATTCTCCATACCATGGAGAATTTTGTACCCCTCTATCATGTCCCCCCTTAGCCTCCTTTTTTCCAAGCTACACAATCCCAGTTGATGAAACCTTCCCTCATAGGGGAGATGCTCCAGCCCCTTAATCATTTTAGTTGCCCTTTTCTGCCCTTTTTCCAGCTCTATAATAACCTTTTTAGGTGTGGTGACCAGAACTGTGCACACTATTCTAAGTGTGGTCACACCATAGATTTGTATAAGGGCAGTATGATACTGGCCATTTTATTCTCAATTCCTTTTCTTATAATGCCTAACATGGTGTTTGCCTTCTTTACAGCAGTCGCACACTGGGTGGACATCTTCATTGAGCTGTCCACCACAACCCCAAGATCTCTTTCTTGTTCTGTTACCACCAGCTCAGATCCCATTAGGTTGTCTTGAAGTTGTTGTTTCCCCCCCCCCCAATGTGCATCACCTTGCATACTGTTGTTTTGTTTTTCAAATAACATAAGATGGGGTTTTATTCTTTTTATCTTTTATTGTTCACTTCTCTGGAAGCTGTTTAGATGAGGATTGGTATATACTGTAAATGTTGTAAATAAATGAATGAAATAATTATCTAATAATTATCTTGAGATCCTAATTTAAGCTCCCCCCCTACCCCCATGCTAAAAATCTCAAAATCTTACCCATTAGGGATAGTGTCTCACTGTAAGTACAATAAGGTGACTCTGTTAACTAATTTTTTCTTCCATAGAACTTAGCGTGTCTTCCTTTGAATTGACCAGTTGTGATCAGAACAGGATGCTATCAGATTATAGGTCCAGGCCAGGGGTTGTGGTGGTGGGTCCAATTAGTCACAGCAGCCTTAGACATCATTACTGGATTATTTGATACCAAGAGTCCTAGAAATGCCTGGGGTTCTCAGCTGTCTGCATTACTAGGGGTAATGTCTTCTGTCTCCATGTCTTAATAGAAAAGTGTAGAGGGATTGTGAATAACATCCTAATTTGCCATAGAAAACCAGATAGACATAGATACTTATCATTACTTGAGTAAGATTTTTATATATTTGCTTTTTTCTCTGACCTTCAGTTATTGATCTGCAGAGATCAACTCACTTCACTTTTATTAAAATGCATTATTTCTATTACTTCTACTTAATTTATACTTCTATTTCTTTGAAGAAATAGACTTTCTTTATGTGCGAAGTCCAAAGAGAAATGAAGCACAGAATAGTGAAGTATGTGAACTACAAAGAGAATATTCAGGACAGGCTTCTTTCTTTCTGTTAATATTTTTAAAGATGTTTAATCATTGCCAGTTAAAGGTTTCAGTTTGCTAATTTTCATTGCACAGTTCTATGGATAAAGTGCTGCTAATCAGTGCAGCTTAAGATGTAATGGGCTGTGTTGCAGTTTTAAATATGTTTTATGGCAAAAAATAACAGTGATCAAGAAATTAATACCTTTGACAAAGTTACAAATCAGAATGATAGATCAAAGAACTGTTAAAAAGTTCAACATTTTGCAGCAGGTTTTCCAATCATATGGGTGAACTAAGTATTTTCCGGCAACAATGGGCAAGCCGAGGCTGTGATATACTGCATGGCTGGAGCTCGTTCTTCCCATGGTTATAAGTGCATGTCATCTGCAAGGTTTTCTACTCATCCTAGAATACCAGAATTTAGGGTAGTTCAAACATAATTTCCCCTTAGGTTCTCTCCCTGTACACAAACTAGACCTGGTCAAGCCTCACTCTTTACTGTTCCTGAAAAATCTTACAGTGCGATGTGGAACTTTTTAAAGAAATTGTTTGTTCTCACTCCAGTGTAACTTCAATGAAAGTGGGGCAGCTCTGTAGTGAACAGTTGAATTGTCTCTCGGCTAGCCCTATACATGGGGGAAGCTATGTACTTGTTCATTAAAGATGCATGCCTTTGTTTTTATTTCTTAGGTTGTGGTGCACAGCCCAAATGACTGGGCTTTCAGAGCAGACCTGCTCAAATGTCTTTTCTCTCATTGTGGTTTAATGACTCTTGAGGCCCTCACCTGGGAGTCTTGCAGCTCCAGGTGGTGGGGTAAGGGTTTCCTCTGAGGCCAATCTTACTCACTCAGAGTTTTGCAACCTGAGGGGGAGTGACATCGGAAGGCCTACCTACCCCAAATGGGAATCCTGATGGGTGACGATTTACACGCATCACCTATCGGGATATGAATGGCTTGCCCGATCCCAATTATGCCCAAGATGTTGGCCAAGATAGGATGCCCGCCTAGGCCTCCATCTTTCCTTTGCAGAGTTATAAATAAATGTGGCCCTTATTTAAATCCAACTTCTTTTCTCTTCTCGTTATTTCACCCTCCACTTCCGCAACTGGTTTGATGAATTTTACTTATTTTCAGATCATTAGGTAATGAACCTTCAGACATAATAGTAATGTATCCTCCAGCATAAAAGTGCTTGGGGATGGGTAAAACCTGACTGCATGAAAGTCTTAGGTACGTTTTATAAAACCTCTGTATTCTAGCCAAACACAAAGCATCATTGTGTATGTACAAACTGAATCAGTGGATTCTTTGGATCACAGCGTTGCCAATTCTAGAATCATTTTAAGAAAGTAAGGTAGAGTTTATCCCTCTCAGCTGTTGTGAACTGAGGTCTGTTCTTAAGAAGAAAAAACCTATAGATAAAAACCTCAATTAAATACACTGGGGCATGGTTAGGTTGAATGTTTTGACTGAACCAAATTCCTGAAGTTTCAGGGAGATTGTGGGAACTCTCCCAAAGGTCAGGAATGGGGGCAAACATTCTGGTGTGGGGGCGGTCAGCAATTTTAGAGTATAATTTTGTTCACTCAAATATTTTAGACATAAATTATTTATCAAGACATCAAGATATATTTTACAACTGCTAAAAGATTAGTGATAAATATACCTGTTGAAATACTACCCCAGGACTGAAAGACACAATGTTCCTCAAAAACAGTTGTAATTAAATATTTAACCTTCATTCTTACAAAGAATTCATGATAACAACATATTCTGCTCCTCGCCCCAGACCACTCTAAAGACTCATGAAATATACAAATGATCACGGTTTCACTCGAGTGACCATAGCAGAGCTTTGCTTACAAATACATTCTAAATAAGAACAGATGGATGTTTCAACTGAGCTTAAATAAGGTATTTTGTAAAAGTAGAAATGGGGATTTTACACACATGAAAATGTATAATTAGCAAGTCAGGAACTTCACCTCCATAAGCCTGATAATCAGCCATGATACCTACTCTGATATGATAAAATAACACAATTCGGTGCTTAAAGTACATAATCTCAATGTCCACTTACAGCATGTCAGAAATTTCATATTATTACTTTTTTCATCATAATATTTTCCATTATCTGATTCCAATTTTGAAAGTATAAAGCAATTTACTACAGTCTGGTAACGCTAACAGGGGTGGAGTAAAATAAATAAATAAAAGTATTCCAAAGAATCTTATCTTTACTGTTCCAAAATAGCAACTCTTCCATAATTATCTTTTGTGGGAGAACCCAATCAAGAGCAGACAGAGACAGAGACAGACAGACAGACAGACACACACACACACACACACACACACACAGAGAGAGAGAGAGAGAGAGAATGTCCAGAGTAATTTTTTAAAATGTTTTTGATGGTTTTTAAATTTTGTATACTTTTTAATGTTTACCATTTTTAACTGTTGTAAACCGCCCAGAAAGCTTCGGCTGTGGGGTGGTATATAAATGTAATAAAGAAATAAATTAAGGACTGACACCATGCCAAAAACCAGTCACAGCAGCAGTGTACTAACACTGAACTCAAGCTAGCAAGCTGCGGTCTAACAATCATATGAAGGATTCTTTTTACACAAAGCCACTTTGACTAATAGAGTTATGAACATGCATCCAATTCTTCCAATTCTGAGCACTTCATACTGGTAATTAGCCAAAGCTGGATCAAGTTGCATTAGCAGAACAGACAGATTGCATCACTTTTGTCTATGCAATTGAGAGTTGTATACAAGAGAAAACAAGAGCCTAATCTGCAGATCAAAATTCTTGGATTTAGGCCAGTTCAGTCCCATTGAAATTAATGAGACAAACAATTTAATCGTAAATTTATTTAATTGGAAATAGATCTATGGATTTCCAAAACATCACTATCCTATGCACACTTACTTGGAAGTAAAATGCAATCCAACAAAGGAAAATTATTTTCAAGGAATGATCTAGAATCAAGATTCCAGTAAACTTAAACTGCAATATTTCAACTTTAAGGAAAGGAAAGGAACCTCTCGTGCAAGCACTTGAGTCATTACTGACTCCTAGAGGGACGCCTGCTTTCGCTGACATTTTCTTGGCAGACTTTGTAGTGGGGTGGTTTGCCATTGCCTTCAACTTTACTGTGTTGCAAATGTGTCTCATCTCTTTAAAAACGCTTTAGTTTTTAAATTAAATCACTATCAGGTTTGCTTTGCTGTGCTGACCATTGTAAATTGTGGATGCTCTTCAAAAATTGCCATAAAGGAATTCAACCTTATTTCAAGAATTATTTCAAATTATGTCTCCCCACAAGTATATTTTGTATATAAAAAAAGAAAAAAAGAAAAGAAATAAAATCTGTATTGCTTTTGTGGTTCAATGTGAAAGCAGGAATGCTCACCCAGGAATAAGATATTGCTTATTCATCCAGGAATAAGCGTGTTCAGAGGAGGGCAACCAGGATGAGCAGGGGTCTGGAAACAAAGCCCTATGAGGAGAGACTGAAAGAACTGGGCATGTTTAGCCTGGAGAAGAGAAGATTGAGGGGAGACATGAGAGCACTCTTCAAATACTTAAAAGGTAAGTAGGAGGACCAGAATCTCTTCTCGATCATCCCAGAGTGCAGGACACGGAATAACGGGCTCAAGTTACAGGAAGCCAGATTCCGGCTGAACCTCAGGAAAAACTTCCTGTTAGAGCAGTATGACAATGAAACTAGTTACCTAGGGAGGTCGTGGTCTCTCCCACACTAGAGGCATTCAAGAGGCAGCTGGACAACCATCTGTCAGGGAGGCTTTAGGGTGGATTCCTGCATTGAGCAGGGGGTTGGACTCGATGGCCTTATAGACCCCTTCCAACTCTACTATGATTCTTGCCCCCTAACAGAATGGTCCTACTAAGGAATAACTCCATTTTCCTGGGATAATCTTTAGGTGTAGAAAGGGCCTGTGTGGGGTGCTGCTGGCCAGTCAGCAGCTGCACATCAGGACAATGCTGTCCTTGTCACCATCCCTACTTCCATTTCTTGTGTGTGTGTGTCCCTTCCCCTCAATCACCACTGAACTGACGTGGCCAAGTATTCCTCCTCTCAGGGCATCAGCTGCATCTCCTGCTGCATTGAGGGCTTAAAGGCAAACGGGATCACAGGGTTGCTCATCTGGTACTCCTCACTCAGACGGAAGCAAATGATAGACTTTACTTAGTTTAATAGGAACTTTGCAAAACTTGTTCTGAAAGTTTAGGCCTTTCTTGTTTAAAATGTAAATTTATGTTTAGATTTTACATTTAAAATAAAGGCTTAATGATAAAGTGGCCTCATATCATCATAAAGAACCTTCCTCTGAAACCAGAACAGATGCAAACCCTATTAGAATTCTGCCTTAAGCCAAGCTGGCCAGTAACTGATCTTGCAATAAATTGTGTTGAGCTCAGTCTAAGGAACAATTCACACAACCACAGTAACTATAATGAATGTGGTCTGACTTTGTGGTTATATTTGTTTGTCTGTATTTTTGAGATGAGAGTACAACCACCACTCACTCCTGTTCTCTGTCTGTAACATGTCTAAGTAGGTGGGAAAGCAGATGCCAGAAAAGAGTTCTAATTGTGTTTGTTGAGCCTATTATGTGCTTGTCTGGTTCTTACACTCTTTAAAAATAAAGTGCTAAAATGGATTCACAGATACATACATTAATGTAATGTGCTAATTCCAAAATCTTGGTGTGCAGGAAGGCCCAGAATTGCGTAATACTTCAGACTATAATTACTTAACAATTCTGAGACATGTTACCAAACCAAGTTTTTCTATGAAACACGAGCATAGAAACATTTCAGCAATGTGTCTTCTTTTTGGATGTAAGGTTTGCTTAGGGTCATAGTTATGTAAAATCTGTAAGTGAAAGCAAAAAGACTGAGGGTCAAACTACGTATTACATTAAAGAAGTAGCTAGGATCCCATGGGGACATTTTTTTCTAAGCCCTGTAGCCACATTGGGTTATAGTGGGGGCATGTTTTTTGGTAAAATGTTTGCTGAAGAAGGAAGTATTAAACCTCCACTCTCCATGTGAGGGTCCCAATAAAAATCAGACTCTCAAACTGTAAAAAAATAAAAGAAAAAAGAATGAAAGAAAAAAAACTATAGCTTTTTGCTTTGGGTGGTATTCAGTGCTGCAGCTCTGCTTATACAATTGACTTAGGCCTTAGCTAGACCTAAGGTTTATCCCGGGATTGTCCCGGGGTCATCTCTGTTCATGTAAATGACACACAGGGTATCCCAGGAACAGGCAGGGACGACCCGGGATGATATCTGGATAAACCTTAGGTCTAGCTAAGGCCTTAGTCTAGGCAATCACTAGCACAATGACAATAGTGTATGCTGGCACAAAGGGTTTATGTAAGTGTCATCTAGCACAATGCCAATAACGTATGCCGGCGTGATGGCATTGTGCTAGAGATTGCTTACACTAGCACAATGTCAATGGTGTACCTGGAGCAGCAACATTGGATGCTGCCCTATGTCTTCAATGTAATATGAAGTTTGACTCTGACATACAAAGAAACATGAAGAATAGGACTAATATAACAAAATCTATCCACTTTGAGAGGGCATATTTTAAATTTCTTAAGGCTAATTTTTCCACTTCATGTTATGTATGTACCTAGTCTCATTATAAAATAAAAGCAAAGTATTATCACAAAAATCATTGTAAAAATGTATCAGAACAAGAATCCTCCTCCCATATGTACCTACCCGGACCTTAAGATCATCTACAGGGGCCCTTCTCCGTGAGCCCCTGCCAAAGGAAGTGAGGCAGGTGGCTACTAGGAGGAGGGCTTTCTCCGCTGTGGCACCCCGGTTGTGGAATGAGCTCCCCAGAGAGGTCCGCCTGGCGCCTACACTGTACTCCTTTCGTCGCCAGCTGAAGACCTTTTTATTCTCTCAGTATTTTAACACTTAATTTTAACTTAAATTTAAATTATACTGTTTTAACTCTGTATTTTAACCTTATATCAATTTTGCTGCGTGGTTTTATCCTGGTTGTGCTTTTTATATTGTATTTTGTATTTGTATTTTTAACTTGTTGGTTGTTTTATGATGATTTTAATTTTTGTGAACCGCCCAGAGAGCTTCGGCTATTGGGCGGTATAAAAATGTAATAAATAAATAAATAAATAAATAAATAATAAATCCTAGTTTGTGCAAATGAAAATATCCTTTACATCTTGATGCTCTGGACTTCAAAGGAAATTCTACTTAATCCAAAATAATTTGCTTTCAAATTTTGCTGCATACAATTCAAACTTTGATGCCTGATGCTACTTTAATACTACTGTTGAAGTCAGAACAGAAGAGGTGCCATTTTGAGAAACTAGCAATACTTTCTAATTCTAGTGTAATGAAAAATGGAGTATATATGCAATTTGTCATGTTGAGAAATTTCCAAGTAAGAGTTATGCGTGACCGTGTCACTATCTCAGAAATATTTAATAAATGTTACTGTTCCAGCCAAAGGCCATGACAAATGCATACCAAAATAAAGCAATACAATAAAGCAAAGTTTAACACTTCATAGTTAAGAAATAGCAAATTTGTGACAGCTAAGCTATGTAAGCACATCACATACTAACAACAGATGTTGCACTTCAGCCACTTAGTAGGTCCAGGTTTGCACCAGTTACATGTACCAAGATCTATTGCAGTACGGATGGTCAAATAAGGAAATAAATGGATCAGAGTAACTGGAAATCACACAATTACTTAGATTATGGCCTCCTTGTAGGATCATTAGAAGTACATCTATCAGGATTGGTTGTTAACTTAAAATATTCGTAAACCCAATAAGCCAAGCATGTAAAGACCAGATATATTTTCATTGCTTAAAAACCATTACATATTAGGCAATTTCCTTGGACAGGTTGTTTATAAAGTGATGGGTTGTTTATAAAGTGGCACAACAGAAGGCAATCCTTTCATAACTGGCATTTTAACTGATCAGTTTTAGTCTGCAGAGACAAATTGCTAAATGTTATGTATGAAGCCCAGTGCTCGATAGACTAAGGCAGGCCCCAGTAGGGATGTCAGACAAATCCGCAACAGATTCAAATGAAATTGGATTTATATGAATTCGGCCTGTGCTTTTTCCTGTAGACTGGTGGACCAGTTATTTATTTTGGGGAGGGATTTGTGCAAATGCACATTTGCAAATAGTAACAATATTCTCACACATCCTTAAAATAATAAATAAATCAGATTTTGTCAATAAGTGGGCGATGGAATGAAAAATGCCTGACAGTCAGCAAAACACAGAAGTGACAGATTTAACCAAATCTGTGCATCTCTAGGGGGGGATCTACACTAGTCTTATACCGTTGCTAGTGTCCCTTTCTAATGTGGTTCTCTGTATCGGTTCTCTGAATCACAGGGCATACTAGCGTGACTTACGTTTAGCTGTAACGTTACTGCAGGGCACATGGTTAAATCCTTTCCTTTGTTCTGGGTTGCTCTGAGCTGCTGGGTTTGCTCTGCCCACTGCCTGCCTCATTCCTCGCCAGCAGTGCAGGGCAATAGTCATAAGCACACACAACCCCTCTCCCAAAACATCTTAGCACAAGTCCCAGGGAATTGCCTGAATGCATAGGAGCCAGCCACTTTGCTGAAGCTAAGCAGGGTTGGGTCTGGTCAGGGTTGGGAGGGGAGACCAAATTGAAATGTTTTAGCAGCAGCCCTATTTAAGCCCCGCTGGTCATGACTTTTGGACTGGGAGCAAGAGACCCTTGTTAATTTTCCTGCACGGAGCTACAGCAATCCTTTGAGCACTCCTCAGCTCCTTTGCAAAGAGGGGGGAAATGTTAAAAAAAAACCCATAAAAAATCAACTGATGACCCAATTTGATTCAAATTTTAAGGCAGGATGCATGGGAGTACTTCACAATAAAAGCAGATTCTAAGGTGGAAAACTTCTGAGTCCTTTGCATGCAATTGTCAGTGATTGCACAGTATAAGGCTGGTGTGATTTATCTGCTGTAGCAGATAAGATAGCAAACGGGGTGAAGGAAGGAGAACAGGAAGTGGGTGGAGCAAACCCAGCAGCTCTGAGAAAGGGAGAGGAGAATTACCAGTACGCCGAGGCACATGAATCTGTAGCCACGCTGGAACTAAGAAATAGACCCCGTAAGTAGAACTCATTTACAATGTTGGGGACGCAGGGTCACGTGATGCTGTGCGTCACAGTAACCCATTCAAAACGTTACAATAACACCAGTGTAGATTCCCACTAGGTCCAAGCCATCATAAAACTGCTATTGTTTCCAGTACGTATATGATGGTTCTCCCAGCAGACTTCTGTGCTTACACTGTTTCTTCTAAAATTCCATAACTGAGCTCTGCCCCTCCATAGATTGCAAGTTCATAAACATTCTGTAATTGTGGAGCAACTCTTCAAAGCAAAAGCTCTACTGATGGATAATTCAACTATTACATTGGCTGTCCCACTAATATAAGTTAGTAACAGTGAATTAGAGGCTAATGCAGCATAGTTACTAACAATAGATTGTTACTAATTGTTAGTTGGTAACATTAGTTTGTAACACTGAATTGGAGGTTGGTGCAGCATTGGACGTTTGATGTTCCTTAAGACAGCCCAAACAAAACAAACTACATGCTGTTCCGAAGATCAGCTCTCAACTTATGGCTCCTCAACTTGGACTTCTCCAATGTAGTGCTTGCAATCTCATCTCTGTCACTACATCAGTCACGCAAACTGTAAGTCCCCTGTGAACTCCTCCATGAAAGAGCGGAAGATGTTTCTTCCAAGATACTGAGTATGAGGCTGGCAGACATGGGCTGTAGCTAGACCTAAGGTTTATCCCTGGATCGTCCAGGGGTCAAACCTGTTCATCTAGGTGACACACAGGGGATCCAGTGCTCAGGCAGGGGCGAACCCTGGATGATCCCAGGATAAACCTTAGGTCTAGCTGTGGCCATGGTCTTCCTCTTTAAGGGACTTTTATCCCATAGTTTAGGAGTGAACCTTGGGAAGTCACCAGTCCCTGCTCTGGAACATCAGTGCTCACTTGAACTTTGGCTTTGTTAAAGCAATTTCTGAACTCCTTTGCTGGTCACCTAGGTTTTGGAGAACCAATCTGTACCTTCCTGTTACTTGGTAACCATTACCTGCTGTCTGTTGTACATTGTGTGCTTGATGCTATGTGCTTCCAATGTACTAGTAGGCAACTTGTAGCTTATTGTATATATAAGCTTTAGGTCTTCCTTTGTCATTTATTCATGGCTTTTATTCATAGCTTAAACCTTGTTAATTTCTTAAATAAGCAAATCACTGTATCCCCAATTATTTCTAATAGCTCTACTGATCTTCAACCTTGGAATTCCACAATGCATAGAAGTCAAGGAGGTAAATCATTTGAATGTTTTGAGCTCTTGCAGACTGGAAACATTGTTAGAACAAGCACCGTATGCAAAAGATACAACCCACAGAGTCTGTATAGGTCAGGGATATTTAGCACAGCAGTAGATGTAATGAGGAGTTGAAATCAATGGGACTTAACTTGTTTAACCATGCACTTTAGTTCCATTGCTTCAAAGAGACTCTGATGCAACCAACTCTCAAGAGATGTGACAATAGTGTTTCCATCAGCTAATTTAACAAAGATATCTCATTATTTTTGGTTATGCCTGCACCTTAATAGCAATGAATATAATACAATGACTGTTCAGGTAACAATTACCAATATCACTCTAGAGAGCAACATAGGTCATCCAAAATCTCAAAAACTCCTAAAAACAGAACTGATAATTTTGGACTTACAGAGGGCTTTACAATATAATACTTTATTAATAATATAGTCACATTGCTATGCAGAAATATACACCACGTGGCTTGCAATTGACATGGTTTTGCTCTCTGTAACTGTGGCCTTAGCTAGACAGGGCTTTATCCCGGGGCGAACCCCGGGATTGTCCCTGTGTGTCCACATGACGCACAGGGGATCCTGGGATCAGGGAGGGATGATCCCTCCCTTGCCCTGGGATAGAGCCCTCCACTTTGGGCCTGGTTTGGACCCGAGACCGCGGAACGTGTGGCCCGTTGCTGCGGGTTGACCTGGCTCTGCACGATTCATCATGTGGAACCATAAGCTGTGCCCATCGGGGGTAGGGTGGGGGGAGTGTGGAAATTAAATTAGTATAAATATAATTTAAAATGTTTATATTAACAGAGTACAATTGGGCAGATTCCCCCACATGGGGGGGGCACACAACCCAACAGTAACTTTGGAAGATGTTTGGTGAAAGTGGAAAGGAGACCTGATAGTGGGCAAGGAGGGGAGGGGAGTGAGAGGTGAGACATGGATCAGTTGTATGCAAAAGCCTCTCTGTTGCTGGTCCCGCCCAGAGCAATGTATGTCAGCAGGATGGGCCTCTATCTGCCTAGCTGAAGATTCTTCATATAAGAGATGAAAACTAACCCATTGTTCCACCCTCCCTGCCTGGCTCTTGCCAGCAGGGCTTCAGATGAGTGGAGGGCTCTGATCTTGGAGTCCCTCTTAAGAGCAGCAAACCTTTAGGACTGTACTCCAAGTTAGGGCTGGGCGTGGGGGGGAGGGGCAGTGGGGCCAGTTGGCATGGGCCTGTGATTTTGAGGGAGCCTACTCCGAGTCCCCCTGGGCAAAGTTGCTTGATTTTTCTGTTGTTGATGATGAATTTACCCAAAGAAAAGCATGTAAAGCATTTCTGAATCTGAAGAAGTGATGTCTTATATACATCTTGAATAAAAGTGCTTACCATTACCTTTTTAATAAATTGTTCTAGTTCATATGTATTTAGAAACGATTAAAAAATACTTAAATGTCCAACCTTCCAGTAATTTTAGCTTAACTATAAAAGAATCTTAAATTAAAAATGCATGAATAAAACAAAGGTTCTATTTTTTCCTGTCAAATTTCTCAGCACATAGATAAAATCCATGTCAAAGTAATATCTGTATAACAGTGTATATCTGTAGCTCAATACTTTTGACATTTTCATATTATTTATTGACGTTTGGCTTGCCTCTCCATATTCCTATAGTCATGAGGCAAATGACACCATTGCAGCTCCCTGGTCAATGACAGCACATGGAACATTTCCACTGACATCATTACTACTTACCTAACACTATTTAGTCTGCAAAGTGGATTAACTCAAGGAAATCAATCTTTGAAACTTCCTATGCAAAATGACGCGATTTGTAGCTCTCAGATTAACGGACAAATCAGAATTTATCTATCCACCAGATTTCGCACTTCTTGGAATGATGTAATGCAGTTTTCACAGTTTAAATTATGAAAATACACATTTAAATAAGTACTTTGAAAGAATACTTTGAGGGGATTTACAAAAAATCACAACAGATGGGTAAACAGAATGAATTATGGGTAAAAACATGCAAAACTGACACTCACCAGAAAAAGACAAATTTGTTCACCCTACTTGAAATACCTCATTGAATAAAAGAGCAAAACAAAAATGGCACAGTATGATATTCTTGACTTTATTATCACTGTTACTATTAATATTATAAAAGAACAAATGTTTCACTAATACTTCATTTACAAAGCATTGCTTTTAGATGTAGCTGTTAAAATAGTGATGCTATACTAAAGAATCTAACTCCCAATTATGTTTGCATTGTTGCTGCTCATTTCCCAACACCTGATATTGAAATGAGGCTGTGAAGCTGCCAGTGGCTGAGTATGTTTAAAGACCAGGAAGATATTCAAAGTTCTGAAAATGGCTATTGACAATGCTACCATTGAAGGTTATATTTCAAAGCATTGTCAAAAAGACATCCCAGAAACCTAGACTGTAGATAGATACATTTTGATATTTAGATAAATTACAGAATGCAATATTTATGTCTTCCAGTTTTTATTATAAATAACATTCTCCACAAATGGGAGTTTTCCTCCCAAATCAAACAGCAACTTGTGTGTGAATGTGTGTGTTCAGGACTGTGGCAGGGAGAGAAAGTGTTAAACTCTCCTTCCCTACCCACCGTGTTCTTGATCCTGATTGGGACCCTTTGTTTCTATTTTTTTATAACAAGTCACATTAAATGCAGCAACATAGAATCATAGAATTATAGAATAGTATAGTTGGAAGGGGCTTATAAGGCCATCGAGTCCAACCCCCCACTCAATGCTGGAATCCACCCTAAAGCATACCTGACAGATGGTTGTCCAGCTGCCTCTTGAATGCCTCTAGTGTGGGAGAGACCACAACCTCTCTAGGTAACTGGTTCCATTGCCGTACTGCTTTAACAGTCAGGACATTTTTTCAGATGTCCAGCCGGAATCTGACTTCCTGTAACTTCAGCCCATTATTCCGTATCCTGCACTCTGGGATGATCGAGAAGAGATCCTGGCCCTCCTCTGTGTGACAACCTTTTAAGTATTTGAAGAGTGCTATCATGTCTCCCCTCAATCTTATCTTCTCCAGGCTAAACATGCCCAGTTCTTTCAGTCTCTCTTCATAGGGCTTTGTTTCCACATTTGATATATCATGTGGTTTGGCTCTTAGACATCCTAACAAAACATAGGTAAGAAGACAGAAGCCCTATGCAGGGGTTGATGTTGAACATGCAGAAGGATTAAGCTGAGAAGATGTGCACGCACTTGTAAGCATCACTCACAGCTACCCCACATTCCCAGCTGCTCTTAGAGATCCTTGCATGTTTACGGTTCCTGGTTTCAGGGAGCTCTAAGTGCATTCAGCCAAATATGCCTACAAACTGCTGTCAGATGTTTGTGCTAAAAGCACGAAGATCTCTGAGATCAGCCACGTTCAGGTCTTGCATATATGGACATACCTCTTCCCAGTTTAACCCTTCATGTATTGCAAGCAGTTGATCCATACACAAAGCTAGTTTCTTCAGCATACACAGCAATACTTATCTCTTATGCAAAGATAATCGAGGCCTTTTTATATCTTTTTTGTACATTAGCTATGATTACAGCCCTATGGTGAAAGGCAGTAAACTCCATTAAAATAAATTAAAGGATTTTGCTGTGTCTTAAGGCCTGCATTTTCAGAGCATTCGCCCCACAATGGATATATTTACCCTAGCATATTTCTCCCGAATAGTAACAGTCTGAATATTATAGGAAACATGGGCAAAGTATTATTAGTAGTTCACTCATGTTTATTGAAAATTTCTTTCATCTAAAATATTTCTGCCAAAACGTTGGCAACATTTGTATAACTGCAATATATATTTTCTTGCTTTCAGCAAAAGCTATATGAACACAGCCAGATTTGCTAGATCTTAAGATGTGCTAGAAGTTATTTAAACCTGTTCAGAATGCATGTTCATTCTCCCTTTCACCGGGTTTTCTCTTCCCTGCCCCAAGAGTCAGCTCAGCAGCCTGTGTTCACTGAAGTTCAGTCTTCATTGGGGTGGGGTTTTGTGTGTGTGGGTGGGTGGGGGCATTCTTAACATGGGTTTTCTCCCCCTACCATTTTTTACACTTCTGCAAGCCCTGGAGTTTTCCTGAGCTTGCTGATTCCTTTCTCTTGTGCAGGTGGTGCTATTTTTGATACGTAAGCACATATAGCTTCATCTCACATACCTGTTTCCCTCGAATTATCCCCTACAGTGCTAAGCTGTTGTTGTTGTTGTTTTTGCTGTTGTCGCTAGCTAAATCACACCCTGGGTGGCAGTGCTCCTAAGATCCTTTGCATACCAGGAAAAGGGTTTAAGGGGGGAAATGTAAAAAAAATCATAAAAAATCAACGGATGACCCAATCCAATTCAAATTTGGTATGCTTAAAGCTCTCCTTAATATCTATTACTGTGTCAATTTTGATGTCTTTATCTTTAAAACTTACACAGATGTAAGCATTTGTTTAATTTGAAGCTTAAGAGTATCAAATCCTACTCCTGCGCCCCCAGTGGCTGCTCGGAAAACAACAAATGATTCGCTCCAAAACTAGTAACAAAATAGGTCGTGTCTTTTGGCTTTATAGCACAATTAAAGCAGGATGCATGGGAGTACTTCACAGTCAAAGCAGATTATAAACTGGAAAACTTCAGAGTACTTCAGAATAAAAGCAGATTATAAGGTGGAAAACTTTGGAGTCCTTTGCACACAATTTGCAGTGATTGCACAGTATAACCCTGCTGTGATGAAGCTCTGACACTCACCTCTGAACACGGGAAATACAGGAAATATGATTCAAGACATAAAGGAATGTGCACTTTTAAAAGAGAGAGTACAAAACTTGTACAGCATCAGGAATGCCTTTTAAATTGATGGTCAATGCATACTACAAAACAGTTTTTTAATGGTTTGCAAACGTGCAAATATGCTTTAGAATCAAAATGGTATATGCTTAAAAATGTGATTAACATTTCCACTTTTTCAGGAAGAAGGATGGACTGCAATTTAAGAATGTCAAAGAGCCTATAATTATTTATTGATGACATGGCATTAACTGAGATCAGTAAATCTTCTCTCCGAAGATAAGCAACAGTAGAAGAAACAAATAATTCTAAGACTGATGGATATGCTGTTGTTTCATGGACAATAAGATTTTTGTTAAGCACCACTCAGTTGAATTAAACTTAAAGAAACTCGAAGATACCACTGACTGCTTATTGATTCCTCGTGTCTTGATGTGTGATACAAAGAGCTTTCCAGGGTATATGTGCGAGATTATTGATTCATATATGAACAGAAGCACATTTATATGTTATTCTCTCTAGTTTTTTAAAAAATAAAATAAAATGTTACCATGAGATACAATAGCTTGGTTTTTTTTCACCTAAAATATTCTAGTTACTAAACAGCAAGAAATAAAGTATTAAGACAAGATCCTAGGGTAAAATTGCCAAGAGTCTGTTTCCTGTTACTGAGACAGTGCCCTGGTCCTCTTGAGCAGGGTGGGGGTAGTAAATAATGGTGGCTTATTTCCCCTGGTCATATGCTGGGGGATTTGCATAATTGCCCTCACTTGCCATGTCATGTGAAATCGGTGAGCATGGCTTTGACATTTTACATTTTAAGTGTAACAGCTTTAGATAGGGATTGCATGGTCCTCCAGATGTTTTGCCTTACAACTCCCATCACACCTACCAAGCAAAGGCAATGGTGAAGGATGATGGGAGTTGTAGGCCAAAACATCTGGAAGGCCACAAGTATCCCCACCCCCAATTTAGACATTAGTAATCATTGGCAATTGAAAAGAAAATATGAGATTTGTTGCATGTGATGGGATGGATTTTACAGCTTGGCACATTGACTAGTTCATAAAGTAGAGTGCATTACCAATGCCAAAGAATTTGAGGTGCTCCAGTATTCAATTTGATTTGCTTAAGGCCATGAACTCATAGTGTGGTTCTATTCATGGATGACGCATGACAAAGATTTTCTTCTTATAGGATGAAGTTATTTCTCAAGAGCCATGCTACACCACAGGCAATTTCAATAATAATAAAAAAATCCATCTAGACAACTGACTGTAGACATTGATTTGAAATAAATTGTGACTGATGATCGATGATGATTTCCATAATCAACCTGCTGTCTGTAATTTTTCAGAGTAATGATATTTGTGTCCCTGATGTAACACTCATTGTGTACTTAGGCTTCAAGGTGCACACAGAGATTTCCATAAACTCTTTTGAAGAACGAAGTTTTCTTTAATATGTCCAATAAGTGATCAATGAGATTGTTAATATTAATACAGGTGTTAAACAATCTAGGTAGGATTGTAATAAAATCTTCTGAAGTGACCATCTTACGGTTTCAACATATTAACAAAATGTACTTAATCAAGATTGCTCAGTAAATACAGTTCACTGATAACCATGGAAAAGAAATATTACAATTTGCTGGGCAAAGCCAGCTTTAAAGCAATATGCTTTTAATCTTACAAAACTATAAAACAATAACAGTTTTATTCATAGCAAGACACTATTTATCACACAATATTAGATAGTTATTTCAAGAAAGGGCTGCAATGGTCTATTATGGATTTTCAAATTATTAGAAAAAAATACTAGGAAACCCCTCCACCCTACACTTGAGCAACTCTATGAAAGGTTTTATCTGCCTTTCATACTGAGGTGCCAGCCTGAACTATCTAAGGCATTTTATTAATAAAAATATATATTTATTTTTGCCACCCTGTTGTGAAAGTTTGTAGTAGGTTATAAACAAAAAGTGACATAAAACGTGCAGAAAATCTAAACAAACAGATCAAAAACACAAGTATTAAGTCCCCTGTCCCCTGGACTGGTTTAGTCCTAAAAAAAAACCTTGAAGTCACCCTACCACAAACTACGTATTACTATGTTTCTAAAAACTTGTATGTTGAGACTTTGGCTATAGCTCATCACTGGTGGAAGGGAATTGTGGGAGCCATTGAGAACATCTCACAATATATCCTTGCTGTCCAAGCTTTGTGTATGAATAATAAATTCAACAAAATATTTTTGATGGATTGAAGAGATTATGAGTCTAGTATTGGTTTCAGTGTGATTTATGAATCATAAGAGGTTACTTCATCATGTTTAGCTATATGACAACATGAACACAATAGGTTTACTGCTTCCCAATGTTAGCAATTACAAAGCAAAACAAGACACATTGTTCAGTGTCATGTAATTGGAGAATGCAGATTATCACTTAATGTTCAAGTTCTCAAGTGATAGCTGCACTCATCACGATAAATGCAATATTTGTTCTTTTATTAAGACCAAAGTTCAGAGAGCTAATTTATATATGCCCAGTTTATATGTGCTTAGTGGGGTGTAAACTCATTTTCTTTGAACACCTGGACCCCAGCCATATGCAAAATGCTTCTGAAACTCTCCTGAGATGCTGATGTAAATTACCATAAAGGTTGAACAGCTTCTAGTTGAGAACTGTAAGTCCAGCATAACAGTGGATATAATTGTGCCATTTTTTGGATTCCAACCTGTGTTGGTTCAATGCTGCAGTCATAGTTCATTTTAAAAAAGCAAATAGTTGGTATATTAAAGTTATCAGAATATATGAGCTTTACTACTTTTGTTAGTCTTTCTTTTCAATCTGCATAGAGCAGCTCACTGGCTGCTCTAATTATTTTACTTCCTAAGAGGGAAGGGCGATCAATCCATTCCCAGAATTCTAACATATCTCCTAAGCTAGAACCCAGCCAACCCACCTATTTTTCTTAAAGGAATTTGTCAGTGACAGCAATATTTCTCACATGAAAGAAAAATAATTTCCCCTTCCAACGAACGGAGCAGCCTTTT